>NC_086447.1:551021300-551735300 GCF_028390025.1 Pseudophryne corroboree | reverse complement strand
CGGCACTCGGCAGTCCGTCCATAATTGTATACCACCTAACCGTGGTTTTTTTTTCTTTCTTCTTTATACGTACATACTACGACATCTCTTTATCAACCAGTCTATATTAGCAGCAGACACAGTACAGTACGGTAGTTCACGGCTGTGGATACCTCTGTGTCGGCACTCGGCAGTCCGTCCATAATTGTATACCACCTAACCATGTTTTTTTTTTTCTTTCTTCTTTATACGTACATACTACGACATCTCTTTATCAACCAGTCTATATTAGCAGCAGACACAGTACAGTACGGTAGTTCACGGCTGTGGCTACCTCTGTGTCGGCACTCGGCAGTCCGTCCATAATTGTATACCACCTAACCGTGGTTTTTTTTTCTTTCTTCTTTATACATACATACTACGACATCTCTTTATCAACCAGTCTATATTAGCAGCAGACACAGTACAGTACGGTAGTTCACGGCTGTGGCTACCTCTGTGTCGGCACTCGGCAGTCCGTCCATAATTGTATACCACCTACCCGTGGTTTTTTTTCTTTCTTCTTTATACATACATACTACGACATCTCTTTATCAACCAGTCTATATTAGCAGCAGACACAGTACAGTACGGTAGTTCACGGCTGTGGCTACCTCTGTGTCGGCACTCGGCAGTCCGTCCATAATTGTATACCACCTAACCGTGGGTTTTTTTTCTTTCTTCTTTATACATACATACTACGACATCTCTTTATCAACCAGTCTATATTAGCAGCAGACACAGTACAGTACGGTAGTTCACGGCTGTGGCTACCTCTGTGTCGGCACTCGGCAGTCCGTCCATAATTGTATACCACCTAACCGTGGTTTTTTTTTCTTTCTTCTTTATACATACATACTACGACATCTCTTTATCAACCAGTCTATATTAGCAGCAGACACAGTACAGTACGGTAGTTCACGGCTGTGGCTACCTCTGTGTCGGCACTCGGCAGTCCGTCCATAATTGTATACTAGTATCCATCCATCTCCATTGTTTACCTGAGGTGCCTTTTAGTTGTGCCTATTAAAATATGGAGAACAAAAATGTTGAGGTTCCAAAATTAGGGAAAGATCAAGATCCACTTCCACCTCGTGCTGAAGCTGCTGCCACTAGTCATGGCCGAGACGATGAAATGCCAGCAACGTCGTCTGCCAAGGCTGATGCCCAATGTCATAGTACAGAGCATGTCAAATCCAAAACACCAAATATCAGTAAAAAAAGGACTCCAAAACCTAAAATAAAATTGTCGGAGGAGAAGCGTAAACTTGCCAATATGCCATTTACCACACAGAGTGGCAAGGAACGGCTGAGGCCCTGGCCTATGTTCATGGCTAGTGGTTCAGCTTCACATGAGGATGGAAGCAATCAGCCTCTCGCTAGAAAAATGAAAAGACTCAAGCTGGCAAAAGCACAGCAAAGAACTGTGCATTCTTCCAAATCCCAAATCCACAAGGAGAGTCCAATTGTGTCGGTTGCGATGCCTGACCATCCCAACACTGGACGTGAAGAGCATGCGCCTTCCACCATTTGCACGCCCCCTGCAAGTGCTGGAAGGAGCACCCGCAGTCCAGTTCCTGATAGTCAGATTGAAGATGTCAGTGTTGAAGTACACCAGGATGAGGAGGATATGGGTGTTGCTGGCGCTGGGGAGGAAATTGACCAGGAGGATTCTGATGGTGAGGTGGTTTGTTTAAGTCAGGCACCCGGGGAGACACCTGTTGTCCGTGGGAGGAATATGGCCGTTGACATGCCAGGTGAAAATGCCAAAAAAATCAGCTCTTCGGTGTGGAGGTATTTCAACAGAAATGCGGACAACAGGTGTCAAGCCGTGTGTTCCCTTTGTCAAGCTGTAATAAGTAGGGGTAAGGACGTTAACCACCTCGGAACATCCTCCCTTATACGTCACCTGCAGCGCATTCATAATAAGTCAGTGACAAGTTCAAAAACTTTGGGTGACAGCGGAAGCAGTCCACTGACCAGTAAATCCCTTCCTCTTGTAACCAAGCTCACGCAAACCACCCCACCAACTCCCTCAGTGTCAATTTCCTCCTTCCCCAGGAATGCCAATAGTCCTGCAGGCCATGTCACTGGCAATTCTGACGATTCCTCTCCTTCCTGGGATTCCTCCGATGCATCCTTGCGTGTAACGCCTACTGCTGCTGGCGCTGCTGTTGTTGCTGCTGGGAGTCGATGGTCATCCCAGAGGGGAAGTCGTAAGACCACTTTTACTACTTCCACCAAGCAATTGACTGTCCAACAGTCCTTTGCGAGGAAGATGAAATATCACAGCAGTCATCCTACTGCAAAGCAGATAACTGAGGCCTTGGCATCCTGGGTGGTGAGAACCGTGGTTCCGGTATCCATCATTACTGCAGAGCCAACTAGAGACTTGTTGGAGGTACTGTGTCCCCGGTACCAAATACCATCTAGGTTCCATTTCTCTAGGCAGGCGATACCGAAAATTTACACAGACCTCAGAAAAAGAGTCACCAGTGTCCTAAAAAATGCAGCTGTACCCAATGTCCACTTAACCACGGACATGTGGACAAGTGGAGCAGGGCAGGGTCAGGACTATATGACTGTGACAGCCCACTGGGTAGATGTATGGACTCCCGCCGCAAGAACAGCAGCGGCGGCACCAGTAGCAGCATCTCGCAAACGCCAACTCTTTCCTAGGCAGGCTACGCTTTGTATCACCGGTTTCCAGAATACGCACACAGCTGAAAACCTCTTACGGCAACTGAGGAAGATCATCGCGGAATGGCTTACCCCAATTGGACTCTCCTGTGGATTTGTGGCATCGGACAACGCCAGCAATATTGTGTGTGCATTAAATATGGGCAAATTCCAGCACGTCCCATGTTTTGCACATACCTTGAATTTGGTGGTGCAGAATTATTTAAAAAACGACAGGGGCGTGCAAGAGATGCTGTCGGTGGCCAGAAGAATTGCGGGACACTTTCGGCGTACAGGCACCACGTACAGAAAACTGGAGCACCACCAAAAACTACTGAACCTGCCCTGCCATCATCTGAAGCAAGAAGTGGTAACGAGGTGGAATTCAACCCTCTATATGCTTCAGAGGTTGGAGGAGCAGCAAAAGGCCATTCAAGCCTATACAATTGAGCACGATATAGGAGGTGGAATGCACCTGTCTCAAGCGCAGTGGAGAATGATTTCAACGTTGTGCAAGGTTCTGATGCCCTTTGAACTTGCCACACGTGAAGTCAGTTCAGACACTGCCAGCCTGAGTCAGGTCATTCCCCTCATCAGGCTTTTGCAGAAGAAGCTGGAGACATTGAAGGAGGAGCTAACACGGAGCGATTCCGCTAGGCATGTGGGACTTGTGGATGGAGCCCTTAATTCGCTTAACAAGGATTCACGGGTGGTCAATCTGTTGAAATCAGAGCACTACATTTTGGCCACCGTGCTCGATCCTAGATTTAAAGCCTACCTTGGATCTCTCTTTCCGGCAGACACAAGTCTGCTGGGGTTGAAAGACCTGCTGGTGACAAAATTGTCAAGTCAAGCGGAACGCGACCTGTCAACATCTCCTCCTTCACATTCTCCCGCAACTGGGGGTGCGAGGAAAAGGCTCAGAATTCCGAGCCCACCCGCTGGCGGTGATGCAGGGCAGTCTGGAGCGACTGCTGATGCTGACATCTGGTCCGGACTGAAGGACCTGACAACGATTACGGATACGGACATGTCGTCTACTGGCACTGCATATGATTCTCTCCCCATTGAAAGAATGGTGGAGGATTATATGAGTGACCGCATCCAAGTAGGCACGTCACACAGTCCGTACTTATACTGGCAGGAAAAAGAGGCAATTTGGAGGCCCTTGCACAAACTGGCTTTATTCTACCTAAGTTGCCCTCCCACAAGTGTGTACTCCGAAAGAGTGTTTAGTGCCGACGCTCACCTTGTCAGCAATCGGCGTACGAGGTTACATCCAGAAAATGTGGAGAAGATGATGTTCATTAAAATGAATTATAATCAATTCCTCCGCGGAGACATTGACCAGCAGCAATTGCCTCCACAAAGTACACAGGGAGCTGAGATGGTGGATTCCAGTGGGGACGAATTGATAATCTGTGAGGAGGGGGATGTACACGGTGATATATCGGAGGATGATGATGAGGTGGACATCTTGCCTCTGTAGAGCCAGTTTGTGCAAGGAGAGATTAATTGCTTCTTTTTTGGTGGGGGTCCAAACCATCCCGTCATTTCAGTCACAGTCGTGTGGCAGACCCTGTCACTGAAATGATGGGTTGGTTAAAGTGTGCATGTCCTGTTTATACAACATAAGGGTGGGTGGGAGGGCCCAAGGACAATTCCATCTTGCACCTCTTTTTTCTTTTCTTTTTCTTTGCGTCATGTGCTGTTTGGGGAGGGTTTTTTGGAAGGGACATCCTGCGTGACACTGCAGTGCCACTCCTAAATGGGCCCGGTGTTTGTGTCGGCCACTAGGGTCGCTTATCTTACTCACACAGTCAGCTACCTCATTGCGCCTCTTTTTTTCTTTGCGTCATGTGCTGTTTGGGGAGGGTTTTTTGGAAGGGACATCCTGCGTGACACTGCAGTGCCACTCCTAGATGGGCCAGGTGTTTGTGTCGGCCACTAGGGTCGCTTAGCTTAGTCATCCAGCGACCTCGGTGCAAATTTTAGGACTAAAAATAATATTGTGAGGTGTGAGGTATTCAGAATAGACTGAAAATGAGTGGAAATTATGGTTTTTGAGGTTAATAATAATATGGGATCAAAATGACCCCCAAATTCTATGATTTAAGCTGTTTTTTAGGGTTTTTTGAAAAAAACACCCGAATCCAAAACACACCCGAATCCGACAAAAAAAATTCGGTGAGGTTTTGCCAAAACGCGGTCGAACCCAAAACACGGCCGCGGAACCGAACCCAAAACCAAAACACAAAACCCGAAAAATTTCAGGCGCTCATCTCTACTCAGTACCCATAAGTTACAGAAGGATTGGCATGCTGCAGCTATTTCAGGGTGAGACAGTGAAGTTTGTATATTCTCCACATACTTGCGTGAGTTTCCTTCGGGTACTCCAGTTTCCTGCCACAATCCAAAAATATACTGATAGGTTAATTGGATCACAACAAATTAACCCTAGCCTGAATGTCTGTGTGTGTAAATGTGGTAGGGAATGTAGATTGTAAGCTCCACTGGGGCAGGGACTGATGTGAACAGCCAAATATTCTCTGTAAAGCGCTGCAGAATATCTGTGCGCTATATAAATAACTTGTAATAAATAAATAATAAATAAATGTTAGCTCTGTTTTGTAGGCATACAGATTTCCTGGCCTCTGGTGAGTGATTCCACCGATATCCTGAGTAACCTGGGGGTTTCTCAGATGTCCAATGTTCTTGCAGATGATCTGATGCTGCATTTTCAGTAGCACAGCAGATTAGGGAAGCTGGCAGGAGGCATCTATTTACACAAGACGACATCAGCAGTGTGTCTGACTTATTTGGTGAGATTTAATGGGTATATCGCACACGATCTCCCATCTAAAGTGATAGGAGAGTGTGGGGCGATATTCAATTGATCTATTTTATCATGCATATTGCGGCCATAATGGTAAAGTGGCTAAACCTGACTAAACTAATGGGCGCACTGCAAAAAAAGTCCAATTTGGGCATCTAAACGGGTCACTTTTTGTACATTTCTGCTCTCTACCCCCAAGTGTAGTGAGCTGATATGATGTTATCGCACCCGTTGGCAGAAACAATTGAATAGCTGGCAGCAGGTGCGAACGGGTGCAGGACGGGGGCAAAACAATGGAGTCTCTCCCATGGCATCTAATGGAGAAAGCACTCTAGACAGTGCTGGTTCTAGAACTTGTGGCACCCCCCCCCCCAACAAGTTAAACAGAGTTGGTGCGCACCGAAGGGGCATGGCTTCATAGGGAAGGTGCGTGGCCACAGTTATGGCTCCCGTAGTTGTGCCCCCTGTAACTGTGCCCCCAGTAGTTGTGCCCCAGTAGTTATGCCCCCAGTAGTTGTGCCCCCTGTAGCTGTGCCCCCAGTAGATTTGCCCTCAGTAGTTGTGCCCCAAGTAGTGGTGCCCCCTGTAGCTGTGTCTTCTGTAGTTTTGCCCCCTGTAGCCTTGCCCCCTGTAGCTGTGCCCCTTGTAGCTGTGCCCCCAGTTGTGCCTCTTACAAACAAAAAAAAACCCACAAAAAACCCCACAATACTTACCATCCCCGCTCCTGCTTCCCGACCACTGCTACGCTGCCCTCTGTCTCTAGCCGCCGCTGGCTCCTCTCTATGGGAGAGACATCATGACGTCTCTCCCACAGCAGCGCCGTACAGACACTAGAGCTCAATTATGACCTCTAGCTTCTGACAGAGGCGCCAGCTGCAGCGGGCACCCACACTGCCCACGGTGCCTGCTACAGCCGGAGAGCAGGGTGTGGGTGGGCGGCGGGCACCTGCGGGGTGACTGAGGCTGCGTCCGCAGGTGCCCTCCCTACTTGCCTGTGTCTAGAACTGCTCCTGACTCTAGAGCTTGTATTGCTCGGGGCAATAATAAACAGCCCTGAATGCCTGAAAAACACAGAGAGAAGACAGAACAATAAAGCAATGTATTGAGTAACATTCCAAATTTACCCATAGTCTTTCATACGGTGGCGCACAGACAATGCTGTACAGAGGGCAGAGCCGACCTTAGCTATAGGCAATCTAGACATTTGCCTATGGAATCTAAGCATGTCTAGGGGCATCCAAGCATGTCCCTGCAGTATCTCATGCTGGGAGGGACAGTCTGCAAACTAACTGTAACTTTCCAAATGTATTCAATCAGTACTTGTATACACTGCTGTTTACATTTGTCAAATAAAATGCACACTGTCCCTTAAACTTCCTCCGACATGCTTGAATGCCCCTGACTTGTGAGACCTCAGACAGACAGCAGAAGCCCAGTAACTGCAATTCCTGGACCTGTGACATTTTCACTGACTATATAAGGTTATTACTGGATGGCTCCTTATGATACCACATGTGTATTTTTGAAGACTGATTCACATAAATCTGACATCACCTATACTGCTTGTGCACATGGGGGAAGGGGACCCTGCCATCCTGTGTGTGTGTCCCTTATCCCTGTGCAAACCAGGTGTCTGCATAGACATAACATGGGCAGTGTTCTCCCCACACTTTATTTCTCAGTCAGTCGATGCCGTAAAATTTCCCTGCCATCCAGCACTGTAACGTGGTCAGTAAGTTGCGTTGTGTAATTTCTATATGAAACATCAGTACATCGTGACTTTTGGACACATCAGACTGGAGGGCAGAGCATATCGCTCCCACAGTATAAAATAAAGGGCAAGCAGTTGCCGGGAGTAACAGACACCAGCAAACACACTGAACAGTGAAGAGAAAGGACAGTTGCTACATGTTTGATACTGGTCTTTTTTTATAACCAGCAAGTATGGCAGTATCTGGATATTGCTGCTATCTGTTTCCAACGAGCAAGCGAAAATAAGGGTGTGAGGCTTGCAAAGAACGGCATACCCTGTGAGGTCACATCCCTTGTATGGGTGCCTCTTTAACAGGTGCGAGCGCAAACATGCACCCACCTACCCATCCTGCCACCCCATCTCACAAAACGCAGTCACGGATCCAGGGAGCTGCATGGGTGCAGACACTGACTGCAAGCACAAGAGCAAGCAAAAGTAAGTTTTATAAAAAAATAAAGCTACTAGCATTACTAATGTGCGGCATATGTGTAAGGTGAATTGCTGTGTGGAATTATGTGTATTATGGGCATTACTAATGTGGGGCATATGTGTCAGGTGCATTACTGTGTGGAATTATGTGTATTATGGGCATTACCAATGTGGGGCATATGTGTATGGTGCACTACTGTGTGAAATTATGTGTATTATTTGCATTACTGTGTGCCAATTTGCAGGGTTGAACTGGCACACAGGGTAACACCCCAGTGGGCCCCACTGCCCGAGTGTTGCTGGGTCAAATTCAGGACTGGCGGTAGTGCTAGGGGGCACCAGACAAAATTTTGCCTAGGGCATCAAATTGGCTAGGGTCGGCTCTGACAGAGGGCTACATACAGATCTCCAGCATACATACACACACTAGAGAAGACAATCAGTAAACTGTAGGTATCATTCAGCTAAGTATCAACACAATCTTATTGTTTGGACCAAGAACCAACAAAAATGATTCCTGTAAAACTCACATAAGTGGCCATTTTGGACAATATATGCAAATGTTATATGATATATTAACTCTGCTAGATACCATATATAAACATCTCAGTAACACAGGTAGGCACTGGCATATATTAAGCATTAATACTTTATATAAAAAAGGAAACAAATGTGTCTGCTTCTTTATTGGCCAGCAGTACTGACGATGTACATAACATGTTCAGTAACACACCATTATGCAGCCTGCTAAGCAGCTCTGCGATTCCACATTCAGACATAGTGAAGGTTAAAAGATATAAATAGGAGGGAAGAACTTGCTAATCTTCTAAGACTTCCTTCAGACTGTGATGTTGAGGGATAAGAAAGTAATGAGATGTACTCTGCTATTTGTTTATCTCATTATCAGGCTATTTTTGATTACTCCCAAAATATGTAACAGAAACCATAGTAATGGGATCAATGTAAAGCTCAAGTTATTTTGGGATTGAGTGTTCAATGAACTACTGTACACTCATTTCTTTTCTAAATATGAAGCACAACAATAGCATTATTATATTCATACTGTACTTTGCTGAAAAATCGTTACATTAATGATATACTGTAACTGCTCCCTGACTTTGTTCAAATGAATGGGTAGCACATTACCTCTATGGTGTTTCAGTAGCTGTAGTAACTCACATACTGTATCACTGCATATTGGGCCTAATTCAGATCTGATCGCTCGCTAGCTAGTTTTTGCAGCGCTGCGATCAGATAGTCGCCGCCTATAAGGGACTGTATTTTAGCTGTGTAAGTGTGCGATCGCATGTGCAGCCGCCCTGTACAAAAACAGTTTGTGCAGTTTCTGAGTAGCTCTGACCTTACTCAGCCGCTGCGATCACTTCAGCCTTTTTGAGCCCGGAATTGACGTCAGACACCCGCCCTGCAAATGCTTTGACACGCCTGCGTTTTTCCAACCACTCCCAGAAAACGGTCAGTTGCCACCCACAAACACCCTCTTCCTGTCAATCTCCTTATGAACGGCTGTGCGAATGGTTTCTTCACTAGAACCAGTGCACAACAACGATCCGCTTTGTAACCATACAGCGCGCCTGCGCATTGTGGTGCATACGCATGTGCAGTAGTTACCTGATCGCTGCGTAACAAAAAACGCTAGCGAGCGAACAGATCTGAATTAGGCCCTCTGTTCTTACACTTATGTATTGTTACCATTGCAGAAAGTCCCTTACCTGAGAAAAGCATTTCTCCTCATGCAGACTAACGCTACCATCTCTGATTTCTGCAGCGATAGCCATTCTCCAGAGCACTTTATCAATGCATAATAAATTGATATCATTCCATGATATGACAGTGGAAACACAGTGCACAGCAGACTATCTATATTCCGGGAGATAAGAGTGATTGCGTCATCTGCCTTTATAGCATTTACATTCTTAAGGGGGGTACTCACGGAGCGATATTCTAAGCAATCTGACTAGATTGCTTAGAATTGAAGCATTATCGCTCCGTGTGTACCCCCTACAAAGATAGCGATGCGCAGCCCCGCGCATCGCTATCAGTGCTGCTAGATTGGCCTGCATGCAGGCCAATCTAGCGGGTCGCTCACTTCACCCGCTGGGTGAAGTGAGCGCCCCCCCGTCTTTCCCCGCACGCTCAGCACACATCGCGTTGTGCTGAACGGCGGGAGAGATGTGTGCTGAGCGGTTCGCTCGTGAAATGTTCCCTGTGCCACTGGCTGCAATACAACCCCAAAGCATGATTGATCCACCCCCATGCTTAACAGTTGGACAGAGGTTCTTTTCATGAAATTCTGTGCCCTTCCTTCTCCAAACGTACCTTTGCTCATTCCGGCCAAAAAGTTCTATTTTAACCTCATCGGTCCACAGAACTTTATTCCAAAATGCATCAGGCTTGTCTATATGTTAATTTGCAAACTTCAAATGTTGATTTTTGTGGTGAGGACGTAGAAGAGGTGTTCTTCTGATGACTCTTCCATGAAGACCATATTTGTACAAGTATCTCTTTATAGTGGAATAGTGTACCACAACTCCAGTGTCTGCCAGATCTTCCTGGAGGGATCGTGCAGTCAAAAGTGGATTTTGACTTGCTTTTCTCACAATCCTGCAAGCTGTTCTGTCTGATATTTTTCTTGGTCTTCCAGATCTTGCTTTAACTTCCACTGTTCCTGATGACTGCCATTTCTTAATTACATTCCGAAAAGAGGATATGGGCATCTGATAACGCTTTGCTATCTTCTTATAGCCTTCTCCTGCTTTGTGAGCGTCAACTATTCTCAGTTTCAGTGTTCTACACAACTGTTTAGAGGAACCCATGGTGCTGATTGTTGGACCAAGGTCAGATGAGTCTGGGCTTTTAAAACCTTTGAGATTGACATCACCTGGTCTTTCCAGACGATGATTGAGAACAATCCATGACACTGCCCGGTCTCAGCTGTCCAAAGGGGGCAGTACAAGGTATTAACTCTGCAGGGTGCCCAAACTTTTGCAGACGCCATTTTTTGTTTTCTGTTCTTTTGAAAGTGTAAATTATAGAAATAAAATCAAACTTTTTTTGACATGTTATAAGAATGTCTAATCTGTAATTTGATGCCTTTGGAGATTTTTCCATCTTTCCTTGGCTTCTTTTTGCAAATTAAAATTAATTTTTGCCTGGGGTGCCCAAACTTTCAATCCCCACTGTATATGTCCAGTGGTACTGCCGTATAAGTCCAGTGATAATGTCATATAAATCCAGTCCAGTGGTACTGCCGTATAAATCCAGTGGTACTGCCGTATAAATCCAGTGGTACTGCCATATAAGTCCAGTGATACTGCCATATATGTCCAGTGGTACTGCCGTATAAGTCCAGTGATACTGTCATATAACACCAGTGATACTGCCGTAAAAGTCCAGTCCAGTGGTACTGCCGTATAAGTCCAGTGATACTGCGGTATATGTCCAGTGATACTGCCGTATAAGTCCAGTGATACTGCCGTATATGTCCAGTGGTACTGCCGTATAAGTCCAGTGATACTGCCGTATAAGTCCAGTGATACTGCCGTATATGTCCAGTGGTACTGTCGTATAGGTCCAGTGATACTGCCGCATAAATCCAGTCCAGTGGTACTGCCATATAAGTCCAGTGATACTGCCGTATAAGTTCATTGATATTGCCGTATAAGTCCAGTCCAGTGGTATTGCCGTATAATTCCAGTGGCACTGCCATATAAATCCAGTGGTACTGCCGTATAAGTCCAGTGATACTGCCGTATATGTCCAGTGGTACTGCCGTATAAGTCCATTTCAGTGGTGCTGCCATATAAGTTCAGTGGTGCTGTCCTGTGCTGTATATTATTTACTCCAAATAAAGGGGTTATTAATATTGAATCCAAATAATTTTTACAGGGTTTGCCCTGTGTGGTGTAGAGGTACGCTCTCCTGTACTGCATTTTGTTATATAACTCCAGAAAAATAATGGAGAACAAAAATTTAGTGGATAAAATAGGGAAAGATCAAGAACCACTTCCTCCTACTACTGCTGCTGCTGCTACCGCTGCTGTTGTTGCTGCTGGGAGTTAATCGTCATCCCAGAAGGGAAGTCGGAAGACCACTTGTACTACTTCAACTAAGCAAATGACTGTCCAGCAGTCCTTTGCGAGGAAGATGAAATATGACAGCAGTCATCCTGTTGCAAAGCGGATAACTGAGGCCTTGACAGCTATGTTGGTGTTAGACCTGTGTCCAGTATCCGCCATCAGTGCAATGGGACTGCAGTACCACTCCTAGATGAGCTAGGTGTTTGTGCCATACACTTGTGTCGCTTGGCTTAGTCATACAGCTACCTCATTGCACCTCTTTTACTTCTTTGCATGATGTGCTGTTTGGGGCCTAGTTTTTAAATAGTGCCATCCTGTCTGTCACTGCAATGCCACTCCTAGATGGGCCAGGTGTTTGTGCCGCACACTTGTGTCGCTTAGCTTAGTCATACAACTACCTCATTGCACCTCTTTTACTTCTTTGCATCATGTGCTGTTTGGGGCCTAGTTTTTTTAAGTGCCATCCTGTCTGCCACTGCAGTGGCACTCCTAGAATGGGCCAGGTGTTTGTTCTGCACACTTGTGTCGCTTAGCTTAGTCATACAGCTACCTCATTGCACCTCTTTTACTTCTTTACATGATGTGCTGTTTTGGGCTTAGTTTTTTTAAGTGCCATCCTGTCTGCCACTGCACTGTTACTCCTAGATGGGCCAGGTGTTTGTGCCGCACACTTGTGTCACTTAGCTTAGTCATACAGCCACCTTGGTGCAACTTTTAGGCCTAAAAACAATATTGTGAGGTGTTCAGAATAGACTGGAAAATGGAAATGAGTGGAAATTAATGTTATTGATGTTAATAATACTGCAGGATCAAAATGACCCCCAAATTCTGTGATTTTAGCTATTTTTATGTTGTTTTTTTTTTTAAATCATCCAGATCCAAAACCAAAACCAAAACCCAAAAGGGTGGTTTTGGCAAAACCAATCCAGAACCAAAACACGAGCGGGGAATTAGAACCAAAACTAAACATAAAACACGTAAAGTGCCCGCTGCACATCTCTAATTTTAACTATAATATGGGACTGCATTTTTACTTGAATGTTTTAACTTTCTGAAGGATTTATTGCTATTTGTTATGTACCTCAAAATTGGAAGTGAACTCTATTCTTCCTTCTATATGTGTCCTTAATTGGTACATGTTACATGCAAGTGGGGATGCAGTCATTTTGAGGATTAGTCATAATCATGAGAAAGCTGTCAATCAATTTACGAGGAACCACTCATATCCTTAAAGACACTTGGTGGATATTTATCATACCTTCTAAAAAGGAAAAGTTTATTTGGATAAGGAAGAGAGAGAAGTGCCCATATAAATCAGATTGTAGTTATCCTTTTATAGACTGCAGTAGATAAATAATAGCTAAAACAAATGTCATTGTTATATGGGCAATACCTCCACTTTTCCTTCTTATGAGGTTTCTATGAGGCCTGCTTAATGCTAAAATTAACCAAGTTCCAGATGATGTTAGCCATTGTAACCTATGGGCTACATTCCATTAAGTGAACCCGGAGAGGGGTCCGTAGGATTGACGGTCAATGGTTTTGCCATTGGTGTCAGAGATTGAATTATTCTCGGCAATCGATGGTTTAAAAGTAGCAATGTATTTTTTCTCATGGTTCAGGGAGAATGGAAATTAGCCCCGCCCCTTCTCTAATTGGCCTGCATTCCCTAAAGCAGGGATCTCAATAGGTGAAAAACACTGATAGTTCCTCATCTATGGTTTCCTGACATCTATATAAATCATCGATGGTTAACTCACTGATAGCCATCCCTAAGGTAAAGTTCAGTGAAGGTGTGTCAATGGACCTGCAGCAGTGGCGTATCTATAATGGGTGCAGTGTGTGCGGTGTACATGGACCCCTGGGTCCCTCCAGAGGGGGCCCACACCGCACACACTGCACCCATTTCTTCTATACTTACCTTTCTGGCGTCCATCGGTGACCGTGTGTGGCTCTCTCCCGTAGCCAGCACCACTGCTGCTAGCGCACTGAGCACTAGATACTCTGGCACAGTGCCAGAGTCTACAGAGCATGTGCAGGACCCTGAAAAAATGGCATGGTGGTCATTTTTCGGAGTCCTGCGCATGCACTGTAGACTTTAGCACTGTGCCAGAGTCTCAGTGCTCAGAGCGCTAACAGCGGTGCTGCCGGCTACAGGAGAGGAGGGGACCGCACACTGAGTCTGCATACGGGTCCCCTCCTCTCTAGATACGCTTCTGACCTGCAGTCTGTGCAGAGTTGGACATAAATGTAAAAATGACTCTTTCAAGGGATATCTTGTGCACCTTGTACAGAGTAAGTACAATTGTGCGCTGGTGAAGATGACTAATAGCGAGCCATGTGTATACATAGGTGGCTATTGCATGGAAACTCTTCATACAAGGGAGTATACACATATATTACTATGCAAACTATTTGGAATCAACATACACCCAGTTTAATTCCAACTGGGCCCTAAGAGCACTTATGTCACTGGTTACCAGTGAATTGATAGGTTGTACTTTCCTGAATAAATACCCAGTATTTAACACACACAGAATTTTACATTAAGTATTAATATGTACTTTCTTTCATTCTATTTTAAATTATGATTTAACCCTATTCTATTTATGTAGTACAAACTCAATTAAAAGTTTATTTCACTATGCAATCAGTGACCTCTGTATCCCATTTTAAAATATTGCTTCAATTCTACAGCATGGTTTATTTATTACATATCTTTGTCAGTGTTTTATCATTATAATGTACTAACCTGACCTGTGTGTCATTTACCTCAGATGGCTGTAGAATCCTATTATTACTGTACATCTGGTGCAGTTTTATATTCAGTGCTTTGAGCAAAGTCCGGTATGTATGAGTTACTGTCGAATGTTCATTAACTCTGCAACGTCAGTCTGTAATCAGATTTTAATTCCCACGGTGTTAATGTGTTCATCAAGCTTCTGTTACTGTGTCTGTCCTAAATAAAAGCACTGTACCATTATATGAGCATGAAAGAGGTTTACAGATAAATGTAGGTTTCAATCCAACAATCTGTTAATCCCCTTTCGTCAGATAACACAAATGACCCAGACACATGTTGTAAGGAAAATTCCATTCATTCCATTTCCTAATGTTATGGACTGATAGAGAACATCAGATGAACTAAAGACAAAACTACAGTACATATTTAACATTAAAGTGTGGTAGGTCATTTATATGTATTTTTTTTTTATTAAATAAAATAACAGTTTATTAACTTGGTTTTACATTTAACATGTTTTAAATGAACATGTTAGCTAATATCAAGGTATTCCTGCTTACAAAATATATAAGAAATTGCTGACAAAACTAAAGCTATACAGAATGTGTTTGTAATTTTGGCAGTTTTGAGGTGAATGGCTTGGGAGGCACACATGGGGATAGGTCTGAATGCTGGGAGCCTGTCTGACCCCCTACTTACGGTAACTCTCTCCTCACTATACTAAACTACAGTGTCCACAGAGTCTGCTACCTGCATCCCTGTGTCTTCTCTTGCTGCTGCTGACTGAGCTCCGTCTACAGTCCACTTCCTGGTCACATGACACATCCACGTGGACATCAGTGCACAAGGCCCGCCCCCACACTCAGAGGCATGCCTCTATTAGCTCCCTTTCTGTTCAGCTTTACTGCCAGTGGTATGGGCCCACTCCCAGCACTGCAAAGCAGTATCTGACTGTAGAACTGATGCAGAGCCACTGCTGCCTCATCTCTCATCTCCCTGCAGCTCCAGGGATCTCAACAAAGCAGGGGAGTGTCAGCCATAAAAAAAGATTACAATAAACAAAGAAGATGTTCATGTTATAAATATCTTCTATGTAATATTCTAATTGTTTTTATATAAAATCTCAGGAGTTAGACAGGGAGTATGACAGGAGAGGCTCTGCCTCCCCTGCTTACCCTGTCTGCACGTCCCTGGTTTAGGGTTAGGCTTTGAGGGGGAAGTAAGGGTTGGGCACTAGGGGGAGGGATTAGGGTTAGGGATAGCGGAGAAATACGAGGAAGTTGGAGATAGTGTCACATGACTGCCAAAACCCAGAACATGCCACTGGAGCAACTGCAACCGCCTGGAGCAGGTAAGTCAATGCTGGGCCACCAGGGACAATATGTTGTCATTCTAGCATGTCAACATTGTATCACTTATCGTATCCAACCCCCTTTAGAAAGTCTCATCCCTACAACCACTGCTCCACTCTTTCATACAGACCAGGGTCTAGTCATGAAGCAGTGAAAAGAGTGGAGAAGTGAGCCAGTGGAGAAGTTGCCCATGGCAACCAATCATCTGCTATGTATAATTTTACAGAAAGCACTTGATAAAAGTTGCTTAAAAGTTGATTAGTTGCCGTGTGCAATTTATCCACTGACTCACTTCTCTATTCTTTTCACTGCTTCATAAATAGACCCCCAGATGTGATTCTCCATTCCCTCAGGGCCCTAATGCCTCTGCAACCATGCATTCTTCTGAGAACACAGAGGCATATCAAGTAAATGTGAGGTATTTGGGGGGGATTATGACATTGAGTGTGTGCATCTGATATACAGCAGTATAAGGTTGTTTTGGGAGAGATGAGGGGAGTCGATGGCAGCCTAAGGCTTCAGGAACTCTAGAGAAACCCATGGATATAGTAGAGATGAGCGGGTTCGGTTTCTTTGAATCCGAACCCGCACGAACTTCACTTTTTTTTTCACGGGTCCGAGCGACTCGGATCTTCCCGCCTTGCTCGGTTAACCCGAGCGCGCCCGAACGTCATCATGACGCTGTCGGATTCTCGCGAGACTCGGATTCTATATAAGGAGCCGCGCGTCGCCGCCATTTTCACACGTGCATTGAGATTGATAGGGAGAGGACGTGGCTGGCGTCCTCTCCATTTAGATTAGATTTAGAAGAGAGAGAGAGAGAGAGATTGCTGTGATACTGTAGATTAGAAGAGAGTGCAGAGTGCAGACAGAGTTTAGTGACTGACGACCACAGTGACCAGTGACCACCAGAGACAGTGCAGTTGTTTGTTTTATTTAATATATCCGTTCTCTGCCTGAAAAAAACGATACACAGTCACACAGTGACTCAGTCTGTGTGCACTGCTCAGCCCAGTGTGCTGCACATCAATGTATTGTATATAAAGCTTATAATTGTGGGGGAGACTGGGGAGCACTGCAGGTTGTTATAGCAGGAGCCAGGAGTACATGATAAATAATATTATATTAAAATTAAACAGTGCACACTTTTGCTGCAGGAGTGCCACTGCCAGTGTGACTAGTGGTGACCAGTGCCTGACCACCAGTATATTAGTAGTATTGTATACTATCTCTTTATCAACCAGTCTATATTAGCAGCAGACACAGTACAGTGCGGTAGTTCACGGCTGTGGCTACCTCTGTGTCGGCACTCGGCAGGCAGTCCGTCCATCCATAATTGTATTATAATATATACCACCTAACCGTGGTTTTTTTTTCGTTCTTTATACCGTCGTCATACTAGTTGTTACGAGTATACTACTATCTCTTTATCAACCAGTGTACAGTGCGGTAGTTCACGGCTGTGGCTACCTCTGTGTCGGAACTCGGCAGGCAGTCCGTCCATCCATAATTGTATTATAATATATACCACCTAACCGTGGTTTTTTTTTCGTTCTTTATACCGTCGTCATACTAGTTGTTACGAGTATACTACTATCTCTTTATCAACCAGTGTACAGTGCGGTAGTTCACGGCTGTGGCTACCTCTGTGTCGGCACTCGGCAGGCAGTCCGTCCAACCATAATTGTATTATATACCACCTAACCGTGTTTTTTTTTTCATTCTTTATACCGTCGTCATACTAGTTGTTACGAGTATACTACTATCTCTTTATCAACCAGTGTACAGTGCGGTAGTTCACGGCTGTGGCTACCTCTGTGTCGGCACTCGGCAGGCAGTCCGTCCAACCATAATTGTATTATATACCACCTAACCGTGGTTTTTTTTTCATTCTTTATACCGTCGTCATACTAGTTGTTACGAGTATACTACTATCTCTTTATCAACCAGTGTACAGTGCGGTAGTTCACGGCTGTGGCTACCTCTGTGTCGGCACTCGGCAGCCCGTCCATAATTGTATATACCAGTGACCTAACCGTGGTTTTTTTTTCTTTCTTTATACATACATACTAGTTACGAGTATACTATCTCTTTATCAACCAGTCTATATATTAGCAGCAGACACAGTACAGTGCGGTAGTTCACGGCTGTGGCTACCTCTGTGTCGGCACTCGGCAGCCCGTCCATAATTGTATATACCACCTAACCGTGGTTTTTTTTTCTTTCTTTATACATACATACTAGTTACGAGTATACTATCTCTTTATCAACCAGTCTATATATTAGCAGCAGACACAGTACAGTGCGGTAGTTCACGGCTGTGGCTACCTCTGTGTCGGCACTCCGCAGCCCGTCCATAATTGTATATACCAGTGACCTAACCGTGGTTTTTTTTTCTTTCTTTATACATACATACTAGTTACGAGTATACTATCTCTTTATCAACCAGTCTATATATTAGCAGCAGACACAGTACAGTGCGGTAGTTCACGGCTGTGGCTACCTCTGTGTCGGCACTCGGCAGCCCGTCCATAATTGTATATACCAGTGACCTAACCGTGGTTTTTTTTTCTTTCTTTATACATACATACTAGTTACGAGTATACTATCTCTTTATCAACCAGTCTATATATTAGCAGCAGACACAGTACAGTGCGGTAGTTCACGGCTGTGGCTACCTCTGTGTCGGCACTCGGCAGCCCGTCCATAATTGTATATACCAGTGACCTAACCGTGGTTTTTTTTTCTTTCTTTATACATACATACTAGTTACGAGTATACTATCTCTTTATCAACCAGTCTATATATTAGCAGCAGACACAGTACAGTGCGGTAGTTCACGGCTGTGGCTACCTCTGTGTCGGCACTCGGCAGCCCGTCCATAATTGTATATACCAGTGACCTAACCGTGGTTTTTTTTTCTTTCTTTATACATACATACTAGTTACGAGTATACTATCTCTTTATCAACCAGTCTATATATTAGCAGCAGACACAGTACAGTGCGGTAGTTCACGGCTGTGGCTACCTCTGTGTCGGCACTCGGCAGCCCGTCCATAATTGTATATACCACCTAACCGTGGTTTTTTTTTCTTTCTTTATACATACATACTAGTTACGAGTATACTATCTCTTTATCAACCAGTCTATATATTAGCAGCAGACACAGTACAGTGCGGTAGTTCACGGCTGTGGCTACCTCTGTGTCGGCACTCGGCAGCCCGTCCATAATTGTATATACCAGTGACCTAACCGTGGTTTTTTTTTCTTTCTTTATACATACATACTAGTTACGAGTATACTATCTCTTTATCAACCAGTCTATATATTAGCAGCAGACACAGTACAGTGCGGTAGTTCACGGCTGTGGCTACCTCTGTGTCGGCACTCGGCAGCCCGTCCATAATTGTATACTAGTATCCAATCCATCCATCTGCATTGTTTACCTGAGGTGCCTTTTAGTTGTGCCTATTAAAATATGGAGAACAAAAATGTTGAGGTTCCAAAATTAGGGAAAGATCAAGATTCACTTCCACCTCGTGCTGAAGCTGCTGCCACTAGTCATGGCCGAGACGATGAAATGCCAGCAACGTCGTCTGCCAAGGCCGATGCCCAATGGCATAGTACAGAGCATGTCAAAACCAAAACACCAAATATCAGTAAAAAAAGGACTCCAAAACCTAAAATAAAATTGTCGGAGGAGAAGCGTAAACTTGCCAATATGCCATTTACCACACGGAGTGGCAAGGAACGGCTGAGGCCCTGGCCTATGTTCATGGCTAGTGGTTCAGCTTCACATGAGGATGGAAGCACTCAGCCTCTCGCTAGAAAACTGAAAAGACTCAAGCTGGCAAAAGCACCGCAAAGAACTGTGCGTTCTTTGAAATCCCAAATCCACAAGGAGAGTCCAATTGTGTCGGTTGCGATGCCTGACCTTCCCAACACTGGACGTGAAGAGCATGCGCCTTCCACCATTTGCACGCCCCCTGCAAGTGCTGGAAGGAGCACCCGCAGTCCAGTTCCTGATAGTCAGATTGAAGATGTCAGTGTTGAAGTACACCAGGATGAGGAGGATATGGGTGTTGCTGGCGCTGGGGAGGAAATTGACCAGGAGGATTCTGATGGTGAGGTGGTTTGTTTAAGTCAGGCACCCGGGGAGACACCTGTTGTCCGTGGGAGGAATATGGCCGTTGACATGCCAGGTGAAAATACCAAAAAAATCAGCTCTTCGGTGTGGAGGTATTTCACCAGAAATGCGGACAACAGGTGTCAAGCCGTGTGTTCCCTTTGTCAAGCTGTAATAAGTAGGGGTAAGGACGTTAACCACCTCGGAACATCCTCCCTTATACGTCACCTGCAGCGCATTCATAATAAGTCAGTGACAAGTTCAAAAACTTTGGGTGACAGCGGAAGCAGTCCACTGACCAGTAAATCCCTTCCTCTTGTAACCAAGCTCACGCAAACCACCCCACCAACTCCCTCAGTGTCAATTTCCTCCTTCCCCAGGAATGCCAATAGTCCTGCAGGCCATGTCACTGGCAAGTCTGACGAGTCCTCTCCTGCCTGGGATTCCTCCGATGCATCCTTGCGTGTAACGCCTACTGCTGCTGGCGCTGCTGTTGTTGCCGCTGGGAGTCGATGGTCATCCCAGAGGGGAAGTCGTAAGCCCACTTGTACTACTTCCAGTAAGCAATTGACTGTTCAACAGTCCTTTGCGAGGAAGATGAAATATCACAGCAGTCATCCTACTGCAAAGCGGATAACTGAGTCCTTGACAACTATGTTGGTGTTAGACGTGCGTCCGGTATCCGCCGTTAGTTCACAGGGAACTAGACAATTTATTGAGGCAGTGTGCCCCCGTTACCAAATACCATCTAGGTTCCACTTCTCTAGGCAGGCGATACCGAGAATGTACACGGACGTCAGAAAAAGACTCACCAGTGTCCTAAAAAATGCAGTTGTACCCAATGTCCACTTAACCACGGACATGTGGACAAGTGGAGCAGGGCAGGGTCAGGACTATATGACTGTGACAGCCCACTGGGTAGATGTATGGACTCCCGCCGCAAGAACAGCAGCGGCGGCACCAGTAGCAGCATCTCGCAAACGCCAACTCTTTCCTAGGCAGGCTACGCTTTGTATCACCGCTTTCCAGAATACGCACACAGCTGAAAACCTCTTACGGCAACTGAGGAAGATCATCGCGGAATGGCTTACCCCAATTGGACTCTCCTGTGGATTTGTGGCATCGGACAACGCCAGCAATATTGTGTGTGCATTAAATATGGGCAAATTCCAGCACGTCCCATGTTTTGCACATACCTTGAATTTGGTGGTGCAGAATTTTTTTAAAAACGACAGGGGCGTGCAAGAGATGCTGTCGGTGGCCAGAAAAATTGCGGGACACTTTCGGCGTACAGGCACCACGTACAGAAGACTGGAGCACCACCAAAAACTACTGAACCTGCCCTGCCATCATCTGAAGCAAGAAGTGGTAACGAGGTGGAATTCAACCCTCTATATGCTTCAGAGGTTGGAGGAGCAGCAAAAGGCCATTCAAGCCTATACAATTGAGCACGATATAGGAGATGGAATGCACCTGTCTCAAGTGCAGTGGAGAATGATTTCAACGTTGTGCAAGGTTCTGATGCCCTTTGAACTTGCCACACGTGAAGTCAGTTCAGACACTGCCAGCCTGAGTCAGGTCATTCCCCTCATCAGGCTTTTGCAGAAGAAGCTGGAGGCATTGAAGAAGGAGCTAAAAGGGAGCGATTCCGCTAGGCATGTGGGACTTGTGGATGCAGCCCTTAATTCGCTTAACAAGGATTCACGGGTGGTCAATCTGTTGAAATCAGAGCACTACATTTTGGCCACCGTGCTCGATCCTAGATTTAAAGCCTACCTTGGATCTCTCTTTCCGGCAGACACAGGTCTGCTGGGGTTGAAAGACCTGCTGGTGACAAAATTGTCAAGTCAAGCGGAACGCGACCTGTCAACATCTCCTCCTTCACATTCTCCCGCAACTGGGGGTGCGAGGAAAAGGCTCAGAATTCCGAGCCCACCCGCTGGCGGTGATGCAGGGCAGTCTGGAGCGACTGCTGATGCTGACATCTGGTCCGGACTGAAGGACCTGACAACGATTACGGACATGTCGTCTACTGTCACTGCATATGATTCTCTCAACATTGATAGAATGGTGGAGGATTATATGAGTGACCGCATCCAAGTAGGCACGTCACACAGTCCGTACTTATACTGGCAGGAAAAAGAGGCAATTTGGAGGCCCTTGCACAAACTGGCTTTATTCTACCTAAGTTGCCCTCCCACAAGTGTGTACTCCGAAAGAGTGTTTAGTGCCGCCGCTCACCTTGTCAGCAATCGGCGTACGAGGTTACATCCAGAAAATGTGGAGAAGATGATGTTCATTAAAATGAATTATAATCAATTCCTCCGCGGAGACATTGACCAGCAGCAATTGCCTCCACAAAGTACACAGGGAGCTGAGATGGTGGATTCCAGTGGGGACGAATTGATAATCTGTGAGGAGGGGGATGTACACGGTGATATATCGGAGGGTGAAGATGAGGTGGACATCTTGCCTCTGTAGAGCCAGTTTGTGCAAGGAGAGATTAATTGCTTCTTTTTTGGGGGGGGGTCCAAACCAACCCGTCATATCAGTCACAGTCGTGTGGCAGACCCTGTCACTGAAATGATGGGTTGGTTAAAGTGTGCATGTCCTGTTTTGTTTATACAACATAAGGGTGGGTGGGAGGGCCCAAGGATAATTCCATCTTGCACCTCTTTTTTCTTTTCTTTTTCTTTGCATCATGTGCTGATTGGGGAGGGTTTTTTGGAAGGGACATCCTGCGTGACACTGCAGTGCCACTCCTAAATGGGCCCGGTGTTTGTGTCGGCCACTAGGGTCGCTAATCTTACTCACACAGTCAGCTACCTCATTGCGCCTCTTTTTTTCTTTGCGTCATGTGCTGTTTGGGGAGGGTTTTTTGGAAGGGACATCCTGCGTGACACTGCAGTGCCACTCCTAGATGGGCCCGGTGTTTGTGTCGGCCACTAGGGTCGCTAATCTTACTCACACAGCTACCTCATTGCGCCTCTTTTTTTCTTTGCGTCATGTGCTGTTTGGGGAGGGTTTTTTGGAAGGGACATCCTGCGTGACACTGCAGTGCCACTCCTAGATGGGCCCGGTGTTTGTGTCGGCCACTAGGGTCGCTAATCTTACTCACACAGCTACCTCATTGCGCCTCTTTTTTTCTTTGCGTCATGTGCTGTTTGGGGAGGGTTTTTTGGAAGGGACATCCTGCGTGACACTGCAGTGCCACTCCTAGATGGGCCCGGTGTTTGTGTCGGCCACTAGGGTCGCTAATCTTACTCACACAGTCAGCTACCTCATTGCGCCTCTTTTTTTCTTTGCGTCATGTGCTGTTTGGGGAGGGTTTTTTGGAAGGGCCATCCTGCGTGACACTGCAGTGCCACTCCTAGATGGGCCCGGTGTTTGTGTCGGCCACTAGGGTCGCTAATCTTACTCACACAGTCAGCTACCTCATTGCGCCTCTTTTTTTCTTTGCGTCATGTGCTGTTTGGGGAGGGTTTTTTGGAAGGGCCATCCTGCGTGACACTGCAGTGCCACTCCTAGATGGGCCCGGTGTTTGTGTCGGCCACTAGGGTCGCTAATCTTACTCACACAGCTACCTCATTGCGCCTCTTTTTTTCTTTGCGTCATGTGCTGTTTGGGGAGGGTTTTTTGGAAGGGACATCCTGCGTGACACTGCAGTGCCACTCCTAGATGGGCCCGGTGTTTGTGTCGGCCACTAGGGTCGCTTATCTTACTCACACAGCGACCTCGGTGCAAATTTTAGGACTAAAAATAATATTGTGAGGTGTGAGGTATTCAGAATAGACTGAAAATGAGTGTAAATTATGGTTTTTGAGGTTAATAATACTTTGGGATCAAAATGACCCCCAAATTCTATGATTTAAGCTGTTTTTTAGTGTTTTTGGAAAAAAACACCCGAATCCAAAACACACCCGAATCCGACAAAAATAATTCGGTGAGGTTTTGCCAAAACGCGTTCGAACCCAAAACACGGCCGCGGAACCGAACCCAAAACCAAAACACAAAACCCGAAAAATTTCAGGCGCTCATCTCTAGGATATAGTCATGCTGATCATACCATTACCACACACATCACATAGGACATGGACACTTTTTGGAGGAGAGGTGCCTGTGTTCCAATTTAGAATTTGTAAACATGGAGCCTGATTTGCATGCAATCCACTTGCAATGCCAATGTTCATGTAGTTGAGTGATTATTTGTAACTGCACATGCAGGGCCTGATCAACCAATAGGTTGATCAGGCTGCAGCCTGGAGCGCTGGATCCTAGGGGGGCGCAACACAGGCACAAAAGATTAATTAGGTGTCTTTTTTTTCTTGTTTTTACTGTGCGATGTTGTGCACCGTAATTGTCTGTGCCACTCACTGCTGCAGACAGTCTGAAGTGCAGCGATGACTGATTCAGTCATCATCGCTGATGAGCACTGCCTGAGCTGCAGTGTCTTCCGTATCTGGCCCCTCCTCACTCCATCCTGGTTATGCTGCTGCACGATGACAGAGAAATCTGACATGCGCAGTAGGCATTCCACTCCAGGATGCTGAAAGGGCCATCAGGGTGCCATTTTCAGCAGCAGAGCTTGGTTCCCCACAGGGCCTGATCAACCAATAGGCTGCCTGTTGGATCTGGTGTGTGTGTCCCGAGACTATCTGAGGGTGGCTGTGTCACTGTCCTGAATCCAGTCCTCTAGGTAGCAATTTATTATTATGGGGACCCATCTTGGGGGCTGTCTGGTCTGGTGCATATTATTGGGGAAGGGGAAGGGAAGCTGGACAGTATTATTATTACTGGGGAAGTGGGGGCTATTTGGTGCATCATATGGAGGGGGGAAGAGGAGGATCTGGGGACTGTGTGGACCAATATTATCATGGGGGAAGGCATCTGGGAGCATAGGAAGGTCTGACTGGAGCATAATTATAAAGGGGTTCTGAAGCATATAACTGTTATGATTCCAGCACTCTGGTCAGAGGAGATCTTATGGCAAGGACCGGAGCACTGGAACGGAATGCTGGGGAAGGGAGCAGGACAGGAAAATAGCCCCTGGCGCCCTAACTCTGTTGTCTCACCCGTGTTGTCAGAAATCCCCTGCGAGACTATGGTTTCTTGAGCCCTTGGCAGCCGCGTTTGAAGGGCGGATTATGTCTGCCCAACTTCGATGCCCCCCGGTCTTAATGAGAGACAAAGGGAAACCCGAGACAGGGTGATAACAAGAGGCCCTCTAACTAAACAACCAGGCCAGGGGCTAAGCAAACTCAAAACTATAATATGTGCGGAGAAACCGCCAGGGAAAAGGACAACCAAAATATCCACTTGTCCAATTCTCCTACCCGGCACCGCCGAGTACCAGAGAGGACTTGTGGAAGCGGAACCCTCCGCAAATGCTCCAAACACAAAATATAAAAGGTAAAGCGGCTGAGCCGCAACACACGGCAGAGCCGCAACTCA
Organism: Pseudophryne corroboree; assembly: GCF_028390025.1. Classification (NCBI taxonomy): domain Eukaryota; kingdom Metazoa; phylum Chordata; class Amphibia; order Anura; family Myobatrachidae; genus Pseudophryne; species Pseudophryne corroboree. The sequence continues at coordinate 551,709,816 of NC_086447.1, read as the reverse complement.
CGAACACCACTGGATATAAAACGGTGATCAGTCAGGACTCCAGGGAACCAAACGACCTCTTGGGATGAGATGACAACTCCCGAATACCGGACTTCTGAGGACTGGAATGACCGGATACAGCAGGACTGGAAACAGGCTCTCAGCAAACAAAGGCAGCATGCAGGAAGCTATTACCGGCGTCTGTGAGAAGCCCTGGGAGTGTATTTAACAAGGAGTCCTCCAATCAGCTGCTAAAGGCTGATTAGAATAAATGCCGTGCAGCTGCCTTGCTGCACGGCCAGAGAGCAGGTGAATATCTTAATTTCCTAAAGCCTAGCAACGGGGAACGCGGTCCGCCAGTGGCGTCCCCGTTGCTAGGGTCCGTGCGGCTCAGCGCGCCCGGCGTCTAGCGTTGCTAGGGAGCCGGCGGCTGTACGTGCACGGCGTCTCTAGTTGCTAGGCGCCGGGCCGCGCAGACCATCAAGCGGACCCCGGCGCCTAACAGTACCCCCCCTTGAGGAGGGGTCAAGGAACCCCTAAAGCCAGGTTTCTGAGGAAATTCCCGAAAAAATGCCCTCTTGAGCCTCGGGGCATGAAGATCCTTATCCAGGACCCAAGACCTTTCCTCCGGACCATAGCCTTTCCAGTGAACCAGAAAATACAGCCAATCCCGGGACAATTTGGAATCGAGAACCTTCTCTACCAAGAACTCCTGTTGTCCCTGTACATCCACTGGAGATCTACCCTGAGAGATCTTCCGAGGAAATCTACTGGAAGAAACGTATTGTTTCAACAGGGAACAATGAAACGTATTTCCAATCCTGAGAGATCTTGGTAAACGTAACCGAAAGGCAACTGGGTTGACTCTTTTAATAATAAGAAATGGCCCAATAAATTTGGGTCCCAGTCTAGCCGAGGATTGTCGAAGCCTGATGTTGCGAGTCGACAACCACACCCTATCTCCCACCTTAAAAGTGCAAGGACGTTGGAGCCTGTCAGAAAATTTCTTCTCTCGAAAGGCCGCTTTTCTGAGAGCAAGGTGCACCTTTTTCCAAATGGCTCTGAGATGGGAGGTTAAGGTAAGCGAGGAGACTGAGGAATGATGAAAAAAAGAATTAGCTCTGGGGTGAAAACCAAAAACTGAAAAGAATGGAGACTCTTTAGTGGAGGAATGACAAGAATTATTGTAAGCAAATTCAGCCAACGGAAGAAACTCGGACCAATCATTCTGGAGTTTGGCTGAATACAAGCGCAAATATTGTTTCAATGATTGGTTAACTCGTTCGGTTTGCCCGTTGGATTGTGGGTGGTAACCGGATGTTAACGACAATTTCATCTTCAATGAGGCACAAAAACAGTTCCAGAATTGTGCGATGAATTGTGGACCCCGATCAGAAACAATATCAGTAGGCAACCCATGAAGCCTGAATACATGGCGGAGAAACAAAACTGCCAACCCTTGGGCTGAAGGCAATCGGGGAAGAGCAATAAAATGAGCCATTTTACTAAAACGGTCCACTACCACCCATATGACTCGGAATCCGGCTGAAAGGGGAAGGTCAACCACAAAATCCATGGAAATATGAGACCACGGCCTGAGCATAAGTGTGCACAGCATAAGGGCATAAGTTGCCCGATGGGCAAGGAACGGGGAACCTTATGCTGTGCACAAACCTGACATGAATAAACAAATTCCTTGATGTCTTTAGAAAGACCAGGCCACCATACTGAGCGAGAGACTAACTCCAATGTCTTAGAGACTCCTGGATGCCCTGAAACTTTGTTATCATGGAATTCCGTTAAAACAGTAGCCCTCAAAAACTCAGGGACGTAAAGACGACCAGCAGGAGTAATTCTAGGAGCTTGGTGTTGAAGCTGTTTTAACTGGGTAAATAAATCTTGTGTGAGGCCCGCCCAGATGACCGAAGATGGAAGTATGGGGGTAACAGGATTGTTATTGTGAACCGGAAGAAAGCTACGTGACAGGGCATCAGCCTTAGTATTCTTGGAACCAGGCCTGAAAGTGATTATAAATTTGAAACGCGTAAAAAATAATGCCCAACGTGCCTGCCGGGCATTAAGCCGCTTAGCCGATTCAATGTATTGCAGGTTCTTATGGTCAGTCAATACCGAAATAGTATGTTTTGCTCCCTCCAGCCAATGCCTCCACTCCTCGAAAGCCCACTTTACCGCCAGTAACTCCCGATTACCAACGTCATAGTTGGATTCAGCGGAGGAGAATTTCCTGGACATAAAGGCACAAGGATGTAACTCCAGAGACTCCGGATCCTTTTGAGAAAGGATAGCCCCCACTTCAACCTCTGAGGCATCAACCTCCACCACAAAGGGCAATTCCGGATTAGGATGTCTGAGGACTGGAGCCGAGACAAAGGCTTGTTTCAAGGCCCGGAAGGACAACTCAGCTTCACGCGACCAGTTGGTAGGATCCGCTCCTTTCTTTGTCAGAGCTACAATGGGAGCAACCAGGTCAGAAAAAGAATGAATGAACCTCCTATAATAATTCGCAAACCCTAAAAAGCGCTGAATTGCTTTTAAATTGGTGGGTTGCGCCCAACTAAGGATGGCCTGGAGTTTCTTTGGTTCCATGGAAAATCCCTGAGGGGAAATTATGTACCCTAAAAAAGATACTTCCGTGACATGAAACTCACACTTCTCCAGCTTGGCATATAAATGATTCTCACGTAACTTTTGAAGAACCAGACGCACCTGGGTAACATGTTGTTCCATTGATTCAGAAAAAATCAGGATGTCGTCTAAGTAAACGACCACGAATTTCCCTAGGAAGTCATGGAGCACATCGTTAATGAGGTCTTGAAAAACTGCCGGAGCATTGGACAGGCCGAACGGCATCACCAGGTATTCGTAGTGACCCGACTGAGTACTGAAGGCCGTTTTCCACTCATCTCCAGATTTAATTCGGATGAGGTTGTACGCTCCTCTAAGGTCAATTTTAGAAAAAATCACAGCAGAACGTAACTGATCAAAGAGTACAGAAATCAACGGCAAAGGATAGGTGTTTTTAACTGAGATCTTATTCAGGGCTCTAAAATCAATGCAAGGTCTAAGCGAGCCATCCTTTTTCTCCACAAAGAAGAAGCCTGCACTTAAAGGAGATTTTGATGGTCTAATAAATCCTTTCTCAAGGCTCTCCTTTACATAATCATTCATAGCCGCAGTCTCTGGCCCGGATAATGCATATAATCTTCCCTTTCGCAATGCGGCACCAGGAATTAACTCAATAGCACAATCATAAGGCCGATGGGGAGGCAGAATGTCCGCATTGCCTTTGGAGAAAACATCAGCAAACTCCTGGTATTCCACCAGAATGAGTTCTGGAATGATAGCTGCTACTCTGACTGGAAACGTGATACATTCCTTATCAAAAAAAGTACCCCAATGTGAAATCTCCCCCGACCGCCAATCAATGGTGGGATTATGAAAGGCCAGCCAAGGGTGACCCAGAACAACTGGAACTGCTGGGCAATGTGTAAGAAAGAACTCGATTTTCTCGGAATGTAGAGCTCCTACTGTAAGTAGTACAGGGGGTGTACAGAGAGAAATAATCCCATTAGACAGCGGACTCCCATCTAAGCCATGCATGGTGACACACCTACCCAAAGGTAACTGAGGAATGCCTAAGGCCTTAGCCCAAGTTAAATCCATAAAGTTTCCTGCAGCTCCACTGTCAACAAAAGCCGACACCGAAGAACTGAGGCTGCCAAAGGAAACTTTAACTGGGACTAAAAGGGAGTTATTCGAGGAGATAAGCTGCAGACCTAGGTGAACCCCCTCACAATTCACCTGGTCAAAGCGTTTCCCGACTTGTTCGGACAATTACGAGCAAAATGTCCCTTACCCCCACAGTACAGACAAAGACCAGAATTTTGCCTTCTGGCTCTTTCTTCAGGAGACAGCCGGGAGAGACCCATCTGCATGGGCTCCTCTATGTCTTCAGGAATGGAATATACACACGGACTTGACTTTACAGGTGCTCCTTTTTCAGCCCTCCGCTCTCTGAGACGACGATCTATCTTAATAGAAAGCTCCATGAGTTTATCGAGAGTCTCAGGAGCGGGGTACTGAAGGAGACTGTCTTTTATAGACTCTGATAAGCCGAGGCGAAACTGACTGCGCAGGGCTGGGTCATTCCAGCCACAGTCGTTCGACCAACGGCGAAACTCCGTACAATAAACCTCCGCAGGATTTCTACCCTGTCTGAGAGCGCGCAACTGACTTTCAGCGGACGCCTCTCTATCAGGGTCATCATACAAGAGCCCTAAAGACTCAAAAAAAGCGTCAACTGACAACAATGCCGGATCCTCTGCTCTTAAACCAAATGCCCAGGTCTGAGGATCCCCCTGGAGCAAAGAAATAATAAACCCGACCCGCTGAGATTCAGTACCCGAGGAAGTCGGTCTTAAACGAAAATAAAGTTTACAGGATTCTTTAAAATTAAAAAACTCTTTTCTATCACCAGAAAAACGGTCAGGCAAATGCATCTTTGGTTCAGGGACTACCCTTGGGGAAGCTCGCAAAAGATCTTCCTGCGACTTCACCCGAAGAGAAAGATCCTGAACCATCTGAGTAAGTTCTTGAATCTGGCTGACTAAGAGCTGACCAGGATTTGGCCCTAAACCTGTTGGATTCATGAGGCCGATAAACTCTCACAAAACTGAATGAGAAAAAATTAAACCCCGTTTAATTTTAAGTTTTGGTATGGCCGGTAATAATGTTATGATTCCAGCACTCTGGTCAGAGGAGATCTTATGGCAAGGACCGGAGCACTGGAACGGAATGCTGGGGAAGGGAGCAGGACAGGAAAATAGCCCCTGGCGCCCTAACTCTGTTGTCTCACCCGTGTTGTCAGAAATCCCCTGCGAGACTATGGTTTCTTGAGCCCTTGACAGCCGCGTTTGAAGGGCGGATTATGTCTGCCCAACTTCGATGCCCCCCGGTCTTAATGAGAGACAAAGGGAAACCCGAGACAGGGTGATAACAAGAGGCCCTCTAACTAAACAACCAGGCCAGGGGCTAAGCAAACTCAAAACTATAATATGTGCGGAGAAACCGCCAGGGAAAAGGACAACCAAAATATCCACTTGTCCAATTCTCCTACCCGGCACCGCCGAGTACCAGAGAGGACTTGTGGAAGCGGAACCCTCCGCAAATGCTCCAAACACAAAATATAAAAGGTAAAGCGGCTGAGCCGCAACACACGGCAGAGCCGCAACTCACGAACACCACTGGATATAAAACGGTGATCAGTCAGGACTCCAGGGAACCAAACGACCTCTTGGGATGAGATGACAACTCCCGAATACCGGACTTCTGAGGACTGGAATGACCGGATACAGCAGGACTGGAAACAGACTCTCAGCAAACAAAGGCAGCATGCAGGAAGCTATTACCGGCGTCTGTGAGAAGCCCTGGGAGTGTATTTAACAAGGAGTCCTCCAATCAGCTGCTAAAGGCTGATTAGAATAAATGCCGTGCAGCTGCCTTGCTGCACGGCCAGAGAGCAGGTGAATATCTTAATTTCCTAAAGCCTAGCAACGGGGAACGCGGTCCGCCAGTGGCGTCCCCGTTGCTAGGGTCCGTGCGGCTCAGCGCGCCCGGCGTCTAGCGTTGCTAGGGAGCCGGCGGCTGTACGTGCACGGCATCTCTAGTTGCTAGGCGCCGGGCCGCGCAGACCATCAAGCGGACCCCGGCGCCTAACAATAACAGGGGTGGGGGGTTGCCTGGGGGAGTGGGGGGTTTGGGAGCATAGTAAAGTTTGACAAATAATTACAGATTTTTAGCTGAATACGAGTGAAAAAATTGGAAGTGGGGGGTGGGGAAGGGGCTGCCACTTCTGTATTAGCCTAGAGCGGCTGGAACCCTTAATCAGGCCCTGTGCACATGTGAAAATTTATGATAACCACTACTGCGCGTGCGTTACACAGAGTGTTTGCACAAAGGTGCTATTTGTGATCAATTCAGATGGTCAGATGGAGAAACTGTACCCGCCATAGGGCTGGCGCAAGTTTTGATGGGGCTACCGATGGAGGGATATAAGGATGCAACAATCAGTTTTACAGCATGCACAAGCACTAAAAGTGGCCATCTCATTCCTTGACAATCAGCCACACAAATGTACATAGGAAGGAGTTTGTAGGCCATTTGCATAAACTGAGGGAAAAAGATGCAGGTGCACTATCTCACACTAGCTCAACCTGTAATAATCAGAGGCATTTAGCATAATCCTGGCCAGGGCTATGAGCTTACCCGCCGCACCAAGGTAGCCTCTCATTGGGTAAGTCCCTAACACTAACTACAAGAGTTCAGTACCGGGGAGCAGGACACCCCAAAGCTACCCAGCCAGACAACCCCAGGGCACTAGAGTGATACCTGCCGCGGCTGGGCACCCCCGGGGTATCGCAATCTAACATTTATTTTAATACACTATGGCACTTATAGTTTGTTTTATATATGTGTAACACTTTCACACCATTCTTTTTCACTCTTCACATTATTCACACATGAAGCAGTAGCTGCTCCTACCTATCTAATTCTTTACTTGTATCACTCTTGCGGTGCCCTGGGGCTGTCTGGCTGAGTGGCTTTGGAGTGTCCTGCCCCCCGGACCTGAACCCCTGTAGTTAGTGTTAGGCACTTACCCAATGGGAGGCTACCTTGGTGTGGTGGGTAAGCTCATAGCCCTGGCTAGAATTATGCTAAATGCCTCTGGTTATTACAGGTTGAGCTAGTGTGAGCTAGTGCACCTGCATCTTTTTCCCTCTGTATATTGTATTAAGGCCCTCATTCCGAGTTGATCGGTCGCAAGGCGAATTTAGCAGAGTTACACACGCTAAGCCGCCGCCTACTGGGAGTGAATCTTAGCTTCTTAAAATTGCGACCGATGTATTCGCAATATTGCGATTACTAACTACTTAGCAGTTTCAGAGTAGCTCCAGACTTACTCTGCCTGTGCGATCAGTTCAGTGCTTGTCGTTCCTGGTTGACGTCACAAACACACCCAGCGTTCGCCCAGGCACTCCCACCGTTTCTCCGGCCACTCCTGCGTTTTTTCCGGAAACGGTAGCGTTTTCAGCCACACGCCCCTGAAACGCCGTGTTTCCGCCCAGTAACACCCATTTCCTGTCAATCACATTACGATCGCCGGAGCGAAGAAAAAGCCGTGAGTAAAAATACTTTCTTCATAGTAAAGTTACTTGGCGCAGTCGCAGTGCGAACTTTGCGCATGCGTACTAAGCGGATTTTCACTGCGATGCGATGAAAAAGAACGAGCGAACAACTCGGAATGAGGGCCTAAGTCTCAAGCAGAGTAGCACCTCATTTCCTAATTATGGTGTGCAAACTAGGCCACCCCTTAATTTGCATAAACTCACAGATGGGCAACCTCCAAAAGACATTGCTGTGTTCCTTTCTGTGTGCATCTAAGAATCAGACCCACTGTGAGGTATGGTGTATCTCCCAATTAATAATAAGCTGTTTAGCAAATCATTGTAGTCCATTTTTCCATTATCTTTGAAATCTTACACTTGTTGCCTTCTGCATCGGCAGCACTAATATAGTTTTCCTCACAAAGGTCTAAAAGAGATTTCCAAAAGATGGGAAGATGAGGTAGTAAAAGAAAAAAAAACGGTGGACAAGGCCTGACTATGCAATACCTGGAGATTATAAGTCTGTGGCAGGAGAAGTGGCCATAGAAGTATATATTGATATATACTAGTGATGTGCACCGGCAAGTTTTCGCGTTTTGTGTTTTGGTTTTGGGTTCGGTTCCGCGGCCGTGTTTTGGATTCGGACGCGTTTTGGCAAAACCTCAGCGAAAATTTTTTGTCGGATTCGGGTGTGTTTTGGATTCGGGTGTTTTTTTCAAAAAACCCTAAAAAACAGCTTAAATCATAGAATTTGGGGGTCATTTTGATCCCATAGTATTATTAACCTCAATAACCATAATTTCCACTCATTTCCAGTCTATTCTGAACACCTCACACCTCACAATATTATTTTTAGTCCTAAAATTTGCACCGAGGTCGCTGGATGGCTAAGCTAAGCGACACAAGTGGCCGACACAAACACCTGGCCCATCTAGGAGTGGCACTGCAGTGTCAGGCAGGATGGCCCTTCAAAAGAATAGTCCCCAAACAGCACATGATGCGAAGAAAAAAAGAGGCGCACCAAGGTGGCTGTGTGACTAAGCTAAGTGACACAAGTGGCCGACACAAACACCTGGCCCATCTAGGAGTGGCACTGCAGTGTCAATCAAGACAGGATGGCCCTTCCAAAAAATTGTCCCCAAACAGCACATGATGCAAAGAAAAAAAGAGGCGCACCAAGGTCGCTGTGTGATAAGCTAAGCGACACAAGTGGCCGACACAAACACCTGGCCCATCTAGGAGTGGCACTGCAGTGTCAATCAAGACAGAATGGCCCTTCCAAAAAATTGTCCCCAAACAGCACATGATGCAAAGAAAAAAAGAGGCGCACCAAGGTGGCTGTGTGACTAAGTTAAGCGACACAAGTGGCCGACGCAAACACCTGGCCCATCTAGGAGTGGCACTGCAGTGTCAGGCAGGATGGCCCTTCAAAAAAATACTCCCCAAACAGCACATGATGCAAAGAAAAAAAGAGGCACACCAAGGTGGCTGTGTGACTAAGCTAAGCGACACAAGTGGCCGACACAAACACCTGGCCCATCTAGGAGTGGCACTGCAGTGTCAGGCAGGATGGCCCTTCAAAAAAATAGTCCCCAAACAGCACATGATGCAAAGAAAAATGAAAGAAAAAAGAGGTGCAAGATGGAATTGTCCTTGGGCCCTCCCACCCACCCTTATGTTGTATAAACAGGACATGCACACTTTAACGAACCCATCATTTCAGTGACAGGGTCTGCCACACGACTGTGACTGAAATGACTGGTTGGTTTGGGCCCCCACCAAAAAAGAAGCAATCAATCTCTCCTTGCACAAACTGGCTCTACAGAGGCAAGATGTCCACCTCATCATCATCCTCCGATTCCTCACCCCTTTCACTGTGTACATCCCCCTCCTCACAGATTATTAATTCGTCCCCACTGGAATCCACCATCTCAGGTCCCCGTGTACTTTCTGGAGGCAATTGCTGCTAGTGAATGTCTCCACGGAGGAATTGATTATAATTCATTTTCATGAACATCATCTTCTCCACATTTTCTGGAAGTAATCTTGTACGCCGATTACTGACAAGGTGAGCGGCTGCACTAAACACTCTTTCGGAGTACACACTGGAGGGGGGGCAACTTAGGTAAAATAATGTCAGTTTGTGCAAGGGCCTCCAAATTGCCTCTTTTTCCTGCCAGTATACGTACGGACTGTCTGACGTGCCTACTTGGATGAGGTCACTCATATAATCCTCCACCATTCTTTCAATGGTGAGAGAATCATATGCAGTGACAGTAGACGACATGTCAGTAATCGTTGCCAGGTCCTTCAGTCCGGACCAGATGTCAGCACTCGCTCCAGACTGCCCTGCATCACCGCCAGCGGGTGGGCTCGGAATTCTTAGCCTTTTCCTTGCACCCCCAGTTGCGGGAGAATGTGAAGGAGGAGATGGTGATGGGTCACGTTCCGCTTGACTTGACAATTTTCTCACCAGCAGGTCTTTGAACCTCTGCAGACTTGGAAAGAGAGATACAACGTAGGTTTTAAATCTAGGATCGAGCACGGTGGCCAAAATGTAGTGCTCTGATTTCAACAGATTGACCACCCGTGAATCCTGGTTAAGCGAATTAAGGGCTCCATCCACAAGTCCCACATGCCTAGCGGAATCGCTCTGTTTTAGCTCCTCCTTCAATCTCTCCAGCTTCTTCTGCAAAAGCCTGATGAGGGGAATGACCTGACTCAGGCTGGCAGTGTCTGAACTGACTTCACGTGTGGCAAGTTCAAAGGGTTGCAGAACCTTGCACAACGTTGAAATCATTCTCCACTGCGCTTGAGTCAGGTGCATTCCACCTCCTTTGCCTATATCGTGGCCAGATGTATAGGTTTGAATGGCCTTTTGCTGCTCCTCCATCCTCTGAAGCATATAGAGGGTTGAATTCCACCTCGTTACCACCTCTTGCTTCAGATGATGGCAGGGCAGGTTCAGGAATGTTTGGTGGTGCTCCAGTCTTCTGTATGCGGTGCCTGAATGCTGAAAGTGGCCCGCAATTCTTCGGGCCACCGACAGCATCTCTTGCACGCCCCTGTCGTTTTTTAAATAATTCTGCACCACCAAATTCAAGGTATGTGCAAAACATGGGACGTGATGGAATTTGCCCAGATGTAATGCACGCACAATATTGTTGGCGTTGTCTGATGTCACAAATCCCCAGGAGAGTCCAATTGGGGTAAGCCATTCTGCGATGATCTTCCTCAGTTGCCGTAAGAGGTTTTCAGCTGTGTGCCTATTCTGGAATGCGGTGATACAAAGCGTAGCCTGCCTAGGAACGAGTTGGCGTTTGCGAGATGCTGCTACTGGTGCTGCCGCTGCTGTTCTTGCTGCGGGAGGCAATACATCTACCCAGTGGGCTGTCACAGTCATATAGTCCTGAGTCTGCCCTGCTCCACTTGTCCACATGTCCGTGGTTAAGTGGACATTGGGTACAACTGCATTTTTTAGGACACTGGTGAGTCTTTTTCTGATGTCTGTGTACATTTTCGGTATCGCCTGCCTATAGAAATGGAACCTAGATGGTATTTGGTACCGGGGACACAGTACCTCAATCAAGTCTCTAGTTGGCTCTGAATTAACGATGGATACCGGAACCACGTTTCTCACCGCCCAGGCTGCCGAGGCCTCAGTTATCCGCTTTGCAGCAGGATGACTGCTGTGATATTTCATCTTCCTCGCAAAGGACTGTTGGACAGTCAATTGCTTACTGGAAGTAGTACAAGTGGTCTTCCGACTTCCCCTCTGGGATGACGATCGACTCCCAGCAGCAACAACAGCAGCGCCAGCAGCAGTAGGCGTTACACTCAAGGATGCATCGGAGGAATCCCAGACAGGAGAGGACTCGTCAGACTTGACAGTGACATGGCCTGCAGGACTATTGGCTTTCCTGGGTAAGGAGGAAATTGACACTGAGGGAGTTGGTGGTGTGGTTTGCAGGAGCTTGGTTACAAGAGGAAGGGATTTAGTGGTCAGTGGACTGCTTCCGCTGTCACCCAAAGTTTTTGAACTTGTCACTGACTTATGATGAATGCGCTGCAGGTGACGTATAAGGGAGGATGTTCCGAGGTGGTTAACGTCCTTACCCCTACTTATTACAGGTTGACAAAGGCAAAACACGGCTTGACACCTGTTGTCCGCATTTGTGTTGAAATAATTCCACACCGAAGAGCTGATTTTTTTTGTATTTTGACCAGGCATGTCAATGGCCACATTCCTCCCACGGACAACAGGTGTCTCCCCGGGTGCCTGACTTAAACAAACCACCTCACCATCAGAATCCTCCTTGTCAATTTCCTCCCCAGCACCAGCAACACCCATATCCTCATCCTGGTGTACTTCAACAGTGACATCTTCAATTTGACTATCAGGAACTGGACTGCGGGTGCTCCTTCCAGCACTTGCAGGGGGCGTACAAATGGTGGAAGGCGGAAGCTCTTCCTGTCCAGTGTTGGGAAGGTCAGGCATCGCAACCGACACAATTGGACTCTCCTTGGGGATTTGTGATTTTGAAGAACGCACAGTTCTTTGCTGTGCTTTTGCCAGCTTAACTCTTTTCTTTTTTCTAGCGAGAGGATGAGTGCTTCCATACTCATTTGAAGCTGAACCACTAGCCATGAACATAGGCCAGGGCCTCAGTCGTTCCTTGCCACTCCGTGTCGTAAATGGCATATTGGCAAGTTTACGCTTCTCCTCAGACGCTTTTAATTTTGATTTTTGGGTCATTTTACTGAACTTTTGTGTTTTGGATTTTACATGCTCTCTACTATGACATTGGGCATCGGCCTTGGCAGACGACGTTGATGGCATTTCATCGTCTCGGCCATGACTAGTGGCAGCAGCTTCAGCACGAGGTGGAAGTGGATCTTGATCTTTCTCTTTAACCTCCACATATTTGTTCTCCATTTTTTAATGTGTGGAATTATATGCCAGTATCAATAGCAATGGCCTACTACTATATTTACTGCGCAAAACTAAAATGCACCACAGGTATAGAATGTAGATGGATAGTATACTTAATGGATGACGAGTGACGACACAGAGGTAGGTACAGCAGTGGCCTACCTTACTGCTATAAGTATATATATAGTATACTGGTGGACACTGTCAGCAAACTGCAAAACTAAAATGCACCACAGGTACAGAATGTAGATGGATAGTATACTTAATGGATGACGAGTGACGACACAGAGGTAGGTACAAAGCAGTGGCCTACCGTACTGCTATATATAGTATACTGGTGGACACTGTCAGCAAACTGCTAAACTAGTCTAAAAAAATGCACCACAGGTATACAATGTAGATGGATAGTATACTTAATGGATGACGAGTGACGACACAGAGGTAGGTACACAGCAGTGGCCTACCGTACTGCTATATATAGTATACTGGTGGACACTGTCAGCAAACTGCTAAACTAGTCTAAAAAAATGCACCACAGGTATACAATGTAATTTATGGTGGGTGGTATCTATCACATAGAGCGCCACATAGATCTGTATTAAACCAGGAGGGGAGATATAAATAAATAAATAAATCAATATTACTTATTCGTCACTCTTCCTCGGATGATAAGATTTCTTCCAGACACTTCTTTTACTCCCGTATGTTCAAAATATGGGGAAGAAATAAATAATATGGCATGTGTAGTACAGTAATTTTAATATAAAAACAAAAGACAAATTGTGCAAATATGCAGAGGTTATCCAGTACAATGCTCAAGTGATGGCATATCACATAAGAGCCAATGATTATGTGCAAATAACAATAGAACTTTAAAGCAGCAACGTCCCAAGTCCCAATGGAAGTGTGAACAGACTCAAAAATTACCAGAAAGCAATGAGAACCGGTGGAAAACAGTTCTCATAATAAGTTCTTTAATATATCACCAGTACGATCCTCCCGGGATAGGCAGTCTGGGATGGGTTCCTGGTAATCGTCAACTCTTCCACATCAAACAGAAAGGACTCCAGGATGAGCTGTTCTGGTGAGAGCCAACGCGTTTCAACCCTGTACTTAGGGTCTTTTTCAAGGCAATGAATGATATATCCTCTTTCTGTCCATCCTTATAAAGGTGAATATGTCCAATCCTCTTGTTCCATAAAACACACCTCTCCCGTCAGCCAATAGGAGATGGTATTATTCAAAGGAAGGCCTAAAGTCCCGCCTGCCTCTATGTATAGATCTCGCTTGTTCTCGGTGGTCCGCGGCGTTCCGAGACGTCACTTCCGCTTCTCAGCGGAAGCGCGTCACCGGCGCCGTTTCCATGGATACCTTGGTATTCGTACGGCTCACTCGTTGCGGCGTCGTTGTCATGGTTCCCCTATTAGGCGGAACGGGTCGTCGACGCCATCACCTAGGAGACCAGGATGCTTTCGTTGGTTGTTACCTCCGGCATTTCCCGTGTCTCCGTGGTTTATAAAGCAACGGGAGCTTTTTATCATAATATTCCATAAGAACCCATGGTGGCCACTTCATCGAATAGCATTTCCTCCTTCCTAAAATATAAAAACACGGATCAAACTTCACATATGCATAAAAGACATTGACCTTGTGTTTTATATGAGCAAAAATGGCTTTAAAATTTAATGAATTAAAAAAAATTTAAAAAAATTTATTTCAGATATATATAATATACTGCAAAGAGTCATAACAGATATATAAAATTTTACCCCTCATGTATCCTTATGAGATGTTTCTAAATGCTATTAATAGATTATTCATAAAAACCATTTCAATTCGAAATCATTGTTTAGCCCATGAGGATGCAATGTATTAAAATCATAAATACATTGCATTTCACATTTGGCTAGCAGGGAAGGTAAATCCCTTTGCCTGAAGTTCCCTTTTACCAAACGTAGACCCGCAAATCTCACAATATCTTTTGTTGAACTCCCATGATATTTTTTAAAATGATTGGACAGTGCATGCGTTTCTAGACCTTTTCTAATATTACGGCAATGTTCTCCAATCCTTATTTTTAGTGCCCGGGAAGTGCGCCCAATATAAAATAAATGGCATTTGCATTCAATAAAATATATGACATTATTCATATTGCATGTAATAAAATCTATAAGTTTAAAACTTTTCTCGTTAATTACTATATTTTCCAATTTCTTTGTGCCGTCACTTTTAATTTCTCTACATCCCAAACATATGCCACAACGATGGAATCCAGTGGTGGCAATGCTGCCTTCTCGCTTTTTTGGTTTCAGAAAACTGTTTACCAGTTTCTGTTTAATGTTTGGGGCTTTTTTATAGATAAATGATGGGCGTTCTGGAATTACTTTGCCTATCACTGGATCTTTTTTCAGGATATTCCAGTTCCTCTTTATTGATCTCTCTAAAGTTCGATACTGAGAATTAAAGCCTGTTATAAATGCCCACTCATAATTATTTCGTTTGGGCTCTTTATCTGAAGTTGCACTCAAAAGATCTTTTCTTTCCAGTCTATCTACTTCTTGCATGGCTTGCTCTACTTTCTCCATTTTGTATCCATTATTGTTGAATCTATTCTTCAATTCGATGGTCTGCTGTTTATATACTGTTTCTTCCGTGCAGTTCCTTTTTAACCGTCTCAGTTGTCCATGTGGGATAGAGTCTAGCCAGTTCGTATGGTGACAACTGTCATAATCTATATACGACCTAGAATCTGTTTGTTTGGTGAAGGTTTTTGTCTGTATCTGATTGTTCTTGATAAAAACCGTAATGTCTAAAAAGTCCACACTTTTCTCATCAATATTAAAAGTAAAATTGATATTCAGACTATTATCGTTTAAATATGTGCAAAACTCTTCCAGCAAATTCTTCTCACCTTTCCATATAAAAAAGACATCGTCTATGTAACGGCGCCAGGCTACCAGGTTCGCTCCGAATGGGTTGTTGGTCCAAACAGTATCCTGTTCCCATTGACCCATAAAAATATTCGCATAGCTCGGAGCGAACCTGGTGCCCATCGCCGTACCCATTTTCTGGATATAAAAATCCCCATTAAAGATAATTGTTGTGAAGAATAAAATGGACCCCTTCAATAATTAGATTTTTGATGCATTCATCTAAAGTACTTCTTCTAAGGTAGGTTGTTATAGCTTTTATGCCTGCTTCATGGTGAATTATGGAATATAATGACTTAACATCTGCAGTCACCATTAACATGTCGTCCTCCCATTGGATCGTTGTTAGAAAATTTAAAAATTCTTTAGTGTCCTTTAGGTGGGATACATTTCCTAAAACCAATGGTTGCAAGAAATGGTCTATATACTCTGATAGATTGGCTGTTATGGACCCAATCCCAGACACTATGGGCCTACCGGGAGGGTTGGTTGCATCCTTGTGCACTTTAGGCAACAAGTATATAGTTGGTACAACTGGATTAGGGTTGGAGAGAAATTTTGCCTCTCTTTGATCCAAACTCCCCAAGGTCTCATATTTTTCAATCAAGACCTGTAATTCTGAATTGATTCTTCCAGTAGGGTCGATAAGGGGGGAGGGGTTGTCTTAATGAACACCGACTGGTATATAAAAGAAGTGGAAACTCACATAAATGACAGAGAGACTTACTCCAAACTTCGATCGGACCCTACTGGAAGAATCAATTCAGAATTACAGGTCTTGATTGAAAAATATGAGACCTTGGGGAGTTTGGATCAAAGAGAGGCAAAATTTCTCTCCAACCCTAATCCAGTTGTACCAACTATATACTTGTTGCCTAAAGTGCACAAGGATGCAACCAACCCTCCCGGTAGGCCCATAGTGTCTGGGATTGGGTCCATAACAGCCAATCTATCAGAGTATATAGACCATTTCTTGCAACCATTGGTTTTAGGAAATGTATCCCACCTAAAGGACACTAAAGAATTTTTAAATTTTCTAACAACGATCCAATGGGAGGACGACATGTTAATGGTGACTGCAGATGTTAAGTCATTATATTCCATAATTCACCATGAAGCAGGCATAAAAGCTATAACAACCTACCTTAGAAGAAGTACTTTAGATGAATGCATCCAAAATCTAATTATTGAAGGGGTCCATTTTATTCTTCACAACAATTATCTTTAATGGGGATTTTTATATCCAGAAAATGGGTACGGCGATGGGCACCAGGTTCGCTCCGAGCTATGCGAATATTTTTATGGGTCAATGGGAACAGGATACTGTTTGGACCAACAACCCATTCGGAGCGAACCTGGTAGCCTGGCGCCGTTACATAGACGATGTCTTTTTTATATGGAAAGGTGAGAAGAATTTGCTGGAAGAGTTTTGCACATATTTAAACGATAATAGTCTGAATATCAATTTTACTTTTAATATTGATGAGAAAAGTGTGGACTTTTTAGACATTACGGTTTTTATCAAGAACAATCAGATACAGACAAAAACCTTCACCAAACAAACAGATTCTAGGTCGTATATAGATTATGACAGTTGTCACCATACGAACTGGCTAGACTCTATCCCACATGGACAACTGAGACGGTTAAAAAGGAACTGCACGGAAGAAACAGTATATAAACAGCAGACCATCGAATTGAAGAATAGATTCAACAATAATGGATACAAAATGGAGAAAGTAGAGCAAGCCATGCAAGAAGTAGATAGACTGGAAAGAAAAGATCTTTTGAGTGCAACTTCAGATAAAGAGCCCAAACGAAATAATTATGAGTGGGCATTTATAACAGGCTTTAATTCTCAGTATCGAACTTTAGAGAGATCAATAAAGAGGAACTGGAATATCCTGAAAAAAGATCCAGTGATAGGCAAAGTAATTCCAGAACGCCCATCATTTATCTATAAAAAAGCCCCAAACATTAAACAGAAACTGGTAAACAGTTTTCTGAAACCAAAAAAGCGAGAAGGCAGAATTGCCACCACTGGATTCCATCGTTGTGGCATATGTTTGGGATGTAGAGAAATTAAAAGTGACGGCACAAAGAAATTGGAAAATATAGTAATTAACGAGAAAAGTTTTAAACTTATAGATTTTATTACATGCAATATGAATAATGTCATATATTTTATTGAATGCAAATGCCATTTATTTTATATTGGGCGCACTTCCCGGGCACTAAAAATAAGGATTGGAGAACATTGCCGTAATATTAGAAAAGGTCTAGAAACGCATGCACTGTCCAATCATTTTAAAAAATATCATGGGAGTTCAACAAAAGATATTGTGAGATTTGCGGGTCTACGTTTGGTAAAAGGGAACTTCAGGCAAAGGGATTTACCTTCCCTGCTAGCCAAATGTGAAATGCAATGTATTTATGATTTTAATACATTGCATCCTCATGGGCTAAACAATGATTTCGAATTGAAATGTTTTTTATGAATAATCTATTAATAGCATTTAGAAACATCTCATAAGGATACATGAGGGGTAAAATTTTATATATCTGTTATGACTCTTTGCAGTATATTATATATATCTGAAATAAATTTTTTTAATTTTTTTTTAATTCATTAAATTTTAAAGCCATTTTTGCTCATATAAAACACAAGGTCAATGTCTTTTATGCATATGTGAAGTTTGATCCGTGTTTTTATATTTTAGGAAGGAGGAAATGCTATTCGATGAAGTGGCCACCATGGGTTCTTATGGAATATTATGATAAAAAGCTCCCGTTGCTTTATAAACCACGGAGACACGGGAAATGCCGGAGGTAACAACCAACGAAAGCATCCTGGTCTCCTAGGTGATGGCGTCGACGACCCGTTCCGCCTAATAGGGGAACCATGACAACGACGCCGCAAAGAGTGAGCCGTACGAATACCAAGGTATCCATGGAAACGGCGCCGGTGACGCGCTTCCGCTGAGAAGCGGAAGTGACGTCTCGGAACGCCGCGGACCACCGAGAACAAGCGAGATCAATACATAGAGGCAGGCGGGACTTTAGGCCTTCCTTTGAATAACACCATCTCCTATTGGCTGACGGGAGAGGTGTGTTTTATGGAACAAGAGGATTGGACATATTCACCTTTATAAGGATGGACAGAAAGAGGATATATCATTCATTGCCTTGAAAAAGACCCTAAGTACAGGGTTGAAACGCGTTGGCTCTCACCGGAACAGCTCATCCTGGAGTCCTTTCTGTTTGATGTGGAAGAGTTGACGATTACCAGGAACCCATCCCAGACTGCCTATCCCGGGAGGATCGTACTGGTGATATATTAAAGAACTTATTATGAGAACTGTTTTCCACCGGTTCTCATTGCTTTCTGGTAATTTTTGAGTCTGTTCACACTTCCATTGGGACTTGGGACGTTGCTGCTTTAAAGTTCTATTGTTATTTGCACATAATCATTGGCTCTTATGTGATATGCCATCACTTGAGCATTGTACTGGATAACCTCTGCATATTTGCACAATTTGTCTTTTGTTTTTATATTAAAATTACTGTACTACACATGCCATATTATTTATTTCTTCCCCATATTTTGAACATACGGGAGTAAAAGAAGTGTCTGGAAGAAATCTTATCATCCGAGGAAGAGTGACGAATAAGTAATATTGATTTATTTATTTATTTATATCTCCCCTCCTGGTTTAATACAGATCTATGTGGCGCTCTATGTGATAGATACCACCCACCATAAATTGCTTGTTCACTTGAGTGTTTTGGAGAGACACTTTTATTGGTTTCTGTCTGTGGAGCTGCCTAATTTGCGCAGTGTGTCCTATCATCATTTAAAAATTGCTTGTATATAGGTATACAATGTAGATGGATAGTATACTTAATGGATGACGAGTGATGACACAGAGGTAGGTACACAGCAGTGGCCTACCGTACTGCTATATATAGTATACTGGTGGACACTGTCAGCAAACTGCTAAACTAGTCTAAAAAAATGCACCACAGGTATACAATGTAGATGGATAGTATACTTAATGGATGACGAGTGACGACACAGAGGTAGGTACAGCAGTGGCCTACCGTACTGCTATATATAATATACTGGTGAACACTGTCAGCAAACTGCTAAACTAGTCTAAAAAAATGCACCACAGGTATAGAATGTAGATGGATAGTATACTTAATGGATGACGAGTGACGACACAGAGGTAGGTACAGCAGTGGCCTACCGTACTGCTATATATAGTATACTGGTGGACACTGTCAGCAAACTGCTAAACCAGTCTAAAATGCACCACAGGTATACAATGTGGATGGATAGTATACTTAATGGATGACGAGTGATGACACAGAGGTAGGTACAGCAGTGGCCAACCGTACTGCTATATATAGTATACTGGTGGACACTGTCAGCAAACTGCTAAACTAGTCTAAAAAAATGCACCACAGGTATAGAATGTAGATGGATAGTATACTTAATGGATGACGAGTGACGACACAGAGGTAGGTACAGCAGTGGCCTACCGTACTGCTATATATAGTATACTGGTAGACACTGTCAGCAAACTGCTAAACTAGTCTAAAAAAATGCACCACAGGTAAAGAATGTAGATGGATAGTATACTTAATGGATGACGAGTGATGACACAGAGGTAGGTACAGCAGTGGCCTACCGTACTGCTATATATAGTATACTGGTGGACACTGTCCGCAAACTGCAAAACTAAAATGCACCACAGGTATAGAATGTAGATGGATAGTATACTTAATGGATGACGAGTGACGACACAGAGGTAGGTACACAGCAGTGGCCTACCGTGCTGCTATATATAGTATACTGGTGGACACTGTCAGCAAACTGCTAAACTAGTCTAAAAAAATGCACCACAGGTATACAATGTAGATGGATAGTATACTTAATGGATGATGAGTGACGACACAGAGGTAGGTACAGCAGTGGCCTACCGTACTGCTATATATAGTATACTGGTGGACACTGTCAGCAAACTGCTAAACTAGTCTAAAAAAATGCACCACAGGTATACAATGTAGATGGATAGTATACTTAATGGATGACGAGTGACGACACAGAGGTAGGTACACAGCAGTGGCCTACCGTACTGCTATATATAGTATACTGGTGGACACTGTCAGCAAACTGCTAAACTAGTCTAAAAAAATGCACCACAGGTATAGAATGTAGATGGATAGTATACTTAATGGATGACGAGTGACGACACAGAGGTAGGTACAGCAGTAGCCTACCGTACTGCTATATATAGTATACTAGTGGACACTGTCAGCAAACTGCTAAACTAGTCTAAAAAAATGCACCACAGGTATACAATGTAGATGGATAGCATACTTAATGGATGACGAGTGACGACACAGAGGTAGGTACAGCAATGGCCTACCGTACTGCTATATATAGTATACTGGTGGACACTGTCAGCAAACTGCTAAACTAGTCTAAAAAGATGCACCACAGGTATAGAATGTAGATGGATAGTATACTTAATGGATGACGAGTGACGACACAGAGGTAGGTACAGCAGTGGCCTACCATACTGCTATATATAGTATACTGGTGGACACTGTCAGCAAACTGCTAAACTAGTCTAAAAAAATGCACCACAGGTATAGAATGTAGATGGATAGTATACTTAATGGATGACGAGTGACGACACAGAGGTAGGTACAGCAGTGGCCTACCGTACTGCTATATATAGTATACTGGTGGACACTGTCAGCAAACTGCTAAACTAGTCTAAAAAGATGCACCACAGGTATAGAATGTAGATGGATAGTATACTTAATGGATGACGAGTGACGACACAGAGGTAGGTACAGCAGTGGCCTACCGTACTGCTATATATAGTATACTGGTGGACACTGTCAGCAAACTGCTAAACTAGTCTAAAAAAATGCACCACAGGAAAAGAATGTAGATGGATAGTATACTTAATGGATGACGAGTGACGACACAGAGGTAGGTAGAGCAGTGGCCTACCGTACTGCTATATATAGTATACTGGTGGACACTGTCAGCAAACTGCTAAACTAGTCTAAAAAAATGCACCACAGGTATACAATGTAGATGGATAGTATACTTAATGGATGACGAGTGACGACACAGAGGTAGGTACAGCAGTAGCCTACCGTACTGCTATATATAGTATACTGGTGGACACTGTCAGCAAACTGCTAAACTAGTCTAAAAAAATGCACCACAGGTATAGAATGTAGATGGATAGTATACTTAATGGATGACGAGTGACGACACAGAGGTAGGTACAGCAGTGGCCTACCGTACTGCTATATGTAGTATACTGGTGGACACTGTCAGCAAACTGCTAAACTAGTCTAAAAAAATGCACCACAGGTATAGAATGTAGATGGATAGTATACTTAATGGATGACGAGTGACGACACAGAGGTAGGTACAGCAGTGGCCTACCGTACTGCTATATATAGTATACTGGTGGACACTGTCAGCAAACTGCTAAACTAGTCTAAAAAAATGCACCACAGGTATACAATGTAGATGGATAGTATACTTAATGGATGACGAGTGACGACACAGAGGTAGGTACAGCAATGGCCTACCGTACTGCTATATATAGTATACTGGTGGACACTGTCAGCAAACTGCTAAACTAGTCTAAAAAGATGCACCACAGGTATAGAATGTAGATGGATAGTATACTTAATGGATGACGAGTGACGACACAGAGGTAGGTACAGCAGTGGCCTACCATACTGCTATATATAGTATACTGGTGGACACTGTCAGCAAACTGCTAAACTAGTCTAAAAAAATGCACCACAGGTAAAGAATGTAGATGGATAGTATACTTAATGGATGACGAGTGACGACACAGAGGTAGGTACAGCAGTGGCCTACCGTATTGCTATATATAGTATACTGGTGGACACTGTCAGCAAACTGCAAAACTAAAATGAACCACAGGTATAGAATGTAGATGGATAGTATACTTAATGGATGACGAGTGACGACACAGAGGTAGGTACACAGCAGTGTCCTACCGTACTGCTATATATAGTATACTGGTGGACACTGTCAGCAAACTGCTAAACTAGCCTAAAAAAATGCACCACAGGTATACAATGTAGATGGATAGTATACTTAATGGATGTCGAGTGACGACACAGAGGTAGGTAGAGCAGTGGCCTACCGTACTGCTATATATAGTATACTGGTGGACACTGTCAGCAAACTGCTAAACTAGTCTAAAAAAATGCACCACAGGTATACAATGTAGATGGATAGTATACTTAATGGATGACGAGTGACGACACAGAGGTAGGTACACAGCAGTGGCCTACCGTACTGCTATATATAGTATACTGGTGGACACTGTCAGCAAACTGCTAAACTAGTCTAAAAAAATGCACCACAGGTATAGAATGTAGATGGATAGTATACTTAATGGATGACGAGTGACGACACAGAGGTAGGTACAGCAGTAGCCTACCGTACTGCTATATATAGTATACTGGTGGACACTGTCAGCAAACTGCTAAACTAGTCTAAAAAAATGCACCACAGGTATAGAATGTAGATGGATAGTATACTTAATGGATGACGAGTGACGACACAGAGGTAGGTACAGCAGTGGCCTACCGTACTGCTATATATAGTATACTGGTGGACACTGTCAGCAAACTGCTAAACTAGTCTAAAAAAATGCACCACAGGTATAGAATGTAGATGGATAGTATACTTAATGGATGACGAGTGACGACACAGAGGTAGGTACAGCAGTGGCCTACCGTACTGCTATATATAGTATACTGGTGGACACTGTCAGCAAACTGCTAAACTAGTCTAAAAAAATGCACCACAGGTATACAATGTAGATGGATAGTATACTTAATGGATGACGAGTGAAGACACAGAGGTAGGTACAGCAATGGCCTACCGTACTGCTATATATAGTATACTGGTGGACACTGTCAGCAAACTGCTAAACTAGTTTAAAAAGATGCACCACAGGTATAGAATGTAGATGGATAGTATACTTAATGGATGACGAGTGACGACACAGAGGTAGGTACAGCAGTGGCCTACCATACTGCTATATATAGTATACTGGTGGACACTGTCAGCAAACTGCTAAACTAGTCTAAAAAAATGCACCACAGGTATAGAATGTAGATGGATAGTATAATTAATGGATGACGAGTGACGACACAGAGGTAGGTACAGCAGTGGCCTACCGTACTGCTATATGTAGTATACTGGTGGACACTGTCAGCAAACTGCTAAACTAGTCTAAAAAAATGCACCACAGGTATAGAATGTAGATGGATAGTATACTTAATGGATGACGAGTGACGACACAGAGGTAGGTACAGCAGTGCACTCTGCACTGTACTACTCCTATATAATATTAATTATACTGGTGGTCCCCAGTCCCCACAATAAAGCAGCACACTGTGAGCACAGATATGGAGTGTTTTTCAGGCAGACAACGTATACTGGTGGTCACTGTCAGCAAAACTCTGCACTGTACTCCTGCTATAGCTGCTCCCCAGTCCCCACAATTAAGCAGTGTGAGCACTCAGCACAGATATATCATGCAGCACACTGAGCACAGATATGGTATGGAGCGTTTTTTTCAGGCAGAGAACGGATAAAAAAACTGGTGGTCACTTATCAGCAAAACTCTGCACTGTACTCCTAACAGCTGCTCCCGAATCCTCCCCACAATTAAGCAATAAAAAACAAACAAGAATCAACTGTCTTCTACAATAAACGGAGAGGACGCCAGCCACGTCCTCTCCCTATCATCTCCAATGCACGAGTGAAAATGGCAGCGACGTGCGGCTGCTTATATAGAATCCGAATCTCGCGAGAATCCGACAGCGGGATGATGATGTTCGGGCACGCTCGGGTTAGCCGAGCCATACGGGAGAATCCAAGTATGGCTCGGACCTGTGTAAAAAGGGTAAAGTTCGGGGGGGTTCGGTTTCTCGGAAACCGAACCTGCTCATCACTAATATATACACATTTTTATGTTCAAAGCACAGTCAGATGATGAACGTGTAGTTGGACAAATGTAGTAATCTGTTTGAAGTTGCATGCCGTTCCCATCAATGTCTGATAGCACTTAATCAGATGTTGTTCACGTCAATCAGTCTTTTTTGGACCCTTACTGTGATTTAATGATGATTAGGTGTAGACAGTGTAAGGCCGATAATTGTGTATGTGCGGGCCTGTTAGTGCATGGTGCTCATAAGGGGGGTACACACCGAGAGATCCGTTCTTAAAATCTAAGCAATCTGACTAGATTGCTTAGATTTTAAGCACGGATCTCTCGTGTGTATGCCCCACAGCGATAGCAATGCGCGGCCCCCCGCACGTCGCTATCGCCAGTGCTAGATTGGCCTGCATGCAGGCACAATCTAGCACATCGCTCATTTCATCCGCTGGATGGAATGAGCAGCCCCCCCTCGCTCAGCACACATCGCACTGTACTGAGCGGGGGGAGAGATGTGTGCTGAGCGGTCTGTGACAGATTGCTCAGCACACATCTCACCCCATGTGTACTGCCCAATAGAGTATTTGAAGACTTGAGAATATAGGAGAGACCATGCAGTAATCTCTCCCAAACTGTGATCAGTGTATGACGGTCATAGTTATTTCTAATTTTCTATAGCATAAAAATGTAAGGGGTAGAAGTCTAATTAGTTGGGCATCGATATTATATGGTGGTCATAAGATTGCATGCTTGAGGCTATTTTGAAATGCACAAGGAACATATGCTGGACAGAGAGCCATAACAGGCATGAGGCGGCTGTGCTGACACCAGGCTCTTCATTGTACAATTAAGAGTGTTAGGCATAAACTATGCTGAGCACAGGGCTCCAGTACTGTGGGCTGTTGTGCAGTATGGGATGAGCATGGGGCTGTTATATGCTTTATGTACAGTATTTTCCCATTTGTCATGTCCTGTATATATACTGTATATATACACTGCTCAAAAAAATAAAGGGAACACTAAAATAACACATCCTAGATCTGAATGAATTAAATATTCTTATTAAATACTTTGGAAATGGAAATCAAATTTATTAACCCATGGAGGTCTGGATTTGGAGTCACACTCAAAATTAAAGTGGAAAAACACACTACAGGCTGATCCAACTTTGATGTAATGTCCTTAAAACAAGTCAAAATGAGGCTCAGTAGTGTGTGTGGCCTCCACGTGCCTGTATGACCTCCCTACAACGCCTGGGCATGCTCCTGATGAGGTGGCGGTTGGTCTCCTGAGGGATCTCCTCCCAGACCTGGACTAAAGCATCCGCCAACTCCTGTACAGTCTGTGATGCAACGCCACGTTGGTGGATGGAGCAAGACATGATGTCCCAGATGTGCTCAATTGGATTCAGGTCTGGGGAACGGGCGGGCCAGTCCATAGCATCAATGCCTTCGTCTTGCAGGAACTGCTGACACACTCCAGCCACAGGAGGTCTAGCATTGTCTTGCATTAGGAGGAACCCAGGGCCAACCGCACCAGCATATGGTCTCCAAGGGGTCTGAGGATCTCATCTCGGTACCTAATGTCAGTCAGGCTACCTCTGGCGAGCACATGGAGGGCTGTGTGCCCCCCCAAAGAAATGCCACCCCACACCATTACTGACCCACTGCCAAACCGGTCATGCTAGAGGATGTTGCAGGCAGCAGAACATTCTGCTTGGCGTCTGCAGACTCTGTCACGTCTGTCACATGTGCTCAGTGAGAACCTGCTTTCATCTGTGAAGAGCACAGGGCGCCAGTGGCGAATTTGCCAATCTTGGTGTTCTCTGGCAAATGCCAAACGTCCTGCACAGTGTTTGGCTGTAAGCACAACCCCCACCTGTGGACGTCGGGCCCTCATACCACCCTCATGGAGTCTGTTTCTGATCGTTTGAGTATACACATGCACATTTGTGGCTTGCTGGAGGTCATTTTGCAGGGCTCTGGCAGTGCTCCTCCTGTTCTTCCTTGCACAAAGGCGGAGGTAGTGGTCCTGCTGCTGGGTTGTTGCCCTCCTACGGCCTCCTCCACGTCTCCTGATGTACTGGCCTGTCTCCTGGTAGCACCTCCATGCTCTGGACACTACGCTGACAGACACAGCAAACCTTCTTGCCACAGCTTGCATTGATGTGCCATCCTGGATGAGGTGCACTACCTGAGCCACTTGTGTGGGTTGTAGACTCCGTCTCATGCTACCACTAGAGTGAAAGCACCGCCAGCTTTCAAAAGTGACCAAAACCTTCAGCCAGAAAGCATAGGAGCTGAGAAGTGGTCTGTGGTCACCACCTGCAGAACAACTCCTTTATTGGGGATGTCTTGCTAATTGCCTATAATTTCCACCTGTTGTCTATTCCATTTGCAAAACAGCATGTGAAATTGATTGTCAATCAGTGTTGCTTCCTAAGTGGACAGTTTGATTTCACAGAAGTGTGATTGACTTGGAGTCACATTGTGTTGTTTAAGTGTTCCCTTTATTTTTTTGAGCAGGGTATATATATATATATATATATATATATACAGTATATATGTTAGAGATGAGCGGGTTCCTGTTCTCTGAGAACCGAACCCTACCGGACTTCACTACCCAAGCCCGGATCTGAGTCCGGCTCGGGTTTTCCCGCCTGACTCAGAAACCAGAACGGGGCAAAACATCATCATCCCGCTGTAGGATTCTCGTGGGGTTTGGATTCTATATAAGGAGCCGCACGTCGCCGCCATTTTCATTTCAGCATTGGAGAGTGTAGCGAGAGGACTTGTCTCCATCCTCAGTGTCCTGGATAAGTACAGTGGTACTGTCTTGTGCTGCATCAGTCCAGTCACAGTGGTGGTGTCCTCTGCTGCCATTTGCCAGTGCTGCTGTATAAATCCAGTCCAGTGGTGCTGTGTTGTGCTGCATCAGTTCAGCGGTGGTGTATTGCGCTGCATCAGTCCAGTCACAGTGGTGGTGTCCTCTGCTGCCATATGTCCAGTACTGCTGTATAAGTCCATTCCATTGCAGTGGTGCTGTGTTGTCCTGCATCAGTCCAGTGGTGGTGTCCCTGTGCTGCTATATATGTCCAGTGGTACTGCTGTATAATTCCAGTGATACTGCCGTATAATTCCAGTGGTACTGGCGTGTAAGTCCAGTGATACTGCCATATAAATCCAGTCCAGTAGTGGTACTTCCATATAAGTCCAGTGGTACTGACGTATAAATCCAGTGGTACTGCGCGTATAAATCCAGTGGTACTGCCATATAAATCCAGTGGTACTGCCGTATAATTCCAGTGATACTGCCATATAATCCAGTGATATTGCAATATAATTCCAGTGATACTGCAGTATAATTCCAGTGATACTGCAGTATAATACCAGTGGTACTGGCATATAAGTTCCAGTGATACTGCCGTATATGTACAGTGGTACTGCCATATAATTCCAGTGATACTGCTGTATATGTCCAGTGATACTGCCATATATGTCCAGTAGTACTGCCGTATAATTCTTGTTGCTCTGGCGTATAAACGCAGTCCAGTGCTACTGCCATATATGTCCAGTGGTACTGCCATATAATTCCAGTGATACTGCCATATATGTCCAGTGGTACTGCTGTATAAATCCAGTGGTATTGGCGTATAAATCTAGTCCAGTAATACTGCCGTATATTTCCAGTGGTACTGCCATCTAATTCCAGTGATACTGCCGTATATGTCCAGTGGTACTTACGTATATGTCCAGTGATGCTGCCGTATATGTCCAGTGGTACTGCCATATAAATCCAGTGGTACTGGCGTATAAATCCAGTCCATTGATACTGCTATATATGTCCAGTGGTACTGCCATATAAGTCCAGTGATACTGCCGTATATGACCAGTGGTACTGCCATATAATTCCATTGATACTGCCGTATATATATACCCTGTTGCAAAGCGGATTACTGAAGCCATAACAACTATTCTGTTGTTAGACGTGCGTCCGGTATCCGCCATTAGTGCAGTGGGACTGCAGTGCAATTCCTAGATGGGCCAGGTGTTTGTGTCGCACACTTGTGTTGCTTAGCTTGGCTTAGTCATTGCACCTCTTTTTCTTCTGTGCATGATGTGCTGTTTGTGGCCTAGTTTTTGAATAGTGCCATCCTGTCTGCCACTGCAGGGCCACTCCTAGATGGGCCAGGTGTTTGTTCCACACACTTGTATCGCTTAGCTTAGTCATACAGCTACCTTGTTGCACCTCTTTTTCTTCTTTGCATGATGTGCTGTTTGGGGCCTAGTTTTTGAATAGTGCCATCCTGTCTGACACTGCAGTGCCACTCCTAGATGGGCCAGGTGTTTGTGCCGCACACTTGTGTCTCTTAGCTTAGTCATACAACTACCTCATTGCACCTCTTTTACTTCTTTGCATGATGTGCTGTGTGGGGACTATTTTTTTTAAGTGCCATCCTGTCTGCCACTGCAGTGCCATTCCTAGAGGGGCCAGGTGTTTGTGCCGCATACTTGTGTTGCTTGGCTTAGTCATACGGCATCCTCGGTGCACCTCTTTTTCTTCTTTGCATCATGTGCTGTTTGGGGCCTAGTTTTTGAATAGTGTCATCCTGTCTGACACTGCATTGCCACTCCTAGATGGGCCAGGTGTTTGTGCCACACACTTGTGTCGCTTAGCTTAGTCATACTGCCACCACGGTGCAACCTTTTGGCCTAAAAACAATATTGTGAGGTGTGAGGTGTTCAGAATAGACTGGAAATGAGTGGAAATAAATGTTATTGAGGTTAATAATACCGTAGGATCAAAATTACCCCCAAATTCTGTGATTTTAGCCATTTTTATGTTTTATTTAAAAAATAATCCAGATCCAAAACCAAAACACGAAAGGTTGGTTTTGGCAAAACCAATCCAGATCCAAAACACGAGCATGGAACCAGAACCAAAACTACAACACAAAACACGAAAAGTGCCCGCCGCACATCTTTATATATATATATACTGTATATAGTATATATATATATATATATATATATATATTCACAGTATATACATATATATATTAGAGATGAGCGGGTTCGGTTTCTCTGAATCCGAACCCGCACGAACTTCATGTTTTTTTCACGGGTCCGAGCAGACTCGGATCCTCCCGCCTTGCTCGGTTAACCCGAGCGCGCCCGAACGTCATCATGACGCTGTCGGATTCTCGCGAGACTCGGATTCTATATAAGGAGCCGCGCGTCGCCGCCATTTTCACACGTGCATTGAGATTGATAGGGAGAGGACGTGGCTGGCGTCCTCTCCATTTAGATTAGGGTTGAGAGAGAGAGAGAGAGATTGACCTGAGGCTGTGATACTGTAGAAGAGAGTGCAGAGTTTAGTGACTGACGACCACAGTGACCACCAGACAGTGCAGTTGTTTGTTTTATTTAATATATCCATTCTCTGCCTGAAAAAAACGATACACACAGTGACTCAGTCACATACCATATCTGTGTGCACTGCTCAGCCCAGTGTGCTGCATCAATGTATATATATATCTGACTGTGCTCAGCTCACACAGCTTATAATTGTGGGGGAGACTGGGGAGCACTGCAGTGCCAGTTATAGGTTATAGCAGGAGCCAGGAGTACATAATATTATATTAAAATTAAACAGTGCACACTTTTGCTGCAGGAGTGCCACTGCCAGTGTGACTAGTGACCAGTGACCTGACCACCAGTATATATAATATTAGTAGTATACTATCTCTTTATCAACCAGTCTATATTAGCAGCAGACACAGTACAGTGCGGTAGTTCACGGCTGTGGCTACCTCTGTGTCGGCACTCGGCAGCCCGTCCATAATTGTATATACCACCTAACCGTGGTTTTTTTTTCTTTCTTTATAGTCATACTAGTTACGAGTATACTATCTCTTTATCAACCAGTCTATATTAGCAGCAGACACAGTACAGTGCGGTAGTTCACGGCTGTGGCTACCTCTGTGTCGGCACTCGGCAGCCCGTCCATAATTGTATATACCACCTAACCGTGGTTTTTTTTTCTTTCTTTATACATACATACTAGTTACGAGTATACTATCTCTTTATCAACCAGTCTATATTAGCAGCAGACACAGTACAGTGCGGTAGTTCACGGCTGTGGCTACCTCTGTGTCGGCACTCGGCAGCCCGTCCATAATTGTATATACCACCTAACCGTGGTTTTTTTTTCTTTCTTTATACATACATACTAGTTACGAGTATACTATCTCTTTATCAACCAGTCTATATATTAGCCGCAGACACAGTACAGTGCGGTAGTTCACGGCTGTGGCTACCTCTGTGTCGGCACTCGGCAGCCCGTCCATAATTGTATATACCACCTAACCGTGGTTTTTTTTTCTTTCTTTATACATACATACTAGTTACGAGTATACTATCTCTTTATCAACCAGTCTATATTAGCAGCAGACACAGTACAGTGCGGTAGTTCACGGCTGTGGCTACCTCTGTGTCGGCACTCGGCAGCCCGTCCATAATTGTATATACCACCTAACCGTGGTTTTTTTTTCTTTCTTTATACATACATACTAGTTACGAGTATACTATCTCTTTATCAACCAGTCTATATATTAGCAGCAGACACAGTACAGTGCGGTAGTTCACGGCTGTGGCTACCTCTGTATCGGCACTCGGCAGCCCGTCCATAATTGTATATACCACCTAACCGTGGTTTTTTTTTCTTTCTTTATACATACATACTAGTTACGAGTATACTATCTCTTTATCAACCAGTCTATATATTAGCAGCAGACACAGTACAGTGCGGTAGTTCACGGCTGTGGCTACCTCTGTGTCGGCACTCGGCAGCCCGTCCATAATTGTATATACCACCTAACCGTGGTTTTTTTTTTCTTTCTTTATACATACATACTAGTTACGAGTATACTATCTCTTTATCAACCAGTCTATATTAGCAGCAGACACAGTACAGTGCGGTAGTTCACGGCTGTGGCTACCTCTGTGTCGGCACTCGGCAGCCCGTCCATAATTGTATATACCACCTAACCGTGGTTTTTTTTTCTTTCTTTATACATACATACTAGTTACGAGTATACTATCTCTTTATCAACCAGTCTATATATTAGCAGCAGACACAGTACAGTGCGGTAGTTCACGGCTGTGGCTACCTCTGTGTCGGCACTCGGCAGCCCGTCCATAATTGTATATACCACCTAACCATGGTTTTTTTTTCTTTCTTTATACATACATACTAGTTACGAGTATACTATCTCTTTATCAACCAGTCTATATTAGCAGCAGACACAGTACAGTGCGGTAGTTCACGGCTGTGGCTACCTCTGTGTCGGCACTCGGCAGCCCGTCCATAATTGTATATACCACCTAACCGTGGTTTTTTTTTCTTTCTTTATACATACATACTAGTTACGAGTATACTATCTCTTTATCAACCAGTCTATATATTAGCAGCAGACACAGTACAGTGCGGTAGTTCACGGCTGTGGCTACCTCTGTGTCGGCACTCGGCAGCCCGTCCATAATTGTATATACCACCTAACCGTGGTTTTTTTTTCTTTCTTTATACATACATACTAGTTACGAGTATACTATCTCTTTATCAACCAGTCTATATATTAGCAGCAGACACAGTACAGTGCGGTAGTTCACGGCTGTGGCTACCTCTGTGTCGGCACTCGGCAGCCCGTCCATAATTGTATATACCACCTAACCGTGGTTTTTTTTTCTTTCTTTATACATACATACTAGTTACGAGTATACTATCTCTTTATCAACCAGTCTATATTAGCAGCAGACACAGTACAGTGCGGTAGTTCACGGCTGTGGCTACCTCTGTGTCGGCACTCGGCAGCCCGTCCATAATTGTATATACCACCTAACCGTGGTTTTTTTTTCTTTCTTTATACATACATACTAGTTACGAGTATACTATCTCTTTATCAACCAGTCTATATTAGCAGCAGACACAGTACAGTGCGGTAGTTCACGGCTGTGGCTACCTCTGTGTCGGCACTCGGCAGCCCGTCCATAATTGTATATACCACCTAACCGTGGTTTTTTTTTCTTTCTTTATACATACATACTAGTTACGAGTATACTATCTCTTTATCAACCAGTCTATATATTAGCAGCAGACACAGTACAGTGCGGTAGTTCACGGCTGTGGCTACCTCTGTGTCGGCACTCGGCAGCCCGTCCATAATTGTATATACCACCTAACCGTGGTTTTTTTTTTTCTTTATACATACATACTACTACGACATCTCTTTATCAACCAGTCTATATTAGCAGCAGACACAGTACAGTACGGTAGTTCACGGCTGTGGCTACCTCTGTGTCTGCACTCGGCAGGCAGTCCGTCCATAATTGTATACCACCTAACCGTGGTTTTTTTTTCTTTCTTCTTTATACATACATAGTTACATAGACATCTCTTTATCAACCAGTCTATATTAGCAGCAGACACAGTACAGTACGGTAGTTCACGGCTGTGGCTACCTCTGTGTCTGCACTCGGCAGGCAGTCCATAATTGTATACTAGTATCCATCTCCATTGTTTACCTGAGGTGCCTTTTAGTTGTGCCTATTAAAATATGGAGAACAAAAATGTTGAGGTTCCAAAATTAGGGAAAGATCAAGATCCACTTCCACCTCGTGCTGAAGCTGCTGCCACTAGTCATGGCCGAGACGATGAAATGCCAGCAACGTCGTCTGCCAAGGCCGATGCCCAATGTCATAGTACAGAGCATGTCAAATCCAAAACACCAAATATCAGAAAAAAAAGGACTCCAAAACCTAAAATAAAATTGTCGGAGGAGAAGCGTAAACTTGCCAATATGCCATTTACGACACGGAGTGGCAAGGAACGGCTGAGGCCCTGGCCTATGTTCATGGCTAGTGGTTCAGCTTCACATGAGGATGGAAGCACTCAGCCTCTCGCTAGAAAAATGAAAAGACTCAAGCTGGCAAAAGCAGCACAGCAAAGAACTGTGCATTCTTCGAAATCCCAAATCCACAAGGAGAGTCCAATTGTGTCGGTTGCGATGCCTGACCTTCCCAACACTGGACGTGAAGAGCATGCGCCTTCCACCATTTGCACGCCCCCTGCAAGTGCTGGAAGGAGCACCCGCAGTCCAGTTCCTGATAGTCAGATTGAAGATGTCAGTGTTGAAGTACACCAGGATGAGGAGGATATGGGTGTTGCTGGCGCTGGGGAGGAAATTGACCAGGAGGATTCTGATGGTGAGGTGGTTTGTTTAGGTCAGGCACCCGGGGAGACACCTGTTGTCCGTGGGAGGAATATGGCCGTTGACATGCCAGGTGAAAATACCAAAAAAATCAGCTCTTCGGTGTGGAGGTATTTCACCAGAAATGCGGACAACAGGTGTCAAGCCGTGTGTTCCCTTTGTCAAGCTGTAATAAGTAGGGGTAAGGACGTTAACCACCTCGGAACATCCTCCCTTATACGTCACCTGCAGCGCATTCATAATAAGTCAGTGACAAGTTCAAAAACTTTGGGTGACAGCGGAAGCAGTCCACTGACCAGTAAATCCCTTCCTCTTGTAACCAAGCTCACGCAAACCACCCCACCAACTCCCTCAGTGTCAATTTCCTCCTTCCCCAGGAATGCCAATAGTCCTGCAGGCCATGTCACTGGCAATTCTGACGATTCCTCTCCTGCCTGGGATTCCTCCGATGCATCCTTGCGTGTAACGCCTACTGCTGCTGGCGCTGCTGTTGTTGCTGCTGGGAGTCGATGGTCATCCCAGAGGGGAAGTCGTAAGCCCACTTGTACTACTTCCAGTAAGCAATTGACTGTTCAACAGTCCTTTGCGAGGAAGATGAAATATCACAGCAGTCATCCTGCTGCAAAGCGGATAACTGAGGCCTTGACAACTATGTTGGTGTTAGACGTGCGTCCGGTATCCGCCGTTAGTTCACAGGGAACTAGACAATTTATTGAGGCAGTGTGCCCCCGTTACCAAATACCATCTAGGTTCCACTTCTCTAGGCAGGCGATACCGAGAATGTACACGGACGTCAGAAAAAGACTCACCAGTGTCCTAAAAAATGCAGTTGTACCCAATGTCCACTTAACCACGGACATGTGGACAAGTGGAGCAGGGCAGGGTCAGGACTATATGACTGTGACAGCCCACTGGGTAGATGTATGGACTCCCGCCGCAAGAACAGCAGCGGCGGCACCAGTAGCAGCATCTCGCAAACGCCAACTCTTTCCTAGGCAGGCTACGCTTTGTATCACCGCTTTCCAGAATACGCACACAGCTGAAAACCTCTTACGGCAACTGAGGAAGATCATCGCGGAATGGCTTACCCCAATTGGACTCTCCTGTGGATTTGTGGCATCGGACAACGCCAGCAATATTGTGTGTGCATTAAATATGGGCAAATTCCAGCACGTCCCATGTTTTGCACATACCTTGAATTTGGTGGTGCAGAATTTTTTAAAAAACGACAGGGGCGTGCAAGAGATGCTGTCGGTGGCCAGAAGAATTGCGGGACACTTTCGGCATACAGGCACCACGTACAGAAGACTGGAGCACCACCAAAAACTACTGAACCTGCCCTGCCATCATCTGAAGCAAGAAGTGGTAACGAGGTGGAATTCAACCCTCTATATGCTTCAGAGGTTGGAGGAGCAGCAAAAGGCCATTCAAGCCTATACAATTGAGCACGATATAGTAGGTGGAATGCACCTGTCTCAGGCGCAGTGGAGAATGATTTCAACGTTGTGCAAGGTTCTGATGCCCTTTGAACTTGCCACACGTGAAGTCAGTTCAGACACTGCCAGCCTGAGTCAGGTCATTCCCCTCATCAGGCTTTTGCAGAAGAAGCTGGAGACATTGAAGGAGGAGCTAACACGGAGCGATTCCGCTAGGCATGTGGGACTTGTGGATGGAGCCCTTAATTCGCTTAACAAGGATTCACGGGTGGTCAATCTGTTGAAATCAGAGCACTACATTTTGGCCACCGTGCTCGATCCTAGATTTAAAGCCTACCTTGGATCTCTCTTTCCGGCAGACACAAGTCTGCTGGGGTTGAAAGACCTGCTGGTGACAAAATTGTCAAGTCAAGCGGAACGCGACCTGTCAACATCTCCTCCTTCACATTCTCCCGCAACTGGGGGTGCGAGGAAAAGGCTCAGAATTCCGAGCCCACCCGCTGGCGGTGATGCAGGGCAGTCTGGAGCGACTGCTGATGCTGACATCTGGTCCGGACTGAAGGACCTGACAACGATTACGGACATGTCGTCTACTGTCACTGCATATGATTCTCTCAACATTGATAGAATGGTGGAGGATTATATGAGTGACCGCATCCAAGTAGGCACGTCACACAGTCCGTACTTATACTGGCAGGAAAAAGAGGCAATTTGGAGGCCCTTGCACAAACTGGCTTTATTCTACCTAAGTTGCCCTCCCACAAGTGTGTACTCCGAAAGAGTGTTTAGTGCCGCCGCTCACCTTGTCAGCAATCGGCGTACGAGGTTACATCCAGAAAATGTGGAGAAGATGATGTTCATTAAAATGAATTATAATCAATTCCTCCGCGGAGACATTGACCAGCAGCAATTGCCTCCACAAAGTACACAGGGAGCTGAGATGGTGGATTCCAGTGGGGACGAATTGATAATCTGTGAGGAGGGGGATGTACACGGTGATATATCGGAGGGTGATGATGAGGTGGACATCTTGCCTCTGTAGAGCCAGTTTGTGCAAGGAGAGATTAATTGCTTCTTTTTTGGGGGGGGTCCAAACCAACCCGTCATATCAGTCACAGTCGTGTGGCAGACCCTGTCACTGAAATGATGGGTTGGTTAAAGTGTGCATGTCCTGTTTTGTTTATACAACATAAGGGTGGGTGGGAGGGCCCAAGGACAATTCCATCTTGCACCTCTTTTTTCTTTTCTTTTTCTTTGCATCATGTGCTGATTGGGGAGGGTTTTTTGGAAGGGACATCCTGCGTGACACTGCAGTGCCACTCCTAAATGGGCCCGGTGTTTGTGTCGGCCACTAGGGTCGCTAATCTTACTCACACAGTCAGTCAGCTACCTCATTGCGCCTCTTTTTTTCTTTGCGTCATGTGCTGTTTGGGGAGGGTTTTTTGGAAGGGACATCCTACGTGACACTGAAGTGCCACTCCTAGATGGGCCCGGTGTTTGTGTCGGCCACTAGGGTCGCTAATCTTACTCACACAGCTACCTCATTGCGCCTCTTTTTTTCTTTGCGTCATGTGCTGTTTGGGGAGGGTTTTTTGGAAGGGACATCCTGCGTGACACTGCAGTGCCACTCCTAGATGGGCCCGGTGTTTGTGTCGGCCACTAGGGTCGCTAATCTTACTCACACAGCTACCTCATTGCGCCTCTTTTTTTCTTTGCGTCATGTGCTGTTTGGGGAGGGTTTTTTGGAAGGGCCATCCTGCGTGACACTGCAGTGCCACTCCTAGATGGGCCCGGTGTTTGTGTCGGCCACTAGGGTCGCTAATCTTACTCACACAGCTACCTCATTGCGCCTCTTTTTTTCTTTGCGTCATGTGCTGTTTGGGGAGGGTTTTTTGGAAGGGACATCCTGCGTGACACTGCAGTGCCACTCCTAGATGGGCCCGGTGTTTGTGTCGGCCACTAGGGTCGCTTATCTTACTCACACAGCGACCTCGGTGCAAATTTTAGGACTAAAAATAATATTGTGAGGTGTAAGGTATTCAGAATAGACTGAAAATGAGTGGAAATTATGGTTTTTGAGGTTAATAATACTTTGGGATCAAAATGACCCCCAAATTCTATGATTTAAGCTGTTTTTTAGTGTTTTTTGAAAAAAACACCCGAATCCAAAACACACCCGAATCCGACAAAAAAAATTCGGTGAGGTTTTGCCAAAACGCGTTCGAACCCAAAACACGGCCGCGGAACCGAACCCAAAACCAAAACACAAAACCCGAAAAATTTCAGGCGCTCATCTCTAATATATATATATATATATATATATATATATATATATTACTTGTGTTACTTGTTTATCCATCTTCATCATACTATACATGTTGTTTTGTGTGCACATCATATCAGATTGAAAGACAACACTGATCTAGATCAAGAAAATGAAAGCACATCACTGTCTGATTGTTATGAGTATTTGAACACTGCAGCTGTGAATTTGATGGAAAAGACACAGGAAAATCACTGTGTTTTTAACAGATAAACTGTTAAACTAATATGTATCACACACATACAGAGCCGTAAACAGTAGCTGGCCGGGATGGCACTCGCCAGGAGTGCTGGTGGATGGAGCAGGCACCACCTGGCTCAGCCTCAGACTGGCATCACTTTTTCTCGTCATTGTTGCATTTTATGACCCGGGCGATACAGTGCTTCTTCTAATACACTCCTCCCCATAGTACTTAATCATGTTGCTCCAGAAATACTCTGCATCCTCCCTTTATACACTAGCTAACATACTGTTTAAACAGGTCAATTTGGAGCATACTTGCCTACTCTCCCGGAATGGCCAGGAGGCTCCCGAAAATCGGGTGACCCTCCCAGCCCCCCGGAAGAGCAGGCAAGTCTCCCGATTCTTAAATTCCCCCCTGCCCGGCCACCCACTTTGTGAGTAAAGTGGGCGGTCCGGGCAGTCGATGACATGATTCTGGTTGAATCGCGTCATCATTGCCACACCCCCTGCAGTATAATGCCGGTAATATCGGCATTACAATGTGGTGGGCGTGGCTTAAATGACATCCACTGTAACCACGCCCCATACCACCTCCACCCCGCCCCCGTACCGCTTCCGCTCCGCCCCCTTTTCTTTTTTTTCATTGTCCTGCCCCGCACCCCCTGCTGAGCCAACCTGGCTGCTCTCTCCTGGAGAGAGCAGCCAGGAAGTAGGTAAGTATGATTTGGAGCTGTAAAGATCCAGAACATTGCAGCATAGTATATAGGATAGTTCATGAATTCCATCAGCAATAACTCTGGGGAAAAAAATAAATGTTTCACTCCTCCCACAACAGGACGACGGCTGTCAATAACCCCAGTTACTTGTGTCTCAGGCTGTGTACAAAAGTGGAATAACTAGTGCCCACTATTTTCTATGAAGGCATATGTATCAAAATGTATGCCCGAGATTGCTTCACCACTTGTATCCCCAGTACTCCAAAAAGGGTGCATACTCCATTGCATCCATCCAAATAGTTTACAAAGGGAAAAGAATGGGAGCAGCAGTTGTGTAGTGACATTAAACACACTTTTCTCCCTATATAAAAGAGATTAACATCTGGTACATAAAAAGGGCTGTAAACAGCTTATCTGACAGTATTGGCTTATAGAACTGATAGCCAAGAGCTCAGCTGCCATTAGAGACCTTACTCAATAACTTATTTTTACTAGACAGAAAATATAAGCATGACCAATACAATAGGACAGTGGTTCCCAAACTGTGCACCTAGGCACCCTGGGGTGCACCTAGGCTATTGCACGGGTGCCTCGGGTTGGTGGTCCAGGACCAAATCAAATTATTTATGGTCAAAGTGATAAGCAAAACCTGTGCCAGTGGCTGCCAATCATGAATTACGTGGACAATCAGAAGCACCACTGTACACCACCACATAAGTCACCCTAAGGTGAAAGGTAAGCATCTTTTGCTTAATTTAATATGTTTTTCCAAATTTATCAATAGAAAACTTTTATCGTACAGGTGCAGTGACAAAAATGCTGATACTCTAGGATGCCGTGATTCAAGAAAGTTTGGGAACCACTACTATAGGAGTTCCATCTGGTATCATCCAGTTAATGGTAGTCTATAAAGATGACATCCAAATGTTATGTTGGATGACAAGTCCAAGATTATCTGTTTAGAAAATTACATTTGTTGGATTTACATTTATATAACTCAGTGCGCTCCTCTGCAAGGAAAAAACAGAAGGCACAAAGCCGGTTATTGGTGGCAGCTTACAAACTCCCATTTACTGATGTACAAGACTTTAGCAAATTTTAAAAGCAATAACATCTGTTTAAAACTGTCCATGGAAGAGCATTATTGTCAGTTAAATCACAGCTGTATCTGCCTTTTATCCCCTTCACTTAACTTTTGTAACGCCTTTTCAGTTTAGCAGTTAATCCCTGTCTGTGGAAAGAGCTTGATGTTATTCATCACAAAGTGATATTTTGTGCTGATCTCTTAATCGTTCAATCAGAGTTAGCATCATGCGATTATGTTATTAACATATACTGTATAAGTGGCACATATATTAGTCACTAATAAGACACAAACATATGATTGTATGTCATATGGACCTACAGATGAGAAAACAGCAGTACAATCTAACATATGGATTTAAAATATTATTGCTCTTTTCCTGGATTTGTATTCAATCAATGTTAAATCCAATAAATGTACAACTCAGAGGAGTCACATACATGTTTATTGGAGTAATGTAAACCATTGCAGGATACAGACAGTAAGCAGTGCCAGTAGGGCTGACTCCAGGTCTACTAGCACCCTGAGCGAGGAAAGTTCGGTCAGGGTGCTAGTCGGCCGCTCTATTGGAACATGCCTGGAGCTGGCCCTGAGTGCCAGTGATTAATATAGATGCCAATCTAACTAAAAACATCACTCAGCTTTTTAAGTATAACTGATGAGGACACTTAAGGGCACTCTGACTAGATGGCATAGAAATAAAGCACGGATCTCTCCGTGTGTATGCCCATAGCGATAGCGATGCGCGGCCCCGCACGTCGCTATCACCGGTTCTAGATTGTGCCTGCATGCAGGTACAATCTAGTCAGGTCACTCACTTCACCGCTGCAGCAAAGAAGATCAGAAGCTCTGACCAATGACCAGTGGGACCGCGCACTGTGATCGTTATCATTCAGAGACACTGAACGATCTGCACTATTATGAATGGTTTGTAGTTCCGATCCGTCGGAAATGGACAAATCGCTCATAATATCGTCTAGTGCAGACTTTTTCAACCAGTGTGCCGTGGCACACTAGTGTACCGCGACCAGTTGCAAGGTGTGCCGCGGAGCCAGAGCAGCTTCCTGCACCTTCAGAGTGAACTGTTGGCCCGGGCTCTTCTTAGAGGATCAGTCATGCTCCCCTATGCCTTGAAGATGCGTCGGTGTGATATCATAGGTCACGAACGCGGCGTCTCACCTCCCAGCCAGCCCACCCGCCTGCATACATATCTTCCAGTTCCCGTCTGCATCCACAACTTTCCCTGCCCACCCACATCCACACCTGCCCGACCACTTGCTGCTCAGTATTTGCAGCACTTCACTATGAACAACCCCCGCCACTGAGGGACAGGGAGTGGGACAGCTGACTGGTAGGGGCCAATATGTGTTATGTTATTTATCCTGTGGGGAGCAAAAGGATTTATGGGGAGCAATAGGATTTATGTGGGGAGCGATGTGATTGTTTTTTCTGTGTAAGCCAATGTATGTGTGGATTTTTTTTTTTTTTTTTACTGTGAGGGCCAATGTGCGTTTTTTGTTTTTTTTTTCCTGTGGGGAACTGAAGTTGTTCCTTGGCAATTTTAAAATATTGTTCGGTGTGCCGCAAGTAAAAAAAGGCTGAAATTCACTGGTCTAGTGTATGGGCACCTATAGGTGCTGTTTGTAGCAGATAAATATACTGGGGAAAATTGGTGGTATTTTATATATTATATGGATTTTCTGTAAAGGCATATCTAAACCAAAGGCATGAGGTGTAGGAAACATTCTTAGGGGAATGACAATACAAACCTTGACAAATTAATAGAAGTCTTTATGTTTTATGATACCGATACCAATACCTGCCTCCTTCCCGGACATCCCCTCCAGAAGATTAGGGGGTATATTTACTAATGTTTGGTTTTGCATTAGCTATATACTCAAATAAAATCAAATTGACATTCTTTTTCACTCCTCAGATCTCACATTTACTAAGATTCGATTTTGAAATCGAATGTTGTTTGATTTGGACTAGTGATTTTGTGTTTGGGTTAGGATATCCATTTTAAAATCACCTATAAAATTAAATGCAAGATCACCAAAAACCCAAAATTGAACATTATTAAATATACCCCTAAGGAGGGAATTCCCAAGTGCAGGAGCTTAGCAATGCAATTTGTGTCATGGCACAGGGGGAATTGGGCTCATTAATTATGATATCATTGATAGTGAATAAAGGCTATGCGCATTCAATAATCTGTCACAATTGACTGATGCTTTCGCGACTACGCACTTGGAGGGGCCACAGTGTTCATGTGCTGCGATGTTCCTGCAACTCCAGTTGCAGTTCCCTGGGCACCGCAGCCTGATTGGGGAGAAGACAAGGTCTGTTTCACAGGGGGTCTGTTTTGTGGGAATGCGGAGACCAGTGAGTGCGGCTTCCAATGCAAATGTACTGGCCTCAGCAGCAGAGATGAGTAACCATGCTACTCAGATGGCCGATGCTGCAAACAAAGGTCATGACGGTGATATGATGCTGCAACTTCAGATGCAGTACTGGGAGCTGAAATGCCGTCAGTTGGCGTCTCCTGCAGCATTAGCATATTTTCACACACCTGCTGTGTCCAAAAACACAGCTGCTGGTCCTTTTGAGTCCACCTCTGAAACAGGCGCGAAGTGTTTAAGTACCTACTCACTTCCCAAGAAAAAAAAGCAGGATCCACGATGGCAGCTTGTTCTCTCACGTGTCTGGGAAGATTACATGAAAATTGTGAATCGCTCCGACATTCTAGGAGAGTAGGCAAGTATGAGTAAACCTGTTACCACATACACAGTAGAGGCAGCCATTTTGTGGATGAAACCAATAGTCACAAGTTTGCTTTATGTCAAATCAATAAGTGCCAATGAAAATACTGATGCGGTTACTTACTACTCGTATATGAGGTACTGGTACCCAGTACATTAACAGACTGCACTCTCAAGAATAATAGCTGCGTATACTCTATATAGGAGACTGGGACTGGTACATTTTACTGACTTTTTATCTCGCCTCCATTGTGTTTCCTGTCGAATTATATAATTAAAATCCCCCTCTGGTCCAAAAAATATCTTTTTGCATTTTAAACATAGCATTGTATCCAGCCTGTTGAGAATTGTTTTATGATGCTTGTAGCTGTGTACAGTAAGCTGTATTTTATGATAATCTGTAATCATCAAATGTCTTCTGTGATCTGAGTGCATTTCGATTAATGAGTTAATTCTGTTCCTTTATCATAAATCTTGCATCATTCTGTTTCAAAGAGAAATGTGAAGTGATACACCACAGTATTTCAGTTTGCAGAATAGCTCATCGACAGTCTTCTAATGTTGTAATTGAATTCACCACTAATAATGAGGTTAAATTGGCATTGAAGCACTGAACTCAAGCACTCTTATGACCTCCACTGATTCACAAGACACAGCAGCAATCATATTCATTCAGTTTTGAAGTTATGAAAGCAAAAAAATAACAAGTGACCTCAAAAAAGGAAATATTACACGTAGAGATGAGCGGGTTCGGTTTCTCTGAATCCGAACCCGCCCGAACTTCATGGTTTTTTTCACGGGTCCGAGCAGACTCGGA
Organism: Pseudophryne corroboree; assembly: GCF_028390025.1. Lineage (NCBI taxonomy): Eukaryota > Metazoa > Chordata > Amphibia > Anura > Myobatrachidae > Pseudophryne > Pseudophryne corroboree. Next base: position 551,667,175 of record NC_086447.1, on the reverse strand, counting down.
TCCTCCCGCCTTGCTCGGTTAACCCGAGCGCGCCCGAACGTCATCATGACGCTGTCGGATTCTCGCGAGACTCGGATTCTATATAAGGAGCCGCGCGTCGCCGCCATTTTCACACGTGCATTGAGATTGATAGGGAGAGGACGTGGCTGGCGTCCTCTCCATTTAGATTATAAGAGAGAGAGATTTACTGGAGCTTAGGACTAGGAGGAGTACTGTAGAAGTGTAGAGAGTGCAGAGAGTTTACTAGTGAGTGACCACCAGACAGTGCAGTTTATTTAATATATCCGTTCTCTGCCTGAAAAAAGCGATACACACAGTGACTCAGTCACATACCATATCTGTGTGCACTGCTCAGGCTCAGCCCAGTGTGCTGCATCATCTATATATATTATATATCTGTCTGACTGCTCAGCTCACACAGCTTATAATTGTTGGGGAGACTGGGGAGCACTGCAGTGCCAGTTATAGGTTATAGCAGGAGCCAGGAGTACATAATATTATATAGTGAGTGACCACCAGACAGTGCAGTTTATTTAATATATCCGTTCTCTGCCTGAAAAAAGCGATACACACAGTGACTCAGTCACATACCATATCTGTGTGCACTGCTCAGGCTCAGCCCAGTGTGCTGCATCATCTATATATATTATATATCTGTCTGACTGCTCAGCTCACACAGCTTATAATTGTGGGGGAGACTGGGGAGCACTGCAGTGCCAGTTATAGGTTATAGCAGGAGCCAGGAGTACATAATATTATATTAAAATTAAACAGTGCACACTTTTGCTGCAGGAGTGCCACTGCCAGTGTGACTGACCAGTGACCTGACCACACTGACCACCAGTATAGTTAGTAGTATACTTATATTGTGATTGCCTGAAAAAGTTAAACACTCGTCGTGTGACTTCACTTGTGTGTTGTTGTTTTTTTTATTCTATAAAAATAAAACTCATTCTGCTGACAGACAGTGTCCAGCAGGTCCGTCATTATATAATATATAATATATACCTGTCCGGCTGCAGTAGTGATATATATATATTTTTTATATCATTTATCATCCAGTCGCAGCAGACACAGTACGGTAGTTCACGGCTGTGGCTACCTCTGTGTCTGCACTCGGCAGGCAGTCCGTCCATAATTGTATACCACCTAACCGTGGTTTTTTTTTCTTCTTTATACATACATACTACTACGACATCTCTTTATCAACCAGTCTATATTAGCAGCAGACACAGTACAGTACGGTAGTTCACGGCTGTGGCTACCTCTGTGTCTGCACTCGGCAGGCAGTCCGTCCATAATTGTATACCACCTAACCGTGGTTTTTTTTTCTTTCTTCTTTATACATACATAGTTACATAGACATCTCTTTATCAACCAGTCTATATTAGCAGCAGACACAGTACAGTACGGTAGTTCACGGCTGTGGCTACCTCTGTGTCTGCACTCGGCAGGCAGTCCGTCCATAATTGTATACCACCTAACCGTGGTTTTTTTTTCTTTCTTCTTTATACATACATAGTTACATAGACATCTCTTTATCAACCAGTCTATATTAGCAGCAGACACAGTACAGTACGGTAGTTCACGGCTGTGGCTACCTCTGTGTCTGCACTCGGCAGGCAGTCCGTCCATAATTGTATACCACCTAACCGTGGTTTTTTTTTCTTTCTTCTTTATACATACATAGTTACATAGACATCTCTTTATCAACCAGTCTATATTAGCAGCAGACACAGTACAGTACGGTAGTTCACGGCTGTGGCTACCTCTGTGTCTGCACTCGGCAGGCAGTCCGTCCATAATTGTATACCACCTAACCGTGGTTTTTTTTTCTTTCTTCTTTATACATACATAGTTACATAGACATCTCTTTATCAACCAGTCTATATTAGCAGCAGACACAGTACAGTATGGTAGTTCACGGCTGTGGCTACCTCTGTGTCTGCACTCGGCAGGCAGTCCGTCCATAATTGTATACCACCTAACCGTGGTTTTTTTTTCTTTCTTCTTTATACATACATACTACTACGACATCTCTTTATCAACCAGTCTATATTATTAGCAGCAGACACAGTACAGTACGGTAGTTCACGGCTGTGGCTACCTCTGTGTCTGCACTCGGCAGGCAGTCCGTCCATAATTGTATACCACCTAACCGTGGTTTTTTTTTCTTTCTTCTTTATACATACATAGTTACATAGACATCTCTTTATCAACCAGTCTATATTAGCAGCAGACACAGTACAGTACGGTAGTTCACGGCTGTGGCTACCTCTGTGTCTGCACTCGGCAGGCAGTCCATAATTGTATACTAGTATCCATCTCCATTGTTTACCTGAGGTGCCTTTTAGTTGTGCCTATTAAAATATGGAGAACAAAAATGTTGAGGTTCCAAAATTAGGGAAAGATCAAGATCCACTTCCACCTCGTGCTGAAGCTGCTGCCACTAGTCATGGCCGAGACGATGAAATGCCAGCAACGTCGTCTGCCAAGGCCGATGCCCAATGTCATAGTACAGAGCATGTCAAATCCAAAACACCAAATATCAGAAAAAAAAGGACTCCAAAACCTAAAATAAAATTGTCGGAGGAGAAGCGTAAACTTGCCAATATGCCATTTACGACACGGAGTGGCAAGGAACGGCTGAGGCCCTGGCCTATGTTCATGGCTAGTGGTTCAGCTTCACATGAGGATGGAAGCACTCAGCCTCTCGCTAGAAAAATGAAAAGACTCAAGCTGGCAAAAGCAGCACAGCAAAGAACTGTGCATTCTTCGAAATCCCAAATCCACAAGGAGAGTCCAATTGTGTCGGTTGCGATGCCTGACCTTCCCAACACTGGACGTGAAGAGCATGCGCCTTCCACCATTTGCACGCCCCCTGCAAGTGCTGGAAGGAGCACCCGCAGTCCAGTTCCTGATAGTCAGATTGAAGATGTCAGTGTTGAAGTACACCAGGATGAGGAGGATATGGGTGTTGCTGGCGCTGGGGAGGAAATTGACCAGGAGGATTCTGATGGTGAGGTGGTTTGTTTAAGTCAGGCACCCGGGGAGACACCTGTTGTCCGTGGGAGGAATATGGCCGTTGACATGCCAGGTGAAAATACCAAAAAAATCAGCTCTTCGGTGTGGAGGTATTTCAACAGAAATGCGGACAACAGGTGTCAAGCCGTGTGTTCCCTTTGTCAAGCTGTAATAAGTAGGGGTAAGGACGTTAACCACCTCGGAACATCCTCCCTTATACGTCACCTGCAGCGCATTCATAATAAGTCAGTGACAAGTTCAAAAACTTTGGGTGACAGCGGAAGCAGTCCACTGACCAGTAAATCCCTTCCTCTTGTAACCAAGCTCACGCAAACCACCCCACCAACTCCCTCAGTGTCAATTTCCTCCTTCCCCAGGAATGCCAATAGTCCTGCAGGCCATGTCACTGGCAATTCTGACGATTCCTCTCCTGCCTGGGATTCCTCCGATGCATCCTTGCGTGTAACGCCTACTGCTGCTGGCGCTGCTGTTGTTGCTGCTGGGAGTCGATGGTCATCCCAGAGGGGAAGTCGTAAGCCCACTTGTACTACTTCCAGTAAGCAATTGACTGTTCAACAGTCCTTTGCGAGGAAGATGAAATATCACAGCAGTCATCCTGCTGCAAAGTGGATAACTGAGGCCTTGACAACTATGTTGGTGTTAGACGTGCGTCCGGTATCCGCCGTTAGTTCACAGGGAACTAGACAATTTATTGAGGCAGTGTGCCCCCGTTACCAAATACCATCTAGGTTCCACTTCTCTAGGCAGGCGATACCGAGAATGTACACGGACGTCAGAAAAAGACTCACCAGTGTCCTAAAAAATGCAGTTGTACCCAATGTCCACTTAACCACGGACATGTGGACAAGTGGAGCAGGGCAGGGTCAGGACTATATGACTGTGACAGCCCACTGGGTAGATGTATGGACTCCCGCCGCAAGAACAGCAGCGGCGGCACCAGTAGCAGCATCTCGCAAACGCCAACTCTTTCCTAGGCAGGCTACGCTTTGTATCACCGCTTTCCAGAATACGCACACAGCTGAAAACCTCTTACGGCAACTGAGGAAGATCATCGCGGAATGGCTTACCCCAATTGGACTCTCCTGTGGATTTGTGGCATCGGACAACGCCAGCAATATTGTGTGTGCATTAAATATGGGCAAATTCCAGCACGTCCCATGTTTTGCACATACCTTGAATTTGGTGGTGCAGAATTTTTTAAAAAACGACAGGGGCGTGCAAGAGATGCTGTCGGTGGCCAGAAGAATTGCGGGACACTTTCGGCGTACAGGCACCACGTACAGAAGACTGGAGCACCACCAAAAACTACTGAACCTGCCCTGCCATCATCTGAAGCAAGAAGTGGTAACGAGGTGGAATTCAACCCTCTATATGCTTCAGAGGTTGGAGGAGCAGCAAAAGGCCATTCAAGCCTATACAATTGAGCACGATATAGTAGGTGGAATGCACCTGTCTCAAGCGCAGTGGAGAATGATTTCAACGTTGTGCAAGGTTCTGATGCCCTTTGAACTTGCCACACGTGAAGTCAGTTCAGACACTGCCAGCCTGAGTCAGGTCATTCCCCTCATCAGGCTTTTGCAGAAGAAGCTGGAGACATTGAAGGAGGAGCTAACACGGAGCGATTCCGCTAGGCATGTGGGACTTGTGGATGGAGCCCTTAATTCGCTTAACAAGGATTCACGGGTGGTCAATCTGTTGAAATCAGAGCACTACATTTTGGCCACCGTGCTCGATCCTAGATTTAAAGCCTACCTTGGATCTCTCTTTCCGGCAGACACAAGTCTGCTGGGGTTGAAAGACCTGCTGGTGACAAAATTGTCAAGTCAAGCGGAACGCGACCTGTCAACATCTCCTCCTTCACATTCTCCCGCAACTGGGGGTGCGAGGAAAAGGCTCAGAATTCCGAGCCCACCCGCTGGCGGTGATGCAGGGCAGTCTGGAGCGACTGCTGATGCTGACATCTGGTCCGGACTGAAGGACCTGACAACGATTACGGACATGTCGTCTACTGTCACTGCATATGATTCTCTCAACATTGATAGAATGGAGGAGGATTATATGAGTGACCGCATCCAAGTAGGCACGTCACACAGTCCGTACTTATACTGGCAGGAAAAAGAGGCAATTTGGAGGCCCTTGCACAAACTGGCTTTATTCTACCTAAGTTGCCCTCCCACAAGTGTGTACTCCGAAAGAGTGTTTAGTGCCGCCGCTCACCTTGTCAGCAATCGGCGTACGAGGTTACATCCAGAAAATGTGGAGAAGATGATGTTCATTAAAATGAATTATAATCAATTCCTCCGCGGAGACATTGACCAGCAGCAATTGCCTCCACAAAGTACACAGGGAGCTGAGATGGTGGATTCCAGTGGGGACGAATTGATAATCTGTGAGGAGGGGGATGTACACGGTGATATATCGGAGGGTGATGATGAGGTGGACATCTTGCCTCTGTAGAGCCAGTTTGTGCAAGGAGAGATTAATTGCTTCTTTTTTGGGGGGGGTCCAAACCAACCCGTCATATCAGTCACAGTCGTGTGGCAGACCCTGTCACTGAAATGATGGGTTGGTTAAAGTGTGCATGTCCTGTTTTGTTTATACAACATAAGGGTGGGTGGGAGGGCCCAAGGACAATTCCATCTTGCACCTCTTTTTTCTTTTCTTTTTCTTTGCATCATGTGCTGATTGGGGAGGGTTTTTTGGAAGGGACATCCTGCGTGACACTGCAGTGCCACTCCTAAATGGGCCCGGTGTTTGTGTCGGCCACTAGGGTCGCTAATCTTACTCACACAGTCAGCTACCTCATTGCGCCTCTTTTTTTCTTTGCGTCATGTGCTGTTTGGGGAGGGTTTTTTGGAAGGGACATCCTGCGTGACACTGCAGTGCCACTCCTAGATGGGCCCGGTGTTTGTGTCGGCCACTAGGGTCGCTAATCTTACTCACACAGCTACCTCATTGCGCCTCTTTTTTTCTTTGCGTCATGTGCTGTTTGGGGAGGTTTTTTTGGAAGGGACATCCTGCGTGACACTGCAGTGCCACTCCTAGATGGGCCCGGTGTTTGTGTCGGCCACTAGGGTCGCTAATCTTACTCACACAGCTACCTCATTGCGCCTCTTTTTTTCTTTGCGTCATGTGCTGTTTGGGGAGGGTTTTTTGGAAGGGCCATCCTGCGTGACACTGCAGTGCCACTCCTAGATGGGCCCGGTGTTTGTGTCGGCCACTAGGGTCGCTAATCTTACTCACACAGCTACCTCATTGCGCCTCTTTTTTTCTTTGCGTCATGTGCTGTTTGGGGAGGGTTTTTTGGAAGGGACATCCTGCGTGACACTGCAGTGCCACTCCTAGATGGGCCCGGTGTTTGTGTCGGCCACTAGGGTCGCTTATCTTACTCACACAGCGACCTCGGTGCAAATTTTAGGACTAAAAATAATATTGTGAGGTGTGAGGTATTCAGAATAGACTGAAAATGAGTGGAAATTATGGTTTTTGAGGTTAATAATACTTTGGGATCAAAATGACCCCCAAATTCTATGATTTAAGCTGTTTTTTAGTGTTTTTTGAAAAAAACACCCGAATCCAAAACACACCCGAATCCGACAAAAAAAATTCGGTGAGGTTTTGCCAAAACGCGTTCGAACCCAAAACACGGCCGCGGAACCGAACCCAAAACCAAAACACAAAACCCGAAAAATTTCAGGCGCTCATCTCTAATTACACGTGATAACTGACATTGGTCGAATTCACACTCTCCTTCCACAGCGCTCAGCAGGATGAAAACGTGAACATGTGCTTGTATTTCTAACTGCAAGTGACTGCCTGCGTGCACCTTGTTTCTGCAAGACTTTTACTGTAATAAAGGATATAGCTCACTCCATATAGTCCCACTCCGTAGATTATTATGATACTAAAGGGGGGTACTCACGGGAGAGATGTGTGCTGAGCGATCTTAACACAGACCGCTCAGCACACATCTCTCACCCCGCTCAGCACAGCGCAATGTGCTGAGCGAGGGGGAAAGCCGATGGGGGGCCGCTCACTTCACACAACGGTGAAGTGAGCGACCCGCTAGATTGAGCCTGCATGCAGCTCAATCTAGCATCGGCGATAGCGATGCGCGGGGCCGCGCATTGCTATCGCTGGAGGGCATACACCTGGCAGATCCGTGCTTAAATTCTAAGCAATCTAGCAAGATTGCTTAGATTTTAAGCACGGATCTCTCCGTGTGTACCCCCCTTTATTGTATTCATCCGTCACAAATAGGGGTTTATTTACTAAGGCTTGGATGGAGATAAAGTCGCTGGAGATAAAGTACCAGCCAATCGGCTCCTAACTGCCATGTCACAGGCTGTGTTTGAAAAATGACAGGAGCCGATTGGCTGGTACTTTATTTCCAGCGACTTTATCTCCATCCAAGGCTTAGTAAATAGACCCCATAATTACAAAGTTTTGATGATCTTCCTCTTAATCTCAATGACTTTAGACAGGGATACCTTTAAATCCTGCAAACATGAAACCATCACTCTGTCTATCGATCGGTCTGTCTGTCTGTCTATCCAGGGGCATATTAAAGCAGCGGTGCTCCCTGCCCCTGCATCTTACCTTGTACCTGTGTACCTCCTCCTCCACGGCCAGAGTCTTTTGCTTTCACCGCAAGGCGCCATCTTTTTGAAGATTTCACTGGGAAGGTGGTTCCACGGTGGTAGAGGGACCCACTTGGAGGGATAAGGTAAGTATACTCTGGTTACAAGGTGTATGGTGTAGGACTCCCCTGGCTCCAGGGTCCTGCGTGCACAGCACACTGTGTGCCCATTATAAGTACACCTGTGTGTGTGTATCCATCCATCCATCCATCCAACTTTCTGACATATCCGTAACATCGCTGCTGCTTAATATGTAGTTCTAGTGCTTCATGTAGTCCTGTGAGTGCCCTCTTTATGCTTAAATGCTATTATCAACTTCAATGCAGTTGTGAACTTGATGATGAGGTACATTTGAGCAATTACTCTGTTAGTACATGCTTATCTCGGGTTTAGCATATATACACTGCTCAAAAAAATAAAGGGAACACTAAAATAACACATCCTAGATCTGAATGAATGAAATACTCTTATTAAATACTTTGTTCTTTACATAGTTGAATGTGCTGACAACAAAATCACACAAAAATTATCAATGGAAATCAAATTTATTAACCCATGGAGGTCTGGATTTGGAGTCACACTCAAAATTAAAGTGGAAAAACACACTATAGCCTACAGACTGATCCAACTTTGATGTAATGTCCTTAAAACAAGTCAAAATGAGGCTCAGTAGTGTGTGTGGCCTCCACGTGCCTGTATGACCTCCCTACAACCCAGACAAGTGGCTCAGGTAGTGCAGCTCATCCAGGATGGCACATCAATGCGAGCTGTGGCAAAAAGGTTTGCTGTGTCTGTCAGCGTAGTTTCCAGAGCATGGAGGCGCTACCAGGAGATAGGCCAGTACATCAGGAGAAGTGGAGGAGGCCGTAGGAGGGCAACAACCCAGCAGCAGGACCGATACCTCCGCCTTTGTGCAAGGAGGAACAGGAGGAGCACAGCCAGAGCCCTGCAAAATGACCTCCAGCAAGCCACAAATATGCATGTGTCTACTCAAACGATCAGAAACAGACTCCATGAGGGTGGTATGAGGGCCCGACATCCACAGGTGGGGTTGTGCTTACAGCCCAACACCGTGCAAGACGTTTGGCATTTGCCAGAGAACACCAAGATTGGCAAATTCGCCACTGGCGCCCTGTGCCCTTCACAGATGAAAGCAGTTTCTCACTGAGCACATGCGACAGACGTGACAGAGTCTGGAGACGCCAAGGAGAATGTTCTGCTGCCTGCAACATCCTCCAGCATGACCGGTTTGGCAGTGGGTCAGTAATGGTGTGGGGTGGCATTTCTTTGGGGGGCCGCACAGTCCTCCATGTGCTCGCCAGAGGTAGCCTGACTGCCATTAGGTACCGAGATGAGATCCTCAGACCCCTTGTGAGACCATATGCTGGTGCGGTTGGCCCTGGGTTCCTCCTAATGCAAGACAATGCTAGACCTCATGTGGCTGGAGTGTGTCAGCAGTTCCTGCAAGATGAAGGCATTGATGCTATGGACTGGCCCTCCCGTTCCCCAGACCTGAATCCAATTGAGCACATCTGGGACATCATGTCTCGCTCCATCTACCAACGTGGCGTTGCACCACAGACTGTCCAGGAGTTGGCGGATGCTTTAGTCCAGGTCTGGGAGGAGATCCCTCAGGAGACCATCCGCCACCTCATCAGGAGCATGCCCAGGCGGTATAGGGAGGTCATACAGGCACGTGGAGACCGCACACGCTACTGAGCCTCCTTTTGACTTGTTTTAAGGACATTACATCAAAGTTGGATCAGCCTGTAGTGTGTTTTTCCACTTTAATTTTGAGTGTGACTCCAAATCCAGACCTCCATGGGTTAATAAATTTGATTTCCATTGATAATTTTTGTGTGATTTTGTTGTCAGCACATTCAACTATGTAAAGAACAAAGTATTTAATAAGAATATTTCATTCATTCAGATCTAGGATGTGTTATTTTAGTGTTCCCTTTATTTTTTTGAGCAGTGTATATATATATATATATATATATATATATACATATATATATATATATATATATATATACACTGCTCAAAAAAATAAAGGGAACACTAAAATAACACATCCAAGATGACTTTGTAGTCTCTAATTTATTCGTCCGGAGTGCCGCCGAGTGGTGAGAGGATATATATATATATATATATATATATATATATATATATACATATATATACACTGCTCAAAAAAATAAAGGGAACACTAAAATAACACATCCTAGATCTGAATGAATGAAATATTCTTATTAAATACTTTGTTCTTTACATAGTTGAATGTGCTGACAACAAAATCACACAAAAATTATCAATGGAAATCAAATTTATTGACCCATGGAGGTCTGGATTTGGAGTCACAGTCGAAATTAAAGTGGAAAAACACACTACAGGCTGATCCAACTTTGATGTAATGTCCTTAAAACAAGTCAAAATGAGGCTCAGTAGTGTGTGTGGCCTCCACGTGCCTGTATGACCTCCCTACAACGCCTGGGCATGTTCCTGATGAGGTGGCGGATGGTCTCCTGAGGGATCTCCTCCCAGACTGAGGAAGAGCTGCCGATGGCAGCGTCACGGCAGCTTCAGCTCAGTTTGGGCTAAACACAGTCTCGCAAGATTTGATGTCATCATCTCGCGAGACAGTCACTGTAGTTCACTGAGTTCCTCACCTGCCAAGGAGCACTGCTGGTGTTCCCAGGGTCCCCTTATTCCTGAAGCATCCAGGAATCCGGGTGAAGGGAAAAGCCTCCTGGAGGGTTGCCACCGAATCCTGGAGAATCCAGGAAATCAGGGAGAGGTGGCAACCCTACTGGTGCTATGTAGACCTCATATGTGCAAGTATCACTCACTAACTATGGAGTACATGTACTAAAACTTTTCTCAATGTGGAGATAAAGCTGCTTGGAAACTCTTCACTTAAGTCTATGGCCTAATAAGCCTTTCTCACAATGTAACACATGGAGTACAGTCACTCAGGCTGAACAGGCGCTCTTGTCCCCTGAAATCCCTTGTGGGTCATGCACCAGAGTATCAGGTGCAGTAAATCTCTGCCTTTCACATCCCTTTTTGACTTCTGTTGCAGTTACAAATGCCGTTTATCTCAAAAAGTGGACCCCTGGTGCTCAGCTCACACATAGGCTGTTTCTCTCACCTGCTCCAGGGATCAACAAAGTGTTTATTCCATTCTCTAGCTCTCTCTCTCTATTGTCACCTACTTTCAGCAACTAGGGGCCTAATTCAGACCTGATCGTAGCAGCAAATTTGTTAGCAGTTGGGCAAAACCATGGCCCTCATTCCGAGTTGATCGCTAGCTGCCGTTGTTCGCAGCACAGCGATCAGGGTAAAAATCGGCATTTCTGCGCATGCGTACGGGCCACAGTACGCAAGCGGCAAGTACTTTCACACAAAACTATGCAGTTTTACACAAGGTCGAGCAACGCTTTTCTGTCACTCTGTTGAACGGTGAGTGATTGACAGGAAGTGGGTGTTTCTGGGTGGTAACTGGCCGTTTTCCGGGAGTGTGCTAAAAAACGCAGGCGTGTCAGGTAAATACGCAGGCGTGCCTGGGGAAACGGGGGAGTGGCTGGCCGAACGCAGGGCGTGTTTGTGACGTCAAAGCAGGAACTAAACTGACTGAAGTGATCGCAAGGTAGGAGTAGGTTTGGAGCTGCTCAGAAACTGCATGAAAATTTTTACGAGCAGTTCTGCTAACCTGTCGGTCGCACTTCTGCTAAGCTAAGATACACTCCCAGAGGGCGGCGGCCTAGCGTTTGCACTGCTGCTAAAAGCAGCTAGCGAGCGATCAACTTGGAATGAGGGCCCATGTGCACTGCAGGGAGGACAGGTAAAACATGTCCAGAGAGAGTTCGATTTGGGTGGGGTGTGTTAAAACTGAAATCTAAATTGCAGTTTAAAAATAAAGTAGCCAGTATTTACCCTGCACAGAAACAATATAACCCACTCAAATCTAACTCTCTCTGCACATGTTATATCTGTGCCCCCCCCCTGCAGTGCACATGGTTTTGCCCATCTGCTAACAAATTTGCTGCTATGATCAGGTCTGAATTAGGCCCTATGGGGGTCATTCTGAGTTTATCGCTAGCTGCATTTGTTCGCTGTGCAGCGATGAGGCTAAAAAATGGCACTTCTGCGCATGCGTATGCGGCGCAATGCACACGCGTGACGTACTATTACAACGAACGATGTAGTTTCACACAGGGTCTTGCAAAGCATTTCAGTCGCACTGCTGGCCGCATAGTGATTGACAGGAAGAGGGCGTTTCTGGGTGGCAACTGACCATTTTCAGGCAGTGTTTGGAAAAAACGCTGGCGTACCTGCAAAAACGCAGGCGTGGCAGGGCGAACGCAGGGCGTGTTTGTGACGTCAAAACATGAACTGAACAGTCTGAAGTGATCGCAAGCACTGAGTAGGTTTAAAGCTACTCTGAAACTGCACAAAAATATTTTGTAGCCGCTCTGCGATCCCTTCGTTCACACTTCTGCTAAGCTACAATACACCCCCAGTGGGCGGCGGCATAGCGTTTGCACGGCTGCTAAAAACTGCTAGCGAGCGATCAACTCGGAATGAGCCCCTATGTGCACCTTCCTGAGATGTCCTCAGCTACTTCTTTCCCTCCTCATACTCTTCAACTCTCTCTGTTCCATGCCTCCCTTTCACCTCACATCTTTCTCCTTTTCGTGACACCCTCCTCCTATCTCAGAGCTCTACACTCTGGGGTTCATTCCGAGTTGTTCGTTAGCTGCATTCGTTCGCTGTGCAGCGATGAGGCAAAAAAACGGCACTTCTGCGCATGCGTATGTGGCACAATGCGCACGCACGGCATACTATTACAACGAACGATGCCGTTTTACACAGGGTCTAGCGATGCTTTTCAGTCGCACAGGCAGCTGCAGAGTGATTGACAGGAAGGGGGCGTTTCTGGGTGTCAACTGACCGTTTTCAGGGTGTGTTGGGAAAAACGCAGGCGTGCCGGGAAAAACGCAGGCGTAGCTGGGCGAACGCAGGGCATGTTTGTGACGTCAAATCAGGAACTGAATGGTCTGAAGTGATCGCAAGCGCTGAGTAGGTTTGAAGCTACTCTGAAACTGCACAAAAATATTTTGTAGCCGCTCTGCGATCCCTTCGTTCGCACTTCTGCTAAGCTACAATACACCCCCAGTGGGCAGCGGCATAGCGTTTGCACGGCTGCTAAAAACTGCTAGCGAGCGATCAACTCCGAATGACCACCTCTGTTGCTGCCTCACACTTCCTCTCCTTGCCTCCTTCCCATGCCCTCATTCCTCTCAGATCTTTTCATCAGCTGAGCAATTCTCAGTTGTTAACTGTGTAGCAGATAGACAGGTGAATTTGGCACTACATCTATAGTACGGGACTCTGAGGTAGCGGGGCCCACTAGTCATCCCTCCGATTGCCCACCCTGTAAAGACATGGGATCTTAGTTCCACATATTATAATATATGTTACGCTACCCAACTACATCAAACACTTGGACAGTCCTACACTGTCCCTCAGAAATGTAAACATGACAGTAACACAATTTGACAGCAGATAAGAACCACTTGGTCCATCTAGTCCGGCCCTTTTTTAACCTTTATAATAACCTATTTGATCCTAGTTCTTTCTTTGTAAGGCTATCCTTATATCTATCCCAAGCATTTTTAAATTTCTCTAGTGTATTAGCCTCTACCACCTCTGATGGGAGGCTATTCCACTTATCCACTACCCTTTCTGTGAAGTAATTATTCCTCAAGTTTCCCTTGAATCTACCTCCCCCCAGTATCAGTGCATGTCCTCATGTTCTAATATTTCTCTTTTTTTGAAGAATGTCTCCCTTCTGTATCTTGTTAATACCCTTGGCATATTTGAAAGTTTCTATAATGTCCCCCCTTTCCCTTCTCTGCTCCAAAGTATACATGTTAAGATCTTTTAGTCTTTCTTGGTAAGTTTTGTGATGTAGGCGATGCACCATTTTAGTTGCTCTTCTTTGTATGCTCTCTAATCTCCTATATAATAGCCCAGATGCTGTAGTTTATTGAGAGCATCTTCTTCCCTGTAATGCGGCGCGTTGGGACACCGGCGCTAACAATAGTGACTGGCTGTTTGGCTGTGCGAGTCTCCGGGAGAGCCACTGTCAAAGGGAGGACAGCAGCTTAGCTGCTTCCAGGAGGAGAAGCATTACCCGCCCCTCCGCCACTCGCAGTACCTCCGAGCCCCATCAGCGGCACCCCCACCACTCGCGGTGGCTCCAAACCCCCTCCTCCACCCGCTGTACCCCTGCACCCACCCCTCCCCCACCCGAGGCACCCCTGCAACTGCACTTCCCCCACCCGTTGTGGCTCCAAACCCCCTCCCCCACCAGTGGCACCCCTGCAACCGCCCCCTCCCCCACCCACGTCTACCCCACACCCGCCACTCGCCCAACCACAGCACCTACTAGGCGATTCATCATGCCCTGTGTGCGCTGTTCACGACCCCTTAACCATGGCACGCCCCTTTGTCTGTGCAATATTTACCCACTCACACAATTATGATTGGAGGTACTACTGCGTATAATAAAAATATTGCATGCCACAAGAGCATGTAAGGGTTAAGGGGCCGTAGCCCCTTACGGTAGTGTGAAGAGCGCCCGTAGGGCGCGATGAATCCCCTAGTGTATTTATATCCTTCTGGAGATATGGCCTCCAGGTCTGAACACAGGGCCTAATTCAGATCTGATTGCAGCAGCAAATTTGTTAGCTAATGGGCAAAACCATGGGGCTAATTCAGACTTGATCGCTGCGCATGCCAGAGATGTGATCGAACTGCACATGTGCCGCAGTGTGCCAGCGCATCCCAGAGATGTGATCGGCATCTCAGTCCAGCAATCGCTTCTGCCTGATTGACAGGCAAAGGCGTTCGCTGGGCGGGAGGGGGTGGGACGGTTTTGGGGGGCACGGTCTGGGCAATGCAGGCGTGCCCAGACTGTGCAGGGGGCGGCAGCTGCATGACATCACACAACGGGTAGCTCCCTGTCAGCGCGCAGGAACTCAGCTGGTAGGAAGCTACTCTTCAGGTAGAAAAGCATCGCTACCGTGGGATGTATTTGTACCTGTGCGTGGGGGAAGGGGGGTGGCAAAGCCAGACATGCGTGGCGGACTAGTCCTTTGCTGGGCGTCCCCCCGCATGTCTGTGAAAGTGATCGTAGATATGCTAAATTAAAATCTACGATCAAGTCTGAATTACCCCCTATGTGCACTGCGGGAAGGAGGGGGGGGGGGCAGATATAACATGTGCAGAGAGATTTGGGTGGGGTGTGTTCAAACTGAAATCTACAGTAAATCGCAGTGTAGAAATAAAGCAGCCAGTATTTACCCTGCACAGAAACAATATAACCCACCCAAATCTAATTCTCTCTGCACATGTTATATCTGCCCCCCCCCCCCCCCCCAGTACACATGGTTTTGCCCATTAGCTAACAAATTTGCTGCTGCGATCAGGTCTGAATTAGGCCCACAGTACTCTAGATGAAGCCGTACCAATTACCTATACAGTGGCATTATTCCTTCTCCCTGCTACTGATTCTTCTCTTCTATTTACAAAAATTACTAATTATCAACTGACTGCACATGTTTCATGGTCACACTGCGCACATGCCAATGTACCTTAGTGATGTCGCTCGCAGTGAGGATTTCTAAGCAAAGTGATTGACAGTCAGGGACAATTTGAGGGCAGTTATAGGGAGTGGCGGTAAAAACGCAGGCGTGTCACAACAGTTTTCATGGTGTTTCTCAACCTACACCTGCAATCCCGTACACAGAAAACATGGCGGCATGTCCCAAATTGAGCAGGTCACTCAGATGGTCATTTGTTGAAGTATCTGAGACCACCACTGTGTGTTTGTATGTGGTTGCTTGGATCTTCGAAGCTGGGCATCTCAGTACATTCCCAGGTGACTACAGCATTAGAATATTTCTGCACATCCGCTGCATAGAAAATCGCAGCTGTGAAAGCATTAGCATACATCTCTGAATCAGGTCATGCGTTTGCACTATATTGCAAGTCAGCAGGACAAGTCACCACTGCCCTACAAAGCCAAGTAAGTCATTTTTAGATTACAGTAACATAACCTTCAATCTGATCAGTTACTGCATTTTTCCACAGGTGGCTGCCCACAATAAATTGCCTTAGTTTATTACAGCTGGTTGAATACATAATTAATAGACTCTGACTTATCTTGACCTTGATGACAATTATAGTCTTGGCAGTGGCCACATAATAAACTTTCAGCTGCTTAGTGTATATTGCAGTTTATTACAAAAGTTGTATATATATATATATATATATATATATATATATATACATATACAAGAGATGTTCAGCAAAGCAGAATGTGTAGGACATTTTATTGTATTCCCTGCAAATCAGAGCACATTGGTGGATGGGAGATGCGGAGTATATTACTTTTTGTCAATATCTGGCTCTCATAATGTACAGTACGCATAGTAGACCACATAAACCTACTTAGGAACCTTACATAAACTGTGTCTCTTTTTATAAATAATATTTTTTGCTCATTTATTCTGCACAGTCCTTGTGAGCTAACTTATTTCTAAATGTATCCAATACTCCTGACAAAAACTCAACAGCCCAGGCCAGGAACATTTGTTTTGTTTGTTGTTCTACAATTTATTATGCAAAGATCAGACCTTGGACCAGGAAAGGTGCCTTGTCTTTAAAATGCTAAAGGAACTAATTGCTCAATTTCTAAGAAACAAGGAAAAATGGAAGATTAATTGATATAATGCTACAAGAATTTTTAATCATACTCCCACTCCCAATCCTGAAATAAACGATAAAGCATTGTTATTATTAATGAATGTAATTGATATAATGGTACATGAAATTCATCATTGTACATATTAGACAAAATTAAATTACATCTTATTTCCTCACCAACCCAAAGTTTTTTTTAATGACCTTGTAAATACCAAGCCCTGATATGCCTATGTGGTCTTTTAATGTATGCTCTGGTCAGGGCCGGATTAAGCTCCACATGGGCCTGGGGCTGAAAATGATCAAGGGCCTATTGTGAGAAGTTGAGGAGGTGTGGCTAATGCTGTGTGGGTGTGGCCAGTGACATATGGGTGTGTAAACTCCCTACACTATAAGCCCCAATGTCTCCCAAAATATATATGGGGCGATTCTCCATAATGCATAGGACAGCTACACAAATTGAACTACATACTTCTCCAAAATACCAAGATTTTAGTGGGTCTTAAGTTATAGGGTAAGGCATTGCTACTACGCAATTAAGATTTCATATAACAACAATTTCTTAACAGACCAGTTTAAGAAGGGGAAAAAATTAGAGGCGTGTAATGCACGGGACTTTATGTTCACTTTCTGGAGAATCACCCATAGAATAACAGCATCACTTTGTGAGGAAATTAGAAATATAATTTAAACTCTTATGATTTATGACATCCATGTCACCAGCTGGGCAGTTAATCATCTCATGCTGTCATGGTGGTGGGTCTATTTTTATCTGGCCCTGGCTCTGGTCCTTATGGCTACAGTGAGTAGGATCTACTAGCAATTACTGGAAGCAGACATCCTTAGCAACAATATCTTCGGGTCTATGTAATAAGCCTCAGAGAGAGATACAGTGGAGAGAGATAAAGTACCAGCCAATCGGCTCCTGTCATTTTCAAACACTACCTGTAACATGGCAGTTAGGAGCTGATTGGCAGATACTTTATCTCTCTCCATTTTATTTCTCCAAGACTTAGGGGGTCTATTTACTAAGCTTTGGATGGAGATAAAGCCGCTGGAGACAAAACATCAGCCAATCTGCTCCTAACTGTCAAGTCACAGGCTGTG
This sequence comes from Pseudophryne corroboree, assembly GCF_028390025.1. NCBI lineage: Eukaryota > Metazoa > Chordata > Amphibia > Anura > Myobatrachidae > Pseudophryne > Pseudophryne corroboree. The sequence continues at coordinate 551,649,611 of NC_086447.1, read as the reverse complement.
TTTGAAAAATGACAGTTAGGAGCCGATTGGCTGGTACTTTATCTCCAGTGACTTTATCTCCATCCAAAGCTTAGTAAATAGACCTCTAAGTACATAGACCCCTTAGTAAATAATATTTACTTATATAGTACCAAAATATTGTGTTGCGCTTTACAATTGAGAACAAAGCAGTAATAAAACAAGAGGGCTAATAACAGAAAGAAAGGGAAGAGGGCCCTGCTGTAGGGAAATATCTTACATTACAAATAGGTTTATACTGCAACGTAAACTGTCTCTGTTATAGACAGACAGAAATCCAGACTGGTACATTTGGGCACAGTGCAAATCACCGTGACAGTGGTCTGCAATTACAAGTTACTAATTACAAGGCTGAGAAGCTGACCAAGCTTGAGAAAACAATTTTGAGGGGTATAGCTTGTTATGCCGGCGGTCGGGCTCTCGGCGGCCAGCATACCGTCACTGAAATCCCGGCCGCCAGCATACCGACAGCTGGGCGAGGGCAAATGAGCCCCTTGCGTGCAAGGTGGCGTTCTCCTTCCAGGGGGGTCACGGACCCCAAAGAGGGAGAAAAGCTATCAGTATGCCGGCGGTGGGGATTCCGGGGCCGGTATGCTGGTCGTCGGGAGCCTGGCCGCCAGCAAACTGAAGACCACCCAATTTTGAGACGTGTTTGGGACCTCGGACCAGCTTACTAATACTAAATGTATAAAATCCACCCCAAAAAAATCATAATCATAATTTTCCAAGTACGTACTTCTCAGTAATTGCAACATGACAAGGTGACATTTCTGAGAAGTGGTGCACAGGTGGTTGTGCAAAGAAACTATAGTAAACCACAGCTAGTTTATATTTACAACACTTAAAATCAACGTCCTCATTTCAGTAACTCAAACGGTACAGCAAATCAATTCACAATTGAATCAGATCACTAAAATCCTCAGAAGAGCACAAAATGTGGGCATCAGCTTAAAATACTGCAGGCATTTTTGTAATTTAGGAAAGTTATCTTTGTTCTAATTTCACACTTTTAAATACATATTTTCCCTAAGCCAGGGATGACACTTTTCCACCTGTACCACTTCTTTCCCCAAAAGTGACCACTATACTTCATGCCATATTTTCTTACTAGCTCAGGACACAATTGTACAAATAAGAAGTCTTTTCCCCTCCTTCAATTCCAATGTTATATTCAGGTTCAATGTCATTTTGAGATGTAAACTATGAGCACACCTTACTTCACCTTGGCTTCAACTCCATAAGGAATGGCATTCCTGGTACCACCATGTCCCACTCAAAACACGGAAACAATCCTCCACCATGCATCTTAATAAATCTTCCTTGACTAACTACAACAATGATTGTACAGCCTTATATTTTGCACATTTTATCTCTAATCTGAGAACTATGGGGTCTATTTATGTAGTAGTGAAAAGCCCTTTATCAGTGATAACAGGGCTTTTCACTGTTTCATCCTATTCAAAGAAAAGGGTTATCGTGGATAAATCTTAGAAATACCCAGTGTGATGTTAGTGTATTAGAATGCTTAATATTTGTAGACACTCCCTTACTAATCTGTGTAAGCCTGAATCTTCAGTGATGGTCCTTAGGACCAGGGTGATGCTGGGAAGTGGGTGGTCCAAGGTGCAGTGTGTCTGGAGTTGGTGATGGAATAAACACAGCACAGCAGTGAACTCACATGTCTCTGTGTCCTGATGACTGGATTTACAAACATAGGAACAAAACATGGTGTCAGAAGAAGTGTAACTTGGACTGATAGTGCTCTCAGAGTGTGAAAGAATCTTGCAGAAGTCTGTAAGGCTGTGATAGTGTCTGCAAAGCCTGCCGTGTGCTCCTCTCTTCAAACAGTGAGTAACCATGGATAAACTAGCTCCTCCAACCGGCATGCTGATGTCTGGTAACTTGTCTGAAAACTGGAAAAGATTTAAGCAAAGGTTTAACATATATCTTGCTGCATGTGGAGCTGATACAGAGGCTGATAAAACGAAGGCATTCATTTTCCTCCATGTGATAGGAGAGGATGTGCTGGACATTTATAATAGTTTTCAGTTTGATGAGGGGCAGAATATGGTGCTATCTTCTGTAATACAAAAGTTTGAAGATTACTTTGTGCCATGGAAAAATGTGACATATGAAAGATATAAGTTTTTCACATGTGATCAGAAGTCTGTAGATGGATTTGATCAGTATGTTACAGAGCTGCAATCACTCAGTAAAACCTGTGAGTTTGGTGATTTAAAGGATTCACTGATTAGAGATCATATTGTCTGTGGAATACCTGATAATGGACTCAGAGAGAGATTGCTGAGAGAGCAAGACCTAATACTAGAAAAGGCAGTGACTATGTGCAGATCTGCAGAAATAACTAGATTTCAAGCCAAAACGTTACACAAGGAAGTTGATGCTGCTGTCCATGTAGTGCAGAACACAGAGCCAAGCAAACCTCCATTCTCAAGAATGAAGCAGTCTAAGCCACAGTCTAATAAGGAAATGTGTAGTAGATGTGGAAATGCTCACAATCCTAAAATGTGCCCTGCTTATGGTAAAACCTGCATGAAATGTGGTAGACTTATTCACTTTGCCAAATGCTGTAAAATGAAAAGGGAAATAACCACAGTGCATGCTGTTAAACAAACAGAGGAATTCTTTGTGGATTGCATTGAATTGTGCAGTGCAGATAAGAAAGAATGGATTGTCCCTTTAATTGTGAACAAGATTGTCATTCCCTATAAGCTTGAAACTGGCGCGCAGGTGAATTTATTATCGTTTCAAGACTATGAGACTTTTAGAGTAAAACCTAAAATTCATCCAGCCAAAGTGAAAGTTACAGGGTACACTGGGGAGGAAATTCCTGTGAAAGGTACATGCTTAGTGACACTGAAATATAAGGGACAACAGTTTAAAACATCTCTACTGATAATGGATAGAAATGTGCAACCAATTCTAGGATTAAGTTCCTGTGAGAAACTAAGCTTGCTAAAGAAAGTTTTTATGGTGACATCACAAGTAGAAGATGACTGCAAATAGATGTTTACAGAATACAGAGACTTGTTTGTAGGTCTAGGTTGTTTGCCTGGAGAGCATAAAATAAATATAGACACACAAGTTTCTTCATTGATACACCCCTGTAGAAAAGTGCTGTTTGCGCTGAGAGAAAAACTGAAACAAGAGTTAAATCGCATGGAAGCCTTGGGTGTGATACAGAAAGTTGATGAGCCTACTGAATGGGTAAGCTCCTTAGTAATTGTTGAAAAGAAAAATGGACAACTCAGAATATGTCTAGACCACAGAGATGTAAACAAAGCTATTAAATGAGAACATTACAAATTACCAACCAGAGAGGAAATCATGTCGCAATTTGCGGGAGCAAAATGGTTCAGTAAATTGGACGCATCTTCAGGATTCTGGCAAATGAAGCTAGATGAGGCCAGCTCAAAGCTTTGTACATTTAATACACCAGAAGGTCGATACAGATTTCTTCTACTACCATATGAAATATTGTCTGCTCCAGAAGGATATCACAAAAAGATACACATGGTTTTTGAACATATTCCAGGTGTTGAAACAATGATGGATGACATTATTGTCTGGGGATCTACAAAGGAAGAACATGATTCTAGATTGAGACAAGTAATGGAACTTGTCAAGAAAGTGAATTTAAAGCTAAACAAGGACAAATGTGAATTTGGCGTGAATACACTTACCTTTATGGGCGACGTGGTCTCGGATCAAGGTGTAAAACCAGACCCAAGGAAAATATCAGCCATAGTGAACATGGAACGTCCTAATGACAAAGACAACGTCAGAAGATTCCTAGGAATGATTACTTACTTAGGAAAGTTTATTTCTCAACTCTCTGAATGAACAGCCTCTCTTAGATGGTTGTTGGACAAAGATAACGAGTGATGTGGTCACATGAACAAGAAGAAAGTTGGCAAAACTTGAAACAGATCATTGCAGAGCAGCCAGTGTCAAAATTCTTTGATCCTGCGAAAAGAATAAGAATTTCAACAGATGCTTTGCAATTTGGCCTAGGCTCAGTGCTGTTACAAGAACATGAGGATACATGGCAACCAGTAATCTATGCATCAAGAGCACTGACAAGTGCTGAAACAAGGTATGCTCAGATAGAAAAAGAACTTCTAGCGATCACATATGCATGTGAGCGATTTCATCAGTTTGTGTATGGGCAAACATTTACAGTGGAAACTGACCACAAGCCATTGGTAGCTATCATGACAAAATCATTACATGACTGTCCCATGAGAATTCAACGAATGCTTATCAGACTACAGAAATATGATGTACACTTGCTGTACTGTCCCGGCAAATACATGTACATTACTGATACACTTTCTCGTGCTGTGGACAAAAGTGAAGGTTCCAAAAGTCTGATGGATGAAGAGATAGAAGCCTATGTTAATTTTATCGTAGCTTCTCTACCAGTGTCTCTTGCAAGACAAGAACAGATTAGGAAAGAAACTGAGAGAGATGACACAATGAAAGTGTTGAAAGATATCCTTCTGAAAGGTTGGCCAGCAGAAAAACATGCGTGCCCGCTGTCTATCCATGATTATTGGATGTACCACAGTGACCTTACAGTTGTTGATGGTATTATTTACAAAGGCAATAGGTTTGTCATACCTGCACGACTAAGAAAAACTATGCTGTGCAAGATACATGAAGGCCACTTAGGAGAAGAAAAATGTAAGTGGAGAGCGCGCGAAGTTATGTATTGGCCAAGAATGAACCAAGACATAGCACAGACTACAGCTACATGTGAATTATGTCTTACGTATAGACCGAAACAACAAGTTGAGCCACTGAGTTGGCGCAGATTTGTTTGATTGTAATGGGATAACGTACATTGTCGTGACTGATTATTACTCTAACTACCCTGAGGTGAAGACACTACATACAACTACTAGTATAGCCGTAATCAATTGCATGAAGTCAATCTTTGCAAGGCATGGTGTTTCTATGGAAGTGTTCACTGACAATGGTCCTCAGTTTTCCAGTGCTGAATTTAGACAATTTGCTGATGAGTGGGAATTTGTCCATACTACATCAAGTCCCCACTATCCACGCTCAAATGTTACGATCCTGATGCTCAGGACCGGGGAGATCTTATGTAGTGAGTCCTGAGCACCAAGACGGAATGCAGGGATTGGGAAATGGGGAGGAAATAGCCCCTAGCACCCTACCGCCGTTGTCTTATTCACGCCTGAACGACTATGGTTTCTTGGGCCCATGGCAGCCGCGTTTGAAGGGCGGATTAGGTCTGCCCAACTCCGATGCCCCCTCAGGTCTTAAAGAGAGACAAGGCGTGAACTGAGACAGGGTAATAACAAGGGGACCTCTAACTGAAACAACCACGCTAGGGGCTATAAACTACCTAAAAACTAAACGTATGTGCGGCACGCCGCCAAAGGAAAAGAACTACAAAGAAACCACTGTCCACTCCCCCACACGGGACCGCCGAGTTCCGGGGAGGACAGTGAAAGCGGAAACCTCCGCAAATGCACCAATTCACAGAGAAGTAAACACTAAGCGGCATAGGCCGCAACACGTGGCAGAAGCCGCTACTCACGAAACCGGGCGAGAACCCCAGATGACAGAAACAGGATCGCAAGGACTAGAAGGATTCCCAGGACCGGCTTCGGACCTCCAAAGTACCAGAGGGCAGGGAGCAAGATCCACCAAACACGGCTGACAGGAACAGAGTTCTGCAAGGCAGGAACAGCATACAAGAAGCTATCACCGGCGGGGCTGCAGTGTGCTGGCTCACATAAAAAGGCCCTGCTGGCCAATAACAGGGGGGCCATCAGGACCAGCCCCCAGACCCTAATTACTAGTTGCCGTGCAGCTGCCCTGCTGCACGAGCAACCTAATTAACTATTCTTAGCAACGGGGAACGCGGTCCACCTGTGGCGTCCCCATTGCTATGCACCCGGCGGCCCTGCACGCACGGCGTCCTGCATTGCCAGGGACCCGGCGGCTATCGTGCGCACGGCGTCCTGGCGTTGCTAGGCGCCGTGCGGGGGACAGGGAAGGAGAGAGGCACGGCGGCCGTGACCGCTGCTCAGTCAGGGCACGGCCGAAGACCGCCACGCCTAACAGTACCCCCCCTTGAGGAGGGGTTAAAGAACCCCTAGAGCCAGGTTTCTGAGGAAACTCCTGAAAGAATATCCTCTTAAGCTTAGGAGCATGTAAATCCTTATCCAACACCCAAGATCTTTCTTCAGGGCCATAACCTTTCCAGTGGACCAAAAAATAGAGCCGACCCCGAGAAAGCTTAGAATCTAAAACCTTCTCCACCAAGAACTCTTGTTGCCCCTGAACATCCACCGGAGATCTACCCTGGGAAGTCCTCCGAGGAAATCTCCTGGAAGAAAAATACTGTTTCAATAGAGAACAGTGAAAAGTATTGCCAATTTTGAGAGATCTCGGCAAGCGTAGCCGAAAAGCAACTGGGTTGACCTTCTTAATGATAAGGAATGGTCCAATAAATTTGGGTCCCAATCTAGCCGAGGGTTGTCGGAGCTTGATGTTGCGAGTTGACAACCATACCTTATCTCCCACCTTAAAGGTGCAAGGACGTCGGAGCCTATCAGAAAATTTCTTTTCTCGGAAGGCAGCTTTTCTCAAGGCAAGGTGCACCTTTCTCCAAATTGTTCTGAGATGGGAGGTTAAGGTCAGCGAGGAGACTGGAGAATGAGGAAAAAAAGAGTTGGCTCTAGGATGAAAACCAAAGACCGAAAAGAATGGGGACTCCTTGGTGGAAGAATGACAAGAGTTATTATAAGCAAATTCGGCTAAAGGAAGAAATTCAGACCAATCATTCTGGAGTTTGGCTGAATACAACCGTAAATACTGTTTTAATGACTGGTTAACTCGTTCGGTTTGGCCGTTAGATTGTGGATGGTACCCAGATGTTAAAGAGAGTTTCATATTTAATGAGGCACAAAAACGTTTCCAGAAACGAGCAATGAATTGCGGACCCCGATCAGAGACAATATCCCTGGGCAACCCATGGAGCCTGAACACATGACGGAGAAACAAGACTGCCAACCCTTGAGCAGAGGGTAATCGGGGAAGAGAAATGAAATGAGCCATCTTACTAAAACGATCTACTACCACCCAAATGACTCGAAATCCGGCTGAAAGAGGAAGGTCCACCACGAAATCCATGGATATATGTGACCATGGCCTGAGAGGAACGGCTAAAGGTACGAGTTGCCTGATCGGCAATGAACGAGGAACCTTATGCCGTGCACAAACCTGACAGGAATGGACAAATTCCCTTACATCTTTAGAAAGACTAGGCCACCACACCGAGCGAGAGACTAACTCCAAGGCCTTAGTGATACCTGGATGACCAGAGACTTTGTTGTCATGAAACTCAGCTAAAACAGTGCCTCTCAGAAATTCAGGGACAAAGAGACGATCAGCAGGAGTAAGTTTAGGAGCCTGCTGTTGAAGCTGGACTAACTGAGTAAATAAATCCTGTGTGAGGCCTGCCCGGATGACAAATGATGGAACTATGGGGGTAGTAGCAGGATGGTTATTGTGAACCGGAAGAAAACAACGTGACAGGGCATCAGCTTTAGTATTTTTGGAACCGGGCCTGAAGGTGATAATAAACCTGAAACGAGTAAAAAAACAATGCCCAACGTGCCTGCCGAGCATTAAGCCGTTTAGCTGACTCAATATACTGCAGGTTCTTATGGTCAGTAAACACTGTAATGGTATGCCTAGCTCCCTCCAGCCAATGCCTCCACTCCTCGAAAGCCCATTTAACTGCCAGCAATTCTCGATTACCAACGTCATAGATGGATTCTGCGGAGGAGAATTTCCTGGACATGAAGGCACAAGGGTGTAATTCCTGAGACTCCGGATCTTCCTGAGATAGGATAGCCCCCACTCCAACCTCTGAGGCATCTACCTCGACTATAAAGGGGAGCTCCGGGTTAGGGTGCCTGAGAACAGGAGCCGAGACAAAGGCCTGCTTTAAGGCCCGAAAGGCAGACTCGGCTGCAGGCGACCAATTGGAAGGGTCCGCTCCTTTTTTAGTCAATGCTACTATAGGAGCGACCAAATCAGAAAAGGTATGAATGAACCGCCTATAATAGTTTGCAAACCCTAAAAAGCACTGAATTGCTTTTAAATTTGTGGGTTGCGCCCAATTAAGGATGGCCTGGAGTTTTTTCGGTTCCATGAAAAATCCCTGGGGAGAAATAATATACCCCAAGAAGGACACTTTCGTGATGTGAAAATCACATTTCTCTAGTTTTGCGTATAAATGATTCTCCCGTAGTTTTTGAAGAACCAGACGCACATGGGTAATATGTTGTTCCATAGACTCAGAATAAATCAAAATGTCGTCTAAATAAACGACAACGAACTTTCCAAGAAAGTCACGAAGAACATCATTGATGAGGTCTTGAAATACCGCAGGAGCATTTGACAGCCCAAAGGGCATCACCAGGTATTCATAATGATCCGACTGTGTGCTGAAAGCCGTCTTCCACTCATCCCCAGATCTTATTCGGATGAGATTGTAAGCTCCTCTAAGATCGATTTTTGAGAAGATAACAGCAGAGCGTAACTGATCAAAAAGTACTGAAATCAAAGGCAAAGGGTAGGTGTTTTTAACAGAAATTTTATTCAGAGCCCAAAAATCAATACATGGTCTGAGCGACCCATCTTTTTTCTCAACAAAAAAGAATCCTGCACTCAAAGGAGGTTTCGAGGGCCTAATGAAGCCTTTTTTCAGGCTTTCCTGGATATAATTATCCATAGCCGTGGTTTCTGGCCCGGAGAGGGCATATAATCTCCCCTTAGGTAAAGTGGCCCCGGGAACTAAATCTATAGCGCAGTCATAGGACCGATGGGGAGGCAGAACGTCCGCATTACCCTTGGAGAAAACATCAGCAAAATCCCCTGATATTCCAAAGAAATAAGTTCTGGGGTAACTGCCGAAACCCGGACTGGATGGGAAATACACTACTTAACACAAAAAGGACCCCATTGGGAAATCTCCCCAGACTGCCAATCTATGGTGGGATTATGAAAGGCAAGCCAGGGGTGACCCAAAACTACTGGAACTGCCGGACAATGTGTGAGGTAAAACTCTATTTCTTCTGAATGTAGGGCCCCCACTGTCAGCAATACTGGAGGTGTGCGGTGAGTAATAACCCCATTGGAAAGCGGACCCCCATCCAAGCCGTGCATGGTGATACGTCTATCTAAGGGTATCTGTGGAACGCCTAAAGCCTTAGCCCAAGCTAAATCCATAAAATGTCCTGCAGCTCCACTGTCGACGAAGGCCGTCACCAACGAACTGAGGCTGCCAAAGGAAATCTTTACCGGAACTAATAGAGAATTATTAGAGGAGATTAACTGCAGACCCAAGTGAACCCCCTCACAATTCACTTGGTCAGAGCGTTTCCCGGCTTGTTCGGGCAGTTACGTGCGATATGTCCCTTACCACCACAATACAAACAAAGACCAGAACTTAACCTTCTGGTTCTTTCCTCTGGGGACAGCCGGGAGAGACCCATTTGCATGGGCTCCTCGACGTCCTCAGGAAAAGTATATACACATGGATTAGGCCTAAAAGTTGTTCCTCTTTCAGCCCTCCTCTCTCGGAGACGACGATCAATTTTAATAGCGAGCTCCATGAGTTTGTCTAGAGTCTCAGGAGCGGGGTACTGAAGGAGACTGTCTTTAATAACTTCCGACAAACCGAGGCGAAACTGACTGCGCAGGGCCGGGTCATTCCAGCCACAGTCGTTCGACCAACGGCGAAATTCGGTACAATACACCTCTGCTAAATTTTTGCCTTGCTTAAGAGCACGCAGGTGACTCTCAGCTGATGCTTCTCTATCTGGGTCGTCATATAAGAGGCCTAAAGATTTAAAAAAGGCGTCTACTGATAACAAAGCAGCATCATCCGCTCTTAGCCCAAATGCCCAGGTCTGTGGATCACCCTGAAGTAGAGACATCACAATCCCGGCCCGCTGAGACTCAGTACCAGAGGAACGGGGCCTTAAACGAAAATAAAGCTTACAAGCTTCCTTAAAATTAAAAAAATCCTTTCGGTTACCCGAAAAACGGTCAGGTAAATGCATCTTTGGTTCTGGAACCATACTCGGGGAGGCTCGCAAAAGATCTTCCTGCGATCTCACCCGAAGAGTAAGGTCCTGAACCATCTGAGTTAATTCCTGTATTTGGTTAACCAAAAGCTGACTGGGGTTTGGCCCTAAACCTGCCGGATTCATGAGGCCGAATTTCTAGGCCCACCAATACAACGGAAAAAATTAACCCCCCTTTTTTTTTTGTGGGCCGGTGATAATGTTACGATCCTGATGCTCAGGACCGGGGAGATCTTATGTAGTGAGTCCTGAGCACCAAGACGGAATGCAGGGATTGGGAAATGGGGAGGAAATAGCCCCTAGCACCCTACCTCCGTTGTCTTACCCGTGTTATCAATTCACGCCTGAACGACTATGGTTTCTTGGGCCCATGGCAGTCGCGTTTGAAGGACGGATTAGGTCTGCCCAACTCCGATGCCCCCTCAGGTCTTAAAGAGAGACAAGGCGTGAACTGAGACAGGGTAATAATAAGGGGACCTCTAACTGAAACAACCACGCTAGGGGCTATAAACTACCTAAAAACTAAACGTATGTGCGGCATGCCGCCAAAGGAAAAGAACTACAAAGAAACCACTGTCCACTCCCCCACACGGGACCGCCGAGTTCCGGGGAGGACAGTGAAAGCGGAAACCTCCGCAAATGCACCAATTCACAGAGAAGTAAACACTAAGTGGCATAGGCCGCAACAAGCGGCAGAAGCCGCTACTCACGAAACCGGGCGAGAACCCCAGATGACAGAAACAGGATCGCAAGGACTAGAAGGATTCCCAGGACCGGCTTCGGACCTCCAAAGTACCAGAGGGCAGGGAGCAAGATCCACCAAACACGGCTGACAGGAACAGAGTTCTGCAAGGCAGGAACAGCATACAAGGAGCTATCACCAGCGGGGCTGCAGTGTGCTGGCTCACATAAAAAGGCCCTGCTGGCCAATAACAGGAGGGCCATCAGGACCAGCCCCCAGACCCTAATTACTAGTTGCCGTGCAACTGCCCTGCTGCACGAGCAACCTAATTAACTATTCTTAGCAACGGGGGACGCGGTCCACCTGTGGCGTCCCCGTTGCTATGCACCCGGCGGCCCTGCAAGCACGGCGTCCTGCGTTGCCAGGGACCCGGTGGCTATCGTGTGAACGGCGTCCTGGTGTTGCTAGGCGCCGTGCGGGGGACAGGGCAGGAGAGAGGCGCGGCGGCCGTGACCGCTGCTCAGTCAGGGCACGGGCGAAGACCGCCGCGCCTAACATCAAATGGGTTGGTGGAAAGTTCAGTAAAAACTGTAAAGAGTCTCATGAAAAAAGCTCAAGAAGGTAAAGAAGATTTCTACAAAAGTCTTTTAATCTACCGCAGTGCACCTTTACAGAATGGACTTTCTCCTGCACAAATGCTGATGGGAAGGAGGATTACAGCAAATCTCCCGATACATGATGAACTGCTTAATACACATAACTCAGCGTTGGTCAGACTGAGTAAGGAACGTCAACAGGTGAAACAGAAACTGTTCCATGACAGATGAACAAAAAGCTTATCTGATCTAAAATCGGGTGACCAAGTCCGTATCAGAGATCACGAGAAAGGTATTTGGGTGCAGAAAGGTATTGTGCAAGCACAAGTAGCACCAAGATCTTATACTATACATACAGAGCGTGGAACGGAAGTAAGAAGAAATCGGGTGGATTTAAGATCTCAACCTAACCATAATGAAGACAACATATCTGAAGAATACCCTTCATCTGACATGTATGATGATCCTGATAATGGTGAACCAACCACGATTCTAGTAAGGACCAAAATGGTCGATGAAACACAAACTGTGTATGAAAGACCCAAAAGGGAAATACGCAGACTTGAGAGACTCATTGAAATGTGTTAGATGATGTTCTTAATATGACGTTGTTAATTGTTGCATTGAAGCGTACAGGGCTTATCTTTAAAGAAAAGAGGATGTGATATTAGTGTATTAGAATGCTTAATATTTGTAGACACTCCCTTACTAATCTGTGTAAGCCTGAATCTTCAGTGATAGTCCCTAGGACCAGGGGGATGCTGGGAAGTGGGTGGTCCAAGGTGCAGTGTGTCTGGAGTTGGTGATGGAATAAACAGCACAGCAGTGAACTCACATGTCTCTGTGTCCTGATGACTGGATTTACAAACATATGAACAAAACACCCAGTGGTGCCCCAGCTTCGTGTCAGGATCACTTTCCCATATACTAGTAATGGGAGAGTGATTCATAGAAGCTCAGAAGCTATGCTTTCTATTTTGCCTTTCAGAAAAAAAATCACCATCTTGGAGGCTCCTGATAGTAGAAGAGCAGAGAAACTGCTGTCTCCCTGTTCTCTACGTTCCCTTCTGTGACACCAGCCAGTCAGAGAAGCCCAGGGAGGGGAGAAAGAAAATCTGCCCCTGTAATCGGGACATTACTGGGAGAGAGGATCCCAGAAATTATAATATATGTTAATGAAGTGACCTGATGTATGACTTCATATTGCTGTTTCCCCACTCCCACTGCCCCCGCTCTGTCCCCTGCCCCATGGCAACCAATCAGCTGCTACTTATAATTTTATAGAATGCATTTTATAAATGTTACCTCAAAACTGATTGGTTGCCATGGGCAACTTCTCCACTGACTCACTTCTCGACTTTTTCACTGCTTCATGAATCTGTCTTGCAAAGAAAGAAGTGACCTGGCACATTGCAGACTTACTCCCCGCTGCCCCCTATCCCTGATGTAACAGACAGTGGACTCACTATGCTGCTGGTGCATGCGCATACAGAATTTACAATCCAAGACAGTGATATCTCAAACGACCACAGCTAGAGACATCATTTTTGCATTGCACTGCCTGAAAGGTAAATATATCTGAATTTCTACTACACCTCTATATATCACATCAAAACTATGCAATATATAGTGAAAACTAATAGCAGAACTACATGAATAGACCAAAGACTCCTTTCACACCGCAAATATATCCCGGGATATTGCAAGGTCAAGCTGGTCGAGGTGCAGTCTAAAAGCACCACTTTTAAATATCCCGGGTCGAGGTGCAGTCTAAAAGCACCACTTTTAAATATCCCGGGTCGAGGTGCAGTCTAAAAGCACCACTTTTGAATAGCCTGGGTCGAGTAACCCTGCTTTTCAACGCAGTATAAAAGCAGTGTTAAATACGGGTTGGATCCGGGTCAATGTGCACTCTAAAGTATCTAACCCGAGTTATTCAACCCTGCATTCATGTAAAAGTGCTGATTGGCTGTTCTCTGTGTGCCTCGATGATATCAGCAGGCTGAGCCCTGCTACACAGGAGAGAACAGAGAGCATTAAGACTTAGGTGTGAGGCAGATAATGCTAGGCAGCTTACTGCATACCTCCCAACTTATTAAAAGTACAAAGAGGGACCTTGAGGCACGCCCAAAAAGGGGGCATAGCGTATATGAAAGGGGTGTGGTCTGTGGCAGAGCCGCAATTGTGAGTCACGCCCCTCTTGTACAATCACTGAGGGGGCATGCCCAGCGATCTCTGAGCTGCTGGCATGCCACCTCTCCCACTGTCGCCTGTGAATAGATGCTGTGTACGTGCGCACAGCGTCTATTCACAGCTGTTCTGCTAAACAGTGCAGCAGTGACAGGAGCCCTTCTAACTGCCCCCCCCACCGCGGGCCACGGGTGGGACAGCGGGACAGTCCCCAAAAAACGGGACTGTCCTTTGAAAATCGGGACAGTTGGGAGGTATGTTAAAGATGCAATTGTGTATAAAAACATAGCTGTCAGCCATGATTCCTGCAATGCTGTGAGCTGTCACCATCGTCTCCTTTTGTCCCCTTCTGACACCTCATCTTTCTGAGCCAAAAAGAGTCCATTTAAAATTACATCCATGGTGTTTTATTGCTGACCTGGGTTGAGTTAAAAGTAGCCAACCCTGCAATAACCCGGGTTGAAAGTGTAGTATGAAAGGGTCTGACCGTGTCCGACCCGGGTTCAAAATACCGGGTCGGACCTGGGTTTGCGGTGTGAAAAGGGTACAGGTGCAGCCTGGGTTGTCAATGTCATTGGTGAATATGATTATTACAGTGACTTGCAAATCCTGTTTTACTTAATTTGTGTACTTTGTAACTGGTAATCTGATGTAATAATGCTCTATGTTAATTATTCAACAACAATGATTGGCTTATGCTTTAGTCTTTATTTGTCTAGTTATTGTTACTGTATACAATTGAACAATATACCATTGCTTTTTATAAACAGATTTTAATATAAAACACAGATAATGGACAAGGAAATGTTCCTGCCAATAAAGTGTTTAGTAAGGCATGTGTGATGTTCTGTGGGGTGCACAAGCTCACACTGTTCAGTACTGCAGCTCTCCACACTCACGTGTCCGCCCATGAATTGTACTGAGCTCCAGGTCAGGAGTTATATGCTTCTTGTGGGACAACTTCAGTTTGACTTTAAATGTTCAGTTCATAAAAGCTCATTTTACCACTAATTCTGCTTCTCTTGTGTTCTGATGGGGTGTAGTATGGTATGCCGGCGCTCGGGCTCCCGGCGACCAGCATACCGGCGCCGGGAGCCCGACCGCCGGCATACCGACAGCGTGGCGAGCGCAAAGGAGCCCCTTGCGGGCACGGTGGTGAGCTACGTGCGCCACACTATTTTATTCTCCCTCCAGGGGGGTCGTGGACCCCCACGAGGGAGAATAGCTGCCGGTATGCCGGGTGTCGGGATTCCAGCGCCGGTATACTGTGCGCCGGGATCCCGACATTCGGCATACTGAAGACCACCCGTTCTGATGATATACTGTACATTTCCTGTCAATTATGTTCCCATCCGTGCTTGTAAATGGTAGATCCAAACATGAAAAAGCAACTAGAAAAAAAAATCACACTTACATTGAACACCAGGCTGCATTGGCTGATCTGTGCCTGTATGGAAGACACATAAGGCCTGATTCAGAGGTAGATGTAGTTGCAGCCATGACTAGGAGCTTTTGGGGCAGCCGCATAATGTCACACGCAGCCGCAGCGATGCAAAACATGGCAGCAGTGTGCCTGCCTTTGCAGCTAGGCTGCACAGGCAGTGGGCTACCCATGTTTTGCAGGGTCAGCGATGTGATCGCAAAAGAATTGCGATTGCATCCCTTGGTGGCCATTTGCATGCTGGGCGTCCTTGCCCTGTGGTGAGTAGCCCCCAGCAGGTGATCGTTAGAAGTTGTAGTTTTGCTATAAATTAGCAAAACTGCAACTGTTGCTGAGTAGGGTCCTATGTCTTTTGCCGCAGTTGCTACAGCGTCTATGCAACTACAGGCTCAGGTGATGGTCTTCCAGTTACTGAGATGCCCACTAGTTGTGGCGCTAATCTGCCGCACCATCGGATGCACTATTGGAGGTTTTACCAGCCCTATGGAGTTGCAGAATCTCTGCCTGAACATGGTATTGAGACTCATGCTCCGTGCAACTCGGGCTTGCTCAGACTAATAACATCGGCTGACTGTGCCCAACATCACCACTCTGACCACCTCTAAATCAGGCCCACAATGCTTTCCTTTCAGTACTGTAGTATCCACTAAAATTGGTAATGGCATTAGTAAAATATATATATATACATATACAGTGTCGGACTGGGGGATGAAGGGCCCACCGGGGGGATGCATTGGTAGCAGCCCATGTTTAGGGGTGTGGCCACTCTCCAGAGTGAGTGTGGCCATCTGCCACATAGTCCTGTGCACTACAAGGTTACATATGTATAATGTATCATTTTGAGTGCGCAGTCTGGAACCTGATCCCTAGAGGAGGAGGTGGGGCCCCAGGCAGTGGGGCCCACTGGTGGTTTCCCCTGTGCCCCTGTGGGCCAGTCCAACACTGTATATATATATATACATATACATGGAAGTAGGTGCGGCACTCGGTTCAAGAAGAAATATATCACACAATCAGTGCATTTCAAACAACGTTTGCTTGTTAAGGTATGTACACACTGATGACTATGAAACATCACCAGTAATGAATTTCAGCAGTCTTCAAAATAGGGGCCTAATTATTAAACATTTGTTGTGTTAAATTGTTGAAAACAGAGAATAATTTAACAAGTGTATTGAAGCCAATATCCATAACAGGATACATACGATATCCTGGCGGATGGGATGCCAGCGGTCATATGAGCAACACCGGCATCCTGAAGCAGAGTATCCAGACATAGGTCGGGTAAGTATGTTTCCCTTCCCCCCCTACCCCAGTAATCCTAACCCTAACAAACATGTAGGCAGGCAGAGAGCCATAAACCAGACACCTGAACTGTCTCCTCCACTCCTCCTTCTACTACTCTCCTTCACTCTCTCCTTTCTTTCTCATTCACTTTCTTTGGGCTGCTGGTTTAAAACCAGCTCCTGAAGCACCAAGAGGTATATTTACTAAAAAAGGTCGATTATCAGTCTATTTAAAATCGACCAGAATAGAACCAACATCCCCACAAAATCGACTACAGTGCTTCTATTCCAAATAGCTCATTTACTAAAAGTAAATTTTAAGCTCCATTTTAAAATGGTGATGAGTTCTATTTGAAGCTCTAAATGTGTTCTATTCACCAAAAATAAATCAAATCGACACAAAATAGACAAAATTATACAAAAGCATTCCTATTGGCCACATTCACTGGCACATGCAGTGTATTACCCAAAAACACCTTCATTCCTGCCTGGGCTTATTTGCATATCCACAATTTTTTAAAATCATTGTTGTGCCTTTATATGCCATGATTTATGCAGCCAGAGTGCCCCACATGCTACTCTACCATGTTTTTTTCCAACATATTGAGCTTTCAGACAATTCCACATGATTTAAAATCAAATAGAACTATTTCTGATGGTTCTTTTGAAAATGGTGATTTGTGGTTGATTTTGAGTCGATTTTCAAATTGACTATTAGTAAATATGGGTAAGGAACTGAACTCTATGGTAAAGTATTGAAGGTTCTATTGTAGTTCTATTTAAGTGTGGCACCCCGGAACTGTGTGTGTGCCCCTTTAAGAAATCTTTGTTAGAACTACGCAGCAACAGGAGAAGTGCTGGGGCAGGAGGAGGTCCTGGGTTCGGTCATGTGGTCTCAGGAGAGAAAGCTGATTGGTGAGAGGCTGCTGGGAAAAGCAGAGTGTGCTGGGAAGAAGGTAGAGAACGTGGTGTGTGCTGGCAGATGACAGAACACAGAGCAGAGCAGGAGCTAGAAACTGGAGAGAGCTGCAGGATGTGAGAGCAGCGCTGTTAAGAAGAGCAGCGGGGCGTTGCCGGGGAGTGTTGCCAGAGAGCGGGTGTTAAAACACAGCAGCCGGAGGACCGGACACCGCCAGGCCTCGTGAAAGGCGCAGACGCTGTGGCCATTTTGAGAGATAGAGTGAGGAGCCATTACAGTTGGAATAGCTAGCTTGAAATTTCGTTCCCTGGGTCTGAGAAAGTACTGTTTGCAACTGACAGCCAGCCACAGACAAGTGTACTTTTTAGCCTCCACCACCTGTGTTACAAACTAGCCAGTGATTAAGAAGGGTGCAGTCAGCAGCACCATCTTGTACAAACTGAGACCCATAGAAAGAGGGCTAAGGACTGAGTTTATTACAAGTTCAAGAGAAATGTTTGTGCTCCAGAGCAGAGTTTAAATGCAAGGATAAGAGACATATCTGTGCTAAAGGACTGAGTTTATGCAACACAGACAGATAGTTATTAATGGAAGGACTGAGCTAATTATGCAAGTGTTGATCTAGCCCTGCAACTGAAGAGACTGAGATTGTTTCATACAAATGCCGCTTTATTGAGACATAAGTGCTCTTCCTTCTCTAGGTACATCTTCTTTGAAATAAAGTACTGGGTTGTATTGACATTTCCCATCCCAGGATCCCCTCAATTACTGTGTGCGTATTTTCCCCATTGACATGCTGTGGCACAACAACATTTAATAAGAGCTCCAATAAACATTGCTGGTGAAGATACTTGTTACCTTGGTTAGCGAAAGTTAG
The DNA here is from genome assembly GCF_028390025.1 of Pseudophryne corroboree. Taxonomy (NCBI): domain Eukaryota; kingdom Metazoa; phylum Chordata; class Amphibia; order Anura; family Myobatrachidae; genus Pseudophryne; species Pseudophryne corroboree. Next base: position 551,631,445 of record NC_086447.1, on the reverse strand, counting down.
AAAGTCAGTAGTTAGGATTTACTGAAACGTATTGTATTGTCATTCTTCTTATGATTACATTATAGAATGGAATGCACAGTGTCTGATTAGATTTTCCTGATTCAAATGATTTTATGTTAAATTTGTGATTCCAATTGTTTCTCATCCTGATTCAAATTCTTCTTCTTCGTGAATCTTATAACGGGTTCACTACGGCTGGCCGGCGGTCGGGCTCCCGGCGACCAGCATCCCGGCGCCGGGAGCCCGACCGCCGGCTTACCGACAGCTTGGCGAGCGCAAATGAGCCCCTTGCGGGCTCGCTGCGCTCGCCACGCTACGGGCACGGTGGCGCGCTACGCGCGCCACACTATTTTATTCTCCCTCTATGGGGGTCGTGGACCCCCACGAGGGAAAATAATTGTCGGTATTCCGGCTGTCGGGCTCCCGGCGCCGGTATACTGAGCGCCGGGAGCCCGACCGCCGGCAAACAGAAGACCACCCCTTATAACTTATCTTTTGCAAATTTGATGACCTTTTGTGGTGTGAACTGTTGGAAAATTACGTATTCCTGCCTTTCTTGTATGCCAAAGTCTTTTTGTGAAGACTTTGATATACAAGAAAGCAGCCTCATATATTATACATATACATATATATATATATATATATTATCTATATATATATATATATATATATATATATATTATCTATATATATATATATATATATATATATATATATATTTAAGGCTGCTCCAGATAGAATGGCTCTTGGCTCTCCCACCCTGATAGAATGTAGGTATATATGACTTTGTTTCTTCTGCGGGTTCTTCTCTTTCAAACTCTGTGCCCCCTCCTCCTCCTTCTCCTCCTCCTCCTCTCTGACTAAGACAAGATAGAAACTTCTCTTGTCCAATGGAAAGTATATATATATATATATCATACCTCCCAACTTTTGACTTGCCACAAGCGGGACACACGGGTGGCTTAAGAAAAGGGGCGTGGCTTCGTGGGAGGACCCACAATTGCGAGCCACGCCCCGTTTTGTCACTGAGGGGGCATGCCCAGCGCTCTGTGAGCTGCTGGCATGCCCCCTCTCCTTCTGACTCCAATGAATAGATGCTGTGCGCATACGCACAGCGTCTATTCACCGCTGCTCTGCTAAGCAGGGCAGCGATGACTGGATCCTCCTGACTGCCCCTCCCCACCGCGGGACACTGCGGCCCGCGGGTGGGACAGCGGGACAGTCCCCAAAAAACGGGACTGTCCCGCGGAAATCGGGACAGTTGGGAGGCATGATATATATATATATATATATATATATATATATATACACAGTATTTATATATTGTATACTGAATGCTTTCTAACACATGGTAGGGAGACATACTGTGTTTGTGTCTCTGCTTGTGCACTGCACGTGCTAATATAGGAAGATAGTGAGGAATATCACTTATGTAGGGCACCCGGGACCCCCAAGGATCTTACCAGCAGTCACAGCCCTCTGTGGCTGAGCAGAAACAATGTGGAGGTCAGTAGCAGCAGCCAGCAGCACATTGGTGCCAACCTTGTGAGTGCCCAGGAATGGAGCCGCAGGATGAGCAGATTCAGCTCCAATCCTTCCCTGGTGCAGAGACAGCAACCGGCCAAGGCTGATTGCAACACGCAGATCAAAGCCCAACTGCTCCTCCTCTCCTATAATTTGGTGCCGGGCATGGTCACTAAATTGAGAGGAGCCAGAGTTGGGAAGGAGTGGCTCCTCTTCTGGGCAGCCAGCCAGCATCCTCGTCACTGCTCATTATGTAACTGGCAGTACAGTAGCGGCATGCCTTACTAGTTATGCCACTGGCAGTGGGTCCTAGTGCTGGCTGTCTCTATTAAACCGAGACAGCAAAGACTGCTGATCTCCTTTAGAACAGCAGACTAAAAAAAGAGCCAGAAATGACTGCTTGATGACAGCCTAGCAGCCCTGTGCAGCATCAGCAACCCTGAAAATGTCAGAGAAAAAAAATAATGGGCATACATTTACCATCGATAGTGTATAACCATCTGGTTATACACCATCAATAGTGTATAACAGTCTGGTTATACACCATTGATGGTAAAAGTATTCAACATCGGCTATAGGAGGTCATTCTGACCCTAACGATCGCTGCAGTTCTTCGCAGCACAGCGTTCATGTCAGAACTGTGCATGTGCTGGTGCTGCAGTGCGCCGGCGCATGGCTGACAGCCAACGGCTGTTGTTGCCTAGCGATCGCCTCTGCCTGATTGACAGGCAGAGTCGGTTGCTGGGCGGGAGGGGGAGGACCATGTGGGGGGCGGGCCGCAGCGACTGCCTGACATCACACGCAGCCACTGCGAGCCGGGCAGCGACGAGTAGCTCCTGGCCAGCACGCAAAAGCTGTGCTGGCCGGGAGCTACTCCTGAAGTACAAAAGCATTGCTGCTGTGCGATGCTTTTGTACTTCAGCGACGGGGCAGGGCCTGACATGCGGGGCAGGCCAGCTCTGTGCTGGGCGTCCCCCCGCATGTCAGTGTGCCTGATCGTAGCTGTGCTAAATTTAGCACAGCTACGATCAACTCAGAATGACCCCCATAGACCATTGATGACTTGGAATCATTGATGGTCGTTGGCCATCCCTACTCCAGGCACTGTCTGGCATATGTAGGAGAAACAGAGCTGGTCATCCTCTCCCTTCTCACCCTGCAGCATAGCATATTTAGTAACATACAACTGAAAATTTGTAGAATAATACAAAAACAATATTTATAAGTTGTAAATATATTCTTTCTATTATTCTAATAATTTGTATAGTCAAAACCCTGGAATAGTATGGTTAGGTTCTGCCTCCCCTCACTGCACATCCCTGCTGAGCAGGCTGCTGTCATCCTATGTTGGCCAATGTGTGTAACGGAGTCCTCTGCATTTTATTATTAGGTAGGATGCATGTCTCTTTTGCCGGTCCATTGTGGTGTGCTGAGGGAATCTGTGTCTTGTTTTTGTTTGTCTAGATTAACCCATCCCTTACATGCACGTGTGCTGGAGCAATAAATTAATTCTTAGCATCGGCCATTCTGTATATTATTGTTGATCACCAAAACATGTGAATCCTTCTATCCCAGTGGATCTCAAACTGTGTACCATGGCACCCCGGGGTGCCTTAGGACATGCAGGGGTGACTTGGATTTGTGGTCCAGGACCAAATACAATTATTTATGGTCAATGTAATAGGAAAAACCAGTGCTGGTGGCTGTCAATCATAAAATATGTGGACAAACAGAAGCACATCGTGCCCTTCACCACACAATTGAACCTAAAGCTGGGCATACACTATACAATTATCTGGCAGATCATTTGCAAGAGTTGGCTGATTGGAATGAATATCTGGTAATGAATTAGATCAAATTACAATCAACCATTTGCTACCAGACACTGTAAAATAGACAAAAGCTGGTGCTCAGACAAATTGGTTAAATCACGGATTTAACCTGTTTGCGTGAATTACAGTTTTTGTCAGTTTTCCAGTGTTTGGTAGCAAATGGTTGATTGTCATTTGCTTTCATCCATTACTAGATTTTCATTCTAATAACCAACCAGATTTGGCACATGATCTGGCAGATATTTGCATACCTCCCAACATTGGGACAAGAGTAGGAGGGACACTATGGCGCAGCTTTGCCGTGCCCATCCTAAATAGGTGTTGTGACCTATAGAAAAGGGCGTGGCTTCACGGGAATGACGCGATTGTGAGCCACAGCCCCATTTTTCATCACTATGGGGGCATGACCAGCGCCCTGTGAGCTGCTGGCATGCCCCCTGTCCCTCCGTCTCTAGTGAATAGACGCTGTGCGCATGCACACAGCGTCTATTCTCCGCTGCTCTGCTAAGCAGAGCAGCAGTGACAGGAGCTTCCCAACCGCCCTAGCCCACCGCGGGACACTGCGGCCCGCAGGTTGGACGGTCCCAAAAAATTGGACTGTCCCGCGAAAATCGGGACAGTTGGGAGTTATGTAATTCACACTTGCCTACCTGACCCTCTCCATGAGGGAGAAAATGCTCTGTTCCTGGACTTTCCTGGTAATGTATGATTGCCATCACCTGTGGTGAAACACCTTTCTTATAAATTAACTAGCTCACCACAGGTGATGGCAATCATACATTACCAGGAATGTCCAGGAACAGAGCATTTTCTCCCTCATGGAGAGGGTCAAGTAGGCAAGTATGATGTCATTGCATGGTGTATGCACAACTTATGGATGACATATAAACCAACATCATCCTTTTCCAGGAGGGACAAAATGCTCTGCTTCTGGACTTTTCTCTTAATTTATGATTGCAGACACCTGTTTTAAACAGGTTAATGGATAAGAAAGGTGTTTCAGCACAGGTGGTGGCAATCATAAATTAAGAGGGAAGTCCAGGAGCAGAGCAATCTGTCCTCCTGGAGAGGGTCATGTTGGGAGGTATGTATAATAAACATTTACTTAATTTAATATTTCTGCATTTCTCAATTAGAAACTTTTGGCCTATGGGTGGCGTGCAAAGAATTATGATACTCTAGGGCAGTGATTCTCAACCATGGTCCTCAAGTACCCCCAACAGTTCATGTCTTCCAGATCTCCTCACAGGATTGCAAGTGAAATAATTTGCTCCACCTGTGGGTCTTTTAAACTGTGTCAGTGACAGGGCCGGTTCTAAACCTTGTGGCGCCCAGGGCTAAAGTTTCCTGTGGTGCGCCCCCCCCCCCCCCCCCATTCCCGGTAAAATAGAGCTGGTGCGCTCCGAAGAATCGTGTGCCCAAAAATAGGGGCATGGCCACAGTTATCCCCCTGTACCTGTTGCCCCGTAGCTGTGCCCCCAGTAGTTGTGTCCCCAGTAGCTGTGCCCCTGTAGCTGTGCTCCTGTAGGTGTGCCCCCAGTAGATTTGCCCCTTGTAGCTGTGCCCCCAGTAGCTGTGCCCCCTGTAGCAGTGTCCCCAGTAGATTTGCCCCCAGTAGTTGTGCCCCTTGTAGCTGTGCCCCTTGTAGCTGTGCCCCTGTAGCTGTGCCCCCAATAGTAGTGCCCCCAGTAGTTCTGCCCCCTGTAGCTGTGACCCCTGTAGTTCTGACCCCTGTAGTTCTGCCCCCTGTAGCTGTGCCCCCAGTAGCTGTGACTCCTGTAGCTGTGCCCCAGTAGCGCCACTTACAAACACACAATAAAAAAAACAACTACACAATACTTACCAGCCGCGCTCCTGCTTCCAAACCGCTGCTGCACTGCCCTCCGTCTACGGCCGCCGGCTCCTCTCTATGGGAGAGACATCATGATGTCTCTCCCATAGCAGCGCCGCACTGACACTAGAGCTCAATTATGACCTCTAGTGTCTGTCAGTGGAGCCGGCTGCAGCGGGCCCCCACACAGCCCACGGCGCCTGCTGCAGTTGGGGAGAGGGAAGCAGCTCTTGGCACGGCGGCGCCCTGGGGACAGCAGCGTCCCGGGCACAAAACTGCTTGCCCGTGCCAAGAACTGCTACTGGTCAGTAAATAATGAATACACCTGTTCAACTCATACTTGCCTAACTGACCCTCTCCATGAGGGAGAAAATGCTCTGTTCCTGGACTTTCCTGGTAATGTATGATTGCCATCACCTGTGGTGAGCTAGGTAATTGATAAGAAAGGTGTTTCACCACAGGTGATGGCAATCATACATTACCAGGAAAGTCCAGGAACAGAGCATTTTCTCCCTCATGGAAAGGGTCAGGTAGGCAAGTATGGTTCAACTGCTTGGTGACCTAGAAAACATGAACTGTTGGGGGTACTTGAGGACCGAGGTTGAGAACCACTGCTCTAGGGTACCATGATTCAAAAAAGTTTGGGAACCACTGGTCTAACCTATAGCGAACAGAACACTGACTCCTGAAAGGCAGTCTGATATTCAGTTTTATCAAATCAGTTTCTGCTTTTTCTGCTTAAATACAAAAAACACATAACTGAAACTGCTATAAAACATTTTTTTTTCAGGATTTATGAGCATATAACACCATCCTTATTATTATTAATGTCAAAATACTGTATGTGACAGCTCTACCCAGTGACAGTTCAGTTCACTTAAACCTGCTAGCTAGCAGTGAGTGATCTGAGCAGCGTGGGGATGACAATGCAGTGATTAAACAATAACTTTAAATTTGAATTTGTTTGATGTTTTCCAAAAGTGCTATCAAGGCTAGCGTAATGACAGCTTATCTACCGTATGATTTACTACTTTCCAATTCAATTTTCTTTTGGTGTATTTTTGCTGTTTGATGTCTGTATTGTAAATATAAGAAAAAAAAATCTTCAAAGTTCCTAAAAATAGTAATAAGAGTATTAATAGGATTACAGGGTGCAGAAGATTCACTGTTCACGTTACCACTAGAACATTGTCTTTGGCAAAGCTTTACCTTCTTGCTTGTGCTCATTTTTTATATTAGCAAAGAGAAAGCTCAGCAGTTTTCTAAATACCATCATCATGACTTTATTATTAATATACACTATATGGACAAAAGTATGTGGCGACACCTGTTAATTATTGAATTCAGGTGTATCAATCAGACCCGTTGCCACAGGTGTATAAAATCAAGCACCAAACCATGCAGTCTCCATTTGCTAACATTTGTGATACAAAATGGGTCATTCTGTAGAGCTCAGTGCCTTCAAGCGTGGTATTGTGATAGGATGCCACCTTTGCAATAAGACGGTTCGTGAAATTTTATTCCACGGTCAACTGCATACCTCCCAACATGACCCTCTCTAAGAGGGACAGAATGCTCTGCTGCTGGACTTCCCTCTTAATTTGTGATTGCTCTCACCTGTGGTGAAACACCTTTCGCATCCATTAACTTGTTCACAACAGGTGCTGGCAATCATACATTAAGAGTAAAGTCCAGAATTAGAACATTGTGTCCCTCCTGGAGAGGGTCATGTTGGGAGGTATACAACTGTAAGTGATATTAGTAGAAAGTGGAAGCATTTAGGACCAACAGCAACTCAGCCACAAAGTGGTAGACCACGTAAAATCACAGAGCGGGGTCAACGACTACTAAGGCGCGCGGTGCGTAAAAGTCATCAACGCTTTGCTGATTCCATAGCTGAAGAGTTCCAAACTTACACTGGCGTTAATTTATGCACATAAACTGTGTGGTGGAAGAATAAGAGAATGGGTTTCCATTTCCATGGCCGAGCAGCTGCATGCAAGCCTCACATCACTATGTCTAATGCCAAGCATCAGATGGAGTGGTGTAAAGCACACTAGCACTGGACTGTTGAGAAGTGGAAATGTGTTCTGTGAAGTGATGAATCACACTTCTCTGTTTGGCAGTCAGATGGGCGAAGCTGGGTTTGGCAAATTCTGGGAGAACGCTACATGCCAACTGTGGAGTTTGGTAGAGGAGGGATAATGGTATGGGGTGGTTTTTCAGGGCTTGGGCTAGGCCCCTTAGCCTTAGTGAAGTGAAATCTTAATGCTTCACCATACCAAGACATTTTGGACAATGCTTTGCTTCCAACTTTGTGGAAACAGTTTGGGGAAGGCCCTTTTCTATTCCAACATGGCTATGCCCTAGTTCACATATCAAGTAGTGATGTGCACCGGAAATTTTTCGGGTTTTGTGTTTTGGTTTTGGATTCGGTTCCGCGGCCGTGTTTTGGATACGGACGCATTTTGGCAAAACCTCCCTGAAAATTTTTTGTCGGTTTCGGGTGTGTTTTGGATTCAGGTGTTTTTTTTTTTCAAAAACCCCTCAAAAACAGCTTAAATCATAGAATTTGGGGGTCATTTTGATCCTATAGTATTATTAACCTCAATAACCATAATTTCCACTCATTTCCAGTCTATTCTGAACACCTCACACCTCACATTATTATTTTTAGTCCTAAAATTTGCACCGAGGTCGTTGGATGACTAAGCTAAGCGACCCAAGAGGGCGGCACAAACACCTGGCCCATCTAGGAGTGGCACTGCAGTGGCAGACAGGATGGCACTTCAAAAAAATTGGCCCCAAACAGCACATGATGCAAAGAAAAGAGAAAAAGAGGTGCACTGTGGTCGCTGGAAGGCTAAGCTAAGCGACACAAACACCTCAATATCACAGGAATTATTCGTTCTAATCAATGGTATTATTGGTCCAAATCACTGGAAGAAAATGACAAAATCACTGGAATTAAATTGCAGTAATGTCGGGAATTATATCAAATGGCAGTACCACTGGACATATACGGAAATCTCAGACAGGATGGCACTTAAAAAAATAGTCCCCAAACAGCACATGATGCAAAGAAAAGAGAAAAAGAGGTGCACTGTGGTCGCTGGATGGCAAAGCTAAGCGACACAAACACCTCAATATCACAGGAATTATTTGTTCTAATCAATGGTATTATTGGTCCAAATCACTGGAAAAAAATGACAAAATCACAGGAATTATTTGTTCTAATCAATGGTATTATTGGTCCAAATCACTTTGAAGAAAATGACAAAATCACAGGAATTATTCGTACTAATCAATGGTATTATTGATCCAAATCACTGGAAGAAAATGACAAAATCACAGGAATTATTCGTTCTAATCAATGGTATTATTGGTCCAAATCACTGGAAGAAAATAACAAAATCACTGGAATCATTTGGCAAGATCACTGTAATTAATAATTAATTATAAATCACTAATATTAAATGGTAAAATCTCGCTATCGCCTGCCTAGTGAAGTGGAATCTAGATGGGATTTTGTACTGGGGACACAATAACTTCATCAATTGTCTAAATCCCAATGCACTAATGGCGGAAAACGGGTGCACGTCTAACAGCGCACTATTTATACTGAGAACTGATTATACTGATCACTGATTATACTGAGCACTGATTTTACTGAGCACTGATTTTACTGAGCACTGATTATACTGAGAACTGATTATACTGAGAACTGATTATACTGAGCACTGATTTTACTGAGCACTGATTATAAACCTCCTAATGATAATGAGTGGATCTCCATTCTAAAAGTAAAACATTCTATACCCTTAATACCATGAAATAATGACACGGAGACTTGAATTTGGCAGAAAATTGTTAGCTATTTATTGTACCCTAACCATTAGAAAAAACCTGTAAAGTAAATATTAAGTTAACATGCCGAATCAACCGACATATGGTGGCAGAAAAAAGAACGGCTATAACCCACTGAAGATAACCTCAGAAACATTAAAAACCCAAACAATCCTAATCTACCACAAACCATACATAGGTAATAGGTGCCCGACTCAGACCTCCACGCTGACTGCCCACCCTGATGGGTGATGATGCTGTTCCCTGTTGGGTGATTTAGCGGCCTTAAAAGTCAATGGAGGTGAGTGCACCTAAACCACACCAATACTGTAAAAACTGTGACTAACAAGTCAAACTATAACCTGCCGTTCTTTTCCGCCAACAGCGAAAGACTCTTCCACAGAGTCTTCGCACCACCACCATACCCTCAATCTAACTCCTGCAACACCTGAAACAGATCCTCCAGGAAAAACATCATCCCTTCCTTGGACAGATGCACACCATCAGGCCGAAAAAGGTGACTTTCACGGAACCGAATCCTAGGGTGGCGAGCCACTTTCCCTCCGTGAGCCAATACCCACTTCGCCACCGCAGCGTTCACCTTTTGCCTGGCCTCATCAATAGGGCGACTGTCCGCCACTCCTTGCCAACGCAACCTTGGCACCATCATGAAGAACACCAAAACACAGCTGGGCCAAGCTGCGGCCACGCTGGCCAGATCTTCCATCATGGCCCATCTCAGCTCTAAAGATGTCCTCTTCCCCAGATCGTTGCCACCCAAGTGGACAACCAGCACCCTAGGGACTCCATGCTCCCTGACCTGACTGACCAATCTACTCTTCAGATCTTGTCACATCATCCCACGCCAACCAAGCCAACGAACACCATGAGCCCAGGGAAAAAACTGCGCCCCATCCGAGGCCAAAAACCTGGCTGTCCAGTAAACATAAGAGTGGCCAACTACCCATATTGACAATTCGTCTTCTACCCAACCTGAAGTGAAGGAAAGGAATAAAAATTGGTTAGTAAATATCCTAATATGAGCTTATTGCATGCATTAACCTGAAGGATCTGCCAAAAGAAAAAAGGTTTTCGTTTCTTAATGAGTCACGGCCTAGCCGTTCTAAACAAGCTTCAAGCCAATCGAAGCATAACATAAAAACACAACGGGAAAGATCAAATTAAAATAAGGAAAAATAAAGGGGGGGGTAAGGGGGGGGTAAGGGAGGGGGATTAAATGGGAAAAACATGTAAGAACTCAGCTGGAGGTGAAAGCATAAAAAACCTGCTGAGGGACTTTGTATTGTAACTGATCAGCCGAATTGTGTAAATTGAAATTCAGTCCGTCAAGTCAGGCAAAAAAACGCAAAAGAACTCCAGACCCCCGCTGCCAGCAGCGGCGAGTAGCTAATCCCTGAGTAGGATGAACAGGGGAGACAAACAGACACAAACAGCACAATGACGTACTTAACCTTCCAACATTAACTTAATTAACGCTTATTAAAACTGAAAAAACTCATGAAACCGGGCGAATATAACGTTTGTAACTGGAAGGCTTCCATCGCTCCACCGCCTGAATCTCCGCAACGGAAAAACCCGCCGATGCAGCCAACGTTGCCGCCCCGATTCGGAAAGAATGAGTACCGAAAGCAGCGGGTGAATGGACCAAGCCTGCCAGACAGCGACTTAGCATCCAACGAAATTGATACGTCAATGGTAAACCAATGGTCGTCAATGGTAAACCATCATAGTGCAGCAGCCATGACCCCCTCACATCGGGCCGAACTGCTGCATATTTCAACGCCAATCTCACCGGGCAAATGCTCCCCTCCAGAGACGGTACCAAAGTGACCCATCGCCCTCTGCCTACTTGGTCCGTCTTAGAGCGACGCAGTCTGCACAGCAAAGACCTCTCACCCACTACCACGTCATCTTGAAGCATGCGCGAATCTGCCCATTTAGATGGTGCTACCAGCTCCGAAACCCGAAAGGCTCCGTGATAAGCCATGGAAAACGCCAACTGGAACAACAGCGACTCAAAAAGTGACGATGCGACACCGACTACAGCACCGATGACAGCTGGGAGCAAAGCCGCAACAATGGGGCGCCGCCTATCTGGCGGCGCTGGTGCAACACACGCCCACCCTTTCATTGCCTTCACAAGAAGCCCGCTCTTTGTCACGTCAGGAACACCTTTGATTTTATTAAAAAATTAAATCCCAGCTAAGTACAGGGACACCACCGCTCTGGACCTACCCGTGACAAAAAGCTGCCAAATAAAAGAAAGCATCAGCCGATGCCCGCTCTTACCTTCTTGACTCCGTCCTTGGACAAACTCTTCCCACTCGCTCCAAGCTTGACCATAAGCCTTGAGCGTGTTCGGAGCCACTGATCGCATCGCTAGGCCCTCCAGTCCGGTCCGATCACCTGCCAGACATAACCGGGACATTGAAAACCCCGCTCATCGGCCTCAGGTGCCAACAGCCGAAATCTTTCCCACTGCCCACGGGACAACGCGTCGGCAATTCCGTTCTCAATACCTGGAACATGCTGCGCGTGGAACCATACATTCCTATGCAAGCATGTCAGCAACAATTGCGCAAGCACCCTCAAAACCACCAGCGACTTCGCCCTCTGATTATTGATCACATGCACCACGCCCAGATTGTCGCACCTGAACAAAATGCTGCGATCAGCCAGACGTTCGCCCCAAACCTCCAGGGCTACCATAACGGGAAAAAGCTCTAGCAGTAAAAGATCCTTAGTGAAACCTTCGCGACACCATTCCTCCGGCCAAGGGGCCACGCACCAAGATCCCTCTAGGTAGCAACCGAACCCAGAGGAACCCGCCGCGTCGGTAAAAAGCTGTAATCTAGCATTGTCAACCGTTGGGGCCAACCAGATACGCACCCCATTGAAGTCCTCCAGGAACGAGGCTCAGACGGCCAAATCCCTCTTAATCTCGGAGGACAAGCGAATGAAATGATGCGGCCGGGCACACCCTGCCGTCGACCTCTCCAGCTTTCGGCAGAAAACCCTGCCCATCGGGATGACCCGGCAAGCAAAGTTCAAGAGGCCCAGCAAAGACTGCGCCTGCCGCAGTGTGTCACAACTGAGGGCCTGAGCTGACGGGAGGCAGCCTCAGTTGTAGGGGCTGAGATGTACCGGAACCTGGAAGGTTGTATCAGACCCCTGGACATGTAAGTAACATGAATAATAACTGCCCGAAGGCGTGACCACGACAACTTAGATAAAAGTCAATGATGTTTATTATGACAACTCCGCAACACAGCAGCAGTAATAGAAAACGTAAAAGTCAGCAAATAATAAATACAGTTCCTGGGTACTACAGGATGGCAGGAGCCACAGGGCACTGGTAGTGTGAGATAGTTCTTATGATCTTCTAGATGGAAAGTCCTTACCAGGCCCGACTGTAGCAATGGAGATAACCCAGGATTGTGCCAGCTGGTGTTCCAGGAAAAGCTGGGTTGCTGAAGGTAAAACAGCTGCTGTGGATACTGGCTGGAACCAGACTGTTGTTAGCACGGAGTGGATACTGGCTGGAACCAGTTAAATAATAAATGAACTTGGGAGCGATGAAATATGAACTGAAATGTAGAACTTGAGAGCGGAGAAATAATAATACCGGTGGAGAGTGGTAAAGTGTAGAAAGGACACCGGCCCTTTAAGGGAAGCTGTACTCTGCTGGAAGCTGAGCTGGAAGCAGGTAATGTTGTAGCTGGAAACAGATGAATCCACAATGGATTGGAGAGTCAGGCTACACCGCAGGTGGAATGCTGGTGCGGGTCTCTATGGTGGAAGTCTTGAGACAGGAGCTGGAACCTGGAAGACAATCACAGGAGAGAGACAAACAGGAACTAGGTTTGACAACCAAAGCACTGACGCCTTCCTTGCTCAGGCACAGTGTATTTATACCTGCAGCAAGGAAGGGATTGGCTAGGCAATTATGCAGATTAACAATACTGACAACAGATTGGAGTAAATGATCAGCTGACAGAATCCAAGATGGCTGCGCCCATGCAGACACTTGGAGGGAAGTTTGGTTTGTAATCCATGTGGTAATGAAAACAGTAATGGCGGCGCCGGCCACTGGAGACAGGAGACGCCAGGCTGACAAGTGCACATCCAACCACGCGGACACAGCGGAGGCCGCGGCTGACGTAATCGCCACTCTGACACTCTGCATGCAGAAGCTCAGGGACGGCGGCGGAGGCCGCGGGAGACGCCATGCCAGATGTAATAAGGCGTTACTGTGACAGCGTCTCAGAGAGACAGGAGAGGATGCAGGAATGTGAACATTAGGATAACAGATGGGATCCGGTCCTGGAGCGCTGAGCCAGCCTTAGGAGGCATCTGATGGGTAAGAAATGGCGTCCAGATACCCGGATCGTGACAGCACCCCCCCCTTTAGGAGTGGCCCCAGGACACTTCTTTGGCTTTTGAGGAAACTTGGAATGGAATCTCCGGACCAAGGCAGGAGCATGGACATCAGAAGCATTGGTCCATGAACGTTCCTCAGGACCATAACCCTTCCAGTCAATAAGATATTGTAGTTGACCGTAACGGTGACGTGAGTCCAGGATCTTGGCCACTTCATACTCAACGCCTCGTTGAGTTTGGACTTTCGGAGTTGGAGGAAGTGAGGAATGAAACCGATTCAAGATCAGCGGTTTCAACAGGGAAACATGGAATGTCCTGGGTATTTTTAAGAAGGGAGGCAACTGGAGTCTGTAAGCAACAGGATTGATGACTTGTTCAATCTTGAAAGGACCGATATAGCGAGGTGCAAACTTCATACTGGGAACTCTTAACCTCAAATTCTTCGTGGATAACCATACCCGATCACCCACCTTGAGAGCAGGAACTGCTCGACGCTTCTTATCCGCAAACTTCTTGTACCTGAACGATGCCTTGAGCAGAGCTGATCGTACGCTCTTCCAGATATTGGCAAACTGATGCAAGGTGATATCCACTGCGGGAACAGAAGTTGCTGGAAGCGGTTGGAACTCAGGAACTTTAGGGTGGAATCCAAAGTTAGTGAAGAATGGTGTTGAAGCAGATGAAGAATGATACTGGTTGTTATGACAGAACTCGGCCCAGGGAAGTAATTGAACCCAGTCATCTTGAGAGGAGGACACATAGATGCGGAGGAAGGCCTCCAAGTCCTGATTCACCCTCTCGGTTTGACCATTGGTCTGAGGATGGTAAGCCGTGGAAAACTTTAGCTTGACTTGGAGGACTTGACATAAACTTCGCCAGAATTTGGCTGTGAATTGAACTCCTCGATCTGAGATAATTTCTTCAGGAAGACCGTGGAGTCGGAAGATCTCTTGTATGAATACTTGAGCCAACTTGGAAGCTGACGGAAGACCGGTGAGAGGAATGAAGTGTGCCATCTTGGTGAACCGGTCAACTACCACCCAGATGGTATTGAACTTGTTGCACATGGGTAAGTCTGTAATGAAATCCATCGACAAGTGGGTCCATGGTCGACGGGGAACGGATAGTGGAACCAGTTGCCCCGCAGGCGACTGGCGGGATACTTTATGTTGGGCACACTTTGGGCAAGATGCAATAAACTCCAAGACGTCCTTTTTCAGAGTTGGCCACCAATAGGACCTAGAGATAAACTCCAGGGTTTTTTGGATACCTGTATGTCCGGCAAAACGGGAAGCATGGGCCCAATGCATGAGCTTCTTCCTTAGCATCGGCTTCACAAAACTTTTCCCTGAAGGGGGCGTAGAGTCCATCCCTACCGTGGAGAATGCCAACGGATTTATAATAGGATGCTTGTCTGAAGACTCTGACTCATTTTCTTGCTCCCATGAGCGGGAAAGGGCATCGGCCTTGCGATTCTGAGAGCCCGGACAGAACTGGAGTTTAAAGTCGAACCTGGAAAAGAAAAGTGCCCATCTGGCCTGACGAGGGTTGAGACATTGTGCGCCCTTCAGGTATAAAAGGTTCTTGTGGTCTGTAAGTATGGTGATTAAATGAGAAGCTCCCTCCAACAGATACCTCCACTCTTCTAGAGCGAGCTTGATGGCTAGCAACTCCTGGTCGCCAATGGCATAGTTGCGCTCAGCTGGGGAGAACTTCCGGGAGAAGAAACTGCAAGGATGTAAATGGCCATCTTTAGCCCTCTGAGATAACACCGCTCCTACTCCAATGGAGGAGGCATCCACCTCTAGGATGAAAGGAGAGTCGATGTCAGGCTGTTTCAGGACAGGCGCAGAGATGAACCTCTGTTTTAAAAGATGAAAAGCTTGCATGGCTTCTTCAGACCACTTGGACGGGTTAGCACCCTTCCTGGTGAAAGCAGTAATAGGCGCCACAATGGTGGAAAAGTCTCGTATAAACTTTCGGTAATAATTGGCGAACCCTAAGAACCTCTGGACCCCTTTGAGGGTTAAGGGTACCGGCCAATTCTGAATTGCTTGTAGTTTCTCAGGATCCATCTCTAGTCCGGAACCGGACACAATGTACCCTAGAAACGGAATGGACTTGACTTCAAAGACGCATTTTTCTAATTTGCAATAGAGATGATTGACACGGAGACGGGACAGAACCTCTTTAACCCAAAAACGATGTTCCTCTAAATCGTTGGCAAAAATGAGGATATCGTCTAGATAGACCACGACATGACGGTATAGAATGTCTCTGAAAATCTCATTGACAAAATGCTGGAAGACAGCTGGAGCATTGCTCAATCCGAAGGGCATGACGAGGTACTCATAATGTCCGTCACGGGTGTTAAAGGCGGTCTTCCACTCGTCACCCTCACGGATCCGGATGAGATTGTATGCACCTCGCAAGTCCAGCTTTGTAAAGATGGTAGCTCCGCTAACTCTGTCAAAGAGCTCAGTAATCAGGGGTAAAGGATAACGGTTCTTGATGGTAATGTCGTTCAAACCTCTGTAGTCGATGCACGGCCGCAGACCACCATCTTTCTTTTTTACAAAAAAGAAGCCTGCGCCGGCTGGGGAAGAAGAAGGTCGAATGAACCCCTTTGCTAGGTTCTCTTTAATGTATTCCTCCATAGAATGCGTCTCAGGCAGAGACAACGGATAAGTTCGGCCTCGAGGTGGAACCTTCCCTGGAACGAGATCAATCGGGCAGTCCCATTCTCTATGAGGAGGAAGGATATCAGCAGAAGCTTTACTGAACACATCCGTGAAATCTTGATATGGAGGAGGTGGAACATCAGACGACCTGGGGGAGGAAGAACAGACAGGCAATACTTTAAACAAACATGTCTCTGCACAGGAGGAACCCCATGCCAGGATTTGCGTAGTCGTCCAATCAATTGTAGGATTGTGAAGACGGAGCCATGGAAGGCCCAGGACCACAGGATGTGTGGCTCTTGGAATCACTAAAAGTGAAATAAGTTCGGAATGAAGAACTCCCACTCTCAGACGAACTGGTAGAGTCCTTAGAGCAATAACAGTATCAAAAATTTTACTGCCATCCACGGCAGTTAAGGAAAAGGAGGAAGGAAGTCTCTCGGTGGGTAGGGACCACCGTTTAACATAGGCTTCAGTAATAAAGTTCCCAGCTGCTCCGGAATCAAGGAGAGCAATGACGTTCCGATAACGTTGAGCAACTTGAAGCGAGACTGGGAGATTACAATCATGAGGAGATGGAGAGGAGATCATTACTCCTAGCAGGCCCTCTCCTGGGCGAGCTAGGGTTTGGAGTTTTCCCGGACGTTCGGGACAGGCATTGATGGTGTGAGACGGAGCTGCACAGTAAAGACAAAGAGACTCAGAGAGACGTCTTCGGCGCTCAGCAGGAGTTAAACGGGAACGACTAATTTGCATGGGCTCATCTTTAGATGGTGACAGTTGACGAGGAGGAGGAGCAGAAGATTTTGGAGCAGATGATCTTCCACGCTCAGTTGCTCTCTCTCTGAAACGTAAATCAACTTTCGTGCAGAGTGAGATTAGCTCATCTAACTTAGAAGGTAAGTCTCTGGTAGCTAACTCATCTTTAATAAGCTCAGATAAGCCATGCCAGAATGCAGCATACAGGGCCTCGTCGTTCCATGCCAGTTCGGATGCCAGGATCTGGAACTGTATCAGATATTGTCCTACAGTACGTGACCCCTGGCGTAAATGGAGAATCTCGGATGAAGCTGAGGTTACCCGGCCTGGCTCGTCGAAGATGCGCCTGAATGTTGACACGAATGCAGTGTAAGAAGATAGCAGGGTGTCGGACCTCTCCCATAACGGTGATGCCCAGTCAAGGGCGGAGCCACTGAGAAGAGAGATGATGTAGGCAATTTTTGTACGGTCACTGGGAAAATTGCCAGGTTGTAGCTCAAACTGAATCTCACACTGGTTGAGAAATCCCCTGCAGAATCTTGGAGATCCGTCAAATTTTGCTCGCGTTGGAAGATGAAGACGTGGAGCAGAAATGGGTAAGGTGGGTGGGGTTATAGCTGGAGTCACTGTGGTTGACGCACCAGATGCGCCTGATCCACGGAGAGTTGTCTGAATCCCATCCAGCCGAGTAGAGAGATCCTGGAGACAGCGGATGATGTGGCCCTGTGCAGCCTCCTGATGTTCTAGTCGGGCTGCCAGTTCTTGCATCGGCCAGGCCGCTTGATCCTGGTCTCCGGCTGGATTCATTAGGTCAGTGCTTACTGTCACAACTGAGGGCCTGAGCTGACCTCAGTTGTAGGGGCTGAGATGTACCGGAACCTGGAAGGTTGTATCAGACCCCTGGACATGTAAGTAACATGAATAATAACTGCCCGAAGGCGTGACCACGACAACTTAGATAAAAGTCAATGATGTTTATTATGACAACTCCGCAACACAGCAGCAGTAATAGAAAACGTAAAAGTCAGCAAATAATAAATACAGTTCCTGGGTACTACAGGATGGCAGGAGCCACAGGGCACTGGTAGTGTGAGATAGTTCTTATGATCTTCTAGATGGAAAGTCCTTACCAGGCCCGACTGTAGCAATGGAGATAACCCAGGATTGTGCCAGCTGGTGTTCCAGGAAAAGCTGGGTTGCTGAAGGTAAAACAGCTGCTGTGGATACTGGCTGGAACCAGACTGTTGTTAGCACGGAGTGGATACTGGCTGGAACCAGTTAAATAATAAATGAACTTGGGAGTGATGAAATATGAACTGAAATGTAGAACTTGAGAGCGGAGAAATAATAATACCGGTGGAGAGTGGTAAAGTGTAGAAAGGACACCGGCCCTTTAAGGGAAGCTGTACTCTGCTGGAAGCTGAGCTGGAAGCAGGTAATGTTGTAGCTGGAAACAGATGAATCCACAATGGATTGGAGAGTCAGGCTACACCGCAGGTGGAATGCTGGTGCGGGTCTCTATGGTGGAAGTCTTGAGACAGGAGCTGGAACCTGGAAGACAATCACAGGAGAGAGACAAACAGGAACTAGGTTTGACAACCAAAGCACTGACGCCTTCCTTGCTCAGGCACAGTGTATTTATACCTGCAGCAAGGAAGGGATTGGCTAGGCAATTATGCAGATTAACAATACTGACAACAGATTGGAGTAAATGATCAGCTGACAGAATCCAAGATGGCTGCGCCCATGCAGACACTTGGAGGGAAGTTTGGTTTGTAATCCATGTGGTAATGAAAACAGTAATGGCGGCGCCGGCCACTGGAGACAGGAGACGCCAGGCTGACAAGTGCACATCCAACCACGCGGACACAGCGGAGGCCGCGGCTGACGTAATCGCCACTCTGACACTCTGCATGCAGAAGCTCAGGGACGGCGGCGGAGGCCGCGGGAGACGCCATGCCAGATGTAATAAGGCGTTACTGTGACAGCGTCTCAGAGAGACAGGAGAGGATGCAGGAATGTGAACATTAGGATAACAGATGGGATCCGGTCCTGGAGCGCTGAGCCAGCCTTAGGAGGCATCTGATGGGTAAGAAATGGCGTCCAGATACCCGGATCGTGACACAGTGTAACTTTGTGCGACGCCACGGACTGCCCGATAACCTCACGAAGTTTCGCGACCTTGGCCTGAGGAAGGCGACATGAGCCTGCCACCGTGTCGATTTCAATCCCCAGGAACGACAAACAGGAGACCGGCCCCTCCGTTTTATCCTCGGCCACAGGAACGCCAAAGTGATAAAACAAGGCTCGGATGCTGAACAACAAGTCGCTGCAGCGCGGCGAATTTGCCGGTCCCACACACAGGAAATCATCGAGGTAATGCGCAACCCCATGACCTACCGTAGAAGACTCCATGCACCAGTGTAAAAATGTGCTAAACTTTTCAAAGAATGAGCAGGAAACGGAACACCCCATCGGCAAACATTTGTCAATGAAATATTCCGTTACGATCCGAAACCCCATAAAATGGAATGAGTCCGGGTGCAACGGGAGCAACCGAAATGCGGATTCAACATCGATCTTAGCCATCAGAGCTCCCGGGCCGTAAGTACGGACCATCTCCAGAGCCTCGTCAAACGACTGGTACACCACCGAACATTGTTCCGGCGGTATAACGTCGTTGACCGACGACCCTGACGGGTAAGAAAGATGCTGAATGAGCCTAAAAGCACCCGGAGTCTTCTTGGGGACTACCCTCACTGGGGAAATGACCAGTTCATCCAATGGAGGCAAGCTAAACGGGCCCTCCATCCTACCCAGTCGCACCTCTTTTCCAACTTTCTCTTGGAAAAATAACGGGAAGGTGCGAGCGGATTGAAGATTTTTGAGGGCCCTAACCGATACCTCGCCCGCAACTGCCAGGCGTAAACCAAACTTGAAACCCTGAAACAAAAAATTGGCGTCCGGCCTATTTGGATACCATCCCAGCCACTTGGACATGGCATCCCAATTAATTGGCGTTGGAGCCCTGTTGAGCGATCCTGCTCCCGGTGGGTTTCGCATAGCCTTGCTTACCCCTTTGACCTTGCCGATTGCCCTTAAAACAGTTGGAGGCCGGGTGGAAGCCTCCACATTGCAAGCATGAATGTCGAAAACGACACTGCCTGCCGAAGGAACAGGTCGCATTATTAAATGCGAAGCACTTTCCCCTCGCGGAGGACTGTCCGCCCACGCGATTAGCTGATCTTCCTTTTCTGCCCGGCCCCCCTCCGCGCTACCCCCCTGGGCAGATGACCCAGCACGCTGTCCATCCGCCCCCGCATTCCGGGGCTCCTTCGCAGCTTGAGAAGCCCGGGTGACCTGGAGCCAGACCTCTACGTCTTTGCATCCAAAATCAATTATCTGCAAGCAGTCCTGCTTTTCCCGGAACTTCTCGTCATACATTCGCCATTCTACACCCGATGATGTTCGTTGCATGTCGTGTATCAAGTGCAGGTACCGGATGACGTTCATGTGTTCATCCGGCCTCTCCTCCAGATAACATGCCGCAAAGACGCAGAAACCAGCCAGACAGTTGTCAAACGTACGGAAAGCCTCAGCTCCTATGCCCTTCTTAGCCTTCGCTGCCTTATACTCCTTTTTTGCGTCCTTAGTCAGTGCGAACATATCCACGTAATCGCCTCTACAGATCTTCTTCCGGCAGCTATCCCGCAACCCCCTCAACACTGCCGTATAGTCACAATGGACTACTCCGGGCAAGTTACGGCGCCTCTTGGCCCTGCGAGCGTTCTCGCTAAGCCGCTTGCGCCTCTTCCACCTCTCCCGCTGCCCTGCCGCTTTTTTAGCGTACTTCGCCGCCCTCTTTTTCGCTCTAGTCATGCTACTAACCTCGGATGCTTGCGATGATAGAGATGAAGAAGAGGAGGAACTAACCGAACTAGAGCGTGCGCTGGAGCCCGAAGGCGAATCCTCCACCTCACCTGACGTTGCCGACTGCTCGGACTCGGACTCCCCCGGTGTGGAAACCTCGAAATCCTCTTCATCGCTCACGTCCATCGCAACCTCACCACGATCACCTGAAAAAGACGACAAAGCACGGGACCCGGAAACCACTCCTGAGGCATGCATAGTATTCCGGGATACATCCACTCCCGCCTCGCTTCCGCGCCCCGTCCCTACTTGGTAGTTGCCTAACTGCGCCGCGGCCGCCCCCAGGTCATGGCAAGCATGCGCTATCCGCTGAACTGCAAACCCCGATGGCGTGACGGACGCCCCTGCTGTGCGCTCGCCTGAACGCCTCGCTGTCCTCGGAGATGCGGCTGCAACCAATGGGCCCAATGCCGCCACCACCGTTGACAGTGCCGAGGCTAACTCCCCGGAGTCCTCTTTTCTGCCCCAAAAATCGCGACCATTACCGGTGGCAGCCCCCGCGGACGCCGACGTCCGTATCCTGGCCCATCGGCCGGCGGGTGCAGAGAAGGGACCCACCGGCAAATAAGCCGCCTGCCCTTCTGGTGACCCGCCGGCCCCCCTAGCCCTAACCTGCCTGGTCCTTCTCCCATCAACTCCCCCATCTGCTCTGTGCGGACCCGCACTAACTACACTGTGCCTGCCACCGCTCCCGGCGCGCGTGCCCTCCTCCTGCAGCCCGGAGCTCCCTCCGGCCACAGGGAAGGCACACCTGCGGGGCTCTACCCTTTCATTTGTATAGTCCCTTCTATGCCCCCCCCCCCCCGCCGCTCCCCGCCGGACTCTGGCTGTAAGGGAGGCAGCAGGGGAGACTCATGTGCTTGTAGGGCCACTGCGCGCACCCGCGCGCGAGCGGCGCCGCTATCTGAGCCCCGCCCCCTGCCGGACTCCGGCTGCAAGGGAGGAATCGGGGAGACTCATATGCTTGCGGCGCCGCTGTGCGCACACGTGCGCGGTCGGCACCACTGGCTGTGCGGGTCCAGTGCGCGCGCACCGCCGCTTCCAGCCACTCTCCGGCCAGCGGTGGGGAGCACTGCCGGCCAAGCTCCTGCGACAGGCCTCGTTTGACCCGCCGCCGCTCTCCGACCACCCCGTCTCCCTCGGCCGGCATCCGTCCGCGGCCTTGACAAGGGAGACGGGTGGGGAGACGGGACGGGAGCCTCCGGACGTCGCCCGCTCTGGCACGCACGCACGCGCGCGCCCGCGGGTCCCTGCTTCTTGTATTTCCTGAGGTGGAGGTGAAGGCCGATGCCCGGCCACCTCACCTCCCCTCCCCCGCGTCCCGCGCCTCACCTGCCGCCCGCGGCCGGAGATTAACTCCGGTCCCGACTCCTGGGGCAGGGGAGACTGGGTCCGCACAGCTACCGCCGCGCGTGCACGCGCGCCGGCACCAGCGGACGGGGAAAGACCAACGGGACAAGCAGGCCCAGCCAAGGCTCCGTCCCCCCCGCCTTCAGAGCGGTAACGAGCCGGGGCCCTGGCTGAACGGAGGGGGCGAGAGGCGGCCATGAAGTCAGCACCCTTCTAGTATACTTGAAGGTGAGGGGAAAAAAAAGAAGGGTAATTTACCAAGCTACCTAAAGCCTATATCTGTCACCCACAGAGTAAATAGTAAGTTAACTAAACTGACTAACCTGCTAATGAAGCACAAACATTTTTTTATATCACTCACCAGAAGGCAAACTAAAAGAGAGAGACCCCTAGATGACCTATACATCCCTATATATGCTGATCCCTCCCCTATCTACCATTGGCTGTACTTTTCATAACAATTAGGTCCACACCCATCACAGGAGGTTTAACTCTCTCCATTCCTATGCCTGTCATTTCATTCTCCTACTGATCACTGATGATACTACGGAAAACTGACACTGAGCAGCGAGAACAGTACTGTAGTATACTGGTCACCACAATGCAGCACTGAAACTGAGCACAGATATTAAGCACTGATCAGGATACTAGAAGTGACACAGAGCAGCAAGATACAGCAATGGCCTACTGTACTGTACTACTATATACTGGTGGTCAACAAAATGCTGCACTGTACTGCTATATACTGCTCACAACAATGCAGCACAGATATGGATACTTGAAGTGACATGGAGCTGCAAGGTACAGCAATGGCCTACTGTACTGTACTACTATTAACTGGTGGTCAACAAAATGTTGCACTGTACTACTATATACTGCTCACAACAATGCAGCACAGATATGGATACTTGAAGTGACACGGAGCTGCAAGGTACAGCAATGGCCTACTGTACTGTACTACTATATATACTGGTGGTCACCAAAATGCTGCACTGTACTAATGGTTTGATGAGTTTGGTGTAGAAGAACTTGACAGGTCCACACAGAGCCCTGACTTCAATCCCATCAAGCACCTTTGGGATGAACTGGATCAGAGATTGCGAGCCAGGCCTACTCATCCAACATCAGTGCCTGACCTCATAAATGCTCTACAGAATTACTCGACACAAATTCCCACAGAAACACTCCAAAATCTTGTGGAAGCTGTTGTAGCTGCAAAATGGGGACCAACTCCGTATTAAAGTATATGTATTTGAATACAATGTCATTACAGTCCCTGTTGGTGTAATGTTCAGGTGTACTTTTGTCCATATATATATATTTCTCTGTGCATGATTATTCACCTGCTTTTCTGCCCATGTTACTCCTGTCTGTCTGTCTATCTGTCTGTCTGTCTGTCTGTCTCTATCTATCCAGAAAAAAACAAGAAAGCAATGATAGTGTAGTTTTTTGACACAATCTAGTATCACTCAATATGGATTAGTGTGCAGTAGTTATCCAGGATGTATATCAGAACTGTATAACAGAACCACTCCACAGAGCGAACTGCAATCTATTATTAATACCATACAGAAAATCAGGATAAAAAAATATTTGAAAACACACAAATATAGGTTATCTGAATAACGATACAAACATAACAAAATCTTTGGTGTGTACAGCCAGGTACAGAACAGGAAGTTCTATTTTCCTGCAATCTGCTGTGGCATCCTAATCCGATCTAAAACCAATTAGGGAGACCATCAATGTGTTTCTTCTAAAGAGATTTCTTCGTCCCTTTGGACCACTGCATACTAAACAAGTTTGTGAAAATACCACAGGTATTCCTTTAGAAATGGTTGATATTGGAAGTGGACAAAGGATACACAAATAAATAAGCATTAATTTCTTACTTGCTACACATACTGCAGAATTTTGTTGACGTACTTCCCTACACCGTGGTTCTGTGGTGTAGGTATAGGAGTAAATGTTATCTGAAGCAGTGCCATACCAGAGTGACCGGCAATCACAGGGATACAACTATAGTGCAGTTGGCAGATGACTTCACAAAGACAGAGACTGGTTTTGAAAACTGATTCATGTAAGTGCCTTGAGTCCTACTGGAGAAAGATTATAAATAAAAGTATTATTATTATTATTATTATTATTATTATTATTATAATACTGAAAATATGCTTGATGTTCAAGTTCATTGTAGGGCCACATGTGTGTCAATACCAGCAGGGCCGGTTCTTGCCCTTGTGGCGCCCCGGGCAAAAATATAGGGGCGTGGCTTCATATGGGGGCGCGGTCAGTTACGCACCCATTTTTCCCGCTTGAAGCGCCGCTGAAAAAAAAAAAAGAAAAGAAAAATTTATACTTACGATCCCCGCTCCTGATTCCAGACCGTTGCAGACCTCTGCCGGCGCCGCTCTTCTCCTCTCCTCGGATCTATGGGAGAGACGTCAGTCATGACGTCAATCCCATAGCACACCATTGACACTAGAGGTCAATTATGACCCCTAGCGTCTGTGTCACAATGCTGTGCGGTGCGCGATGACGTCATTGCGCACCGCACAGCAAAGGTCCTCTCCACGAAGGGAAACTAGACGCGTAGCGTCTGGTTCCCTTCGCAGCGGGAGGCACAGCGGGGGGCACAGTGGCGGATCTTGCCATGGTGCGGCGCCCTCCGGAAGGCGACGCCCCGGGCAAAAGTCCTGCTTGCCCGTGGCAAGATCCGCTACTGAATACCAGATTGGTGAAATAACTTTATGTACACCATTAGCAGTGGAAGTCCAGAGTTGAGATGCCCTATCTTGTTGATAGATTTAAACTGTATTTTGTTATGTTGATTCGACCGACCGAAGGCTGAACATATATATGTAAGCACTGAGGTCATATTAAACCACAAGGGGTCTTGAGGGTTGCCACTTTAAGGATGTGTTATGATTGTTTTTGTTTGTTATGGCATGATTAGGGGTCAGCCAATGGTGGTCAAGTGGGGAGGAGAGTTTTGTTTGAAACTAGGCTGAGGCAGATTATCTGCCTCTTGGTTCCTGTTTTTCCCCACCCTCCCACCCAGTTTGTGTGGTTGGTTAGTTGGTTCAGTATGTGGCGGTAAAGAATGGTTGGTTGTTAAGTTTTTAGGCTTTAGTGGGTGTGCTCTCCTTGCAGTGGGGTATGGCGTAAACCAATTGTCCTGGACGGGAAATGGTTACACCACCTGAATGCCGCCACCATTTAAAGAAAAAATGTAAAATAGTACCTGTCAATAATAAATTTGACAAAGATTTTAAACGCCAGCACTGTTGTCTGTGTCTTTATTTTAGTTGTTAAGTTATAATAGGTAGTTGTGATTAAATACAGGTAAAAGGGGTAACATGAAAAATACCCCGATAGTGGGTTTAATGACTTCATGTACTTGTAAAGAATAATAATATCTGTTTATTCTAATCCTCCGAGAATGCTTTATTTCATTTAAAAACAAGTCTGTGACTCTGTGTTTGAGTCTGTGTTTAATAAGAAAAAAAAAAAAAAAGGTAGGAATAGATCTGACCTAAACACTGGAGGGAGAATCAGATACATAACATATAAACTCTTTAATTGCGGTGTCTCTTGATCAGTCACAGCTGTGGAGCTTATGTGTCATTTATTTCCCCTTTGAAGGCTGTTTTTAGCACAGTTTCCGGTGTTCTCTTTATTTTCTTGCTTTTCTTGTCTTGCTTGACCACTGTGTACTTATTTTCTATGTTGTTAAAAGCAGCGGTTGTCTTGTTTTTGCAATTTATTTTGGAAAATAACTGCAGCTAGGTGGTCCTCTGGTGAGGTACTGTTCTAGCCTGGGTTCTAGACACATCTCATTACTCAGCTATTTATCTTCTTATGTGCCACGGACATAAAACCAGAACATGTTGAGTATCTAAGAGAACAGTCACACAAATTTACCACAATGGCAGACTGCACTGTATACTGTATATATTTACAATTGTAAAACTGAATCTTAAATGCTGTGAGCAGCTTGCAGCCGTCTTTAAGTTCACTCTGTAGCAAAACAAACTGGAATGCTAGATTGTGCAGCTCCACACAGCATACTGTAGCAAGCCATCCTCTCTATATTGATCAGGCATGAGGGCCTGATCCAGAGAAGAGAAGACTCGGCAGCTGCATCATTGCTGAGCGAAAATATGCTAATGCACAAGTGTCACGATCCGGGTATCTGGACGCCATTTCTTACCCATCAGATGCCTCCTAAGGCTGGCTCAGCGCTCCAGGACCGGATCCCATCTGTTATCCTGATGTGTACATTCCTGTATCCTCTCCTGTCACTCTGGGACGCTGTCACAGTAAACGCCATATTACACCTGGCATGGCGTCTCCCGCGGCCTCCGCCGTCGTCCCTGAGCTTCTGCATGCAGAGTGTCTGAGTGGCGATTACGTCAGCCGCGGCCTCCGCTGTGTCCGCGTGGTTGGATGTGCATCTGTCAGCCTGGCGCCTCCTGTCTCCGGTGGCCGGCGCCGCCATTACTGTTTTCATTACCACATGGATTACAAACCAAACTTCCCTCCAAGTGTCTGCATGGGCGCAGCCATCTTGGATTCTGTCAGCTGATCATTTCCACCAATCTGTTCTCAGTATTGATAATCTGCATAATTGCCTAGCCAATCCCTTCCTTGCTGCAGGTATAAATACACTGTGCCTGAGCAAGGAAGGCGTCAGTGCTTTGGTTGTCAAACCTAGTTCCTGTTTGTCTCTCTCCTGTGATTGTCTTCCAGGTTCCAGCTCCTGTCTCAAGACTTCCACCATAGAGACCCGCACCAGCATTCCACCTGCGGTGTAGCCTGACTCTCCAATCCATTGTGGATTCATCTGTTTCCAGCTACAACATTACCTGCTTCCAGCTCAGCTTCCAGCAGAGTACAGCTTCTCTTAAAGGGCCGGTGTCCTTTCTACACTTTACCACTCTCCACCGGTATTATTATTTCTCCGCTCTCAAGTTCTACATTTCAGTTCATATTTCATCGCTCCCAAGTTCATTTATTATTTAACTGGTTCCAGCCAGTATCCACTCCGTGCTAACAACAGTCTGGTTCCAGCCAGTATCCACAGCAGCCGTTTTATCTTCAGCAACCCAGCTTTTCCTGGAACACCAGCTGGCACAATCCTGGGTTATCTCCATTGCTACAGTCGGGCCTGGTAAGGACTTTCCATCTAGAAGATTATAAGAACTATCTCACACTACCAGTGCCCTGTGGCTCCTGCCATCCTGTAGTACCCAGGAACTGTATTTATTCTTTGCTGACTTTTACGTTTTCTTTTACTGCTGCTGTGTTGCGGAGTTGTCATAATAAACATCATTGACTTTTATCCAAGTTGTCGTGGTCACGCCTTCGGGCAGTTATTATTCATGTTACTTACATGTCCAGGGGTCTGATACAACCTCCCAGGTTCCGGTACATCTCAGCCCCTACAACTGAGGTCAGCTCAGGCCCTCAGTTGTGACAGTAAGCACTGACCTAATGAATCCAGCCGGAGACCAGGATCAAGCGGCCAGGCCGATGCAAGAACTGGCAGCCCGACTAGAACATCAGGAGGCTGCACAGGGCCACATCATCCGCTGTCTCCAGGATCTCTCTACTCGGCTGGATGGGATTCAGACAACTCTCCGTGGATCAGGCGCGTCTGGTGCGTCAACCACAGTGACTCCAGCTATAACCCCACCCACCTTACCCATTTCTGCTCCACGTCTTCATCTTCCAACGCCAGCAAAATTTGACGGATCTCCAAGATTCTGCAGGGGATTTCTCAACCAGTGTGAGATTCAGTTTGAGCTACAACCTGGCAATTTTCCCAAATTGCCTACATTATTTCTCTTCTCAGTGGCTCAGCCCTTGATTGGGCATCACCGTTATGGGAGAGGTCCGACACCCTGCTATCTTCCTACACTGCCTTCGTGTCAACATTCAGGCGCATCTTCGACGAGCCAGGCCGGGTAACCTCAGCTTCATCCGAGATTCTCCGTTTACGCCAGGGGTCACGTACTGTAGGACAATATCTGATACAGTTCCAGATCCTGGCATCCGAACTGGCATGGAACGACGAGGCCCTGTATGCTGCATTCTGGCATGGCTTATCTGAGCGTATTAAAGATGAGTTAGCTACCAGAGACTTACCTTCTAAGTTAGATGAGCTAATCTCACTCTGCACGAAAGTTGATTTACGTTTCAGAGAGAGAGCAACTGAGCGTGGAAGATCATCTGCTCCAAAATCTTCTGCTCCTCCTCCTCGTCAACTGTCACCATCTAAAGATGAGCCCATGCAACTTGGCCGTTCCCGTATAACTCCTGCTGAGCGCCGAAGACGTCTCTCCGAGTCTCTCTGTCTCTATTGTGCAGCTCCGTCTCACACCATTAATGCCTGTCCCAAACGTCCGGGAAACTCCAAATCCTAGCTCGCCAAGGAGAGGGCCGGCTAGGAGTAATGATCTCCTCTCCATCTCCTCAAGATTGTAATCTCCCAGTCTCGCTTCAAGTTGCTCAACGTTATCGGAACGTCATTGCCCTCCTTGATTCCGGAGCAGCTGGGAACTTTATTACCGAAGCCTATGTTAAACGGTGGTTCCTACCCACCGAGAGACTTCCTTCGTCCATTTCTTTAACTGCCGTGGATGGCAGCAAAATTTTTGATGCAGTTATTTCTTTAAGGACTCTACCAGTTCGTCTGAGAGTGGGAGTTCTTCATTCCGAACTTATTTCTTTTTTAGTGATTCCAAGAGCCACACATCCTGTGGTCCTGGGCCTTCCATGGCTCCGTCTTCACAATCCTACAATTGATTGGACGACTACGCAAATCCTGGCATGGGGTTCCTCCTGTGCTGAGACATGTTTGTTTAAAGTATTGCCTGTCTGTTCTTCCTCCCCCAGGTCGTCTGATGTTCCACCTCCTCCATATCAAGATTTCACGGATGTGTTCAGTAAAGCTTCTGCTGATATCCTTCCTCCTCATAGAGAATGGGACTGCCCGATTGATCTCGTTCCAGGGAAGATTCCACCTCGAGGCCGAACTTATCCGTTGTCTCTGCCTGAGACGCATTCTATGGAGGAATATATTAAGGAGAACCTAGCAAAGGGGTTCATTCGACCTTCTTCTTCTCCAGCCGGCGCAGGCTTCTTTTTTGTAAAAAAGAAAGATGGTGGTCTGCGGCCGTGCATCGACTACAGAGGTTTGAACGACATTACCATCAAGAACCGTTATCCTTTACCCCTGATTACTGAGCTCTTTGACAGAGTTAGCGGAGCTACCATCTTTACAAAGCTGGACTTGAGAGGTGCATACAATCTCATCCGGATCCGTGAGGGTGACGAGTGGAAGACTGCCTTTAACACCCGTGACGGACATTATGAGTACCTCGTCATGCCCTTCGGATTGAGCAATGCTCCAGCTGTCTTCCAGCATTTTGTCAATGAGATCTTCAGAGACATTCTATACCGTCATGTCGTGGTCTATCTAGACGATATCCTCATTTTTGCCAACGATTTAGAGGAACATCGTTTTTGGGTTAAAGAGGTTCTGTCCCGTCTCCGTGTCAATCATCTCTATTGCAAATTAGAAAAATGCGTCTTTGAAGTCAAGTCCATTCCGTTTCTAGGGTACATTGTGTCCGGTTCCGGACTAGAGATGGATCCTGAGAAACTACAAGCAATCCAAAATTGGCCGGTACCCTTAACCCTCAAAGGGGTCCAGAGGTTCTTAGGGTTCGCCAACTATTACCGAAAGTTTATACAAGACTTTTCCACCATTGTGGCGCCTATTACTGCTTTCACTAAGAAGGGTGCTAACCCGTCCAAGTGGTCTGAAGAAGCCATGCAAGCATTTCATCTTTTAAAACAAAGGTTCATCTCTGCGCCTGTTCTGAAACAGCCTGACATCGACTCTCCTTTCATCTTAGAGGTGGATGCCTCCTCCGTTGGAGTAGGAGCGGTGTTATCTCAGAGGGCTAAAGATGGCCATTTACACCCTTGCAGTTTCTTCTCCCGGAAGTTCTCCCCAGCTGAGCGCAACTATGCCATTGGCGACCAGGAGTTGCTAGCCATCAAGCTCGCTCTAGAAGAGTGGAGGTATCTGTTGGAGGGAGCTTCTCATTCAATCACCATACTTACAGACCACAAGAACCTTTTATATCTGAAAGGCGCACAATGTCTCAACCCTCGTCAGGCCAGATGGGCACTTTTCTTTTCCAGGTTCGACTTTAAACTCCAGTTCTGTCCGGGCTCTCAGAATCGCAAGGCCGATGCCCTTTCCCGCTCATGGGAGCAAGAAAATGAGTCAGAGTCTTCAGACAAGCATCCTATTATAAATCCGTTGGCATTCTCCACGGTAGGGATGGACTCTACGCCCCCATCAGGGAAAAGTTTTGTGAAGCCGATGCTAAGGAAGAAGCTCATGCATTGGGCCCATGCTTCCCGTTTTGCCGGACATACAGGTATCCAAAAAACCCTGGAGTTTATCTCTAGGTCCTATTGGTGGCCAACTCTGAAAAAGGACGTCTTGGAGTTTATTGCATCTTGCCCAAAGTGTGCTCAACATAAGGTATCCCGCCAGTCGCCTGCGGGGCAACTGGTTCCACTATCTGTTCCCCGTCGACCTTGGACCCATTTGTCGATGGATTTTATTACAGATTTACCCATGTGCAACAAGTTCAATACCATCTGGGTGGTAGTTGACCGGTTCACCAAGATGGCACACTTCATTCCTCTCACCGGTCTTCCGTCAGCTTCCAAGTTGGCTCAAGTATTCATACAAGAGATCTTCCGACTCCACGGTCTTCCTGAAGAAATTATCTCAGATCGAGGAGTTCAATTCACAGCCAAATTCTGGCGAAGTTTATGTCAAGTCCTCCAAGTCAAGCTAAAGTTTTCCACGGCTTACCATCCTCAGACCAATGGTCAAACCGAGAGGGTGAATCAGGACTTGGAGGCCTTCCTCCGCATCTATGTGTCCTCCTCTCAAGATGACTGGGTTCAATTACTTCCCTGGGCCGAGTTCTGTCATAACAACCAGTATCATTCTTCATCTGCTTCAACACCATTCTTCACTAACTTTGGATTCCACCCTAAAGTCCCTGAGTTCCAACCGCTTCCAGCAACTTCTGTTCCCGCAGTGGATATCACCTTGCATCAGTTTGCCAATATCTGGAAGAGCGTACGATCAGCTCTGCTCAAGGCATCGTTCAGGTACAAGAAGTTTGCGGATAAGAAGCGTCGAGCAGTTCCTGCTCTCAAGGTGGGTGATCGGGTATGGTTATCCACGAAGAATTTGAGGTTAAGAGTTCCCAGTATGAAGTTTGCACCTCGCTATATCGGTCCTTTCAAGATTGAACAAGTCATCAATCCTGTTGCTTACAGACTCCAGTTGCCTCCCTTCTTAAAAATACCCAGGACATTCCATGTTTCCCTGTTGAAACCGCTGATCTTGAATCGGTTTCATTCCTCACTTCCTCCAACTCCGAAAGTCCAAACTCAACGAGGCGTTGAGTATGAAGTGGCCAAGATCCTGGACTCACGTCACCGTTACGGTCAACTACAATATCTTATTGACTGGAAGGGTTATGGTCCTGAGGAACGTTCATGGACCAATGCTTCTGATGTCCATGCTCCTGCCTTGGTCCGGAGATTCCATTCCAAGTTTCCTCAAAAGCCAAAGAAGTGTCCTGGGGCCACTCCTAAAGGGGGGGGTGCTGTCACGATCCGGGTATCTGGACGCCATTTCTTACCCATCAGATGCCTCCTAAGGCTGGCTCAGCGCTCCAGGACCGGATCCCATCTGTTATCCTGATGTGTACATTCCTGTATCCTCTCCTGTCACTCTGGGACGCTGTCACAGTAAACGCCATATTACACCTGGCATGGCGTCTCCCGCGGCCTCCGCCGCCGTCCCTGAGCTTCTGCATGCAGAGTGTCTGAGTGGCGATTACGTCAGCCGCGGCCTCCGCTGTGTCCGCGTGGTTGGATGTGCATCTGTCAGCCTGGCGCCTCCTGTCTCCGGTGGCCGGCGCCGCCATTACTGTTTTCATTACCACATGGATTACAAACCAAACTTCCCTCCAAGTGTCTGCATGGGCGCAGCAATCTTGGATTCTGTCAGCTGATCATTTCCACCAATCTGTTCTCAGTATTGATAATCTGCATAATTGCCTAGCCAATCCCTTCCTTGCTGCAGGTATAAATACACTGTGCCTGAGCAAGGAAGGCGTCAGTGCTTTGGTTGTCAAACCTAGTTCCTGTTTGTCTCTCTCCTGTGATTGTCTTCCAGGTTCCAGCTCCTGTCTCAAGACTTCCACCATAGAGACCCGCACCAGCATTCCACCTGCGGTGTAGCCTGACTCTCCAATCCATTGTGGATTCATCTGTTTCCAGCTACAACATTACCTGCTTCCAGCTCAGCTTCCAGCAGAGTACAGCTTCTCTTAAAGGGCCGGTGTCCTTTCTACACTTTACCACTCTCCACCGGTATTATTATTTCTCCGCTCTCAAGTTCTACATTTCAGTTCATATTTCATCGCTCCCAAGTTCATTTATTATTTAACTGGTTCCAGCCAGTATCCACTCCGTGCTAACAACAGTCTGGTTCCAGCCAGTATCCACAGCAGCCGTTTTATCTTCAGCAACCCAGCTTTTCCTGGAACACCAGCTGGCACAATCCTGGGTTATCTCCATTGCTACAGTCGGGCCTGGTAAGGACTTTCCATCTAGAAGATTATAAGAACTATCTCACACTACCAGTGCCCTGTGGCTCCTTCCATCCTGTAGTACCCAGGAACTGTATTTATTCTTTGCTGACTTTTACGTTTTCTTTTACTGCTGCTGTGTTGCGGAGTTGTCATAATAAACATCATTGACTTTTATCCAAGTTGTCGTGGTCACGCCTTCGGGCAGTTATTATTCATGTTACTTACATGTCCAGGGGTCTGATACAACCTCCCAGGTTCCGGTACATCTCAGCCCCTACAACTGAGGCTGCCTCCCGTCAGCTCAGGCCCTCAGTTGTGACAACAAGGAGGTGCCTTGTGTAACTAGACTCCTGCCGGCTTCTGAGATTTGCTACTGCGGCCGAAGGCATAGCATAGGATTATCTGCATGAACATCAGTTATCTGGAGTTACCCTCAGGTTACTCAGTATGCCTTGTGTTTTCATACTGCCGGTGCCAGTGAAGCATGGACACAGCCACTGGCCTTGACACAAGCAGAAAATAGGTCTGATATGCCCGTTTTCTGTAATGTTGGTCATCGCTGCCCGATCCCTGCTTCCAAATGGCAGCCGCATATTAATCATGCTGCTATTTAGGGGGCACTGTGACCATCATCGCAGATACAGATCTGCACAATCACATGCACAGAACTCACACTATCAGAGACCATCAGGTTTGTGTAAATCTCTGCATTAGGGGGGTCATTCCGAGTTGTTCGCTCGTTATTTTTTTCTCGCAACGGAGCGATTTGTCGCTAATGCGCATGCGCAATGTCCGCAGTGCGACTGCGCCAAGTAAATTTGCTATGCAGTTAGGTATTTTACTCACGGCATTACAAGGTTTTTTCTTCGTTCTGGTGATCGTAATGTGATTGACAGGAAGTGGGTGTTTCTGGGCGGAAACTGGCCGTTTTATGGGTGTGTGCGAAGAAACGCTGGCGTTTCTGGGAAAAACGTGGGAGTGTCTGAAGAAACGGGGGAGTGTCTGGGCGAATGCTGGGAGTGTTTGTGACGTCAAACCAGGAACGAAACTGACTGAACTGATCGCAGATGCCGAGTAAGTCTGGAGCTACTCAGAAACTGCTAAGAAGTGTCTATTCGCAATTCTGCTAATCTTTCGTTCGCAATTTTGATAAGCTAAGATTCACTCCCAGTAGGCGGCGGCTTAGCGTGTGCAAAGCTGCTAAAAGCAGCTTGCGAGCGAACAACTCGGAATGACCCCCTAGGCCCTGAGTTCAGAGCAAGCTGTGTACTCCTACTTCACATAGTCAGGCAAAGAAGGAGGGGCCCTATATTAAAGTGGCCTTGTCCAAAAGTTTAACAAATATTTCAACAGAAATGTCATTACTTATGGTAGTTTGATCAATAATGTAACTTATACGCGCATCCCAGTGTTAATATTATAATAATAATTATTATTATCCTTTATATGGTGCCACAAAGGATCTGCAGTGTCATAGGCGTGCGCAGCACATTTTATTAGGGGGTGCACCATCGGAGGGGTGTGTCTAGCACCGCCTTTTGGGGCGTGTCTAGCATTATCTATTGACGGTCATCGCAATATAAAATATCCACCTTTGTACCAATCCTAATAAAGCAGATACATTGCCATCAGGGGTGTTTGTTTGAGGCACACCACAACATCTGACACTCACTGCAATTACACTGCTCCTCCTCAGCCTGGTTTGGCTCCCCCTCTCTTTCCCCTGCAAACTGCAGCAGCTTACTTACAAGTCAGCAACTCACTGACACTGACAGTCGCAGACTAGTACTGCTGCTGCTGGAAAAACGAGTGACGTGTCAATGCTGCTGCCGACCGCCTGCCAGTATTGAATTTGCCTTCCTAAGAGGAACGCTGGCTGCATGCTGATCCTCATCAGAGGCTGACATTGGCATAGCATAGAAGGAGGGAGGTGGGCGTGTGGCAGGTGTGATGGGTGGGCGTGCGATCAGCATGACATAATCACGTCACATCACGCTGTTTTTATACATGGAGGTGGAGCCGGGCGTTTGAAAGTCAGTGGCAGTGGCACCCTTGATTAACCCAGGCATCCGTTCAGTAATGCAGTCCTGACAGGGATCAGCGCAGAGGGGACAGTAATCAGCCTGCTCGGCTGCATCAGGCATGTAAGATAGGGGTGCTGGACATTAGGGGGTGCCTGTGCGCACCAGGCACCCCCCCTGCGCACACCTATGTGCAGTGTCTTATAGAGTACATAATCAGAGACAGCATGAACAGAACAAGAAAGAGTGACTTACAGCACAGAACACTGCATGGGCAAGGTTTATAAACATTTCTGCAGCAGCAGGCATAGTACCCAAATAAGCAGCAGGGCAGCAAAACCCAGATGTTTGGTATTGTTGTTGGCAGTGGGAAGGTGATTATGGTTTAATGGGGACATTTCCTAAGCAGTGATAAGATCAGAGAAGTGAGCCAGTGGAGAAGTTGCCCCATCAACCAATCAGCAGCTCTGTATAATTTTATAGTGTGCAAATTATAGATGTTACTTCAGTGCTGATTGGTTGCCATGGGCAACTTCTCCACTGGCTCACTTCTCCGCTCTTATCACTGCTTAGTAAATGTCCCCCTTGAGGTAAAGCACATGAGGGAATAGATTCCTGCTCACGAGTGCTTCCAATCTAGGAGATTTTAATGCTAAAAAGTAAAAGATGATTTGTTTTCACCATGGTCCTCCATTTTTATGGCAGGGGAAACATTGTTGGTCTGGTGGAGATAAGCAAGTCTTCTCCTGTAGGTGGAGTTAGTTAATAATATATGTTTGAGAGCCAGGCATATGTAGTTTAAGAAAAGTAGGCGAGAGGAGAGGGAGCGACGTCATGTCTGGGCTGGTACGGCACATAAAACAAAAGACACACTCACCTCTTTATCTCTTACATTCAGGTAAGGTGAAGTGGCTCCCAGTGCGAGATTTAAAAATGCGCCCCCCCCCCCTTAGATAAAAAAAAACCCTGCGCACGCCTAAGGTGCGCGCTCTCCCGGCAAGGGGGTGTGGCCTCAGTTTAATGGGCGTGGCCTCAGCTTAATCGGCGTGGCCTTGTCTGAAAAGACTACCTCACACCCCAGTATTTGACCCTGCACCAACAGATCACGCCCACCATAGGAAAAAAAAATTCTACAACATTAAGCCCAACACAGTAATGCCCCCTGCACCATATTATGCCACACACCGCAATGCCCTTGATACATTAAATCCCCCCATTACGGCAGTCCCCATTTTACACATCATGGCAGGTAAGAGTTCCCATTTTACACATCACGGCAGGCAAGAGTCTCCATTTTACACATCACGGCGGGCAAGAGTCCCCATTTTACACATCACGGCACTGGCAGGCAAGAGTCCCCATTTTATACATCACGGCAGGCAAGTGTCCCCTTTTTACACATTACGGCAGGCATGTGTCCCCCTTTTTACACATTACGGCAGGCAAGAGTCCCCCTTTTTACACATTACGGCAGGCAAGAGTCCCCCTTTTTACACATTACGGCAGGCATGTGTCCCCCTTTTTACACATTACGGCAGGCATGTGTCCCCCTTTTTACACATTACGGCAGGCAAGAGTCCCCCTTTTTACACATTACGGCAGGCAAGTGTCCCAATTTATACATCACGGCAGGCAAGTGTCCCCTTTTTACACATTACGGCAGGCATGTGTCCCCCTTTTTACACATTACGGCAGGCAAGAGTCCCCCTTTTTACACATTACGGCAGGCAAGAGTCCCCCTTTTTACACATTATGGCAGGCATGTGTCCCCCTTTTTACACATTACGGCAGGCATGTGTCCCCCTTTTTACACATTACGGCAGGCAAGAGTCCCCCTTTTTACACATTACGGCAGGCATGTGTCCCCCTTTTTACACATTACGGCAGGCAAGAGTCCCCCTTTTTACACATTACGGCAGGCAAGTGTCCCAATTTATACATCACGGCAGGCAAGTGTCCCCTTTTTACACATTACGGCAGGCATGTGTCCCCCTTTTTACACATTACGGCAGGCAAGAGTCCCCCTTTTTACACATTACGGCAGGCAAGTGTCCCAATTTATACATCACGGCAGGCAAGTGTCCCCTTTTTACACATTACGGCAGGCATGTGTCCCCCTTTTTACACATTACGGCAGGCAAGAGTCCCCCTTTTTACACATTACGGCAGGCAAGTGTCCCCTTTTTTACACATTACGGCAGGCAAGTGTCCCCCTTTTTACACATTATGGCTCGGGGGGCAGAGTTTCGCGGGATGACGCGGTTATGTCCGCGAAACTCCGCCCCCCGAGCTGGGTACTCGGGGAGAGGGAGGAGGGGAAAGCCAGGGAGCCACAGTCAGTGCCGCAGCGGGCGCCCAGTGCGATTGCACGGCTCGCCCGCCCCAAGGTACGGCCCTGCTTTTAAGCTTCGGCAGCGTCAACAGGAGCAACCTCTGCAGCTGCAACTGGCATGAGTGAGTCAACATGAATGGAGGAAGGGACTCCCCAGTTCTGTTTTATATTTCTCTGAATGAATCAGGTTTATATATATGTTAGTCAATAGATGTGAACCGGCCTATGTTGAGGATGAGGTGAGGCCAAAGTGTCACCCTGGTAAAGTTATTCAGGGATATGGTGGGAAAATCTGTTAAAAGGAACAAGCAGAAAGTGGGTTAGGACTCAAGTACCAAAGACATGTTATTCCTTATAGGCATTAGCAATAATAATTATTACAGACATTTAGGATAACGGTTATTTTGGAGAGACAGTCCCCAAGTTTGTCATTGGTTGGGACGGAGCTGTGATGTCACAATTTGGCACGACTATACCTGTCTATCGCTGTCATGGAGGACCAAAAGCTGACAGCTTCACAAGTAAGAAGCATGCAAGTCACAGCGCAGTTAATTTAAATAATTTAACAAACCCCTTACCACCTTTGTTAGCCATTGTCTTATAAAAAAATCCTGGGCAGTCCATGCTCAGTGTGGGGGCATCACAGATAAAATGAGCAGAACTTTTTGCTTCAGTTGGCCCTGAACGATTGTGCCCTTGTATACAAAAACCTAATTGTCACTCACCGCAGGCAGCGGCGGCCGCGCTTGTCCCTGCGGGTGACCTGGTCTGCCCGGCGCCTCTCTTCCCCCGGCGGTCTCCGGTCCCGGCGGCGGGTCGGCGCGTTCCTCCGGCGGCTTCCTGGAGCGAGGGCGCCGCCATCGTAGTGAGCTCAAGGAGGCAGAGCAGGACTGACGTCACCTGCCTGCTCCGCCAATCAGGCAAGGGCGGGGAATTCAAAACCAGACGCCGGGCAGAGATCCGGTGCCTGAGTATCTTCGTTTCTCCTGCAGAAGCTGTGATTTCCAGAGCTCCCACGTTCCTGTGACCTCCGTGCCTCCAAGCACTCCGTGCCTCCAAGCACCTCTGTGCCTCCAAGCACCTCCGTGCCTTAAAGCACCTCCGTGCCTCCAAGCACTCCGTGCCTCCAAGCACCTCCGTGCCTCCAAGCACCTCCGTGCCCCCAAGCACCTCCGTGCCTCCAAGCACCTCAGTGCCTCCAACACCACAGTGCCTCCAACACCACAGTGCCTCCAACACCACAGTGCCTCAGCACTCAGCATTTCTGTGCCTCCGGCACCGCCGTGCCTCAATACCTGTGTCTCCAGCACTTCAGTACCTCGGTACCTCAGCATTCAGTATCTCTACAAGTCTTGTCTTTCAGGAAACCTGCAAGAATTCTTCCGTGCTTCCTGCCTGCCGTCTTAATCCTGCATGAGGAAGACCTACATCCGGCCATCTCTACTGCGACCCAGTAGCGGTTCCTCTTCCCGGTCATCGGAAGAAGCCCCGAGTCCACAACACTCCCAAATCAGGTTAGTGACAGTATACTCAGGCCACATGGACCCGGGGAATCGGAACACGGACTCAAGTGCCATCCAGAACCTGGCTTCCCGAGTACAAAGTCAGGAAGCGGCACAAGGCCAGGTGATGCAGTACCTCCAGCAGTTGTCCGGGCGTCTGGATCAGATTCAGGCGTCTCTAGCCTCTGTCATTCCGGCACCTGTTCCTGTAGTCGCACCAGTTGCCGTTGCCAGCAATGTCCAACCATCGGCCGGAATCACCCCACGCCTTCAGCTGCCTACTCCGTCCCGCTATAATGGGAATCCTAAAAATTGTCGCGGTTTCTTAAACCAATGCGAGGTACATTTCGAGCTACTTGCACACAACTTTCCTACAGACCGGTCCAAGGTAGCATATATTATTTCTCTGCTGGAAGGGTCTGCTTTGGATTGGGTGTCTCCATTATGGGAACGATCTGATCCCATGGTTTCCAACTATACCAACTTCATCACGTCCTTTCAAAGAATTTTCGACGAACCCGGCAGGATGACCACTGCTTCTTCCGACTTGCTCCGTGTTCGACAGGGCGCCCGTTCCGTGGGTCAGTACGTGGTTCATTTCCAGACCATTGCCTCTGAACTACGCTGGAATAATGATGCCCTGAGAGCTGCCTTCTGGAACGGTCTCTCTGACCGGCTGAAAGATGAGCTGGTTACAAGAGATCTGCCGGATCCATTAGAAGACTTGATTTCCCTTTGCGTCAAGGTGGATCTTCGGATGCAGGAGCGTGGAAGAGAACGTAGCCGTTCGGATCGTTCCAGGTTCCGGAATCCTACTCCTAGACCGGTGGCCTTACCTAGCTCGGACGAGCCCATGCAAATTAACAGATCCCGACTGTCTCCGGAAGAACAACAGCGTCGTCGTGAGGGTAAACTCTGCCTTTACTGCGGAGCCGCAGATCATTTTCTTAAATTTTGTAAATCCCGTCCGGGAAACGGGCAGGCCTAGCTTGTTCCGGAGGAGTCAAGCTGGGAGTCACGACAAAAGCTTCCCCAACTTCGGACTGTTTGCTTCCTGTAACTCTAGTCTCCGATTCAGTCTCCAAGTCTTGTGAAGCCCTGTTGGATTCCGGGGCTGCGGGGAACTTCGTATCTTCCTTCTGTGCCCAAAGCTTGGGTTTAAAGTTACGGCCTATCGAGCGGCCAATTTCCCTGACGGCTATCTCACGGGACTAGAATTTCCAAGGGTCTTATAATGTGGCGCACGGGGCCAGTTAAGCTGCAGGTCGGGGCTCTACATCAGGAAGGTCTGGAACTCTTGGTAATCCCAGAAATGCACCATGATCTGGTTCTTGGAATGCCTTGGCTAAAAAGTCATAATCCCCACATCGACTGGAAGTCTTCACAAATTCTGTCCTGGAGTTCCTTTTGTCACGCTAATTGTCTCACTCCTGTTTGTCCGCTCCGTGTCTCCTCCAAGACGGATGAAGAGC
The DNA here is from genome assembly GCF_028390025.1 of Pseudophryne corroboree. Classification (NCBI taxonomy): domain Eukaryota; kingdom Metazoa; phylum Chordata; class Amphibia; order Anura; family Myobatrachidae; genus Pseudophryne; species Pseudophryne corroboree. The sequence goes on along the minus strand of NC_086447.1, from coordinate 551,591,258 downwards.
ACATTCCGGAGGCGTATCAAGGGTACAAGGACGTATTTTCGGAACAAGCAGCTGATCTGTTACCACCTCATAGGTCTTGGGACTGCCCTATTGACCTTGTCCCAGGGAAGACGCCACCCCGTGGTCGCACATATCCTCTGTCACTTCCCGAGACTCAAGCTATGTCGGAGTATATTAAGTCCAATCTGCTCAAGGGATTTATTCGCCCCTCTTCCTCCCCTGCTGGAGCGGGCTTCTTTTTCGTGAAGAAAAAGGACGGGGGGTTGAGACCATGCATCGACTACCGCGGCTTAAACGATATTACTATCAAGAATAAATACCCCTTGCCACTAATCACAGAGTTATTTGATAGGGTTCGTGGTGCCCGCGTTTTCTCCAAACTCGACTTGAGGGGAGCTTATAATCTTATACGCATCCGAGAAGGGGATGAATGGAAGACTTCCTTCAATACCCGAGATGGGCATTACGAATACTTGGTGATGCCGTTCGGTCTCAGTAATGCTCCCGCTGTTTTTCAGGGATTTGTAAACGAAATCTTTCGTGACATGTTATATCAGAGTGTTGTGGTATATTTGGACGACATACTGATCTTTTCCAAGAATCTTGTCGAACACAGGACTCAAGTCAAAGAGGTGCTCCACCGTTTACGAGAGAATCATCTCTATGCTAAGCTTTCCAAATGTACCTTTGAAGTAACATCAATTCCATTCCTCGGTTATATCATCTCGGGGACGGAGCTTCGCATGGATCCGGAAAAGCTGTCTGCTATTCGTGACTGGACTCAGCCTCTTTCTTTGAAAGCAATACAAAGGTTCCTGGGCTTTACGAATTACTACAGGAAATTCATTAGGGGTTTCTCCTAGAGATGAGCGGGTTCGGTTTCTCTGAATCCGAACCCACCCGAACTTCATGTTTTTTTACACGGGTCCGAGCGACTCGGATCTTCCCGCCTTGCTCGGTTAACCCGAGCGCGCCCGAACGTCATCATCACGCTGTCGGATTCTCGCGAGGCTCGGATTCTATATAAGGAGCCGCGCGTCGCGGCCATTTTCACACGTGCATTGAGATTGATAGGGAGAGGACGTGGCTGGCGTCCTCTCCGTTTAGAAATTAAAATAGATAGGAGAGTGAGAGTGAGACACTTCATTTACTTACTGGAGCTTAGGAGGAGTTATACTAGTGACTGATGACCAGTGACCTGACCACCAGTGCAGTTTTATAATTTATTATTATTTAATAATCCGTTCTGTTCTTGTTCTCTGCCTGAAAAAAACGATACACAGTGACTCAGTCACACTCACATACCATATCTGTGCTCAGCCCAGTGTGCTGCATCATCTATGTATAATATCTGACTGTGCTCACACAGCTTAATTGTGGGGGAGACTGGGGAGCAGTTATAGGTTATAGCAGGAGCCAGGAGTACATATTAAACAGTGCACACTTTTGCTGCCAGAGTGCCACTGCCAGTGTGACTGACCACTGACCACTGTGACCAGTGACCTGACCACACTGACCACCAGTATAGTATATTGTGATTGAATGTCTGCCTGAAAAAGTACACTCGTCGTGTGACTTGTGTGGTGTTTTTTTATTCTATAAAAATTAAAAAACTCATTCTGCTGACAGACAGTGTCCAGCAGGTCCGTCATTATATAATATATACCTGTCCGGCTGCAGTAGTGATATATATATATTTTTTATATCATTATTTATCATTCAGTCTATACTAGCAGCAGACACAGTACGGTAGTTCACGGCTGTAGCTACCTCTGTGTCGGCACTCGGCAGTCCATCCATAATTGTATACCACCTACCCGTGGTTTTTTTCTTCTTCTTTATACATACTACATCTCATTATCATCCAGTCTATATTAGCAGCAGACACAGTACAGTACGGTAGTCCACGGCTGTAGCTACCTCTGTGTCGGCACTCGGCAGTCCATCCATAATTGTATACCACCTACCCGTGGTTTTTTTCTTCTTCTTTATACATACTACATCTCATTATCATCCAGTCTATATTAGCAGCAGACACAGTACAGTACGGTAGTCCACGGCTGTAGCTACCTCTGTGTCGGCACTCGGCAGTCCATCCATAATTGTATACCACCTACCCGTGGTGTTTTTTTCTTTCTTCTTTATACATACTACATCTCATTATCATCCAGTCTATATTAGCAGCAGACACAGTACAGTACGGTAGTCCACGGCTGTAGCTACCTCTGTGTCGGCACTCGGCAGTCCATCCATAATTGTATACCACCTACCCGTGTTTTTTTTTTCTTTCTTCTTTATACATACTACATCTCATTATCAACCAGTCTATATTAGCAGCAGACACAGTACAGTACGGTAGTCCACGGCTGTAGCTACCTCTGTGTCGGCACTCGGCAGTCCATCCATAATTGTATACCACCTACCCGTGGTTTTTTTTTTCTTTCTTCTTTATACATACTACATCTCATTATCATCCAGTCTATATTAGCAGCAGACACAGTACAGTACGGTAGTCCATGGCTGTAGCTACCTCTGTGTCGGCACTCGGCAGTCCATCCATAATTGTATACCACCTACCCGTGGTTTTTTTTTTCTTTCTTCTTTATACATACTACATCTCATTATCATCCAGTCTATATTAGCAGCAGACACAGTACAGTACGGTAGTCCACGGCTGTAGCTACCTCTGTGTCGGCACTCGGCAGTCCATCCATAATTGTATACCACCTACCCGTGGTTTTTTTTTTCTTTCTTCTTTATACATACTACATCTCATTATCAACCAGTCTATATTAGCAGCAGACACAGTACAGTACGGTAGTCCACGGCTGTAGCTACCTCTGTGTCGGCACTCGGCAGTCCATCCATAATTGTATACCACCTACCCGTGTTTTTTTTTTCTTTCTTCTTTATACATACTACATCTCATTATCATCCAGTCTATATTAGCAGCAGACACAGTACAGTACGGTAGTCCACGGCTGTAGCTACCTCTGTGTCGGCACTCGGCAGTCCATCCATAATTGTATACCACCTAGTCCTACCCGTGGTTTTTTTTTTCTTTCTTCTTTATACATACTACATCTCATTATCATCCAGTCTATATTAGCAGCAGACACAGTACAGTACGGTAGTCCACGGCTGTAGCTACCTCTGTGTCGGCACTCGGCAGTCCATCCATAATTGTATACCACCTACCCGTGGTTTTTTCTTTATACATACTACATCTCATTATCAACCAGTCTATATTAGCAGCAGACACAGTACAGTACGGTAGTCCACGGCTGTAGCTACCTCTGTGTCGGCACTCGGCAGTCCATCCATAATTGTATACTAGTATCCATCCATCTCCATTGTTTACCTGAGGTGCCTTTTAGTTGTGCCTATTAAAATATGGAGAACAAAAATGTTGAGGTTCCAAAATTAGGGAAAGATCAAGATCCACTTCCACCTCGTGCTGAAGCTGCTGCCACTAGTCATGGCCGAGACGATGAAATGCCAGCAACGTCGTCTGCCAAGGCCGATGCCCAATGTCATAGTACAGAGCATGTCAAATCCAAAACACCAAATATCAGTAAAAAAAGGACTCCAAAACCTAAAATAAAATTGTCGGAGGTGAAGCGTAAACTTGCCAATATGCCATTTACCACACGGAGTGGCAAGGAACGGCTGAGGCCCTGGCCTATGTTCATGGCTAGTGGTTCAGCTTCACATGAGGATGGAAGCACTCAGCCTCTCGCTAGAAAACTGAAAAGACTCAAGCTGGCAAAAGCACCGCAAAGAACTGTGCGTTCTTCGAAATCCCAAATCCACAAGGAGAGTCCAATTGTGTCGGTTGCGATGCCTGACCTTCCCAACACTGGACGTGAAGAGCATGCGCCTTCCACCATTTGCACGCCCCCTGCAAGTGCTGGAAGGAGCACCCGCAGTCCAGTTCCTGATAGTCAGATTGAAGATGTCAGCGTTGAAGTACACCAGGATGAGGAGGATATGGGTGTTGCTGGCGCTGGGGAGGAAATTGACCAGGAGGATTCTGATGGTGAGGTGGTTTGTTTAAGTCAGGCACCCGGGGAGACACCTGTTGTCCGTGGGAGGAATATGGCCACTGACATGCCTGGTGAAAATACCAAAAAAATCAGCTCTTTTCGGTGTGGAAGTATTTCAACAGAAATGCGGACAACAGGTGTCAAGCCGTGTGTTGCCTTTGTCAAGCTGTAATAAGTAGGGGTAAGGACGTTAACCACCTCGGAACATCCTCCCTTATACGTCACCTGCAGCGCATTCATAATAAGTCAGTGACAAGTTCAAAAACTTTGGGCGACAGCGGAAGCAGTCCACTGACCAGTAAATCCCTTCCTCTTGTAACCAAGCTCACGCAAACCACCCCACCAACTCCCTCAGTGTCAATTTCCTCCTTCCCCAGGAATGCCAATAGTCCTGCAGGCCATGTCACTGGCAATTCTGACGAGTCCTCTCCTGCCTGGGATTCCTCCGATGCATCCTTGCGTGTAACGCCTACTGCTGCTGGCGCTGCTGTTGTTGCTGCTGGGAGTCGATGGTCATCCCAGAGGGGAAGTCGTAAGCCCACTTGTACTACTTCCAGTAAGCAATTGACTGTTCAACAGTCCTTTGCGAGGAAGATGAAATATCACAGCAGTCATCCTGCTGCAAAGCGGATAACTGAGGCCTTGACAACTATGTTGGTGTTAGACGTGCGTCCGGTATCCGCCGTTAGTTCACAGGGAACTAGACAATTTATTGAGGCAGTGTGCCCCCGTTACCAAATACCATCTAGGTTCCACTTCTCTAGGCAGGCGATACCGAGAATGTACACGGACGTCAGAAAAAGACTCACCAGTGTCCTAAAAAATGCAGTTGTACCCAATGTCCACTTAACCACGGACATGTGGACAAGTGGAGCAGGGAAGGGTCAGGACTATATGACTGTGACAGCCCACTGGGTAGATGTATGGACTCCCGCCGCAAGAACAGCAGCGGCGGCACCAGTAGCAGCATCTCGCAAACGCCAACTCTTTCCTAGGCAGGCTACGCTTTGTATCACCGGTTTCCAGAATACGCACACAGCTGAAAACCTCTTACGGCAACTGAGGAAGATCATCGCGGAATGGCTTACCCCAATTGGACTCTCCTGTGGATTTGTGGCATCGGACAACGCCAGCAATATTGTGTGTGCATTAAATATGGGCAAATTCCAGCACGTCCCATGTTTTGCACATACCTTGAATTTGGTGGTGCAGAATTTTTAAAAAAACGACAGGGGCGTGCAAGAGATGCTGTCGGTGGCCAGAAGAATTGCGGGACACTTTCGGCGTACAGGCACCACGTACAGAAGACTGGAGCACCACCAAAAACTACTGAACCTGCCCTGCCATCATCTGAAGCAAGAAGTGGTAACGAGGTGGAATTCAACCCTCTATATGCTTCAGAGGTTGGAGGAGCAGCAAAAGGCCATTCAAGCCTATACAATTGAGCACGATATAGGAGGTGGAATGCACCTGTCTCAAGCGCAGTGGAGAATGATTTCAACGTTGTGCAAGGTTCTGATGCCCTTTGAACTTGCCACACGTGAAGTCAGTTCAGACACTGCCAGCCTGAGTCAGGTCATTCCCCTCATCAGGCTTTTGCAGAAGAAGCTGGAGACATTGAAGGAGGAGCTAACACGGAGCGATTCCGCTAGGCATGTGGGACTTGTGGATGGAGCCCTTAATTCGCTTAACAAGGATTCACGGGTGGTCAATCTGTTGAAATCAGAGCACTACATTTTGGCCACCGTGCTCGATCCTAGATTTAAAGCCTACCTTGGATCTCTCTTTCCGGCAGACACAAGTCTGCTGGGGTTGAAAGACCTGCTGGTGAGAAAATTGTCAAGTCAAGCGGAACGCGACCTGTCAACATCTCCTCCTTCACATTCTCCCGCAACTGGGGGTGCGAGGAAAAGGCTCAGAATTCCGAGCCCACCCGCTGGCGGTGATGCAGGGCAGTCTGGAGCGACTGCTGATGCTGACATCTGGTCCGGACTGAAGGACCTGACAACGATTACGGACATGTCGTCTACTGTCACTGCATATGATTCTCTCAACATTGAAAGAATGGTGGAGGATTATATGAGTGACCGCATCCAAGTAGGCACGTCACACAGTCCGTACTTATACTGGCAGGAAAAAGAGGCAATTTGGAGGCCCTTGCACAAACTGGCTTTATTCTACCTAAGTTGCCCTCCCACAAGTGTGTACTCCGAAAGAGTGTTTAGTGCCGCCGCTCACCTTGTCAGCAATCGGCGTACGAGGTTACATCCAGAAAATGTGGAGAAGATGATGTTCATTAAAATGAATTATAATCAATTCCTCCGCGGAGACATTGACCAGCAGCAATTGCCTCCACAAAGTACACAGGGAGCTGAGATGGTGGATTCCAGTGGGGACGAATTGATAATCTGTGAGGAGGGGGATGTACACGGTGATATATCGGAGGATGATGATGAGGTGGACATCTTGCCTCTGTAGAGCCAGTTTGTGCAAGGAGAGATTAATTGCTTCTTTTTTGGTGGGGGTCCAAACCAACCCGTCATATCAGTCACAGTCGTGTGGCAGACCCTGTCACTGAAATGATGGGTTGGTTAAAGTGTGCATGTCCTGTTTATACAACATAAGGGTGGGTGGGAGGGCCCAAGGACAATTCCATCTTGCACCTCTTTTTTCTTTAATTTTTCTTTGCGTCATGTGCTGTTTGGGGAGGGTTTTTTGGAAGGGACATCCTGCGTGACACTGCAGTGACACTCCTAGATGGGCCCGGTGTTTGTGTCGGCCACTAGGGTCGCTTATCTTACTCACACAGCTACCTCATTGCGCCTCTTTTTTTCTTTGCGTCATGTGCTGTTTGGGGAGGGTTTTTTGGAAGGGACATCCTGCGTGACACTGCAGTGACACTCCTAGATGGGCCCGGTGTTTGTGTCGGCCACTAGGGTCGCTTATCTTACTCACACAGCTACCTCATTGCGCCTCTTTTTTTCTTTGCGTCATGTGCTGTTTGGGGAGGGTTTTTTGGAAGGGACATCCTGCGTGACACTGCAGTGACACTCCTAGATGGGCCCGGTGTTTGTGTCGGCCACTAGGGTCGCTTATCTTACTCACACAGCTACCTCATTGCGCCTCTTTTTTTCTTTGCGTCATGTGCTGTTTGGGGAGGGTTTTTTGGAAGGGACATCCTGCGTGACACTGCAGTGCCACTCCTAGATGGGCCCGGTGTTTGTGTCGGCCACTAGGGTCGCTTATCTTACTCACACAGCTACCTCATTGCGCCTCTTTTTTTCTTTGCGTCATGTGCTGTTTGGGGAGGGTTTTTTGGAAGGGACATCCTGCGTGACACTGCAGTGCCACTCCTAGATGGGCCCGGTGTTTGTGTCGGCCACTAGGGTCGCTTATCTTACTCACACAGCTACCTCATTGCACCTCTTTTTTTCTTTGCGTCATGTGCTGTTTGGGGAGGGTTTTTTGGAAGGGACATCCTGCGTGACACTGCAGTGCCACTCCTAGATGGGCCCGGTGTTTGTGTCGGCCACTAGGGTCGCTTATCTTACTCACACAGCTACCTCATTGCGCCTCTTTTTTTATTTGCGTCATGTGCTGTTTGGGGAGGGTTTTTTGGAAGGGACATCCTGCGTGACACTGCAGTGACACTCCTAGATGGGCCCGGTGTTTGTGTCGGCCACTAGGGTCGCTTATCTTACTCACACAGCTACCTCATTGCGCCTCTTTTTTTCTTTGCGTCATGTGCTGTTTGGGGAGGGTTTTTTGGAAGGGACATCCTGCGTGACACTGCAGTGCCACTCCTAGATGGGCCAGGTGTTTGTGTCGGCCACTAGGGTCGCTTAGCTTAGTCATCCAGCGACCTCGGTGCAAATTTTAGGACTAAAAATAATATTGTGAGGTGTGAGGTATTCAGAATAGACTGAAAATGAGTGGAAATGATGGTTTTTGAGGTTAATAATACTTTGGGATCAAAATGACCCCCAAATTCTATGATTTAAGCTGTTTTTTAGGTTTTTTGGAAAAAAACACCCGAATCCAAAACACACCCGAATCCGACAAAAAAAATACGGTTAGGTTTTGCCAAAACGCGGTCGAACCCAAAACACGGCCGCGGAACCGAACCCAAAACCAAAACACAAAACCCGAAAAATTTCCGGCGCTCATCTCTAGTTTCTCCACCATTGTTGCGCCCATTACTGCCCTGACGAGAAAGGGTTCTAATCCAAGTTTGTGGCCTCCCGAAGCCATTGAGGCCTTTTCCCACTTGAAATTAGCCTTTGTGACGGCTCCAGTTCTCCAACAACCAAATTTCGATGAACCTTTCTTCCTAGAGGTTGATGCATTTTCAGTCGGGGTTGGGGCTGTTCTCTCTCAGTACTCCTCTGATAAGAAATTACATCCGTGTGGCTTCCATTCTCGTAAATTCTCTCCGGCCGAACGAAATTACACTATTGGAGACCAGGAACTCTTGGCAATTAAATCCGCCTTGGAAGAGCGGAGATATCTTTTGGAAGGGGCTAAACATGTGTTTACCATCTACACGGATCACAAAAATTTGCTGTACATCAAATCCGCACAATGCTTGAATCCTCGCCAAGCGAGATGGGCACTTTTCTTTTCTCGATTCTCGTTTGTTATCAAGTACCGGGCCGGGACTCTCAATATTAAAGCAGATGCGCTTTCCCGTTCACAAGCTTCCACAGACGAGGATGAATCTCCTGAGCGGGGTTTAATTCTAAATCCAGTTTCTGTCTCTGCTGCTTTAACTACTCCAGCTCCTCCTCCTGGAAGAATGTCCGTACCAGCTAGATTCCGGCCAAGAATACTACAGTGGGTCCATAACTCCAAGTTTTCCGGTCATCCCGGTGCCCAGAAGATGTACAAGTTTCTGCAAAGGTCTTACTGGTGGAACACCATGAGGAAGGATGTACAGGATTACGTTAATTCTTGTCCACAGTGTACACAACATAAATCTCCTCGCCTGTCTCCTGCTGGGTTGCTTCGTCCTTTGCCTATTCCTGTGAGACCCTGGACTCACATTTCCATGGACTTCATCACTGACTTGCCCTGTTCCAAGGGTTGCAACACCGTTTGGGTAATCGTTGACTGTTTTTCGAAGATGGCACACTTCGTGCCTTTGACTGGTCTCCCGACAGCTCCGAAACTGGCTCTACTGTTCATCCAAGAACATTTTCGATTGCACGGGTTGCCACAAGAAATTGTTTCTGACCGTGGGGTACAGTTCACCGCCAGGTTTTGGAAGGCCCTCTGTTTAACTCTACAAATTAAACTTAAGTTTTCGTCCGCTTATCATCCCCATACAAGTGGTCAAACGGAACGAGTCAATCAAGATCTAGAGACTTTCCTTCGTTTGTACCTCTCCCCTTCACAGGACAACTGGGTGGAGTTGTTGCCTTGGGCGGAGTTTGCCCATAATCATGTGTTTCATTCTTCCACTGGGGAATCACCATTCTTCGTCAACTACGGGTTCCATCCATGTGTTCCAGAATTTCCAAGCCTTCCGATAGAACAGGTCCCAGCTGTAACGTCCACTCTACGACACTTCGGACAAATTTGGAGAAAGGTTCATGCTAATCTTAAGAAGGTTTCAGTCCGGTACAAGTTCTTCGCAGATAAGAAACGGCGAGCTGCACCTCAATACAAAGTTGGGGAAGGGTATGGCTGTCCACACGTAATCTCCGGTTGAAGGTGCCCACCATGAAGTTCGCTCCAAGGTTCATCGGTCCTTACCCTGTGCTACAAGTCTTAAATCCTGTGGTCTGTAAGCTGGGTTTGCCTTCCCACCTTCGAATACCTAACGCCTTTCATGTTTCTCTCCTCCGTCCCCTCATTCTGAATCGGTTCCACTCAGCATCCCCTAGGCCAACGTCTGTAGTGACAGAAGCTGGAATGGAGTTTGAAAGCAAAGCTATTCTTGACTCTCGTTATCTTCATAAAAAATTACAGTACTTGGTGGACTGGAAGGGTTATGGCCCTGAGGAGAGAAGTTGGATTAAGGCTACTGAAGTAACGGCTCCTCGACTGGTTCGGATCTTCCACTCCAGACATCCAACTAAACCCGGAAAGTGTCCAGGGGCCACTCCTGGAGGAGGGGGTACTGTCACTCACTGCAGGCAGCGGCGGCCGCGCTTGTCCCTGCGGGTGACCTGGTCTGCCCGGCGCCTCTCTTCCCCCGGCGGTCTCTGGTCCCGGCGGCGGGTCGGCGTGTTCCTCCGGCGGCTTCCCGGAGCGAGGGCGCCGCCATCGTAGTGAGCTCAAGGAGGCGGAGCAGGACTGACGTCACCTGCCTGCTCCGCCAATCAGGCAAGGGCGGGGAATTCAAAACCAGACGCCGGGCAGAGATCCGGTGCCTGAGTATCTTCGTTTCTCCCGCAGAAGCTGTGATTTCCAGAGCTCCCACGTTCCTGTGACCTCCGTGCCTCCAAGCACCTCCATGCCTCCAAGCACCTCCGTGCCTCCTAGCACCTCCGTGCCTCCAAGCACCTCCGTGCCCCCAAGCACCTCCGTGCCTCCAAGCACCTCCGTGCCTCCAACACCACAGTGCCTCCAACACCACAGTGCCTCAGCACTCAGCATTTCTGTGCCTCCGGCACCGCCGTGCCTCAATACCGGTGTCTCCAGCACTTCAGTACCTCGGTACCTCAGCATTCAGTATCTCCACAAGTCTTGTCTTTCAGGAAACCTGCGAGAATTCTTCTGTGCTTCCTGCCTGCCGTCTTAATCCTGCATGAGGAAGACCTACATCCGGCCATCTCTACTGCGACCCAGTAGCGGTTCCTCTTCCCGGTCATCGGAAGAAGCCCCGAGTCCACAACACTCCCAAATCAGGTTAGTGACACTAATCTTGCAATGTAAATGTAACACAATCAAGGGAAGACTGAAGTCTGCACCCAGCAATAAGCAAAATTGAAGTTAGGTGTTTGGACCTCATTCAGCATGGATTGTTAAAGTGCAAAAACACAAATTGGCTGATTATCGGCAGACATATGTATAACACACAATGGCATTGCTTTTTCACTTCAGGGATGCTGAAGCAGAAAGCTAGATTCCTTATTAAACAACAGTACTATAAGAAAGATGCACCAGGTAACGGCTATAGGAGCATGAGCAGCATTAGACATGACACAGGTGCCATCTCTGACTGGCCAAAAGATTGAGGGCATCTTTGTATGTGCATGGTTATATAATGCTGTGGGCTCCCAACTCTTTTACCATGATCTATGTCCTGGAATTATATGCCCAAGCGGGCATTACCTTGTGTGTGACATCCATGTGCATTCTCAGCATCCAATAGACAGGATCACTGGAGTCACCTTACCTGCAGCCATCATACAGTAGCTCCCTACAATGGTTGTAGTTCGCTGCTAGTGTGTCATGTACAGATAAGTGCATTACTCCCCTGAAAGCAGTTACTAAAGTTGAAAATTACTCCAAAGTCTAATCTCCATCTGACAAAAAGGCCTCCCTCATGGACACATTTTTAAATGATATATCTTCATTTTATTTACCTATTTATTTTTAATATAAATATTTTTTTAAATATCAGTGCCTATTTTATATAGAAATGAGCAGGTTTGTTTTTCAGAAAATTGGATTCACCTAAACTTTCCTGCCAGGCTCGGATTCTAAAAGGAGGCAAAACATCATCATCCTGGCGCTACATCTTGCAGGTTTTGGATTTTATATAAATGATTGCAGCAGTGACTTTGCTCCATTTCACAGCAGACACTGGAGAGAACTGTGTGGCTCTGACGTCTGTTCTGAGTATTGGCACAATATTGGGTGTGACCACCCTTTGGCCCTCATTCCGAGTCGTTCGCTCGGTATTTTTCATCGCATCGCAATGAAAATCCGCTTAGTACGCATGCGCAATATTCGCACTGCGACTGCGCCAAGTAATTTAACAATGAAGATAGTATTTTTACTCACGGCTTTTTCATCGCTCCGGCGATCGTAATGTGATTGACAGGAAATGGGTGTTACTGGGCGGAAACACGGCGCTTTATGGGCGTGTGGATGAAAACGCTACCGTTTCCGGAAAAAACGCAGGAGTGGCTGGAGAAACGGGGGAGTGTCTGAGCGAACGCTGGGTGTGTTTGTGACGTCAAACCAGGAACGACAAGCACTGAACTGATCGCACAGGCAGAGTAAGGTTGAAGTTACTCAGAAACTGCAAAGTAGTTTGTAATCGCAATATTGCGAATACATCGGTCGCAATTTTAAGAAGCTAAGATACACTCCCAGTAGGCGTAGGCTTAGCGTGTGTAACTCTGCTAAATTCGCCTTGCGACCGATCAACTCGGAATGAGGGCCTTTGTCTTTAAAATTGCATAAAATCTTCTAGGTGCACTTGCACACAGTTTTTGAAGGAACTCGACAGGAAGGCTATTCCAAACATCTTGGAGAACTAATCACAGATCTTTTGTGAATGTAGCCTTGCTCAAATCTCTTCATGTAATCCCAGACAGACTCGATGATGTTGAGATCAGGCCTCTGTGGATCTCTTCCCAGACTCCTTGTTCTTCTTTACGCTGAAGATAGTTCTTAATGACATTGGCTGTATGTTTGGGGTGTTGTCCTGCTGCAGAATAAATTTGGAGCCAATAAGACACTTCCCTGATGGTATTGCATGATGGATGGACCAAATCCCCCTTCTTTTGCTGAAATGCAGCACCAAACTTGCAAGGAACCTCCACCATGTTTCACTGCTGTCTGCAGACACTCATAGTACTGCTCTCCAGCCCTTTGGTGAACTGGTACAGCCAAATATTAAACATTTTGACTCATCAATCCAGAGCACCTGCTGATAGTACTGCAACATCTAATAAATGTTGTCCAGGGGGACAGAAAGTTTAGAAAAGGGCAATTGAAATCAAAATCTTGCACAATGTTAAAAAAAAGGGGTAGAGGTGTCACATTATAAATGGACAAATCAGTGGCCAAAAAAGAGAACACTAAGGCTGAAGAACAAACTGTGTGTTCACAGATCACTGAGGATAGTCTAGGGGTGTCCACGTTCATTAGCTATGTGTGAGTCTGACATTGCTGATACTGTACTTGTAGAGAAGCCTCCTTCCACAATATCTGCAAATGTAGGGATGAGCAGTACACGTACAGATGGTGATGATGGTGATATAATAGCTGAGGATGCTATTGTGGAAGTGAAACGGGATGAGGGGGATATTTGTGTCATATCTGACACTACTGAGGAGGATGACAATGTTGATAAAGTTGTTTGCATAAATCAGCCACCAATGGCAGCAGTTCTTGCGCTTGATAAAAAAGGAAGCCATTGTGATGTCTGGGCATAAGACCAAAAAAGCCGCCTCTTGGGTGTGGGATTATTTCTACCCAAATCCTGATAACTTTTGTGAAGGCATCTGCTTCATTTGTGAGGCCAAAGTTAGTAGAGGTAGGAACATTAATCACCTAGGCACCTCCTCCCTGTTATGTAATTTGCAGCGAGTTTATAAAATTAATTTTACTCAATTATGATCAGTTGTTGTCATTAATACTATCATCATCATCCTCTTCATTAGTGATTGGAGACAGTGCTTCCAAAAATAGTATTGGGGGGCCCAAACAAACCAAGTTCAGTTACAAAAGTGTCAGTCCCGGTTACTGAAGTGTTTGGTTGTTTAAATTCTGCATGTCTTTCATAAAAGTGGGTGGGAGGGCCCAAGGACTATTCCTTTTTGCACCAATTTTCTTTTCATAATGGGCTGTATTTTTGTGGGGTATTGTGGACTGTCTTTGCATTACTAATTTGCAACATATTTTAACAATTTTCTTTTATTTTAATCAATCAATCAATCAATCAATCAATCATTCTTGTATTTTTCATGGCCTTTTCTCTTCTGACTTGCTACAGAACAGTAGGTTGGTATAGTCCATGTCTCAATTTTTATTTTGTTAATAATCAATTAATCAAGTCTTCTTGTATTTTATGGTCTTTTCTCTCATGACTTGCTGCAAAACAAACGGTCTATATAGTCCACATCTCAATTGAATTTTTTTAATACTCAATCATTCTTTTATGACCTTTTCTTTTCTCACTTGCTGCAAAACAGAGGGTTGATATAGTCTGTGCCTCAATATTCTTTTTTATAATCAATCAATCAATCAATCAATCAATCAATCATTCTGTTACCTACCTTCAACTATATACTTCACTTCCATTTACCTGTATTTCTCTCGAGTCTCTGATCTAGTTCTTGGTAAATGGAAAAATTAATGGTTATTTTCTATGCAGTCATATAGTTTATTAAACTGCCATCCTGTCTGCCACTGCAGTGCCACTCTGTTTCCTAGATGTGCCATGTTTGAAGTTAAACTGCTACGTTTTAATGCTGCCCATTGCTGTTGCTTAGTTTAGTCAGCCAGCCAGCTCGGTGCAACCTTTTGGCCTAAACTGGACAAAAACAATATTTTGAGCTGTGAGGTGCTCAAAGTTGACGGGAAGTGACTGGGATTGAATGTTATTGAAGTTAATAATACCATAGGAAGAAAAATAGGCCCAAATTATCTGATATTAGCTGTTTTAATTAATTTAAAAAAAATCCAGATCTAAAACCAAAACACGTTAGGGCGGTTTTGGCAAAATCAACACCAAAACACTAAGTTAGTTACAGATCCAAAATCAAATCAAAGGGGTCAGCACACATCTGTAATTATATATAATAGTTAGTCCAGGGGATATTTAATTACCCTGTGCACAAGGCACTCTATGAACACAGGATTAAATGAAACTTGCCATACTCAATTTAAAGAATTCAGATAGACAGTGTTATCTATTCATATAAGAAAACTGTACGCGTTGTGTGTCATAGCATTTTTTTTATTTATTTTTTAGAAATATACTTCTTATATGAAGACAAAAAAATTATTTTCAGAATTTTGGTCTGTCTGTTCATTTCGGGGCATCACGTAAAAATTACTGGATGAATTTGGATCACGTGTTCACCATTGTATAGCTTAGTGACGTAGAAAGAAACTGAGGTATGTATGATCTTGATGTGACATCAGGGAGAGAAAAAAACAGATGCTTGACACTCGGTGCATGCAGTGTGCAGGCTCCTCAAGTCCAAAATTACTATATGTATATAAATATATACTGTATATACAATATATACATATGTTGCACACCCCAAAAAATGCTCAGTGCTGCAGGCGTAGATCTCAGGACCACCTACTTCTCCCATGGGCAGCTTCATGTTGTTTGCTCATGAGGTATTAGCCCCAAGTATCTTTTTGTGGCAATTCCTGAAGGAAAAAATACAAATAATGTTTACAGAGACATTTTGTGATCAATGAGTACAATATGAAATATAAATCACAATATTAGATGGCACTACTGTCTTTGTAAAATCAGTTCTGCTGAGCAATAACAGACATCCACTCGAGCAAAGCTGTGGGCAAGCGCTAGTAAAATAAAAAATAAAATAAAAAAACAGGCAGATCTTGTATGTTCCCTGTTGCTTAGTTGAGAAACACATACACTTGCAACAAACTGGTCATATTGGTGGTCATTCCGAGTTGTTTGCTCGTTGCCGTTTTTTGCAACGCAGCGATTAGGTGGAGAATGCGCATGCGCATGGTACGCAGCGCTCATGCGTTAAGTAATTTTACACAAAACTTTAGAGATTTACACAAGCTCGAGCAACGTTTTTTCAACACTCGAGTGAAAGTAGTGTGATTGACAGGAAGTGGGTGTTTCTGGGCGGAAACTGGACGTTCAGAGGATACCTGCAAATATTAAGGAACCCATGATGTACTATAGAATGATCACAGCAGATATCTCTGATATCTAACATGCTCTCTCCATTTTCATCCACAAATGCCGTCCCAACAGTTTCAATGGTGGCTGCTATACTGCCGGATTTATGCATTCTGTAGCTTGGCCATGATAGGTAACACCAATGTGGCCCCTGGAAAGTGGTGTGTGTACCCCGTTAAAAGTTTGCTTACAGTGTCTGCAGCAGTGAAGGCAAAGCGCTCGTACAGCAGGTGTTAAGTACTGTCCCTAGTCTGATCACATGGTCCAGATACTGAATACGGATTGGAAAAGGCAGTCTGGGAGCAAAGGATCCTTGTGGGAAGAAGGAGGAATAGGATGGAAGTGACTGGAGGTGCTGGACACGCTGAGTGAGGAGCGGAGAGGGAGCTGAGTAACGGATGCCAACCGCATGGTCACACTGAGTGGTGAGAGCAGCGCTGAGGAGCAGAAGCAACGGGATGCTACCGGAGTGCAGAGAGCTGGAAGAGCAAGTGTGAGACATTGCAGCCAGAGACCAGACACCGCCAGGCCTAGTGAAAGAGCCTGCCATCTTGTACAGTGAGGAATTGCTAAATGCAGGTCCAGCTAGTGAACACTTCTGCTACACAGTTCTGAGTGAGTACACAGGGACTGTTATACCCCTTTCACACAGAAAATGAAATTACTGGGTAAAGCAGGTCCTTTTACTGTGTGGAATTTACCAGGGTTGGAGACCCGGGAATTTCGACCTGGGTTGACCCTTTCACACAAACAAAATACCCGTTTTGATCGGCAAATTACCGGGTTGAAATTCTTGACCCATTAATTTGCTTCTCTGTGTGAAAGGGGGGGTCAGGCAGAGACCAGCAAAAGACCCAACACTGAAATGCCGGGTAATTGGCGGGATATCTGTCTGAAAATTATTTCATTGATACTAACCACAGGCAAACCAAGTACCCAGGCCCAAATATCCAAATGATCACACGTTGTGCAGTGTAAAAGGAGCAGGCAGCACAATACAGTTTTACAGTGCAACGTCTTTTAAATCAGCCCTGTGTGAGAATAGCTAAGACAACCACCCCATGCTTAAACACTGTTGGGAGATATATTTATGACCATGGTAGAGAAAGAGTCATTTATGCAAGTGAAAGTGAGTTATTATGTCTGGAAAAGGCTGAGTCCTTTATGCAAGTGAGTTACTTTATCTGGAGACAGAGACTGAGTTTATTTACTCAAGAAACCCTTACAACTAAGTAAACAGCATTTGTCAGGAGACACTACAATCCCTCCGCTAGAAACATCCTTTTTGAATAAGACTGAGATACAGTGACATTCTTACAGCCCAGGATTACTTATGTTCATGTGTGCCATTACCCTATTGCAATACTATGGTACCACAGGATTCTAAAAGAGCCCCAACGTTATTTGCCAGTAAAGATTATTTCTACTTGGTTAGGGAAAGCTAGAAATTTAGCAACTGTAATTGCACAAGTTGGTTTTTCATTACTCTTCTCATCACCACATTTTAGCTTGTGATTGTAATATGCCAATATCCGTGATGTATATGTCTTTTTCATTATTGAATGATCCAATGTGATGTGAACTGCAGTCAGTTGTCATCTCTTTATCTTCTTTTATTGCCCTATTCTTCTTGTGATTTTTCAATATTTTTGCCAATTAAATCATCATCCTCAATCCAGAGTTCATTGCGGCTCAATAAAAAGATATCCTGTTGGAACTCACTCCTGTTTCATATCAGTCTCTCCTACCTCTCTGAGCAAGGTACTACAGAACAAGGTACAGGAAAGAACATTTCAGGAGAAAGGTCTGTCACATAGCCACCCAACACCTGTAATACCTCTCTCAACCACTTAGACATACCCACCAACCCCAGGGTGTTACACCATCTCTATATGGTGTTATCCTATAGCAGCCTATAATTTGCTGCAGCCATTTCCAAGTAATTTGCACACAGTTGCATAGATACTAAAATGTATTTTATTTTTTCCTCACAAAATTCTGCAATTTCTTATAGTTTTACATATTTGCTGAGATTTTGGGGCTGATAGTGTATGGTGCTTCCACTTCTACATGGAACTGGCCACTCCCACACAGCAGTGGTCACACCTTCTCTGTTTCTCGCAATAGGCCCTTGATAATTTTAAGTCCCAGGTCCATGTGACCCTTAAACCAGGGCAATCTTAACATATGGGCACACTGGGCAACTGCCCAGGGCCTCACAATTCTAGAGGCATTCGAGCAGAGGCAGACTGGGCCATGGGGCATCTGCCAACAGCTCCTTGGCTGGCAGGTAGAAAATGATGCCCAGCCACTTTGTGAGTTACACACAAAGCTAGGCAGCATTCTCTACCTGCCTCACAGTCAGCATGCTGATTGGTGGACAGCTGGAGCTATCCTCCAATCAAAATGCTGGCAGACATTCACTGTATGAATGCATGTGGAGAGACAGTGCAGGATTGCAGGAGGCAGTGGCGTAACTACTGCCCCCGCAGCCCTCGCGGTGGCTTGGGGGCGAGGGGCTGCGGGGGCGCCGCCACTGATTTAGAGCAGATTGACATGCGGACGAGCGTCCACATGTCAATCTGTTGTCACTAACCCTCCCTGCTGTGAAGGAGGGACACGGAGGGCACAGCGCGCGCCTCTCCCGTGTCCCTCCTGCGTCTCCGGCGTGTCTAATAAAGGAAGTGCCGTTCGTGAGCTCTGATTGGCTCATGAACCGGCACTTCCTTTAACAGACCCGCGGCCGGAGACCCAGGAGGAACACAGGAGAGGCGCGCGCTGTGCCCTCCTTGTCCCTCCTTCACAGCAGCGGGGGAGCGCGGGGGGGCACTGAGGGGGCATATATGGCACTGGGGGGGGCACTGAGGGGGCATATATGGCACTGGGGGGGCACTGAGGGGGCATATATGGCACTGGGGGGCACTGAGGGGCATATATGGCACTGGGGGGGCACTGAGGGGGCATATATCGCACTGGGGGGCACTGAGGGGGCATATATGGCACTGTATGTCTACCTGGCACATGGGGGGGGCTATATTTGGCACTGGGGGCACGTGAGCACCTGGCACTGTGGGGGAATATCTGGCACTGGGGGCATATGTGGCACTGGGGGGGGCTATATTTGGCACTGGGGGCATGTGAGTACCTGGCACCATGGGGGAATATCTGGCACTGGGGACATATGTGGCACTGGGAGCACAGCCCTAGCAACAAGCACTACCCCATAGCACTGAGCATGACACCCAGTGCATGAAACCCCTGGCAACGAGCATGACACCCAGTGCATGAAACACCTGGCAACGAGCATGACACCCTGAGCATGAAAACCCCTGGCACCGTGCATGGAACCAAGAGCATGAAACCCCTGGCAACGAGCAGGTAATTTAAAAGTAATTAGAAGCCTTACTGTAGGACTTAATTTGTAATGGGCATTACGGTGTGTGGCATAATGTATCACGGACATTGCGGTGTGTGTCAGAATGTGTCACAGGCATTACGGTGTGTGGAATACTATATCACGGGCATTGTGGTATGTGGTATAATGTCTCAGGGGCATTGCAGTGTGGCATAGGGTATAACGGGCATTGCGGTGTGTGTCACAGGCATTACGGGGTATGGTATACTATATCACGGGCATTGTGATATGTGGTATAATGTCTCAGGGTCATTGCAGTGTGTGGCATAATGTATCACGGACATTGCAGTGTGTGTCATAATGTGTTAGGCATTACAGTGTGTTGTATACTATATCACGGGCATTGTGGTATGTGGTATAATGTCTCAGGGTCATTGCAGTGTGGCATAATGTATAACGGGCATTGGGGTATGTGTCAGGCATTACTGTGTGTTGTATACTATATCACGGGCATTGTGGTATGTGGTATAATGTCTCAGGGTCATTGCAGTGTGGCATAATGTATAACGGGCATTGCGGTATGTGTCAGGCATTACGGTGTGTTGTATACTATATCACGGGCATTGTGGTATGTGGTATAATGTCTTAGGGTCATTGCAGTGTGTGTCATAATGTGTCACAGGCATTGTATGTGCTATAATGTATCAGGGGCATTGCAGTGTGTAGCATAATTTATAACGGGCATTGTGATTCCTGTCGTCATGTGTCACAGGCATTACGGTGTGTGGCATAATGTGTCACAGGTATTACGGTGTGTGGCATAATGTGTCACAGACATTGTATGTGCTATAATGTATCAGGGGCATTGCAGTGTGTAGCATAATGTATAACGGGCATTGCGATTCCTGTCGTCATGTGTCACAGGCATTACGGTGTGTGGCATAATGTGTCACAGGCATTACGGTATGTGGCATAATGTGTCGGGGGCATTATGGTGTGTGCATATTGTGTCATGTGCATTATTGTGTGTGGAATAATGTCTAAGGGCCATTGCAGTATGTGGCATAATGTACACTGGGCATTACTATAAGGAGGAAAAATGACAAATAATGTAAGGGGCATGAATCAGGATTATTTTTCTTTCCTGTGGTGGCTAACGTCTGGGCGTGCAGGTTGCAAAACTGGGGTATAAGGAAGTCTTTTCCTGCAATGCCACGCCCCTTTATGCAAAGCCACGCCCATTCCAACGAAGCCACACACCCTTTGTTGTTGTAGTGTCAATTATGGGGGATGGGGGGGGGGGGGCGAATAATTTTTTGGCTTGGGGGAGAAAAACTTCTAGTTACGCCACTGGCAGGAGGGGTACATTATGGGTTTGTTTTTTTCATTTATTCCGGGAATTGGTGAATAGGGGCCCCAGTGCACTGCTTTGTCCAATGCTGTTAAGACTACCCTGCCTTAAACTGGTTCTCGATCTACTGTAATTCCTATTGTGGCAGAAAAACTTTAAATCTAATAGTCTTAATTTTTCATTCATTGCTTCCACTCTAAAGGCATGTTAGGAAACCAAATAGCTATTCAGCATAAATTATGAACTCTGTCTGAGATATGAGTTAGAACATTAACGATTATATCCATCTTGTGAAATGTAATATCATCAATTTAGTGTAGTAAATAGATGGACCTTGGGTTCTGGCAGTAAGTGTGTTCGTAGTTTTGGAAATATGTATAGTTTCCAAGAAGACTGGAACATGTGTAATCAGCAAGCGAGAGCATTTCATATATTTCGTCACATCTGTAATTTTGGAATGACTCCATCTAATTTTATCCTAACTTTGTTATCTTCTAATCAGGTAATTCTGAAATATAGAACGTCAGGGCCACATGATGTAATTTCGGCAACTAAAGGATTATGATCAGCCAGCAAACTGAAACTCCATGTGGGAACAATATTCTCTCTAGTCTGCAGTAGGTTACCAGGGCCGAAACTAGGGTATCTGTCACCCGGGGCAAGGCAGTTATTTGGCGCCCCCGCGCCCCCCCCCCCAAAGGGTTACACAGCACTGCTCACTGCTCCAACACACACACTCAAGGTTACACTGCACTGCTCCAACACACATACACACAGGGTTACACTGCACTGCTCACTGCTCTAACGAACACACATAAGGTTACACTGCACTGCTCAAACACACATACACAAAGGGTTACACTGCACTGCTCACTGCTCCAACACACACTCAAGGTTACACTGCACTGCTCCAACACACATACACACAGGGTTACACTGCACTGCTCACTGCTCCAACACACACACTCAAGGTTACACTGCACTGCTCCAACACACATACACACAGGGTTACACTGCTCTGCTCTCTGCTCCAACACACACACTCACACACACACACACACACACACGGTTACACTGCACTGCTCCAACACACATACACACAGGGTTACACTGCACTGCTCACTGCTCCAACACACACACACACACACACACACACACACACACGGTTACACTGCACTACTCACTGCTGCAACACACACACACACACACACACACGGTTACACTGCACTGCTCACTGCTCCCTGCTCCAACACACACATACACACTGGGTTACAGTACACAGCACACACATATTGTACATATACTGTACAGCTGACCGCCTGTCCCTACCTTTCCAGACTTCTAGCGCTCATCTGCTGAATCAGTCAGGGCCCCCTCCTCTCAGTTTCTGAAGCGTCACACACACAGCGCTGGCAGAGGCTTGCATGTGTGAGAAGTGGCGCCTCTACGTACATGTGTCTCTGGTTAGCAGCTCTCCTGACTGTCCCGGCGCAGCGTTGTGGGGACGGAGCCTCTTCAACCCTGCGCCGTCCTGCACTGCATGTCAGGTTACCGCCTCCACACACGTATTTCCAGGAAGCAGATCTCCGGAGCGACCCGGCGGAGCGGGAGCAGCGCGTCTTCAACCCCTGCACTGCATGATTCACGACAGCGCCGTCTCTATTTCCGTGCCAAGGCCGCCTGCCCCCCTAGCCCCCCACCCCACCCCCCCCACCCCCCCTAGTTACGGCTCTGAGGTTACTTTCATTATGCTCATTGTTCTTGGTTATGTTATGTGTTCCCTATGGCATTGTTATTTTAAAGTCTGTTCCTCATCCCTTAGTTTCTACTAAAGTAGGTGAAAATTAACATTTTCACTTACCTTTGTAGAAATTAAGTATCAGGGACATTCATTATAAAGGTAATGCAGGAGATACTGTGGCATCCCGGAAAATGGTGTGTGTGCAGGGCCGTCTTTTCGTATGGGCTCAATGGGCTCTTGCCCAAGGGCCCCAGGAGTATAAGGGCCCTAGGCTCATAGCTGAGGATCCCCTCTTTCCAGGGGTACCAGATTTTTGAAAATCGGCACTGGAGAACTGGAGATATCAGACTTGAAAGCAGTGGTCCCCATCCAAGCCTGTTAATTGCTCTTCCCAGCCAGATATCTCGGGTTCTGTCTGACTTAGAGTTTCTCTGCGGGTATAACCTAAAAGCTGTGACTCTCCCCTTTTGGTGGACTTTGGCAGCTTGTCTCTGCTGTGCCCAGAACCAGAGATATCAGCCTCCAAGCAGCTGGTCCCTGCTCCAGCTCCACACACCTAATATGCAGTTTTAGATTTTCATTGGTAAATTGGTCTGGCTCCTGAACTCTGATCCCCAAGTACCCAGAACCAGGGCCGTCTTTTCGTATGGGCTCAATGGGCTCTTGCCCAAAGGCCCCAGGAGTATAATGGCCCTAGGATGATAGCTTAGGGTCCCCTCTTTCCAGGGGTACCAGAATTTTGAAAATCGGCCCTGGGGAACCGGAGATATCTGACTTGAAAGCAGTGGTCCCCATTCAAGCCTGTTAATTGCTATTCCCAGCCAGATATCTTGGGTTCTGTCTGACTTAGAGTTTATATGAGGGTAGACTCCAAAAGCTGTGACTCTCCCCTTTTGGTGGACACTGGCAGCTTGTCTCTACTATGGCCAGAACCAGAGATATTAGCCTTCAAGCAGCTGGTCCCTGCTCCAGCTCCACACGCCCAATATGCAGATTTAGATTTTCGTTGGTGGATTGCTCTGGCTCCTGAACTCTGATCCCCAAGTTCCCAAAACCTTCTGAAAGGTGGGACTCTCTATTTTTTTTTATCCCATTCAAACCTAAGAAATATATTTTCAGGAACTTGAGATATCTGCAGTCAAGCAAGCTGTCCTCTAACCATAAAATTATAAATATTAAGCACACTCCACTATCCACCCCTCCCCTACATATTAAACACCCCCTACCACCCTGGAAGTCATGTACCAGGGCTTCTTCATTCAGCCCAATGCCCCCTTCTACAGTTTAGCCCCATCTGTGCAGTAAAGGAGTAATTAGCAGAAATGACTGCTCCAGGTCCTACATTCTGAGCGGAAGATAGAACACCCCCTACCACCCGCGGGACATCAAAGCTGCCACTGATAGAACCCCCCACCCCTACCACTGGAGGATGGGTAGGGGGCCCAGTGCATTGCTGTGCCCAGGGGCCTACACTGCTGTTAAGACGGCCCTGCCCAGAACCTTCTGAAAGGTGAGACTCTCTAGTTTTTTTTATCCCATTCAAAGCTAAGAAATATATTTTCAGGAACTTGAGATATCTGCAGTCAAGCAAGCTGCCCTCCCACCAGAAAATGATAAACATTAAGGCCACTCCACTATCCACCCCTCCCCTATGTATTAAACACCCCCTACCACCCTGGAAGTGATGTATCAGGGCTTCTTCATTCAGCCCAAAGTCCCCTTCTACAGTTTAGCCCCATCTGTGCAGTAAAGGAATAATTGGCAGAAATTACTGCTCCAGGGGCCTAATTCAGAGTTGATCGCAGCAGCAAATTTGTTAGCAGTTGGGCAAAACCATGTGCACTGCAGGTGGGTGCAGATATAAATAACATGAGCAGAGAGAGTTAGATTTGGGTGGGGTGTGTTCAAACTGAAATCTAAATTGCAGTCTAAAAATAAAGCAGCCAGTATTTACCCTGCACAGAAACAATATAACCCATCCAAACCTAACTCTCTCTGCACATGTTATATCTGGCACACCTGCAGTGCACATGGTTTTGCCCAACTGCTAACAAATTAGCTGCTGCGATCAACTCTGGATAACTCCCCGCCCCCAGGTCCTACATGCCGAGTGGAAGATAGAACACCCCTACCGCCCGCGGGACATCAAAGCTCCCACTGATAGCAACCCCCCACCCCTACCGCTGGTGGATGGGTAGGGGGCCCAGTGCATTGCCGTGCCCAGGGGCCTACACTGCTGTTAAGACGGCCCTGTGTGTGTGCCCCTTTAAAGTTTACTTACAGGTTCACAGCAGAAAGCGGGAAGCGATGGAACAGCAAGAGTTAAGTGAAGACCCTGCTTCGATCACATGGCCTGGATGCTGATGGCTAATTGGGCAAGACAGCCTGGGAACAGAGGAGCCTTGTGGGAAGAAGAGAACGAGAGCAGTGTTGCAGAGTAGAAGCAGCTGGGTGCTACCGGGAATCCAAGTGCTGGGTAGTGAGTGTGAGATGTCACAGCCGGAGACCGGACACCGCCAGGTCTAGTGAAAGGCATGGACACCGCAGCCATCTTGTGACAGTGAGGAACCACTGAAAAGTTGTTCAGCAAGTGAATATCTCTGTTCTAAGGTGACTGACTGAGTACTTTGAAACTTAGTAATCTACTTACTAAGCCTTGGATGGAGATAAAGTCGCTGGAAATAAAGTACCAGCCAATGAGCTCCTAACTGCCAGGCCACAGGCTGTGTTTTAAAAATGACAGTTAGGAGCGGATTGGCTGGTACTTTATCTACAGTGACTTTATCTCCATCAAAGGCTTAGTAAATAGACCCCTTATTGACCTAATCCACCGACAGTCCTAACACCCAATTTATGAGGGGTATCCAATTGCAGATGAAAATACACTGGGGCCATTTTTTGCGATTTTTTTGCCTATGTTTCACTCGTATTTTTTTTACAGGCTATCCAATTTAGCTGCCTGTAAAAAAAATAATACATTATCTCCTGAAAACACACAGGTTCAGTGAAACCTGTGTGTTTTCTGAGAAAAAGCACCTTTTTGGGGATTTGGTTTCGACTGCCTGAGGCAGGTGAAACAAAATCCCTGATATGCCGGCGTGAACCGCGGCTTTACGGGGCTAACTGGATAGCCTCCAACAGAACAATTAGCTGCACTAATTGCAGTGTTAAAAAGGCGCGGACAGCATAGTGCCATCTCCACCAGCTAATTCCTGTGAACAGGCCAGTATAGACAACCATTCCCTTTGCTTTGAAACTGTTGGGTCATTAAGAACTGAGTTATTGTGCAATTACAAGTCAGATATTTGATCTGGAAAGGACTGAGTTATTTATGCAAGTAAATTCCTTTAACTAAAAGAGACTGAGTTTATCTAAACAAGAGACCCTCATTGTCATTTGAGTTATATTTGTCAAGAGACACTACCATCCCTTTGCTAGCTACACCCTCTTTGGAAATAACTGAGATACGTTGTCATTATTACAGGCCAAAATTTCTTATATGTGCTATTTCCCCCATTAAATCACTGTGGCACTAGAATTCTACCAGAGCTCCAACGTTAATTGCCGGTGATCATTATACCTTGGCTAGGGAAAGCTAGAAAGTTAGTAATTGTTATTGTTAAATGTGATTTTCATCTCTCTCCTCATGACTACATTATAGACTGTGGCCCTCATTCCGAGTTGTTCGCTCGCAAGCTGCTTTTAGCAGCTTTGCACACGCTAAGCCGCCGCCTACTGGGAGTGAATCTTAGCATAGTAGATTTGCGAACGAAAGATTAGCAGATTTGCGAATAGACAGTTCTTAGCAGTTTCTGAGTAGCTCGAGACTTACTCTGCCACTGCGATCAGTTCAGTCAGTTTCGTTCCTGGTTTGACGTCACAAACACACCCAGCGTTCACCCAGACACTCCCCCGTTTCTTCAGACACTCCCGCGTTTTTCCCAGAAACTGCAGCGTTTTTTCGCACACACCCATAAAACGTCCAGTTTCCGCCCAGAAACACCCACTTCCTGTCAATCACACTACGATCACCAGAACGAAGAAAAAACCTCGTAATGCCGTGAGTAAAATACCTAACTTAATAGCAAATTTACTTGGCGCAGTCGTATTGCGGACATTGCGCATGCGCATTAGCGACTAATCGCTCCGTTGCGAAAAAAATATAACGAGCGATCAACTCGGAATGACCGCCTGTGATTCTAATTATAATATGCTAATATCTGTGATTCTAACTATAATATACTAATACCTGTGATTCAATTGATTGTCTCTTACATCTTTGCATGTTCCATTTTGGTGTGAACTGTAGCCAATTGTCTTCTTGTTATCTTCTTTGGATGGCAAATTCTTCTTGTGATTTTTATTTTATGGCTAGAGAGGGAAACCACAAGGTCAATTAAAAAGTCAATAGTAATAGTAAAAAGTCAATCCTGGACATGGTGCCATGGGCAGCCGAGAGGCATGAGTATTCCCTGTCTGTAGGGTGGAAAAATCTCCACACATCAGTGAGGTGCAGTTGGTGCGTGAAAAAGGGGATACCAAAGGTAGGGGAAGGGCGTGCACGAGCGGAGGAGTTTGTGTCCATATAGGTAGAGGCGACGATATTAAAATCGCCACCCACTATCATGGGGAGGGAGGCAAACGGATATAACTTGGTCAGTAGTCGTTTAAAAAATACTTTAGAGTAAGAATTAGGTGCATACATTCTATAAAGAACATATTTAGTTTGTATAACATAATCTCTAAAATAAGAAACCTGCCTGTAGGATCACATATAGAGGTAAGAACTTCAATATGCAAAGATCGTTTAGCCAGGATCAGGACACCTCTAGCTTTAGAAGAATATGGAGCATCTGCGAGCACCTGCCAACCCAGGACACCCAGTTTTTGGGCATCCGGGGAAAGTAGGTGGGTCTCTTGTATAAACATCAAATCCATATGCAGTCTATTTAAGTAAAGTAGGATCTTCTTCCTCTTAATAGGAGAATGTATTCCCCCTACATTCCATGTACCAACCCTAACGGAAGACATATATAACTACTCTATAAGGTGTCTCATGAGAGGACACAATGCATACCCAGAAAAGAGAGCGGACAGGGGAAGACACAAAAGGAGGAACGGGAAGGGAGAGAGAGAGAGAAACAACAAAGTCATAGAGACACAAATGAAAACAGAGATCCATATAGGAGCCTCACAATAACAATCTAAGAGCGACTTCACGGGTGGAGAAAACAAGATTTAACAATAAGCGGCGAGGAGCGCACCGCTCCTAGCCACCCACCACAATATAGAGCTAAATAGGGAGGGGGAAGGGGAGGGGGACAGGGAAGGGAAGTATAAGTGTGAGCGGTCAAAATGGCGAGGCGCGCTGTCTAAACTCACATAAAAAATAAGGAGAAGAAGAAATATGTAAACGTTTGATAACAGTTGCTAGCAAGGCATTTGTTAATAATAATTTTAAATAGGTAAAAGGTATAAGCATTTACAACAATATACATCACCCAGAGGACTGGAGAAACCAGGGGGAGAAACATCATCGAGAACATATGAGATGCATGTCCAGGAGGTAGAAGGGGCATGAACGTAAGGGGAATATGTATAGCACCCGGGGGGAGGGAAGGGGGTAACCATGGACGTAGAAGGCATTTGGACGTGGGCCATATTATCCGATCAGTTCGAGCCAGAGTCAGGTGCCAGGAGTTCCGAGACAAACGCAGCAGCATCGTCTGGGTTGGTGAAGTCCTTGAAAGAGGAACCCTCGAAGACTCTCAACCGCGCGGGGTAGAGTAGGGCAAACTTGCGGCCTTCACGGGCTAGTTTGGAGCAGACGGGAGAAAATGCCTTTCTGAGTCTGGTAAGTTCAGGGGAAAAGTCTTGGAAGAGGAGCAGCTTAGAATCTTCTCACAGGATGTCCCGTGTGTGGCGGGATGCTGACCAGAGTGCCTCTTTGTGGAGGAAATTGAGACAGCGGAATAATACGGCTCGGGGCCGGGACTCTGGGGAGGAAGAGCGAGCAGGGCCCGTCCTGTGGGCACGTTCCACTACTAGGTCTGTACAAATATCTTGCACTCCGAGAAGTTCAGGCAATGAATTACGGAGAAAGTGATAAAGAACCTGTCCCTTGACTGACTCCGGTAGACCGATGAGCCTGAGATTATTGCGCAGATCTATTCTCCAGGTCGTCGAGTTTTGACCATACCATGTTTTCCGATATCTGTAGTTTAGCAGAGATTTCAGAAAGTTCAGCAATCTGTTGAAAATTTTCACCAGCGGTGTGTTCCACCTGCAGGACACGCTTCGCTAGCTGCTTGTATTGACTTTTGATGTCGAGTACGGCTTGCTGTAAAGTAGCAGCATGAGATTTTGCTTGTTCCTGAAACATGAGTTGTACAGTTTCTTGTACAGCCCGCACAATGTCCCCATAGGAAAGTGGCTGGGCAGGAGGGGTAGCAGACAGCAGGTCTTCCGCAATGTGAGCCCTGGCAGGGGCAGCGGGAGCCGGGGGCGGAGGAGCCGGGCCGCCAGTTTGTGTCTCTGCAGCCGGAGCTCTGGAGCTCAGAGACACTGCGGCGGCCATTTTGGCTGCAGGGGGAAAGCGGGGGGAGACGGACCGCTCAAAGGACGCCCAGAACGGGCGATTTGCAGGGTATTGTGGCGAGAGGCACCGGAGCTTCAGGAGAGAGGTGCTACTCCATTCAGCCCGGAACCGGAAGTCCTCAAGTCATCATTTTTACCTTATGTTCCTGCACAACAGAAGAAAACGCCTCACTATCAGATGCAGTCCTTTCGGCCCAATAAATTAAAAAAAGGACGAGGGTCCTCTTTCCTTGCTGCGAGAGGAAGAGGAAGGGGAAAAAGGTCACAGGCTGTGGAAAGTTCCCAAGAGCAGAAGTCCTCTCCGGCTTCTACCAAATCCACTGCATGACGCTGGGGCTCCTCTACGGGAGTCCGCACCGGTGGGGGCACGTCTCCAACTCTTCAGTCAGGTCTGGGTGCACTCTGACCTGGATCCTTGGATAGTAGAGATAGTAGCCCAAGGATACAGGTTGGAGTTTCAAGACGTGCCCCCTCACCGATTTTTCAAATCGGCCTTGCCAGCTTCTCTTCTAGAAAGGGAGGTAGTAAGCGCTGCGATTCTAAAGTTGTGTCAAAATCAAGTAATTGTCACAGTGCCCCGTCACAACAGGGGGAAGGCTTTTATTCGAGCCTGTTCATGGTCCCGAAGCCGGATGGCTCAGTCAGACCGATTCTGAACCTAAAATCCCTCAATTTCTTTCTAAAAAAAAATTCAAATTCAAGATGGAATCTCTCCGAGCAGTGATCTCCAGTCTGAAGGAGGGGGATTTTATGGTGTCGGTCGACACAAAGGATGCCTCCTTGCATGTCCCCGTATATCCTCCACATCAGGCTTACCTGAGATTTGCTGTTCAGGATTGTCATTACCAATTTCAGACGTTGCCGTTTGGTCTGCCTACGGCTCCGAGGATTTTCACCAAAGTAATGGCGTACTTAACAAAGTAATTATCCCGTACTTGGACGATCTCCTCATAAAGGCGAGATCCAAGGAGCAATTGCTGAAAAATGTTGCCCTCTCACTGACAATTCTTCATCAACATGGTTGGCTCCTAAATTTGCCAAAATCACAGTTGGATCCGACGACACGGCTGTCGTTCCTGGGTATGATTCTGGACACAGAATTGCAGAGAGTTTTTCTTCCAGTGGAAAAAGCTCTGGAAATACAGAACACGGTAAAACAGATTCTGAAACCAGCAAAGGTGTCAGTTCTTCAATGCACTTGGTTGCCGGGGAAGATGGTGATGGCCTACGAGGCCATTCTGTATGGCAGGTTCCATGCCAGGGTGTTTCGGTGGGACCTGTTGGACCAGGGTTCCGGGTCTCATCTGGACATGCACCGGAAAATAATTCTATCTCCCAGGACCAGAATCTCCCTTCTGTGGTGGCTGCACAGTTCTCACCTTCTGGAGGGACGCAGGTTCGGGATTTAGGATTAGATCCTGGTGACCACAGATGCAAGCCTCCGAGGCTGGGGAGCAGTCACATAGGGAAGAAACTTTCAGGGAAACTGGTCAAGCCAGGAAGCTTATCTACACATAAACATTCTGGAATTAAGGGCCATTTACAATGGCATCCAGCAAGCAGAACATCTTCTTCGAGGTCTGCCTGTCTTGATTCAGTCAGACAACGTGACAACAGTGGCGTACATAAACCGCCAGGGCGGAACAAGGAGCAGAGCAGCGATGGCCAAGGCCACGAAGATTCTTCGCTGGGTGGAGAGACATGCCAGCACTCTGTCAGCAGTCTTCATTCCAGGAGTGGACAACTGGGAAGCAGACTTCCTCAGCAGGCACGATCTCCATCCAGGAGAGTGGGGTCTTCATCGAGAGGTCTTTGCAGAAGTGACAAGTCATTGGGGAGTTCCTCAAGTAGACATGATGGCGTCCCGCCTCAACAAGAAACTTCAGAGATATTGTTCCAGGTCAAGGGACCCTCAAGCGGTAGCGGTGGACGCCCTAGTGACATCGTGGGTGTTTCCGTCGGTATATGTGTTCCCTCCACTTCCACTCATTCCAAAGGTGATAAAAATTATAAGAAGAACAAGGGTTCAGGCGATACTCATTGTTCCGGATTGGCCAAGAAGGGCCTGGTATCCAGATCTTCAGGAGTTGCTCATAGAAGATCCCTGGCCTCTTCCTCTTCGGGAGGACCTGTTGCAACAAGGGCCGTGCGTGTATCAGGACTTACCGCGGCTGCATTTGACGGTGTGGCGGTTGAACGCCACATCCTAGCCCGAAAGGGTATTCCCAGTGAAGTCATTCCCACACTTCTTCAGGCTAGAAAAGAAGTAACGGCAAAGCATTACCACCATATTTGGAGAAAATATGTGTCTTGGTGTGAATCCAAGAAGGCTCCTACGGAAGAATTTCACCTGGGGCGTTTGCTTCATTTTCTACAAGCAGGTGTGGATGCGGGCCTAAAGTTAAGCTCTATTAAAGTACAGATTTCGGCCTTGTCGATCTTTTTTCAGAAATAATTGGCCTCCCTTCCAGAAGTTCAGACCTTCGTGAAAGGCGTGCTGCACATCCAACCTCCATTTGTGCCTCCTGTGGCACCGTGGGATCTTTATGTGGTATTGCAGTTCCTGCAATCTCATTGGTTTGAACCTTTACGTAAGGTTGAGTTGAAACCTTACTCGCCTTGGCATCCGCAAGGCGAGTGTCTGAGTTGGCGGCTTTGTCTCACAAAAGACCCTATTTAATTTTCCATGCTGATAGAGCGGAGTTGAGAACTCGTCAGCAATTTCTACCGAAAGTGGTTTCATAATTTCACGTGAACCAGCCTATTGTGGTGCCAGTGGCTACTGATGCCTTGGCGGATTCAAAGTCTCTCGATGTGGTCAGAGCTTTGAAGATCTATGTCGCCAGAACGGCTCAGATTAGGAAAACAGAGGCTCTGTTTGTCCTGTGTGGCTCCCAACAAGATTGGGGCTCCTGCTTCTAAGCAGACTACTGCGCGCTGGATTTGTAATACGATTCAGCAGGCTCATTCTACGACAGGATTGCCGTTACCGAAATCGGTAAAAGCCCATTCTACCAGGAAGGTGGGCTCATCCTGGGCGGCTGCCCGTGGAGTCTCGGCGTTACAACTTTGCCGAGCTGCTACTTGGTCGGGATCAAACACCTTTGCGAGGTTTTATAAGTTTGATACCCTGGCTGAGGAGAACCTCTTGTTTGGTCAATCGGTGCTGCAGAGTCATCCGCACCAGTGGCGTGCGGTAAGGTCGATGTCTGGTGATGCACTGCAGCCATAATGTCCGTCGAGTCCCGGCACAGATGCCTGCTGCTGCTGAGCCAGTGCCTACTACTGCTGCTGCTAATGGCCGCCGCCCCATTGTGGAGACCCCCTGTTTATGCATTACGGTAGGTAGAGTTCTCTTTTTAAACATAATGGCAGGCACAGTCCCCGTTTTATACACATTACAGCAGGAGAGTCTCCCTTTTTACACATTTCGGCAGGCACAGTCCCCCTTTTATACCCATTACAGCTGCAGGAAAGTCCCCCTTTTTACACATTACGGCAGGCACAGTCCCCCTTTTATACCCATTACAGCAGGAAAGTCCCCCTTTTTACACATTAAGGCAGGCACAGTCACCCTTTTTACACATTAGGCAGCAGAGTCCCCCTGTTAATGCATTACGGCAGGCGGCCTAGTTTAGGGGGTTTCACGTGTGTTCATGTATGTACTGTAGCTCTTCCCCCATCCCCGGTGTCTCCTCACCTGTCCCCGCTCCTGGCCACCGTCCAATGAATCCTCTTCTCAGCTTCTTCATCCTCATCCGCTGGCCGCTGCCAGCACTGTGGGAGTCAGCTGGGGCTGGCCGAGTCCCTAGAGACACTGCATGGGGGGCGCAGGCGAAACATTTGATCCGTGGACTGGGCTTTTGTGCTGCAGTTTGTGTAAGTATAAAGTGGGTGCGCTCAGCAGCAGAGGAGCTGAGCGCACACCACATACAGGGCAGCGCAGGTCTCCCGGGAGAGAGAGAGCGGCCGTGCAGGTGTGCTTAGCTGGCGCCTGTATGACAGTCGCCGGCGGGCGGCCCCGGGAGGGTCAGGACCGCTGCTGCAGCCCTGCTCTTCCTGATGCGGCTTTACAAGATGTAAAGCCGCCGCCACCGCCGCCGCTGCTGTATACTTCAGCACGGGATGGCAGGGGGGACACTATTGACCGCCACTACTGTAACGCTTGCGGCAGCCAGGGAATAAGGGTGTATGGTGATGGGCAGTGCCACATTAAACAATGGAACCGGCAACCATTCTGGCATCCTGCCGTCGAGCACAGCATGTGCAGAACGGGCAGTCCAGCACTGCCCAATCACATCTGCTCTAGTCACAGGGGTGTGCTTTCATATGAGCTGAAAGAACACCCCTGTGTAAGCGACACGTCTAGAGGTGCCGCTTCTTCTACTTTTTTCAATGGGCTATTACTGTCCAATGCCTGGCACCGCCCCCCGCTTCGAGCCCTTTCACAGTGACAGCAGGAGGCACCGAAAGCGGTGCCTCCAAAACACGGTTTAAACTTTTTTTTCACACAGTAACAATGATTAAATAATATAAACGCTAAAGCAGATACTTGTGACACAGTAGCTGTGTCATAAGTATTTTCTTTGTATTATTTTAATTATTAATGGCAGGGGAGGCACTGCCTCCCCTGACTGCACGTCCCTGATCCGCACTCTCCCGCCCGTTCTATAGCTTTGGTATAAACCCCATGGTTCTTGAAGCATCCCCAGCATCCTCTAGGAC
Organism: Pseudophryne corroboree; assembly: GCF_028390025.1. Taxonomy (NCBI): domain Eukaryota; kingdom Metazoa; phylum Chordata; class Amphibia; order Anura; family Myobatrachidae; genus Pseudophryne; species Pseudophryne corroboree. Next base: position 551,557,643 of record NC_086447.1, on the reverse strand, counting down.
GTATGAGAAAATAGGATTTTAATACTTACCGGTAAATCCTTTTCTCTTAGTCCGTAGAGGATGCTAGGCGCCCGACCGAGTGCGGGCTGTATCTGCAATTTGGTTATAGTTACGCTCATGTTGCGTTCAGTTCAGTCAATCTGTGACTGTTCTTGGTCATGCCGTTGCATGCGTTGTGTGTTGAATGCCATGTTGTACGGCGTGTTGGAGGTGTGAGCTGGTATGTATCTCACCTTAGTTTAAAATAATTAAATAAATCCTTTTCCTTGAAATGTCCGTCTCCCAGGGCACAGTTCCTATAACTGGAGTCTGGAGGAGGGGCATAGAGGGAGGAGCCAGTTCACACCCATTCAAAGTCTTATAGTGTGCCCATGTCTCCTGCGGATCCCGTCTATACCCCATAGTTCTTGAAGCATCCCCAGCATCCTCTACGGACTAAGAGAAAAGGATTTACCAGTAGGTATTAAAATCCTATTTTTGTGGTCTGTTATTTTTTAACCCTGTGGATGCCTAAATGGAACGAAGAGGACTGGTCTACACTGGAAATAGATTAGTATATTTTTTTTATTACAGGTGACCTATGGATTTCTACATGGCCAAGTGGACTTGAATGGCTGCGTGGGATGTAGGTAAATATGTGTGGATGTGCATATATGTTTTATTAAAGTTATACTGTCTAGGGTGTGCGTGTCTTGTCTTTATTGTAATATTTCTTTTACAGTAGAACTACAGGTACCAGCGGGCCCTTTAATGCCCTGCATGCTCATACTTGTGGTTCGCCAAATACCAGCATGCAAGGGACTCTTGCCTGGACCTATAGTTACACTATAAAAGACAATATTTTATCTGAATATCTCCTATATAATAGCCCTGTGATTCTGTGCCTGGGTCTCTAACGCTGGGCGTGGCTAGGAGCTCTCATTGGGTTAGCAGCAGGTCTATCACACCCAGTCCACAACTGATTGGGCGAGAAACGCCCTCCCACACAGGTTACATCCAATGGGAGGCTCTGCCCTTTGCCTGCTGTGTTTTCACAGAGCAGGATTAGCAATGGGACTGATGGAGCTGCAGCTCCAGCCCCACACCCCAAAATAGGCCCACTGCATCTGCAGCAACACACCCTCCAGCAATTTAATAAACATTGATACACATTCGAAAAGGGGGCGTGGCCACGGGTACAGCAGCGTGGCCACGCCCCTTTTCATCTACTTTCAATGGAAGCTTGGAGAGTCAAAAAACAAATGGTACAGACCATAAAAAAAAGGGTCTGTACCTGCCAAAAAGGTGCAGCTGGAGGGTATGTCACTGCATCTGCAGCAAGTCTCTGTGCTGTAGATAGGGGAAAAAACAATCCTTTTACTGCAGCGTCCTATGGGGGTCATTCCAAGTTGATCGCTAGCTGCATTCGTTCGCTGTGCAGCGATCAGGCAAAAACTCGGCACTTCTGCGCATGCAGCGCAATGCGCACGTGCGGCATACTATTACAATGAACGATGTAGTTTTACACAGGGTCTAGCGATGCTTTTCAGTCGCACAGGCAGCCGCAGAGTGATTGACAGGTAGAGGGCGTTTCTGGGTGTCAACTGACTGTTTTCAGGGAGTGTTCGGAAAAACGCAGGCGTGGCTGGGTGAACGCAGGGCGTGTTCATGATGTCAAATCAGGAACTGAATGGTCTGAAGTGATCGCAAGTGGCGAGTTGTTAGCACCAGTGTCCCAACGCGCCGCATTACAGCGCACTACATAAACTGCAGCTCCCAGCGGCCCTTAGCACTGAAGCATTCCGCCCCTTAGGGCTGCTGGGAGCTGTAGTTTATTGTGTACATCTTCTTCCCTGTAATGCGGCGCATTGGGACACCGGCGCTAACAAAAGTGACTGGCTGCTGTGCGAGTCTCCGGACGAGCCACTGCCAAAGGGAGGACAGCAGCTTAGCTGCTGACAGGAGGAGAAGCAGGATAAGCATTACCCGCCCCTCCCCCACTCGCAGTACCTCCGGGCCCCATCCGCGACACCCCCACACACCGCCTCCAGCACCCGCGATAGCTCCGAACCCCCTCCCCCACCCGCAGCGACCCCGCACCCGTACCTCCCACCGCATCCGCCCCTCCCCCACCCGGGGCAACCCCGCAACTGCTCCTCCCCCACCCGCAGCGGCTCTGGACCACCACCCGCAGCACCACCGCAACCGCCCCTACCGTGGCACCCCAGGATCCAATCCGCCTCTTCCCCACACCCCCTACTCCCCCAACCAAAGCACCTACTAGGTGATTCACCAGGCCCTGCGTGCGCTGTTCACGCCGTTGCAAGGGGCTTCCACCCCTTAACCATTGCACCCCCTTTGTCCGTGCAATATTTAACCACTCACACAATTATGATAGGAGGTAATACTCCATATAATAAAAATATTGCACGCCAAAAGGGTGTGCAAGGGTTAAGGGGCGCAGCCCCTTACGATGGTGTGAAGAGCGCCCGTAGGGTGCGATGAATCACCTAGTAACTTAATGGTTATCAGCCCAGCAACCACCATTAACTGGTGCTGGGGACAGGACGGGGCGTCAGCCCTGGCCCCTGGGTGCCTGGTGGGAGACCCCATTATTGGGGGGGTACCCACTCCCTCTGGGAACACTGGTTGGGGGGTGGGGTAATGCCACGGCTGCAGGGACCTGTATAAACGTGCCCCCTGGCTGTGGCATTGTTTTGGGTATATGTAACCGCTGGTCACCATACCGAGACCGGTATCCCGGATTTGAGATGGCCGCCGGGGGGGAAGGGGTTGGGGGGAATGCAACAAATCCCCTTGCGGGCTCACTGCACTCGCCACAGGTTCTATTCCCACTCTATGGGTGTCGTGGACATCCTCGAGTGGGAATAGTCCCTGATAGTCGGCATGCCAACTATCGGGATTGTTAGGGGGCAGGATCCCGGCTTCAGTATTGTGACCAGCAGTCTCCTGACCACCGGTCACACAACTACATCCCATGGCGTTATCTTCTTGACTAGTGGCTAGTGAAGCCCGATGCTCGTTTAAAAAATATGGGGGGGCCCCTGCATCCTTTTTCCCATATTTTTGGAACCAGGACCGGCCCAAGGGACTGGTGTTGGTTCTTAAAATACTGGGGCCCACTACGCATTTCCCCCCTGTATTTTAAGCACCAGGACCAGCTCAAAGAGCTCAGGGCTGGTTATGCTTATGAGGGGGAACCTCAAATAATGTATTTTCTGATTTTTAACTCTTTCAGACACTTTACACAATGAAGCCCTGCACAAATATCAATGATCCGGCCGTGCTTCATTGTGTCATAATCGGCAGTGTTTTACAAAACTCCCCCATAAAACACTGCACTGGATTACGAATGACATCGACATTGGAAAACTCAAATTGAACAAACACGGTAGTTTAGTAAATTAACAAATTTGTTTTCAAAAAGTTGCAATTTTAAATTAAATTGATCTCGGCTGAAACTGTCTCAAACACGAATCTTAGTATATTTACCCCATGGGGGTCATTCCGAGTTGTTCGCTCGTTGACGATTTTCGCTATATTGCGATTAGTCGCTTACTGCGCATGCGCAAGATTCGCAGAGCGCACGCACTTAGCTATTTTACACAAAAGTTAGGTATTTTACTCACGGCATTACAAGGATTTTTCATCGTTCTGGTGATCGTACTGTGATTGACAGGAAGTGGGTGTTTCTGGGCGGAAACTGGCCGTTTTCTGGGAATGTGCGAAAAAACGCTGGCGTTTCTGGGAAAAACGCGGGAGTGGCTGGAGAAGCGGGGGAGTGTCTGGGCGAACGCTGGGTGTGTTTGTGACGTCAAACCAGGAACGATACGGACTGAACTGATCGCAATGTAGGAGTAAGTCTGGAGCTACTCAGAAACTGCTAAGAAATTTCTATTCGCAATTCTGCTAATCTTTCGTTCGCAATTCTGCTATGCTAAGATACACTCGCAGAGGGCGGCGGCTTAGCGTGTGCAATGCTGCTAAAAGCAGATAGTGAGCGAACAACTCGGAATGAGGGCCCATGTATGCAGATGTACAAGCTGCATAATGAACCTGATTTCTGGGGGAACCTTTGACACAGCCCTGAGCTTCAATGGAAGTGGTGTTTCACTTGGTCTTCCTCTTTGAAGCTGCTCCAAAGAACCAGCATTGATTAATGCTTGAGCAATGGAAGATTTGAGATCCAACTGATTCTTGTTATTGAATCCAGACATTGAATATAGCAACCATGGATTTACATACGTCACATCAAGAAAGTGAAAGAACACCTGAATGAACCATCTCCAGTTTTTGCATCTGTGTGGGTACTGTACTTCGCCACACACTGATCCTTGAGATCCACTCCCACTATGTGTGTGTAATACTACTCTGTACCTAACCTTGTTGCTAGATGCTCTTGATGTCTGGAGAAAATAAAACAGTTTGACTGCTGACATTGTGAATGTCTACAAATCATACCTAACCCTGTGATGTTAGTAGGGTTCCTGTAGCATGGTAATAGTGGTAATCAACTCTGCATGTTGCTATGAATACATTTCTTGTATCACATACAGTATACTAAGTTGTTCATGGTGATTAGAGATCTGCTCAAAATACCAGCAGTCGGGATCCCAACAATCAGAAGACCAACAGCAGCATCCTGACAGCCAGAATCTTAACAAATACTGGTGTCAAGTACTGGGGTTAGGATTGGGGGTTAAATTTAGGCTGCGGGAATGGGAGGTTTGGGTTAGGCTGCGGGGGAAGGGGGGCAGAGGATGATGGGAGGTTTGGGTTAGGCTGCAGGAGGGGTGGGTTAGAGTAAAATTAGGGGTAGAGGTGGGGTAAAACTACTTACCGGGATGTTTCTGGATTTTGGCCATCTGGATTCCAGTGTCGGTCTTCCAACTGTCAGTATTTCAAACATATCCCAATGATTATAGTACAGAGATCATAAAACCACACCCAAATTGGATTAAACTAGTCTGAAATAGGTGATCAACAAGTTTTAATTACCCATCAAACACTCTTGGCCTCAAACTTGCATTTACCCACAAGTCCCTCACCAATGCCTCCTGTGCCACAATGCTTTTAATAATAATAACAGATGGGAGAGTACATGGGAAATGTTTCCTTGAAGCTAAATGACTAGTAAGCTGCTCTACCAGTTACAGTGCTGTTGCTATAACCAAGACTAACTCTCCCACTCTTTTCCACCCTTTATCCTGTGTGACTTCCACCTGTTCTGTGTCCCAATCCAGTGCCCCCTGTTTCCTAACAAACTCTTATACCCCCTGTTTCTTTATACATACCTGAGTTGAAATAATATAATTTCCTAGTAGGTAAAGTGGGCATCAATATCTTTATGATGCATAATCAAAGCTTAGCACATAATCAGCCTTGGGTAACATAAAATTGCAAAAGACAAGCTGATTAAAGATTTCCTGTTATAAGGTGCAGCTAAAAGTACAGAACATAAAGCCAACGCTTATACACATATTAGCACATCTTTTCTTGGCACAATTTCCAAGTACAAGTATGGTAAAAAGAAGTAAAGAAAATTGGCTTACTCATGTAAAAAAAAAAAAATCTTTTGACACACGTTGGAAGATTGCAAAATGGGCAAGTTCACAATCAATTAATACGGGAAAGAGGAAATAACATAACTTTTTTTTCTTACTATTGCAACTGCAAAAATCATTACTGTGAGATGTTGTTTTCCCTTGGAACATCAAATATTCTATAATTAAAGTACATAGTGATGGTAACGAGTTGTCCATTATGTTTATATTGTGATATAATTTAATATATACAACTCTCATTAGTAAGGTGATGGTGGCATGCTAGCAGTATGCCAGAATAATATTTTATGACTTAGGGACCTCCCAGCACAATTTGTTTTCTTTCAGTTATCTACATGCCAAGTTCGTAAAACACAGGGGTATATTTTACTAAGATGTTGGTTTATAGGAGTGGAGATGTTTCCCTTAGCAACGAATCAGATTCTACTTATAATTTATCTATTACCTTTTAGAATATAATAGCTGATATCTGATTGGTTGCTATAGGCAACATCTCCACTTCTATAATGCGCACCTTAGTAAATATACGCCTGAGAAAAGAACTTGCACCACTGAGATGCATCTTATGTTAAGTTTTAATATGCACATAACATCTACTCTTCTTTATTCTTACTCCAATTGGTCCACCAAGATCTTATGGCAAGAGTAGGGAAAGTACAGTACAGTTTTGAGGGCTTCTGTCTTTCACTTACTTCTGGTAACAATTAACATTCCAGACCAAAGTGCTGAAATATGGAGTGCACTACTGCTCCTGTAGGGAGGCATCAATCTATTTCCAAGATTTGAAGTACATTCTATTAGGATTTTCACCCCATTCTCTCTGCGTGCTGTAGCTATTTATCTCCCACCTGAGCAACCCACAAAGTTTCTGGAAGATTTTTCTGCTTGGCTCCCTCACTTTTTATCCTCTGACATCTCCAACATCATTATGGGTGATTTCAATATCTCTATTGACAGTCCACAATCTCCCCATGCCTCTAAACTACTCTCTCTAACGTCCTCCCTTGGCCTCTCCCAATGGACAGACTCCCTACTCATCAGGACGGACACTGCCTTGATCTTGTAATCACCAGACTATGCTCTGTTTCTGACCTCATTAACATTCCTTTCCCTCTCTCAGATCACAACCTTATCACCTGCATGCTCTCCTCCATTAGTTCAAACTCAATGTCCATGAAATCTACCAAGCCTCCTCTAACCCGCAAAAATATTAAGGCTATTCATTTTCAAAAACTATCTACCTCTCTGGAACCACTGCTCTCACCAATTTCTACATTCACCTCTCCTGAGACTGCTGTGTCACACCTTAACCAAACTCTAGAAACAGCACTTGATGTAGTAGCTCCGGCTACCCATTACACTCCACGTAGACTTAGATGTCAACTGTGGCACTTTAAATACACAAGACACCTACAAAAATTCTCATGTAAAGTAGAACGCCAGTGGCGGCGTAAATCTCGTAGTTCAAGTGACTCTCACATATAAGACCATATACTACTCCCATCGTAGTGCTCTGGACACTGCCAAATAAACATATTTCCCATCTCTCATCTCTGCTCAAGCCTTTAACCCCAAGCGACTTTTTAATACATTTAAATCACTTCTTGTCCCTCACTCACCCAACCCACCAGCCACTATTAGTGCGCAAGATCTTGCATCCTATTTCAAGGACAAGATTGATAAGATCTGAAATTAAATGGTATGCGCTTCCACAGCCAGTGACCTGCTCAATCCCTTCCTGAACCCTCTAACACCTTCTCTTCCTTTGATCCCACAAATGAAGATGAAGTATCTGCACTCTTCTCATCTGCCTACTATACTACCTCTCCTCTTGATTCTATACCCTCACAAATTAGTAAATCTCTGTCTCCTGTGCTCATCCCAACCTTAACTACAATATGTAATCTCTCTCTGTCTACTGGTATTTTTCCTTCTCTGTACAAGCATGCAGTGATTACTCCCATTCTGAAAAAACTAAATTCTGACCTAAACTCTCTCTCAAACTACTGTCCCATCTCTCAGCTCCCATGCCCCTCCAAGGTACTTGAGAGACTTGCCTACACTCGCCTCACACACTTTCTTAACTCACACAGCTTACTGGACCCACTTCAGTCAGGTTTTTGTGCCCAACACTCCCCTGAGGCAGCACTGACTAAGGTAGTGAATGATCTGGTCACTGCTAAATCTAAAGGCCTTTACTCACTACTTATTCTCCTTGATCTCTCTGCTGCCTTTGACACTGTTGACCACTCTCTCCTTATACAAACACTACAACCCCTAGGTCTTCAGGACACAGCCCTTTCTTGGTTTTCATCCTACTTATCTAATCGCTCTTTCAGTGTTCATTTCTCCAATTTCACCTCCTCTTTGCTACCTCTCTTAGTTGGAGTACTGCAAGGCTCAGTCTTCTATCCTCTGCTTTTCTCTATCTATACCACATCTCTTGGCAAACTAATCAGCTCTTTCAGATTTCAGTATCATCTGTATGCAAATGATACTCAAATCTACCTACCCTCCCCAGATTTGTCAACATCTGTATTGGGCCGTGTCACTGAATGCCTTTCTGCCATTTCCTCTTGGATGACATCTCGCCACCTCAAACTTAATATTAATAATATTTCCACCGGCCAATAGTAGTTTCCAACCGGATATCTCTATCACTGTTGATAACTCAGCAATCATCCCTACCCTACAAGCTCGCTGCCTAGGTGTCATTCTTGACTCTGAACTGTCCTTTGTTCCCCACATTCATTCTGTCTCAAAATCATGATACATACATCTGAGAAACATATCCAAAATATGACCATATCTTACACAAGACACAGCAAAAACTCTGATCCATGCTCTCATTATCTCCCGCATTGATTATTGTAATAGTCTTCTGACTGGTCTTCCCAAACAGGATCTCACCACTACAATCCATTTTGAATGCAGCTGCGAGGCTAATCTACCTCGCTACACATTCATCATCTGCAGATCCGCTCTGTCAGCCACTCCATTGGTTACCAGTATTCTACCATATTAAATATAAAATACTTTACTTAGATACAAGGTTATTAACCAAACTGCAACAACATACATCTCTTCACTCTTCTCAAGATATCTCCCTACCCGACCTCTTCTCTCTGCACAAGATCTGCGTCTCTCATCCACACGCATTACCTGTTCACACTCAAAATTACAAGACTTTATCCGGGCTTCACCCACTCTATGGAATGCCCTCCCACACACAATAAGACTCATCTCTAGTCTCCAAACCTTTAAACGTTCTCTGAAAACTCACCTCTTCAGACAAGCCTATCAAATTCCAGACCCACCCGCATAAACCTTCAATGCTTCCCTATGTAATTACATCCTCTCTGTACAGTACACATAACCTCACATATTTTGTCTTTTACTCTCACACCCTCCTGACCCTTTGCCAAAATTGCTGGGTGATCATATCATACAACCCATTAAGTACCTAGCAATCTGGTGGACCATTATGCAATAGGTAGCATCTATCTTTGTGTATCAATGCCTATTTCCCTATAGATTGTAAGCTTGCGAGCAGGACCTTCCTACCTCTATGTCTGTCTGCTTTTACCCAGTTTTGTTCTATTACTGTTGTTCTAATTGTAAAGCGCAACGGAATATGCTGCGCTATATAAGAAACTGTTAATTAATAAATAAATAAATGGCCACCATTTGATCTTCTGCACATGCTGGGTACCACTGCGGGACACATCACTGTGTTAGAGCGTCACAGTATGACAGGGACGTGTACACCTTAGCTCCCTGAGATACCTGTTACTGCTGCATTATCCTACTGCTTGCATATTGCCGGCTACCCTCATACATCACTGGCTGGTGCTCCGTATGTTCCAATCACGCTCCATCATCCAGATACTGAGTGTATGTAGTTGTAAGTACAGCTGTACAGACATACTATTGCCAATAAACCATATTATACTACTGGTTAAGTATTGGGCTGTTTGACAGTGGATCTGCTGGTGTACAATATTACTCTGCTTATAACCATCGCCAAATAGTACGCACATTTTCAACACTAAGTAGCGGAGGGTGCTGCCTTGGTAGATTTATTTTCCCTATTTTTGGAGATCTGTTGTTCTGTACCCCAATACCCATCAGCCTCTCGAATCAAAAAGATCCTCTCCAATCCTGTACAAACATACGTTCTGCTGCCAGCCTTCCTTTCCCTCTTTGCTCCTGTCTTGTTCCTCTAATTGCTTCCATAGGTTTATTTTCTTCTCCTTCTTTTTCTTTTTAAGAGGTAGCACAAGGCTGGTACTGTACAATCAATGAGGAATAAAGCTGGTATAATGAGTTGGGTCACTGGGGCAGTTTGCCAACTTCCCATTGTGTGCAGAGTACCTTGTTAAGTGATGTGTAAACATACAGCCGCCATACAGGAAATAATAAACACATTGGAAAATGTAAAAATGTACTGTCACTGACTGTCACAGAATCACGTGTCCCTCATGAAAGAGATGAGTTGGTAACAGTGTCGGACTGGGGCATAAAGGGCCCACCGGGGAAATGCAATCACAGGGGCCCACTAAGGGGCGTTGCCATATGCTGGAAGGGGTGTGGCCACCTGTTCAGAGAGGAGTGGCCAGCCATTATAGGCGCCACCTAGCATAGTATATAATGAAAAAAAAATGTACCTTTCAAATATGGCCAGTTTCACCGATACAATGGTGTTAAAATAATTAGAGAGATGAAATGTGTATTAATCAATATAAAAACTATATTTATACTGATAAACATATGCATGAATTACTACAAAAATATTATAAATAACAGAAAATGAACCAGCAGCATTCGAATTTCGGCTCACATTAACCATCATAGCTGTTGTATTTCACAGTTATGGACATACAGTATCTTTACTTCAACACAGAACATTTGATACAAACAACACAAAACATATAAATCCTGTTCCTTGATATTGAAACATAACTCTACATAGCAATAACCTTATAAATATGTAAACCTTTATACTGACAAGCATGTGCATGAATAAATAAAAAAATAATTATAAATAACAGAAAATTAAACCTCAGTGTTTGAGTGATACCACAAATTATAACTGTTGTAATTCACAGTTACAGTATGAACATTTTTTTTTTTAGATGTAAGACAGAACGTTTGATGCAAACACAAAATAAATCTCAAGTTCTTGGATATTCGGACTTCACACTACACAACAAACCAGTAAACAACCTTTATCCTGACAAACATGAATAAATGCAAAATATAATTATAAATAACAGAAAATTAAATATCACTGTTTAAATGTCAGCACATACATTAGCCATCATAACTGTTGTAACTCACAGATATAAAGGCATTTTTAAGTAGTTTAAGACCAAGAATGTTTAATGCAAACAACAGAAGAAAATGTGAATCAACTTCCCTGATATTCAAACTTTAGTTCTGAGTTTAAAATACTGGTAAACAGACATGTACTTCACTACACAGACTAGCTAAATACTGGCATATACTGCCTCCTTCACACACTTAAGTGGTATTGTTGAAGTATTATAGGTAATCAATTAAAAATTAAAGAAGCAGCCTTTCGAGGAGGGAAGATGAGTGTGCAAATGTGTCAATGATCTCATCAAATACGAAGCTGCCTGCAATGTCCCTTTCAGTGTTGAGAAGCAGAAATGATTCTAGCAGTTCCTGGCCTATCATTGATCTCAGTCGAGTTTTTACTATTTTAAGTTTGGAAAAAACTCTTTCACAAGATACCTGTGTACAAGCTAATGTGAGAAGAGTTTTGTAAACTACAAATAGATTCGTATATGCTGCAGAGTGTAAATTGTGATGATATAAGAGCCGGTAGCAGCAGGTCAGGCAGTTTTCACATGCCTTATTTTTCATATCCAAGGACATTGTGTCCTCATCATCAAGTTCTTCTTCAGTAACACTTGTTATCGGAGGAGAATCTGGATTTTTAAGCACAGAATAATTCTGCACAAAATTAACTAGTTCTACTTTAAGTTGAACAATGTCTACCTCGGCCAAATCGGCAACTGTTCTCAGAGCTTCTATTGGGATCTCACTCTGACCCTGCTTCATTTGGGCAAACTGCCTTGGGTCAAAGTAGGTTAAATCCCGAATGAGGCCTTCATTTTTTGAAAGCCTTCTATCAATACTCTGTACTGCTTGATCAAGTACAACATAGAATGTCTGAATTTCAAAACATTTAAGGGGGTCTTCTATAGGCTCATCTTGAGATAACTCTCCAGGCATCATTTTTTTTCCTAGTTATCCTTTTTCCTGGCAGACTTTTTTGTACTTCTGCACTAACAGAAAGCCCATCAAGAGAACTATCCACTTTTTCTGTAAATGCATTCACTAATACAATCAGTTTGGAAAATGAAGTTATAAGCTTTTGAAGCAGACTCTTGGCAGTGCCAACCATTCGCCAAGCCTTTAATATATCCAGGCCAGCAGTCTGCAGATAATCTGAAACAGGAGTCACAATTTCAAAGATCTGCATGAACAGAAATGAGACAAGTAATGTTTCGTGTCTTGTCCAACCATGGAGAAAGTACTCTGCCTCACTAATGATTTTACTTTCAAACTCTGGAGACAGTGAAATGTACTCCAGGCAATAAAGTAGAGTGCTGTACAATTCATTAGATTGGTCAGAAGCTGACCCAAAAATTGTACTTAATGCCCTAGGCTTGCTCCACCAGCGTGTGTCACCAATTTTAGTCTGGAAAGTTTTTCCTGTCCATGTCTTTGTTTTGAGACCTGTTCTTTCCACACAGACAATCTTTTGTAAGACTCGGAAAAAAAACATGCTGTTTTCTCTAAGAGCCCAAATAACGACTTCACTGGAGTTACACATTGAGTGATATCTACAATTACCAAATTGGGAATATGAGCATAACACCAGGTGTAGACAGCCTTACAGGATTCACTTTTTATGTGTGCCTGTAATCCATTGTAGCACCCACTCATGTTAGCAGCACCATCAAAAGAGCAACCAATAATGTTACTTATGGGCAGAGAAAACATTTCTAGTCGCTCATTCAGAACTGAAAATAACGCTTCCCCAGTTGTGCTTTTTACATCAACAAGACCAAAGAGTCTTTCAGAAACCATGCCATCTTTGGTGTACCTTAATATAATGCTGCATTGTTCCACAACACCAATATCCTGTGTACTGTCCATTTCCACACTGAATTTCACAGCATCTTTTACGTACTGGCTAATTTTCTGCTTTATCATATTTCCCATTATTATTATCAACTTGTTAACTGTTGTTTCACTTAAAAAGGTTACTAGTCCACCCCTTCCTTTACTTTCTTGTTGGCGTCTTTTCCTGGCTTTGCTTTTTGCAACTGCTTGCTCTATCTGTTTTTCAAGAACAGCATCAAATTTGCCCAAAAGCAGAACTAACTCGAGAAAGTTACCGTGGTTGACTTGACTATTCAGTAATGTATGAGCAGCCTCATCCTTCCCTCTGTAAGCAAGGCATTGCTTAGCAATGTATAGTATGATAGCAATCAATCGACTGATTACCATGCGATTGTGCTGTACTATCTCTCTTTTTTTGTTTGCCAAATTTACACTAATTAAAGTTTCTATGTCACTTTTTCTTTCTGCAGATAAATATGCATTAACAGCTGCTTGATGCTGGTTCGATTCCTCATGTTCCCTAACTCTGCTATTCACATGGTCTTTATTAACCATCCAGCCAAAGATAAAATAACTTTTTCAAATACTACAAAATGCCATACATGTGGAACAAAAGATTTTTTGGCTGTCAACACAATAAGACAGCCATTTCCTCTGAATGGCACTTCCACCAGGTACATGTCGATAGTAGACCTTATGTGCGTGGAATGGCAGCGTATGAGTAGCATCTGAGGATGGCTGCACAGGTTGAGCTTTCATAAAATGTAACTTAACAGAAACACTGCATAATGCTTCAGGTGCATGAAAAACATTACATTTTTCAGCTGAAGATGGAAGAGGTGAAAAAGGATATTTCACTTTCTGTAGAACTGCCTGTATCTTCACCATGGGTTTCAGTGAGGCTGGCACCACCAATATTTTCTCCTGAGTATTCTGGTTCACTTATTACAGTAGACAGGCCTTCATCTGCACTAGATACTGATGCTGCAGCTTCCTGTTGTAGTGTTCCTTCAGGAACATCTTGAACTGTTAAGTCCACTGACTCCACAGTGATATCCTTTGGCTGCCATAGCTTTTGTTGGCCTGGCGCATTTCCTGCTTCTCTCAGACTCTTTTGTAAAGCCTGCAATCTTTTTACAGAGCCACTTTTATATGTTTTCTTTTTAGCCACCTCCTCTCCTTTGTCTTCTGAAGAAGAACTTCTCTTTGAAGACATTTTATAGTGCCTAGCAATAATACAAACAGTATTTTTGTTATATGGAATGCATATTGGAGATTAACTGATGCTTTCTAAGTTTCTATACAGATAGTACCAATGCGGTTCCCCACAAAAATGCATATTAATTCTTTATATCTTATAATTGCAATGGGTACAGATGAACGGCGGTCGGTATGCCGGTGGTCAAAAGACCGAAAGCAGCATCTCAATGGTGAGAATACCGACAGGGGTCTGGTAAGTATACTTCCCCTCCCCCTCTATCCCCTTCCTGATGCCTAACTCTAACCATTCCCCCCACAGCCTAACCCTAACTTTCCCTGGTGGTGCCTAAATCTAACCTCCCCACTACCTAACCCTAAACTCCCCCTCGGCCTAAGCCGAACCCTCCCCAGTGGTACCTACACCTAACCCCCCTCTCCTCAGCCTAGCCTTAATCCCTCCCCCCACTGCAGCCTAGCCTCCCCCTAGTACATAAACCTGCCCCCATGGTCTAGCCCTAACAGTCCCCACATACTTACCATGCATCCTGAACATATCCCTTCTAATTATCCAAATCATGTTATTTTATTATTTAATTAGTAATAATCTTAATGTAAACAATGCTAACATGCTAGAATCCCAAGATTACCAAAATACCTATACTGTACCTCCATATAATAAAGCAATCCCATGTGATGACCACAGAGAACTTATTATGACCATGCCACCTAGCTCGGGAAAACCATCCTGTGTTACCATAATAATACACATACCCTGCCAACAAGCCATTCCTTCAAAATATAATTAAAATGTAACATGCTATGAGGTGAAAATATTATTATGAATAAGCAGTCATCATTTCTCATAATACTATCCTATGAGCAAAGCAGTAATCATGACATGACATTATTAATTTTTTTAAAAAGCCATTGCAAAAATGCATTTTTACAAACACTGAAATATCTACGCATAGAGGAATATATTCCTACCTGTCACTAATGAGTACTACTGATTCTGGATTCTCAGTCTGTCTGCGGCTGGTCTCCAGCCATATAAGGGCCCAGTGCGTTTTCTGTATTGTAATATATAAGAATATTTCTCAGAAATGTTTTCACCAAGATTGTCTACAACCACAAATATAAATAAATGGGGCTTTTTTATCTGTACCAAATTCTACCACACTTAGGGGATTATTCAGCATGGATTGCAGAGTCTGCTAAAAAGAATCTGCAATCCTTTCTTTTGCATGCTGAGGGCCGCCCATCGCAGGGCAAGGCCGCCCAGCTTGCTAATTGGTGGCCCAGCAATGTGATCGCAAAACAATTGCGATCAAATCGTACTTGCTAAAATGAATGATGACCCCCGGCAACCACAACTGGGCTGCGTATGCAGGAGGTCCACCGCCATTTTCATGATCAGAGTGGCTGTGTGTGACAACATGCAGCCACCCCAAAAACGCAGCTGACCTGCCCCCATTTTCCCCACGTTGACCCCACAATGGTTCCATAACTCCACATTGCCGCCCAGCGAAAGCCTCTGCCTGTCAATCAGGCAGAGGTGTTCGCAAGCAATCGCATTGGCTGTGCACGCACACGCAGGACGGGACCTGCGCGTGCGCAGTAGCACCACAAACTGAGTTATTGTGGTCACCAGAATAACCTCCTTAGTCTTTGCATTACACCAATCCTACAATTCCTTTATTTCTAATGATCAGTCTGGAAAATTTGAACTTGGGGGATGAGTACACAGTATGGGCTCATAGTGCTGCCTGCAATAATAAAGTATATGTACCTGTAAAGCTGGGTACATACCTAAAGATATATCTGCAGATCAACCAATCAGCAGATATATCGCAGATAGTGGTTGTTCATACACAGTGCCCAACCACCACTGCCATCTGTTGTTGAGGACATTGGCCAATTACTCTTTCCTCTATACACACTGGCAGATCGTTGTCAGGAAATGTGCCAAATCTTCCTGCAAATTACACAATGGTCTGGCCTTCTACAGAGCACACAGGTAAAGCAAGTAGGCCCTCTAGTCTCCTGTTATCCTTTGTTGCTGTAACATCATCTGTGTCAAACAAGTGTGCCTGCAATTATGTGCGCTTGCATGCCTACACACACACCATTAAAGCCTATGGTGCGAATGCCCGCTGCAACCACTCGTAGCGTGGTGCATTCGCGCTATGCATATGCCCGTGCGTACGCATCACAGCATATATGAGTGTGGTTACATCTGTAGTACCTCATATCATTTTGCTAAATACAAATAAAAGCTATATACTTTTAAATATACATTAAACAATGATTATATTGGTCAGGGGTATGGCTTTGGGACCCTAAAATGACAGCCACATTAGTGCAGCTCTACCCCAATGCCCACTTCAAGCTGTTGTGTATGTGCCTGGGTTACACCAGGAGAGAGTTTTTAGGTGGGGGATGGTGGATTTAGGAGGGGGATGGGTGCCGAGTCTTCCTGTGGCAGAGCATCCCCCCCCCCCACCGATACTGGTGAAAATAGCAAATTCGCCGATCCACGGCCTAGATGTAATGGGATGCGATTTTTAACGTGTCTTTAAAAGAAATCGCAACAAATCGCACGTTTGTAACTTGCTAAAAATTTCAAATGTAATAGGGTGTAATTTTTAAGGTTAAAAAACGGAATTTGTATGAGATTATTGGGGATTTTTAGTAAAGGAAACATGCAAATTTTAGTAATAAAAAAAAATGTGGGTCATGTTTTATTACTTAGTCAGAAGCCTGCACAGATCAGTGAGATCCGTGCATGCTTCTGTGTGAAAATGTTAAAGTGTTAAAAGTAAAAAATAAAAAAAAACAATGGCAGTTCCCCCCCAAATGCATAACCAGCCCCGGGCTCTTTGAGCCAATCCTGGTTGCAAAAATACGGGGGAAAAATTGCCTGGGGTTCCCCCATATTTAAGCAACCAGCACCGGGCTCATGGACCGTCCTGGTTCCAAAAATACGGAGGACAAAAGAAGTAGGGGTCCCCCATATTTTTTAAACCAGCACCGGGCTCCACTAGCCAGGGAGGTGATGCCACAGCCGGGGGACACTTTTACACAGGTCCCTGCGGCCGCAGCATCACACACCCCAACTAGTCACCCCTGGCCGGGGTTCCCTGGGGGAATGGGGACCTTGAAATAAAGGGGTACCCCCCCCTCCAGGCACCCAAGGGCCAGGAGTGAAGCCCGAGGCTGTCCCCAGCACCCCTGGGCGGTGGGTGCCAGGCTGATAGCCAAACGTGTTCAAAAAGAATATTGTCTTTTGCTGTGGAACTACAAGTCCCAGCAAGCCTCCCCCGCATGCTGGTACTTGGAGAACCACAAGTACCAGCATGCAGAGAATTAAAGGGCCCACTTGTACCTGTAGTTCTACAACAAAAGAAATACCCCAAAAAAGACAAAACGCACACACCGTGAAAGTAAAAGTTTATTAACACACACTTACACACTCACACATACCTACCTAGTATCCCATGCAGCCCCTCGGTCCTCTTGTCCATGTAGAATCCATGGGGTACCTGTAAAATTGAAAAAAAATATGACCACAGTGCACAGCCACAGAGCAGAAATGCACTGTTTTACAATCGATGTCAGTATTTCTATGACAGAAAAGCATGCACAGATCAGTGAGATCCATGCATGCTTCTGTGTGAAAATGTGGTGTTTTAAAAAACAAAACAAAAAAAACGACGTTCATGTCCCCCCCAAATGCATAACCAGCCCCGGGCTCTTTGAGCCGGTCCTGGTTGCAAAAATATGGGGGGGGAATTGCCTGGGGTTACCAGCACCGGGCTCATGGACCGGTCCTGGTTCCAAAAATACGGAGGACAAAAGAAGTAGGGGTCCCCCGTATTTTTGAAACCAGCACCGGGCTCCACTAGCCAGGGAGGTGATGCCACAGCCGGGGGACACTTTTATACAGGTCCCTGCGGCCGCAGCATCACACACCCCAACTAGTCACCCCTGGCCGGGGTTCCCTGGGGGAATGGGGACCCTTAAATAAAGGGGTCCCCCCCTCCAGGCACCCAAGGGCCAGGAGTGAAGCCCGAGGCTGTCCCCAGCACCCCTGGGCGGTGGGTGCCAGGCTGATAGCCAAACGTGTGCAAAAAGAATATTGTCTTTTGCTGTGGAACTACAAGTCCCAGCAAGCCTCCCCCGCATGCTGGTACTTGGAGAACCACAAGTACCAGCATGCAGAGAATTAAAGGGCCGCTTGTACCTGTAGTTCTACAACAAAAGAAATACCCCATAAAAGACAAAACGCACACACCGTGAAAGTAAAAGTTTATTAACACACAATTACACACTGACACATACCTACCTAGTATCCCACGCAGCCCCTCGGTCCTCTTGTCCATGTAGAATCCAGTGGGAACCTGTAAAATTGAAAAAAAATATGACCACACTGCACAGCCACAGATATGCCCTACCCCGTCGCACAAGTACACAGCATCGCACAGCGGAGATGCTTTTGTACTGGAAGAGTAGCTCCCAGCCAGCGCAATTCCTGCGCGCTGGCAAGAAGCTACTCATCGCTGCCCGGGTCGCAGCAGCTGTGTGACATCACGCAGCCACAGCGGCCTGCCCCCCTAACTGTTCCGGCCTGCTCTCTCCCGCCCAGCGACCACCTCTGCCTGTCAATCAGGCAGAGGCGATCGCAAAGCTAAGACAGCCGTAGGCTGCCTGGCATGCGCACAGTTCAGACCTGATCGCTGCTGTGCGAAAACGCACAGCAGCGATCAGGTCAGAATGACCCCCATAGACAGAATCTCACCGTATGGACCTTTACACTGTGCTGCTGCAGCTTCCATGTGTGATCCTGTGTGATGCCCGGTGTTTTAAACAGGGGAGGCAGTGGAGGGGTTTGGCCTCGGGTGAAGTGGGTGGGGCTACAGGTGAAAGGGGCGGGACATCCATCCAATCATCACAGGCAGGCTACAGTAGCATGGGGCCCCTTTACCCTCCTGGCCCTGGGACTGAAGTAGCCCCCCCGACGGTGGCCCGGAGTCTGACTATCCCCTGCACATCAAGAGCCTCACCAACTCTGCACACAAACATGACCCCCCTACTCTGCTGTATTGGTCGCAATGCCACACTATGCAGGAAGCTCAGGTCGCGGGGGGCCGCAGGGGGTCGCAAGGGGCCCAGGTCGCAGGGAGCTAAGGTCGCAGGTGGCCCAGGCCGCAGGGGGGCCAGGTCGCGGGAGGGTCACAGGGGGCCCAGGTCGCGGGAGGGTCACAGGGGGTCCAGGTCGCAGGGGGTCCAGGTCGCAGGTGGTCACAGGGGGCCCAGGTCGCAGGCGGTCACAAAGGGCCCAGGTTGCAGGGGGCTGCAGGGGGCCCAGGTCGCAGGGGGTCACAGGGGGCCCAGGTCGCAGGTGGTCACAGGGGGCCCAGGTTGCAGGGGGCTGCAGGGGGCCCAGGTTGCAGGGGGCTGCAGGGGGCCCAGGTTGCTGGGAGGCCCCCCCGTCACTGTTTTGCCAAAGCTAGTTTTGGTTTCACTCTTCAATATATTCAGGCTCAGAAACCCCCCTCCCTTCCCCAGGTCACTGCTTGGCAGCAGCTCTATACAGGGAGCCGGGAGCCTCCCTCCCCTCCACTCCCCTGCTGTTTTGGAAGCCGCGACCCGCCCGCTGCACGCACTGTGTACTCACCAGATCCAGGGCACCGCGTGTCTCACCCTCCGGTCCGTGACGCCGGCGGCAGGATCCTGACTGTGTGTGGTGCGGGAGGCGCAGCGTGACGTCATGACGCTGCGCACGTCAGTCCCGGCCCTGCTACATCCGCAGCAGGCTCCTCTGGAAATGGAGCCTGCTGACCACAGAGCTGCCTGCTAAGCCACGCCCCCCTGCAGAAGTGGGCGTGACTATAAGTGAGCGTGACCCACCGGTGGATCCACCGGAACCCCAGCAGGCCAGTCCGAGCCTGGTTGGTAACATACATAAATAGCATCCACAATTACTAAAACATTAGAACTGCGATTATTTATTATTACAATTTATTTATAAGGTGCCACAAGTGTTTCGCAGCGCCGTACATACAACACACATTAGAACAATACATGGTATACAGAACTTAACATCACAGAAAACTAAAACACAGCACAGGTAACAATTAGTACCATGGTTCTCAGTACACAATACAGCTGAGATGTCAGGAAGAAAAGAAGTAATCGGCGTACTACTGGGGGCGGGCAGCCATTGGAAGAGATAAACAGTCACACACAGGAGGAAATGCAAGTATAGACAGTCACTGAGTAGGAGAGAGCTGTAATTGAGGTGCAAGAGAAGAGGGCTGTGAGAACAGGAGGGAAGAGGACCCTGGTCCAAGGAGCATGCACCTTCACTGTGACCCTTTTTCTGTATCTAATAATAAACCTATGGATGCGCGCCAGTGGACTGGTTCCTAATCCGAGTATTAGATTTTCCTTGACTTTGCACTGCAGCATGATTTGTCATTCGAGGTCACATACTGTCTGTGGACAGGCATCTGTGTTTTCTCCGGAGTGCTTTAACCCAGATATTTGAGAATTAGGCTTGTCTGTGTGGGATATGTACTCCTGAGCAGACAGTTTGTCAGTGTCATAGGGTTTGGCCCATAGACAAAAACATCATCAGTACCCAAGATATTGCCAGCACAAGAGAAGCATATAATGTATTACAGCAAATTAGATAACTGAATTCATTATAAGAATATTCCTCTTATTAACACCATAATGAGAAATTATTTTGGTTAAATTAGATTTGTAAACATCCTATAGAGTAGTTATATCCTAAATGAAAAAAATGTTTCCTTTGGAATCCGATTGTAAATTTCATAAAACCACATAGATTTATAAGTGAAGGATTCTGTTATTTAATTTCCTTCCGCAGCTTTTAAAGGAAGAGCATTCACTTACCGTACACTTATGTCAGTATTCAGAGCCCACCAAACAGTTGTTCTATAAAATGGGAAGTTTTATGGGAAGGCATGGGTAAGGAACAGACTGTGAGGCTCACAGTAGGAAGTGTAGGAAGTTCCTTTGATTACAATTTACAGTAAGGTGTATATTCATAAAGCAGAGAAAAACACTGTTTTGTGGAAAACAGGGATTTTCTTTTTTCATGCTATTCAAGAAGTCCAGTGGCCCCCGTGCTCCGCGGCTGAATCGCATCACCATACTTTAGTATGGTGAGTGCGATTCATGAAGGAGCGGTAAGCCCAGCTTTCCGCTTCTCCATGGAGTTCAGGTTAGCCATCTCAGGATGGCGCAACCTGAACTGTGGTGCAGTAACTGCAGGGAAGCTCAGTGCTTCCCTGCTCTCTGTCCAACACCCAACGGCAGCTACGCCCCCTGGACCCCCCCCCCCCCCCCCCCCATCAGCCACTATAGCCTTCCGGGAGGTTAGCAAATGATGCATGCGCAGAGGGACCCGCCGGCTGATTACAACATCGCTGAGGGGCACCTCTGGAGAAGACAGGGTCGCTGGAGCCTGGGATACTGCATCGTTTTGCTGGAAAAGTGAGTATATGTGATTTGCTACTTATAACAGCGATATATAGTGGTAAGTAGAAATTACTTTTTCATTTCCTACATGATTAGACCCCTAGATCATACAGACAATGGTGGAAACTAACTAAGCTCCAATTTTTTTCTAAGTGTCATCTCGGGAATTTACTAGACACAAATCTCGGCAGTGTTGGGGCTATTCGGATTGAGATACGCAGCCATCCACAAAAATACAAATCAATAGACCATTGGTCAAACACGGCTGTTATTTTATACAACACGGGAATTTACTAAAAATTTGTATTTTCAATCACTGCCGACAATAGCCAAACACTGCCGGGAAAGCATAGAATTCGTACAAAAATGGAACTTTCAAATAGACCTGCTTCTGGCTGGCGTGTTTTGATAGTCATGCACGGATCAGTGAGATCCGTGCATGCTTCTATGTGTAAGTGTGTAAAAGTGGTAAAAAAATGTAATAAAAATAGTGTGGGGTCCCCCTCCTAAGCATAAACAGCCTCAGGCTCTTTGAGATGGTCCTGGTTGTTAAAATACAGGGGGAAAAGTGTGTAGGGGTTCCCCGTATTTAAACAACCAGTGCCGGGCTCTTGGGCTGGTCCTGGTTCCAAAAATATGGGGGACAAAATAAGTAGGGGCCCCACGTATTTTTAAAACCAGCTTTGGGGTCCCCTAGCCAGGGAGGTGATGCAGGAGCCGGGGGACACTTTTATATAGGTACCTGCGGCCAAAGCATCACTCCCCCCAACTAGTCACCCCTGGATGGGGTTACCGGGGGGAGTGGGTACCCCTTCCACGCACCCAAGGGCCAGGGGTGATGTGTTTTTATTTGGGTATTTATTTTGTTGTGGAACTACAGGTACACGCAGGCCCATTAATTCCCTGCATGCTGGTACTTGTGGTTCTCCATGTACCAGCAAGCAGAGGAGGCTTGCTGGGACTTTTAGTTCCATAACAAAGCACTATATTTTTTATTTTATTTTTATTTTTACACAATTTTGGCTATAAGCCCTCCATCCACCACCCAGGGATCGGGGGACAGCCTCGGGCTTCACACCTGGCCCTTGGGTGCCTGAAGGGGGGATCCCTTGATTTAAGGGGTCCCCACTCCCCCAGGGAACCCCAACCAGGAGTGATTAGTTGGGGTAGTGATGCTTTGGCTGCAGAGACCTATATAAAAGTGCCTCCCGGTTGCGGCATCACCTCCCTGGCTATTGGAGCCCGGTGCTTGTTTTAAAAATACGGGGGACCCCTACGTCTTTTGTCCCCAATATTTTTGGAACCAGGACCGGTTGTCTAAATACTGGGGGACCCTATTAAATTTTATTCTGGTATTTAAACAACCAGGACCGGCTCAAAGAGCCCGGGGCTGGTTATGCTTAGAAAGGGGACCCCACGCATTTTGTTAAAAAATATTAACTATTTCAATACTGTACACAATGAAGCCCTACACGGATCTCACTGATCCAGCCGGGCTTCATTGTGTTAAGTCCGGCAGTGTTATATTTTTCTCTCCCGTAAAACACTGCCAGTGTTTTTTCTCAAAAAGTTGCATTCTCACACTGCCGAAGAGAATCTTAGTAAATATATACCACAATGTGGGGAGTTTTTCAGATTTGGAGTATATTAATGCAGCAGTAAAAAGCCCTTTGCCACCCTCCCACTGTGATAACAGGGATTGCCATAGATTTGTCCCATTCAGAGAAGGGGTTACCATGGAGAATTGTCAGATTTCCCCAGTGGTGCACCTGATTTGTGTAAATAATGCTTCCCCATACACTAGTATGGATAAAGCGATTCAGAGATTGAACTGCGATTTAGCTTTCGTTTTAACTTCTCTTTTGTGGAAGTGTAATGAGGCTCCATCCTGATTGGAGATGTATCACCAACCAACTTCATTCCTACTATGGATGGCCAGTGGTTCTGCTTCTTAGCTGTCAATAAAGCAGTTATCCACTTTCAATTGACCTCTGCTCACATGCCTTTTCTTTATATTGATGTACACATTTTTAATTAATTATTTCTGCCCTAATAAATGTTAAAAATTGTTGCACTATTTCCTATCACTTTGGGCCAGATGTACTAAGCCTGAAAAGTGATAAATATCACAGTGATAAAGTACCAGCCAATCGGCTCCTAACTGTCATTTTTCAAACACAGCCTGTAATATGGCAGTTAGGAGCCGATTGGCTGGTGCTTTATCACAGTGATATTTATCACTTTTCAGGCTTAGTACATCTCCCCCTTTGTCTTTTTACATGGACTAAGCTAAAGATGACAACACTGCAGATATCTAGCAAGTAAAGTCCTACCTTACATACCTACAGATAAGCACAGTGCAATAAGGCTCTGGCACAAGCACACCTTTACTTTTATTATTTTTGCAAGAACCATTTCTTCAAACACCTAGTATATATCACCACCCAGCAGAGGCGTCACTCATCTCCTTAACACCCGGTGCGGCGTCTGGGAAAGGGGGTGTGGCTTAGCAGGAACAGGCGGGGCTTAATCAGAGGGACGGGGCTTCGCGGGTGGCACCCGTTTTTAGTCCATTGAAGGACCAAAAAGAGGGTGGGGTTTTGTGGGAAGGGGAGGGGCTTCACATCCCGACACGCTTTTTTTGTCACTTGGGGGGTGTGGGAGGTGAGGGCTGACTCCCGGGGAGTGCTGTCCCTGCAGTTCTGGCTCCTACACAGTGACATGAGCCGAGTGCTGCACATAATATAACAGTGGCGCACTCGGCTCCTGTCACTGTGTAGGAGCTGGCATTTTGGTGTCACCCCCTGGTGGGTGACACCCGGGAGTGGGCCGCACCCCCCTTGTGACGCCATTGCCACCCAGCTTCATTCCAGCCAGGGATGACCAATAAGCCTCATCATCTTAAGTGTCACAAGTAGGCAATTTTCCACCTTAAACTGACCACTGTTTCCAAGCCTTTCCTGCTTCTTGTATGTGGAAATTAAATATTCCTGCACCAATGTCTGACAAATGGACTCCATCTGGCATATTTTGTCTTCCAATTCCTAATGTCTTAAGGTAAACAACACCACCTTACACTGAAATGATTTGATTTCTGAAGGCTTCTGTACATTCTCTACATTAGTTGCTTAAGGAACTCATTCAACATCAGTAGCAGTTTTGCTAAAAAAAAACAAAAGCTAAACTGCTACTGATAAAATCGCATGCTGAGCGGTGACCAGCGTGTGATGCGCCACCCCGTGGTACTATCGCAATTCAATTGCAATCGCAGAAATCTGCAAATACTGGTAGTCCCCTGCATACGCAGCCAGGCTGCATATGCAGGCACTCCACCGCCATGTTTCCTGACGCAGCGCCACTGACCTCCAATGCCGCGTTGCTGCCCCCAAATGCCCACCTCCTGTCATTAACATTGTGATCGCATCCTTCAAGAATGCAATCGAATTGTGAATGCCCACGCATGCACGCTGTGGACTCTTCGCCAAAAAGTGAGCATTTGCAGTTTTAGTAAAACAATGATTGAAGCTGAATAAGGGCTATATCTGCACTAAGCATTTTACCATCTCAGACACTCAAACTAGAAGTCAGAAGATTGTTGCTTTTTCTGCTACTAACTGCTTTCTGTAATTGCTTTTTACCTTAATGCTAGTAAGCAAGGGGCAACATTGTGCCTTCCGCCTTTTTCTGGGGTCAGAATCCTGGGGATTTACTCAAATCAAGCCTTATATTAGGTCAGGGATGGGGAACCTTTGGCCCTCCAGCTGTTGTTGAACTACACATCCCAGCATGCCCTGCAACCGTTTTAGCAAATTCCCAAACTGTAGCAAGGCATGCTGGTATGTGTAGTTCAACAACAGCTGGAGGGCCAAAGTTACTCCACCCCTGTATTACATTTTCACTGCTGGCCTCCTCGTCTGTGGTTTACTGAAATACATACTGTAGAAATATGCTTTATGTGGGTGGGCAGAAGTTACATCATTGCTATACATTTTGAGATACAGGAAGTGTTTGTTGTACATGAAGTGTTTAATAAACAGGAAGCACTTCTGCAGCCATTATTCAGCATGACTGCAGTTACTAGTAAAGACACACTTCTGCCTCTCTCCAGAGTCCTGTGGTGATTTGCACACTGAACACTTTACAATTACCTTGCCATACTGTTTATAGCCATACCAGACATGAACCACTCACATCTTTCACACTCACTTCTCTTCTAGCTCCCAGTCTCATGGTATCTGCACACCATTGTTGTTACGACTGAGGAATCTTCTTTCCAAGGAGACTTTAGAGATCTTCTGAACTATGACCCCAGTACACCCCGGGTTAAGACTCGTAGAATTAACCAACAGGTCTTCTAGCCTATAATAGCCACTTTTCCTATAAGGTGTGATGTGTCTACCGGTACTGGGATGCCACCAGGACTTACGCCACTTATGGTAGTACGAGCTTAACCCTGAGTGACCTGAATCAATGCTGGTGGGAAGGAATACCCAAAAGAGGAGAGGAGTAGCACCAAGACAAAAGACAAGAGAAAGAGAATGACACTACGGGAACAGGGAAAATCGGAAGAGCCAAAGATTTTAGACAGAGTGTCCCAGACAAAGACAAGGCTGGTGTAACAAGAACTAGAGTGTATAGAGAGAATGGGGGAGATGTACTAAGCCTGAAAAGTGATAAATATCACAGTGATAAAGTACCAGCCAATCGGCTCCTAACTGCCATATTACAGGCCGTGTTTGAAAAATGACAGTTAGGAGCCGATTGGCTGGTACTTTATCACTGTGATATTTATCACTTTTCAGGCCTAGTACATCTGGCCCAATGAGAGCACAAAAAACACTGAAGACTCTGAACCCCCAGGTGGAGCTACTGGTAGTAGGGGTATGGAGGATATGCACAATAAATTAAAAACAGAAGAGACACATAACAAAATACTAAATAGGTGAGGTATTACACTGGCAAAAATAACAGATAATGTATCAGATTAAGCAGCAGACATGGTGCTGGGCACAGGATATCTGCAGTGGACAATAGTGAGGAAAGAAGGCAAGGTATACACAGGCTACAACTAATACCAAGAGACAAGGGCTCCCGCTACAGCCAGGACACTATGACCAGCAAGAAGTGAAAGGCAGACAAGAAATCTAAAGGGTGTATGATCCAATAAACAACCACAGTGCAGCCAAGCCTCCTCTAATTGAAAATTACCTGCAGCCGTGCTGCAGCACCTCCACCAGCTACCTCTGAGTTCCCCAAGGAAACCTTCCAGCGTCCACACTGCCTAGCAACCCTGACAGTCACATCAGCTTGGCGTCCAGGTTGCCATGGAGGCGGCGGCCAGGGAGTGGAAGTTCGCAAGTGCCCCGGTCGTCTGGCAACAATCGGGTGCTGCAGGGAGCACGGCCTGCAACCCGTAACAATTGTATTTTTAACTGCTTGTCCTGTGGAAGCCCCCTGCTGCAGTAATGACCTTACTGGCTGATTCCACTAAAGCTTTATTTATAGATACAGTATGTATGATGGGTTCACACATAACCAATTTTACAATGTACTTTATTTTGACCTTACAAAATGCCTATTACATTGCCTACCTCACACAATGAAAACTGAGTAATGCAGGAGAGGATCTAGTGAAGTCACAGTTTGAATTGTTCATTAAAAAGCAGAAATCCATGAAATATATCATATCCATTCACATTGCCATTATGGTCCATTACGTGCATATGTACATGTGCATCTGACATTTTATGTGCTGAACATCTCTGCAAAGCTTTGTGGTGCATATAAAGTCTGTGTTGAGAGAGGTTTATGAATGTTGTGATTAATGTATACAGTGAGACCCTTCACTTTCCAGCATGTTTATTTCTGTTTAAATACATGGAATTCCTTTCGTATTTCAAAATGCCTTTGAAAATGAACCTGCCAAAGATCTGTTCAGTTTAATAGCAGAATAGTTGATATATTTTCCACTGTGAGTTTAATCTATAGACCCAACAATTACACATTATCACCTTGTTTCAACATAATTATACACAGCTTTTATGAAATTGCAACTAATGGATAACAAATGTTATACAAGAATTTAAACGTTAAATTCCATATTGAAATGTTAAAATAACAATAAAAGCAAAAGGTTGATTGTATAGTTGTAAAGTGACCAATGCATCTCTCTCTATACACTAAGTACTGTACGTACTTTACTAGAACCTGTAATGTATTTGTCTTCTTTCTTTTCTTTGCTAAAAATGCTCTGGCCGCCCTCTTGACAATTCTTGAACTGGTTCAGCAAAATATAAAAAATTGTTAGAATTTCTCAATTGTTAGTACAACTGTAGTTGAAAAATCAAGATAATCTGTACTACCCAGGCTATTCAATTGTGCAATATTGGGTCGCAATGTGTGCATGTACTAATTATTACATATCACAGTAGCCCAACATTACCTTAGGGGGTTGCTAGGCAAAATCAGTGATGCTGGCAGTCGTGATGAGCATTCCCGGAGCACATATAGTGGCCATCACACAGAACTGAATTGCTGCTTTAAGTCCAATAGAGAAAAAGGCGCTGTACAAATATTAATACTTTCTGTGGAATCCCCTGACATTCTAACTACACACATTCTCTTTGCTCAAGAATCATCTTTAGAAGCCATTCCTACCCATCAAGTTACCTTTATTATTGATCAGACTCTCGATTTTATATTGAATACCTATAAAACTCACATACCCATAAAACTAGCAAGAGCATTATCACTATTGTAGTTCCTAGGCGAGTGCATGTCCCTACCCTTATATTCTGACAAATTTCCCCCAAAATTTATAGAAGTGGTTAAAATTTCCTATGAAGCTTGCAAGTCCTTTGCAAACCTAAGGCCACCAGATGACCCCTTTGCCGTGGCAGTCATTCCATGGGAACCAGAAGTTTGACCCAAGACCAGCAAAGAATGCTCCCTGCGGACAGAGAGGTGGGGTCCATTAATGCTAATCCCTCCAGAAAAGACAGAGGATACAGCAAGTCACTTACATTACCACAGACAGATGGCTATTAAAATTATAGAATTAAGTCTGTCCCTCTCCCTCCTCTACTTTCCTCAACAGAGCGTCCCCTACTTGGAAAACTTTAGCCCCCTGCTGGACAATGTTTTGTCCTTTGCACTGTCTCAGGGAAAAATAGATTAGACAGACACCACCAAAAGAGGTTGACTCAGGATGGCTGAAACAGGATGGCTCTTACAAACCCATTTTAAATGCCATGTCTCTGAACCAATATATGAAACCTTGCTCATTCAGTATGGAAGGTATAGCAGACATATCTTGCCTGAAAATTTCTGTATGAAGATAGACCTTTAGATTAGAGATGAGCGGATTCGGTTTTACTCGGTTTTACTCGGTTCTCAAAACCGAATCTTATTGGCTCACGGATGTCACGTGTTTTGGATAGCCAATAAGATTCGGTTTTGAGAACCGAGTAAAACCGAGTAAAACCGAATCCGCTCATCTCTACTTTAGATATGCCTTTCTTACAATTCTGTTCCACCCAAACCACAGGAAGCTTCTAAGGTTCCACTGGAATAACGTTTTCTACCAATTGACTTTCATGATAAAGATAAACCAATGGCCGTTATGTTCATGTGCAACGGCAGGCTGAGTAAGCTTAGAATTACTCAGACTTGAATAACAAAAAAAAAAAAAGAGAAAAAGAAGACCCAGGGATAAAGTAGATAAAGAATGAAGGTTTACTTAGCTCCCGTTCGGTATCTACTGCCTGCCTGTGTGTTCCTTAGAACAGTGAACAGGCAGGTGAGAGTACAGGGGTTCAGGTCTAAAATGAGTGAAAGTAAAGTAAAGGTAGGGGATCTGAACCTGTAACCAGTGGCCTTCCCTGGTGGGAACACCAGTGCAGGGGGTGTGTTCTGGTCCAGGTCCAATGGGAGTCCCCCAGAAATGAGTATAGAGATATGGTGGTGCACAGCAGGTATAAAATAAATCAATCAATAGGGATTTCAAAAAGAGGGATGTAAATAGCTGGTATACTTATAAGAGTGCCATATGCTGTCCCAGTCCTGTGCACAGGACCAGGAATTTCCAAACTTGGATGCGCGTTTCACCAGGTTGGCTTGTTCACCAAGTGTATTTTGGATTGTGCTCAGAGGCTGCTTTTATACCTAAAGAATTTACATAAATTGAGGGAGTGAACAGGAAATTTATCTAGTCCCGCCCACTAATAGGAAATACTTGTAGGTAGTTCATCCTGTGGATGATAGTGTGTGTCATCCTATTACAGGGATAGTTACCTGACTGATGGGATAGTCAGCCAATGAGGTGCATTACATGGTTTGATTGAACTGTCAGAACCAATGAAAGTAACATAATTAGAAGAATTAACATGTCCATAACTGAATGTTTTTGGCAGTATCTGAGCATATAACTATTAAAAAGATTAATGGTATGTAAACATTGCTCTTTTGATGTAACATGCAGATGGTTAAAAAGCTTGCAATAGGTAGCTCGGCACTCTGGGTAGTGTAGTTTAGTTTTGAGATGGCATCTGATTGGTCGAATTTGATCATGTGATGCCATTGCCGGGCAATCTGGTTACAGATGTCCCGGAGCTCCAATTAGCTGTAATGCGCCACATGGCGCATTTTAGATCTAGAAGAAAGTACCCTAGTGTGTTAGTGGTACGAGTTTAAAGATGATCTTTTTATGTTGCGGGCACCCAATACTAATGTATGCCACCTTGTGTGACGCATCCGTGCCTGTGTTCATGGGGGATGTAGTCTGCTGACAGAGTCAACAACAATATACATTTATAGTGCACATTACCACAGGTATACCTTATTCTCTAGGGCACACCAGTATACTTTATCTAAATACTCATAAATATTGTAATATAACATATATATATATTTTGTTATATATCTACTCTATTGACTTGTGCGGTTGTGCATTTTGGTTGGATATCACTAATATCAGCACTATCATAGGGTAACTTAAAACCTGATATCCCACAATACAAATATTTCGCCAGATTTTATCTTCTCTGTAATCTTAATTTATTATTTTTTCTTTTCTTACGCACATGTATAATAAATACAGCTGTGACAAAAAGTGACTAATATCTACCATTGTGAGTCACCTTCAACACTGGCTGTCACACACCATAGACGCTTAATATGTATGAAAATCTCTGTGAAAAATATATGTCACAGATAGAGCACTTATATCTTGATTGTCACAAAAAATCTCTCATTACATGTGCATTTTTTGTATTTTGTGATTTTATTATTTACCTCTATTAGAGTATTATCTGTCCAACTTCATGGTAGTCACGTGGTTATTAATTTTTAATGTATACCAATAAACATTGTAATATTTTTATATTTTGACTATATCTTGTCTTTTTTTTTTCATGCGTGCCTCAACAAAAAGAGTCTTCTTTTTCTCTTTTTTTTTGTTATTCAATACAATTTATGTCTCTAGGGAGCACCACCAACAGAGAGATTCTGACCTAATCCATCATTGGAACATACTCTATTTTATGTTGGTTTGTTAAAAATACATAAAAAAATATATTAAAAAAATAAATTAGTTATTATAATGCTAACTATAATTCACGGTTAGTGCGGTACTGCCCCCCTTTCCTATGGCTTACTCAGACTTGCCATCGCAGGGCAGCTTGCGAGGCCAAGGAAACTAGCAACGCAGTTCTTGGCCTCGCCACTCCCGGGACATCGCCCCTCCTCCCCGAAACACCTCTCCCTGTCAATCTGGCAGAGACGTTCGGATACCTGCACACATCAGGGAAATGCAGTAAGGAATGCTTATGTGATCCTTACTGAATCATCCCCTTAGTATCCAACTTGCTGCGTGTATCAGTGGTAGATAATAAAATATCAGAGCATCCGTTGTGGGGAAAGGTGATCCAAAAGTCAACTGTTACCGCAATCTCTGCTGCTACTACTTCAGTAGTAGTGTATGTTTGCAAATGTTATTGTGCATGCATAAACTGGGTTCACGCATGCGTACAAAGAAACTATCATCCTGCAGATTAGCACCCAATAAGAGATGTAGCCAAAATCATAGGAAAGATGAGACATTTAGATCCAGGGTTCCTCCAAGCTCCCATCATAGCCCCTTTAATTTCTTTTGAGATACAGGGTCTGATACATAGTTGAGCAATGTTTTGCATGTGCACACGCCAGTGACATATCTATAATGGGTGGAGAGGGGGCCCACACTGCACCCATTTCTTCTATATTCTTACCTTTCTGATGTCCGGGTCCTCTCCTTTCCCGAGTCCCGTAGCTGGTAGCCGCAGCAGAGCTATTGGCTCTCTGTCTGAGCACTAGAGACTCTGGCACAGTGCCAGAGTCTACAGCGCATGCGCAGGTCTCCAAAAAAATGGCTGCCGCACCATTTTTTTGGATACTTGCTAATAGCGCTGTTGCTGGCTACGGGACGGGAGAGGAGGGGGCCCACACCCGGGTCCCCTCCTCTCTAGACACGCCCCTGGCACACGCGCAAAAATTTCTAAAAGCCCCTATGGTGCATGTGTTACATAGAGTGTATGCAGAAAAGTGCTATTTGTGATAGGGTCAGACAGTAATGGAAAGTGATCTTGGCAGTCAAAATTACGCAGGAATCCCAACACTACCGGGAATGCCAGTGCAGGAATCCCAACATTGATCACTATCCCAGTGCTGGGATCCCGACCGCAGGTATACCAAATGAGGAGTTGACGGGCCACCGGAGAGGTAAGCCGGCAAAGGGGGAGGGGGTTGGGTTTAGGCTGCGGGGGGAGGTTTAGGGTTAGGCTGCCGGGGAGGGTTAGGTTTAGGCTGCAGGGAGGGGAATCAGGGTTAGGCACTACGAAGGATGGTTAGGCTGCACGGGGGGAGGGAATAGGGTGAAGTTGTGGGTAAGGGCGGTTGGGGATTAGGGCTAGTCTCCTTAACACTTTGGTGTTGGAGATCTTGACCTTTTGGATGCCGCTGTTAGTATTTTGACTGCTGGCATCCCGAGCACGGGGATCCTGAAACTATCCCCTGGAACCAGTCCTTGTACATACCTAAGGGAATTTTGATCCTTTGTGAAGCTGAGTGATGAAGGGGAAATAAAAAAATTGAGTAGGGCCTTACTGATTATGCTAGTATGAGGTGGGACACTCTGTGGTCACCACTTTGATTTTGTGGAGTACTCTCAGCAGCATGGCAGGAGGGAAAGGCATACAAAAAGAGAAGATCAGTCCATAGGAAAGGACATTGCATCCATGCGTAAATCCTGTGCATTGGGGTGGGTAGCAAACATGTCCGTCTGCGGCTGAGTGAAGGTCGTCATAATGCTGAGAAAAATCTCCAGTTTCAGTCTCACGTTGTCTAATGTGATGCTCTTCCTGGAGAGGCAATCTGCAAGCTCATTCAGCTCTACTGGACACATGAGGCAGATAGCAGAATGGATTGTTCTACCTCCCAAATTCAGATGTCTACTGCCTCTTGGCAGAGAAGGAGAGCAAATGTCTCCCATTCTCTTGAGATATGAAATCACGATTCTGTTGTCTCCTGAAGATGCAGAGGAACTAAAGAAAGAAGAGTTAACTTGGTTGCTTTAAGCTCCAGGAGTTAGATGTGGTCTAGAAAAGGCCTGGGAGGAGGCGGAGGGAGAACTGTACAACTTGGTGGGCTTGGCTTCGAGTCAAACACAGCAGCATACTATTGGCAGTCACCCGTCTGTGACTTTATGCAAATGCCTTCTCTTTGGAACATTCACGCAGATGTGCAAGATCTGAGATGCCCACTTTTAGTGTCCGTGCACCCTATAACACTGATTGGTGCATCCTTCATCAGCAGCCACCTCATGCAGTCCCAATGTACAGGCATGGCCTAACTGTGGGAGGTGTGACTGCACCCCTAGCTCTACCAAGCAATAGTACTGTACGCACTGCTTTGTAGCATGGCGCCCTGCACAGGGGGGCGACATTTGCACCACATCCAAGTGCAGAACCATGGTGGGCACGATCAGTGTGATTGCATCACTTCATTCCAATGCAGGCAGAGGACTACTGTTGCTCAGCAGCAGTCTTCCTAGACCCATGGCTGACAGGTGAGGAGGAGGTGAACCCCTCATGGGCCCCAACAGCAATCCCGGGGGCCAGGTAATTAGTACCCGGCCCCTCCCCTGTCCAGCCTCTGTGTAGGGGAACACTGGGGACAAGGATAGTGCAGGGGGAGAAACAATGAGATGCAGAGCCCTGACTGATTACAGTCTAGAGCTTTGGCAACTTACACATATCTGTGGCTGCATGGGTGTACTTGTGCAATTGTGAACATGTGCAGATCAAGAAAAAGATACATATTATTTGTATATGATCAAGGACATAATGTAAAACAGATGATCACGATGACAGCGGTCACCGGTACTAGAGAACAGGCTCGTCATTGTCTGGTTGTGACTTTTTCTTTTGGAAATGGTGCTCACATTGTGGCCAATCTCTATGTCAGCCCCTAGATCTATATCCATCCTGGCCAAACTTATGGATGGAAGACAACCTCTAAAACAGCAAAGCAGGACCACTTTTGTAAGTTGAGTGATCACACTACAAACAGTGGAACAGTCTCTTTACTTTATAAATCTTGCCAATATAGAAACCATAGCCTGTTCTTATGTGCACTAGCACAGCTGCTGTTTTAATATATATGGGCCAGGGGAGGCAATCACAATACCGCTTGTCGGTATTCCGGTGGTCACAATGCCGATTCCAGAATCCCGACAGGCGGCATAATGCTGCCACCAGAATACCGGCGCCACAGGCTCTTCTCCCTCTGTGGGTGTCCACAACACCCATAAAGGGAGAATATAACCTGTGGTTAGTGCAGCGAGACACCGTGCATGCACCATGGCGAGCACAGCAAGCCCGCAAAGGCCTTTCTAGCACTCACCCCGTTACCGGCATACTGGTGACTGGGATGCCGCTGTCGGTATCTTGACAGCGGGCATCCAGGCCGCCAGTAAATAGTATGTATTCCTGAAACACATGCAGTAAATTGGAGGCACTTAGCAATCTTAAAGATTTCCATTTTTTTAACACTGTAAATAAAAGATAGTCTTGTATAAAGCATCACACTTTTCTGAGTGGAGAATCTGTTCCAGACAAATCTTTCTCATTAGTTTCCAATGTGTTCTTTCTGTCTGCAAAAGTTATTATAGTAGTAGTTCCCATAGAGAGTAAATGAAGGAAGACATGCTGGGCTATTAGTTTTCTACTGCCTAGCTTCTCTGCTGAAAGGAAACTGAATTATGGGGTATGTGTGATGATACTCAGTGTTTCTACAGGTGATAAAAAGATCTATAAATTCTGGCTGTCTGCCTGGCTGGCTCTATCTATACGAGAAGGACAGACAGCTGACATCAAAGAAACTTTTCAGTTAACACCTATCGGCATTTGAAACTGTCTATCTTTTTCTTTCTCTCTATGCTGTGAACATCCTATATGTAAAATTGGACTCTCATACTGTTATTTTCTAGATGAAATTGGCACTTGGGCTTGTTTAGCAGTAGGTGACCCAAAATACCCTTTATGATTGGCAATAATGGGATGAAAACATACATTCTGACATCCTGGAAATCCAAGAGAGGTTCATCGATTTCTACCAGGACTCTGCAATGTTCCCATATGGCAGGAAAAGTGGGTGGGATAGTACAAAAGAGGAATGCACAGGTAAGCATAACATGTACAGTACCCTATAGATGTGTTATGTGGACTACTCAGTTAAGAGGGTTACCAGGTGGTACTTGATGACACTCACGCAATTACCCTTGCCCAGCAGTCTTTTAGCCTCCTGCGATGCTATGCTTCACCTTTAGCAGCCGCCTTTCCAGGGTGAATTAGGTCCACCCGTACTCAGATGCCCCCAGGTCTTATGTAAGGACAAGGCGACTATTGGAGGCTGGGCAAGAGTAAATGCAGTACAGTGAAATGTTCACTGGACACAACCTTAGTAATGCTGCTAAATGCACAGATGGAGATAATAACAGAATGCACAGGGTGAAATTATAATAAACACTGAATGTATATGAAATGCAACAATGCACAAGGTGATATAATAATCAAACACAGATGGTATGTAAATGCAACAATGCACAGGATGATCTAAACAACTAAATATCAATGGATGATAAATGCAACAATGCACAGGATGATATAAATAATAAAATACAAGCGGTAACTCAAACTCTGAAAATAACCAATGCAAAATCCTATGACTTAGCTTAAACTGTCTGATGTGGATTCTGAAGAAGCCCGTAATTTTGAACTGGAACAGAACCCCCTGAAGGGGAGCAGAGATCCAGAGACACTGAGACTGAGACCGGCTTCAGAGCAGGATTACACTGTGTGCAGTGATAGCAGGCTTGGCAACTGGAACAGACCGCACTATCTGCACAGATTCTAGATTCCACCAAGGAACAGAGACCAGGTACAAACAGGAACTTGAAGCTATAACTGGCATCAGGTGAAGGGCAAGTTGGGTAATAAAGGGAGCAAGCACCAAGCAGGATGGCTGGAAAACCAGACACAAGGTAATGACCTAGTTATATGACAGGTGAGACTGCACAGGCCACACATACAGAAGGCAGGCTGCAGTAACACAGACTCACCAAAGGTGGCC
The DNA here is from genome assembly GCF_028390025.1 of Pseudophryne corroboree. Classification (NCBI taxonomy): domain Eukaryota; kingdom Metazoa; phylum Chordata; class Amphibia; order Anura; family Myobatrachidae; genus Pseudophryne; species Pseudophryne corroboree. Next base: position 551,521,548 of record NC_086447.1, on the reverse strand, counting down.
CGCAACAGTACTCCAAACAAGTACATAAGAAAACCTGGATTGCTAACAGAAATACAACAGACTCACAACATAAAAACATAAACAGAATGCAAGACTTAATTAGACTTCATCTGCAGAGGTACTGTGCATTTTAGGAGATAAGGACAGCAAGCTTGCGTATCTTTCCTGAAAGAGTAAATATTCAAATTTAGAAAAACAGCATGCCTTCTTCATGCAGTGTAGCCATCCCCTAATAGTTGTATTTATCTATTGTAACAATTGAATACAGAATGCTTTTTTTTTTACATATTTATTTGTGACAGGAAAGATATGGAAGCTTGTTGTTCTCACAGAGAGACGTGGTCCCATGGCCAAAGAATTAACCCACTTAACTAGTCAGTTAATAAAGCCCCCCCCCCCCCTCTCCCCCCCACTCCAGTACACCCAAGGCTTCACCTGAAGTCTGGGGTTATCCCTGGCACACAAGGCCAGTGCTAGGGTGTTCTGCACCTCCCTGCAAACTATACATTTGTGCCCTCAAACAAATGGAAGAAGCAGTGGGTGACAGGCATTGGGTGACAGTCAATAGGTGACAGGCCATAGGCAACACTGGGGAGAGGCAGTGGGTGACATGTAGAAAGGCAGGGGGTGATGGAGAGACGCAAAAGGTGATGAGCAGAGGCAGAGGGTGATTGTGAGAGGAAGTAGGTGACAGGGAGATATAGAGGGTGACTGAAAGAGTGTGAGAGGCATTGGAGAAAGGGAGAGGTAGTGTGTAGTGACAGGGAGAGGGTGACAGGAGAGTATTGAGCGGGGGAGTCAGTAAGAAGAAAGGCTGGTGCAAACAATAGATGGACAGAAAGGCTGGGGCAGACAGAAGATGGGCAGAGAGGCTGGTGCTGTTTAAGGGAAGAAAGGCTGGTACAGACAGATGATGGGTAGAGAGACTGGCACAGAGGAAGGGAAGAGAGGCTTTCATAATGAATGTGCAGAAAGGCTGGCACTGAGAGAATATGGACAGAGAGGCTGGCACAGAGAAAAAAGGCATAATGCTGGCATAGGTGAGAAAAGGGCTGTTAGGGAGGAACAGAGGAGAATGGTGAAAAAAAAAGACAGAAAGTAACTCACCTGTTGAATGAGGAGTTGACATGGGATCAGGAGCATGCAGCAAACTATGTGGTTTTAGCAGTCCCCTACCTGCTGTTCCTCCCCAGATTCACCAGAATCATGAAGTGGTACCAGAGCCAGCCACCTGGTAAGAGACTTGACCAGATGGGCAGCCATTCTTTCAGGGATCACATAGGGCACTGGAAGCTGCGGCAGCTAATTGTTGGGATGTCACATGCACCATGCTGTGCACGGGTAGAGGAGTGGAGGAGGCGGAGTCACATGTATGGAAAAGGATGCATATGCAAATTAGTGGCACACGCAGGAAGGAAATGCACTGTGCAGACCAGGGACGTGCAGTCAGGGGAGTCAGGGGAGGCAGAGCCTCACCTGTCATGCTCCCTGTCATTCTCCAGAGTTTTGACTATAAAATTATTAGAATAATACAAAGAAGATATTTAGAACAAATAATCATCTTCTTTGTATTAAAGTGATCATTTGTATAATTAAAACTCTCCAGGTTTTAGGATCACTGTTGATCTGAAGGGAGAAATGAGACGTGAGGCAGCAACAGCTCTGCCTCACGTCTCATAGTTGGGGACTGCTGCAGCGCTGCCTGTGGTGCGAGGAGGGGATACACAGCGGCCAATCACACCAGTCAAAACAGCTCCAAGTGAGGCATGCCTCACACTGGCTTGAGCTGTGATTGGGGACCTCGGTCATGTGACCATCCAGGAACCAGGAAGAGACCGAGCCACCGCTGTTATAGTAACCGCACACCTCTCTTCCCCCCAGCACCCCCCCCCCCTGACCCGCTGCTATAGTAACTGCTCACCTCTCTCTCCCCCCCGCCCCCCACTCTCCGGACCCACTATTATAGTGACCGCACACCTGCCCCCCCTCCCCCGCCCCCGCTGTTATAGTGACCGCACACCTGATTACCCCCTCCCAGACCCGCTGTTATAGTAACCGTACACATCTCTCCCCCCCCCCCCCCCGGACCCGCTGTTACAGTAACCGCACACCTCAGCCTGACAGCAAAAGTATGATGGAAAGGAGACCAGCAGGTACTGGGTGATATAAGGCTATCCATGTGTGTGTGTACCGCTCTGTGTATACAGTATGTCCATACTGAGTACAGTGCCTTTTATTTCTTTGATATAAATATATGATCTGGGGGGGGGTTAGACTGCGGGGGGCAGGATGGGGGGGATGGAGGGTTAGGCTGCAGGGAAGGTTAGGGTTAGGCTGTTGGGGAGGAAGGGTTAGGGTGTTTAGGGATCAGGGTTAGTTTATATATATATATATATATATATATATATATATATATATAGGAACGGGATTTTAACCCCTTTTTCAAGATGTACCTGTGTGAAAAAAGGGGTTAAAATCCCCGAAACGTTGATGTAAAATATGTATTGTTGAATACATCATTTTTTCACCAGTCCCCGATTGCCGCAGTTTGTTTTTCCTATGTCATTCGTTTCTGAGGGCACCGGGGCAAGTTGATATTCTTCGTGGGAGTGCCGGGCTATTTGTCCCAATATATATATATATATATATATATATATATATATATATATATATATATTGTAACACTGTAGGGGTGCAAGGTGCCTTTTCCTGGGGAATATGGCAGCCCCCAGCAGCTGAGGAACAACACAAGTCCAGTTTCTGGTACAACTGACCCCGGCCAGTTTTATTGAAACAGAAAATAAAACAAACCCCAAAATAAAAATACCTTGCCTGTCCGGCACTAACTAAACATAAGATGTTCCTAACTGTCACTAAACAAAACACAGAGTTCTTCAGTACATACTGTATAGCTTACTTGCATCAGAAAGCGTGTCTCTCACACACAGATCCTGCTGCCTTCCCAGGCAGTCTCCCATACTAATCAGGTTAGAAGCACTATATCACTCTTACACAGCTGAAACCCTGATTAGCCCTCTGTGAGGCCAAAGACCCGAACTGGGCCCAATGTCTAGAACTCGCCTTATCTCTCTCTCAGAGCCTTTTCCCAGCTTTTACAGCAAACTGAAAAGGTTCAGACAAAACAAAAAGCATTTTTCCTAGAAGTTAACATTTTCTAAAACATGTAAGACAAGAACCTGGGACAAATATACCTGCCCTCAAACACTATCCCAGTGTTCTTGTCACATATCCCCCTCCCCTGTTTCGACCTAGGGGCCGGAACACTTGTAGCCCCCAAACAGAAGATGCGAGACAATGCATCTGCGTTGGCCAATTGTGTTCCCGGTCTATGTTCGACAGTAAACTTAAAGTCCTGCAACGCTAGAAACCATCTAGTTACACGAGCATTCTTGCCTCTATTTACATACATCCATTTTAAAGGGGCATGGTCTGTCACTAGTCTGAATTGTCTACCCAAGAGGTAATATCTCAAGGTATCTAGTGCCCACTTAATGGCCAAAGCCTCCTTTTCCACAATGGCATACCTTTTTTCATGCTCATTGAGTTTCCTACTCAAATAAATGATAGGGTGTTCGTCCCCATCTCTGGTTTGGGACAGCACAGCACCTATCCCTACCTCTGAGGCATCTGTCTGTACCACAAATTCTTTTGAAAAATCTGGTGTTATCAACACCGGTTGTGAACACAAAGCCACTTTTAATGCTTGGAACGCCTTTTCTGCATCAGGGTTCCATTTCACCACATTTGACTGCTTCCCTTTGGTAAGGTCTGACAACGGCACCGCTGTGGTCGCAAAATTAGGAATAAACCGTCTATAGTACCCAGTAATTCCCAAAAAAGCCCTTACCTGTTTTTTATTCACTGGACGAGGCCAGTTTTGAATAGCATCAACTTTATTCAATTGGGGCCTAATCAGACCTCTGCCTATGGTGAAGCCCAAGTATTTGACCTCCTCCATTGCGAGGCAGCACTTCTTTGGGTTAGCAGTTAACCCTGCCTCTCTGATTGAGTCCAGTACTGCTTGTACTTTAACCAAATGGGACCCCCAGTCTGTACTGTGAATTACCACATCATCCAAATAGGCAGCTGCATATTTTCTATGGGGCCTCAAAATTTTATCCATCGCCCGTTGAAAGGTTGCTGGAGCCCCATGCAACCCAAAGGGTAACATCTTATACTGGTACAGCCCCTCCGGAACCGAAAAGGCTGTTTTTTCTTTGGCGCTATCAGATAAAGGTATTTGCCAGTAACCTTTGGTCAGGTCCAATGTGGTGAGAAACCTGGCTGTTCCCAGCCTTTCTACAAGCTCATCCACACGGGGCATGGGGTATGCGTCAAACTTGGACACCTCATTTAACTTACGAAAGTCATTACAGAAGCGTATGCTACCGTCGGGCTTCGGGATGAGCACTATGGGACTGGACCACTCACTGTTAGACTCCTCTATGACTCCAAGTTCTAACATGGTTTTAACTTCCTTAGAAATAGCTTCTCGCTGAGCTTCAGGAATCCTATATGGCTTTAAATGAACCCTGACCCCTGGTTCTGTGACAATGTCATGTTTTATTATGGTCGTTCGGCCAGGCAGCTCTGAAAATACCTCCCTATTTTGGATGAGAAATTCTTTAACCTGATTGTTCTGATCAGCTGATAATGTCTCTGACACCTTCACTGCGGGAAGCAACCGGGGTGAAGACACCGAAGGGCAAGGCTCCGCTGACAGAGACAACCTATCTTTCCAGGGTTTGATTAAGTTAACATGGTAGATCTGTTCGGGTTTTCTCTTTCCCGGCTGGTATACTTTGTAATTAACCTCATTCACTTTTTCCCTAATCTCAAATGGACCCTGCCATTTAGCTAGGAATTTGCTTTCCACAGTGGGTACCAAAACAAGAACTCTATCTCCAGGAGCAAATTCCCGTATCTTGGCACTCCGGTTATAGACCCTCTGTTGAGCACTTTGGGCCTGTTCCATGTGCTCTCTGACAACAGGTACCACGGCTGCAATCCTATCCTGCATTTGTGTTACATGCTCAATAACGCTTCTATAAGGAGTGGGCTGTCCTTCCCACGTCTCTTTGGCAATATCCAACAGCCCTCTGGGGTGTCTACCATACAACAAATCAAATGGAGAAAACCCCGTAGAGGACTGAGGGACTTCTCTGATGGCCATTAACAAGTAGGGCAACAAACAATCCCAGTTTTTCCCATCTCTCTCAACAACCTTTTTTAACATACTTTTTAATGTTTTATTAAACCTTTCCACCAACCCGTCAGTTTGGGGATGGTAGATGGACGTCCTGAGGTGAGTGACCTTAAATAACTTGCACAATTCTTTCATGATCCTTGACATAAATGGAGTACCTTGGTCAGTCAAAATTTCTTTTGGTATTCCCACTCTACTAAATACCTGCACCAGCTCCCTAGCTATCGCCTTGGTTGTGATAGTGCGTAAAGGGACAGCCTCAGGATATCGAGTGGCATAGTCCATAATTACCAGGATATACTGATGGCCCCGAGCAGACTTTAACAAGGGCCCCACGAGATCCATGGCTATTCTGTCAAACGGGACCTCTATAATAGGCATGGGAACTAGTGGGCTCCTGAAATGGGGTCTAGGGGCATGATACTGGCATTCAGGACAGGAAGAACAATATTCAGACACTTCTTTATAAACCCCTGGCCAAAAGAACCTTTGTAAAACTCTTTCAGTGGTTTTTTCTGCCCCTAAATGTCCTGCGGTAACGTGACTATGAGCTAAATCTAGTACCGTTCTCCGATAAGGCTGGGGAACTACCAGCTGTTCCACCACATCCTCACCCCTTTTGACAATGTGGTACAAGAGCTCATTACAGATGGCCATGTGGGGATACGTAACCCTGTCACCTGGTACCACAGGTTCCCCATTAACAATCTTAACATTCTCTCTAGCCTTTATTAAGGTAGGATCCTTTAACTGTTCAGACGCAAACAGATCCTTCTTTACCTCCAGGTCAGGCACGCTTTCAGTTCTAACTACTATGTCTCTGTTCCCGGCAAGAGGGTCCTCACTGGACTCCCCATCTGTCACTTCCCCAGCCAAACTAGCAAAAGGCAAAGGGACAGAAAGTTCCGAAGACCCACGTACATCCATAAAATCACCGGTATTATCAACTGGTTTTTTACTTCTCACATCTGTTGATAACCGTGATTCCCACAGTTTCCAAAAATGAGGAAAATCCCTCCCTATTATGGCCTCATGCACCAAGGTAGGGACCAGTCCCACTTTAACCCTTGCTGACCCACAACAAGTTTCTATATTCACCTCAGCAGTGGCATAATATTGGGTATCCCCGTGTATGCAAGTTACCCCAATAGGTATTGGCTGGACCTTTAAGGGGTTCACTAACCCAGCTTTCACGAGGGTAACTAAACTTCCTGAATCTAGCAAGGCCTCTACCCGGTTACCTTCTAAGAACACATCACACATTTGTTTTTCCAGCTCAGGTGAAGGTACCACAGTACAGGCTAACCTAGCAAAGAAAGACATTCTGCGACATTCAAAGGCAGCATCACATTGCATGGGTTCTTGCGTGACTGGGCAATTGGCAATAACATGACCTGGCATACCACACCTAAAACATTTAACCACACGATTATCAACCCATTTGGGCAGCATAGACCGTTCTAGCCCCATTGGCCTGTTTCCAGGGCCAGTGTTTACAGTCTCTCCAGCCTTGCGTTCTCTTAACCGCCCAGCAACGTTTTCCCACGGAACAGTCTTACCAGTCTTTACTGAAGGGCGCTGTCGAGGACCTATGGGTTGCTGGGTGGTCATCAGTAGTTCCTCTGCTGCCAAATACCTCTCTACCATGTCCACTAATTGGTCAGCAGTACCCGGGTTTCCATGGCTCACCCACTTGCGCAGGACCATGGGCAAAGATCTCAAGTAGCGGTCCATGACGACTCTTTCCACCATCTGGGGACCAGTTAATGTCTCTGGCTGCAGCCATTTTTTTGTTAGCTGAATAAGGTCGTGCATCTGGGAGCGCGGAGGCTTCTCCATGGCGTACAGCCAACGGTGCACCCGTTGTGCTCGTACTGACAGCGTGACTCCCAGGCGGCTCAGGATCTCAGTCTTTAGTTTATCATAGTCCCGAGCCTCAGCAGGGCTTAAATCAAAGTAAGCTTTTTGGGGCTCACCTGACAGAAAAGGTGCCAGCAGACTGGCCCACTGTGCTTTCGGCCAGTTCTCACGCTCGGCAGTCCTTTCAAACGTGGTCAGATAGGCCTCCACATCATCAGCCTCTGTCATTTTCTGCAGGAAGTGACTGGCTCGTATAGAACTAGAGCTGGTTGGAGCACTGACGGCCACATCTCCAACCCGAGCTGCAAGTCTCTGCACCACTTCTGTTAAGGCCTCTCTATCCTGACGCTGTTGCCTGTAAAGTTCATCAACAACTGCCTGCTGTTGTCTCTTATTTTCCTCCATTGCCACCTGCTGTAGTCTCCAATTTTCCTCCATTGCCACCTGCTGCTGTCGGTTGGCCTCCTGCTGAGCCGCTGTAGCTTGCAGCAAGGCTTTAAGCAGATCCTCCATGTCAACAGATTTTTCAGGCGGCTTTGCAGCTGCTTTCACCCAGGACATATATCAAACCCTCAGGGGTGAGTCTCAGTAACTTCACACTGGGCTGTATCTGCATAAACCACCGTTTTCTGCAGGCCTCACAAAGCTGCTGCTTTCACTTATGCGCAGAACGGCCTGCTCGCATTCTCCACCAAGTTGTAACACTGTAGGGGTGCAAGGTGCCTTTTCCTGGGGAATATGGCAGCCCCCAGCAGCTGAGGAACAACACAAGTCCAGTTTCTGGTACAACTGACCCCGGCCAGTTTTATTGAAACAGAAAATAAAACAAACCCCAAAATAAAAATACCTTGCCTGTCCGGCACTAACTAAACATAAGATGTTCCTAACTGTCACTAAACAAAACACAGAGTTCTTCAGTACATACTGTATAGCTTACTTGCATCAGAAAGCGTGTCTCTCACACACAGATCCTGCAGCCTTCCCAGGCAGTCTCCCATACTAATCAGGTTAGAAGCACTATATCACTCTTACACAGCTGAAACCCTGATTAGCCCTCTGTGAGGCCAAAGACCCGAACTGGGCCCAATGTCTAGAACTCGCCTTATCTCTCTCTCAGAGCCTTTTCCCAGCTTTTACAGCAAACTGAAAAGGTTCAGACAAAACAAAAAGCATTTTTCCTAGAAGTTAACATTTTCTAAAACATGTAAGACAAGAACCTGGGACAAATATACCTGCCCTCAAACACTATCCCAGTGTTCTTGTCACAATATATATATATATATATATAAACAGTATATGTGTGTGTGTGTGTGTATATATATTTATATAATGTGTGTAAATCTGACTCTAATGATAGCTAGTGCCTCCCCAGTCATTAACCTCACCGCACGACACTGGTGTAAATCCGACTCTAATGATAGCTAGTGCCTTCTCAGTCATTAACCTCACCGCACGTCACTGGTGCAGACTAGACGCTGGCCGTCCAATCACACTGCAAACACTCTCGCAAGCACAGCATTGTAACACTTTCTTTTGTAGCAGCCTTTCAATGTTATAGTCTTATGCAAGCAATCATTTTCAGAGTAAGGGGATAATTCTGAGTTGATCGCAGCAGCAAGTTTGTTAGCAATTGGGTAAAACCATGTGCACTGCAGGGGTGGCAGATGTAACATGTGCAGAGTGAGTTAGATTTGGGTGGGTTATTTGTTTCTGTGCAGGGTAAATACTGTCTGCTTTATTTTTACACTGCAATTTAGATTTCAGTTTGAATACACCCCACCCAAATTTAACTCTCTCTGCACATGTTATATCTGCCCCCCCCCCCTGCAGTGCACATGGTTTTGCCCAACTGCTAACAAAATTCCTGCTGCGATCAACTCAGAGTTACCCCCTATATTCCAAAGACACACAATATGCATACATCCCCAGAGATGGATTGCATATGACCATAACATTGGAAAAAAAAAAAAAAAAAATAGAAGTGTTACAATGCATGCCTTTGGAAGATACAAAGTTAAGATTTTATATCAGTGGAACAAAGAACAATCTTTAGTAAACTTTTAACTGTATTTTATTTAAAATGACACTACTACCTAACTAAATGTACATAAATTATGCATATTTTTATAACAGTTTTTATGTTTTAAACTTTTAATTACATGCTTAATAGCTGTAAGGCGTCCATTCATTATTGCAATTAACCATAAATAATTATCCTTATAACTGTAGAAGAAATAACGACTCAGACAACAACTGCTTGGATTGAAGGTCATAGCTTTTATTAATCATGACCGAATAAGAATCTCTCAAAGGTGCCCAGAAGGCTCCTCCCAAAGATGCAATCGCGCTGTGAAGGATTCACCACCTCTTACTCGATCACGGTCTAAGCGCCTTGCAAAAGGCGCCCAGGTCCCCTCGCAGAAGTAGGACATCCGGCCTAAATGCGAAGGGGTAAGTGCCCCACAGTGACCTCTTGCGTCACATGTGGCCACTGATCTGCAGCGCTTTCCCTCCCAGCTGCGCCTTACTTGTATAATTTTATTAACGCATGAACACATATATACTATTGACTAATGGTTTTGGGTGGGAGGGTGGGCTTTCCAAACAGCAAAAGATATCAATTAAAATGGATGCCAGTATATATACTGTAGTAAGCCACTCCCACTAAAATGCAAATTGCCATGCTGTCAAACCAATAGGAAAAAACTATACTCCTAACAACATCTACCTAGTAACAGTTTCCTAAAATTAACCAATCCCAAAAAAATCTGGACTCTTATTTAGTCTCAGGCCTATTTAGCCTTTGTCTGCTTTTAAATACTGTTACTAGAATAAACCTTTAAATACTCTGAAATAGGGAACTTTTTCATTTGCACCAGCACAAACATAACAACACTTACACAATTTTGTGTTTTTATGGGTGACAGTATCTGCCGACAGCAGAGAGTAGATACCTGCACATTATCAAAACAAGGGAGCGAATAACACATTACCATCCCCACAGGACTGAAAATAATTGACAGTAATATAAATAATTATTGACAGTGGAAGGGATCATGGGTTGCAATAGTGCAAATGATCGTCCCTGCCCTGCAATGCACTGTAACCCTGGCAAGCACTGCAGAGCACTGTCCACCCAGGTTCACAGTGCAGGAAGCCAGCGACCCGATGGCCAAAGGGGGACTGCAAGTGTTATGATCCTGTCTTGCATCAATCAAGTTCAAGTATTTGCCATGAGTTTTACCTATGCTGTCTGTCCTGTAGGTCATGTCACCATCTTGGAGCATGTCAGCTGACTGCATTCCTCCAAATAGTGTGCTCCCTGCCTCAATGCAACCACAGAGACCTGCAATTTCTATCTAAGTCATTGTCGACCATTAGTCCAGCGCCAGAGCATTTTTCATTCTGACTCTTAGTAAGTTGCAACCTGTCTAGTGTGCTCCAGCTAGCAGTTAACTTTATCCAGTGACGGACCGAGTGAGTAGTGGTTCCAGGTGCAACAATATGCTTTGGGCCCATCCCCCCACACCCTTTTCGGGCACGAAAAAAGGGATGTGGCCTTGTGGGGAAGGATGCGTAGCCTCATGGCTCACAAGGTATAATCCTGCTTTAATTGAATCCTATTTTTGCAATGTGCATGATTGTAACAGCAATATACTACTACACAATGGGGGTAATTCCAAGTTGATCGCAGCTGGAAATTTTTTAGCAGTTGGGCAAAACCATGTGCACTGCAGGGGTGCAGATGGGCAGATATAACATTTGCAGAGAGAGTTAGATTTGGGTGGGTTATTTTGTTTTTGTGCAGGGTAAATACTGGCTGCTTTATTTTTTCACTGCAATTTAGATTGCAGATTGAACACACCACACCCAAATCTCTCTCTCTCTGCACATGTTATATCTGCCTCCCCTGCAGTGCACATGGTTTTACCCAATTGCTAACAAACTTGCTGCTGCGATCAACTCAGAATTACCCCCATTATACAATGGCCCTCATTCCGAGTTGTTCGCTCGGTAAAAATCTTCGCATCGCAGCGATTTTCCGCTTAATGCGCATGCGCAATGTCCGCACTGCGACTGCGCCAAGTAAATTTGCTATGCACTTAGGAATTTTACTCACAGCTTTTTCATCGTTCTGGCGATCGTAATGTGATTGACAGGAAATGGGTATTACTGGGCGGAAACAGGCCGTTTTATGGGCGTGTGGGAAAAAACGCTACCGTTTCCGGAAAAAACGCAGGAGTGGCCGGAGAAACGGAGGAGTGTCTGGCCGAACGCTGGGTGTGTTTGTGACGTCAAACCAGGAACGACAAGCAGTGAAATGATCGCAGATGCCGAGTAAGTCTGGAGCTACTCAGAAACTGCTACGAGGTGTGTAATCGCTATATTGCGAATACATTGTTCGCAATTTTAAGATGCTAAGATTCACTCCCAGTAGGCGGCGGCTTAGCATGAGCAAATCTGCTAAAATCCGCTTGCGAGCGAACAACTCGGAATGACCCCCAATATACAATAATATACAATACGGCGCAAAGGCTTTTTTACGGTAAGGACGATACGTGTTTGGAATTCCCTGCCTGAGGGAGTTGTAATGGCCGACTCAGTCAACACCTTTAAGAATGGGTTAGATAAATTCCTAATGGATAAGGATATCCAGGGTTACGAGGCATAGTCACGCACAATGGTTATTATAAAAAAGAGGGGTGAAACGTAACGGCAGTCATCAACTTCAGTCAAAATTTTCTACAAAATAATCGTGCATAGGAGACCACAAATAGGTTGAACTCGATGGACAATTGTCTTTTTTCAACCTTAGATAATATGTTACTATGTTACTGACAGCCTTAGTGACTGCCATATACCACAGGCTGCATTGCTGTCTGCCATATACTAAACACAGCATTAGTGATCACCATACACTACAGACAGCATTAATGACCACCATACACTACAGACTGCATTAGGGATCACCATACACTACAGCATTAGATGCATACCATATAACACAGAATTAGTGACCACCATATAATACAAAATACATCAGACCACATTATTTATCGCCAGTGGTGGGTTTTACCTATGGGCTGCAGGACTGCAGCCTGCCAAGTAAAATCTGCCACTGCAGTGAGCCAGTTGCAGTACGTGACTGCAAGGGCTACACTGTGGTTGGCAGTGACTTCCTATTGGAAGTCCTACCTGCAAGTCAACTGCAGGACAGGCAGTTCTATTGGGAGGCGTTTCCTCTCTCTGGGACTGCCAGACCAGGCTGCAAATTGCAAAGAGCTGGCTTGCTGTAGGAAGACACTCCCTACCTGATCACCAGACTTAGCCAGCTGCTATGGGCTGCAGACGCTGCTTGTGTGCAGCTCCATTGTGCATTTACTGGGACTTAGCCGGCGGCAGGGACTCTCTCTCCTCTCTTCATCCTCCAGACCAGGCAGCATGGCCAGCAGTAGTCCTCCTCCTCCACAAAGGTAGGAGCCGTCGCTGGTTACCACCATATACTACAGACAGCATTAGTGACTCCAATATACTGTAGACAGCATTAATGACCGCTATACACTACAGACAGTATCAGTGACCCTCATATTCTGCAGACATTATTGGTGACTGCCTTATAATACAAACAGCATTAAACTCCTAATTACATCTCTCTCTCTCTCTCTCTCTATATATATATATATATATATATATATATATATATATATATACACACACACACGAACAAAAAGAAAACCACAGCACTCACCACCCCAGAAGCGGGGCACACCAATGCACTTACCACTCATAGGGTGGGGTGCATGTAGCATTTAAAAGCCTATTTTTGCCTATACTCGCAGAAAGTCCCATACCTCTGGCAGCTTGCAGACTATTACATTTAGCCACTGTGCAGGATGCGTCAAACATTGCATCTATAGATGGCATTGCCTATTGGGTCCAAGTGCTTGGTGCATATAGGGAATGCGGTCAAACCTCCAAAACGGCATTTTCGGAGGCTTGACAGCATTTTTGCTGTTGAAGCATCCTGCACATTGGGGGGTAATTCCAAGTTGATCGCAGCATGATTTTTGTTAGCAATTGGGTAAAACCATGTGCACTGCAGGGGAGGCAGATAACATGTGCAGAGAGAGTTAGATTTGGGTGGGGTGTGTTCAATCTGCAATCTAATTTGCAGTGTAAAAATAAAGCAGCCAGTATTTACCCTGCACAGAAATAAAATAACCCACCCAAATCTAACTCTTTCTGCACATGTTATATCTGCCTCCCCTGCAGTGCACATGGTTTTGCCCAATTGCTATCAAAAATCCTGCTGCGATCAACTTGGAATTACCCCCATTAGCTGTAAAGTACAAATTAAAAGAGAGGCATTGTTTTAATAGACACTATACTGTCTATACCCCATCTAAGGTTTGGGGCCTATAATGGCCAATACCAGAGGGCAATAGATAGGCAATGTAAAACATGAGTTTACATGCAATTTTAAAAACCTTAACACCTGTGATGATCAGGAACATTTGTTATTTGTTTTGTGATGCCCTTTTATGTTGGATTGAGTTATATTTAAGGTTTAGTGGTAAATAATAATTGTAAAAAATTAGCATTGTTAAATATCTAGATTTTTAAAAGTAGTTATAAATGTTGTAATAAAGGGATTCACGGACTACACACAGTGAGTGTCACTAGAGCTTTCCTTCAAAGCATGTCAGAAATCACATAGGTTCTCATCTCCAGGGTATGCTGTGTCTCTCGGTTACTGCTTGTTATGAGCTCCTTGTACAGATATAGCCATTAGTAACCTTATTAGTTACGTGTTCTTTCCATCTCACGCTCTCTCGCTATATCTGCGCTATTCCCAATGGATAGTACCCAGTTTAAAAAAAAAACAGGCTGAAGAATCCGAGCTCTCATCTCTGTACCAGCAGTGCATCACGTCACCTGAGGAACAGAAAAATACAGTCTCTGGGAGGGAGCTGTGTCACTTGCAAAGCTATGAGCACTTGATGCAGGACCAAGGATGGCTCAATTTTTCATCATTCGACTTATGAGCTGTCCAGCAAGTTGCTGTGATACAGCATTTAGCATGCCTCTGCAATTAATGAATGTTTAAAAGTCTTGCTCGTCACTGCAGGCTACAAAAGGCTGCTGCAGTAACTGGTGCAGAATGAGTGGATCAGGATAAGGATTCAGAACTCCTGGTTCTTCCCTCTTGCTGAATATACATTGTGTTCATATTGGATGCAGAGAGGTACAGATGCAGTGACTAAGCAAGTGCCTGTCTGTAAATTTTTCACTGGGTGCTTTCCATTGAGGAAAATGGTCAACAAAGACATGAATGGATTTCCAGCCAAGAAGTGTTCTGCCTTTCAGTTCTTTAAAAAAAGGGTAAGACTGCTTGCTCGATTCTCTGTTCTCTAGACTGCAGTACAGATGAGGTTTGCTAGTGATTTGGTGAATGAGATGCATGCAGAAGAATAGCCAGTAAACCAGGTAACGTGGATAGAAAAATGCCTGCGCAGAGATTGTGGTAATAGGACGTGTAAAATGCTTCCATTGATAAAATCAATCTGGTGTTTCATTCTCGCTTGGTGACATCATACTGTATTGCAGCTGAGTTCAACATAGGCCAAGTCTGCTGTCTGCAGATATGCTTAGCTATTGTTCTCTTGCAGTTGTGTCAGTATCAGTAATGTTTCAATAAAACTCGCAAAAGAATATTTTTACTTACCATTTACCTTTCTGTCACAATTGTCAGTTACCAAAATGTGTAGAATATAATATTTCAGCATTACTCTATTATTAAAGGAGCTTGCTATATAAAATATGCATAAACAATTACATAGCATTTTTCGCCAGCTACCTGATCTAGAAATAGGTCATGCTCAACATACAGAGATGCAAGGATAAAATAAGACTTGTACAGCACTTGGAGAGCTTGGCCGTGATTTGTAATTCGACATCTTTTAAAATTTGTGCCTAGTTTACTGGCTTTAGACCAGTGAAGTTATATTTCTGAAGTTTTTGATGTGAGATTTTACATATTACACTAACATGAAGGTTGTACAATAGAGTCAGTGCAATGACTAGTAGTATATGCACCTAACCTGGCGGCGGTGGTGGGAAAGGGGTTTCCTAATGGTTGATTTGATGTTAAAAGTCTCTTTTTTGTGTGTTTTTCCAAATGTCCCCTAAAAAATGCCAGAGATTGCTAAACCACTGCAATCTTCAAAACATCATACAAGCTTGGCTCATGCTCTAAGGGTGTTAGTGGAAACCAGAGGAGACTGTCTGCTGCTGAGGTTGGATGGTGATCTGGTTTTGGAGAGAGCATGTGGAGCATTTTCTATTTATTCATTTATTTATTTATGACCAGAGCTTTTCCCATTCATCAGCCTCACGGTGCATGACTATTCATATGTATACTATTACTAATCCCTCACATCGCTACATTGCTGCACATGCTCTCTGTTATTGTGCCGGAGCACAATTCTTCTAAAGTCTACGGCTCAGAGACTGACTATATAATAATGTTCTAGTATTATTATACACCGCTATGTGCTCTATCTTATGCTTGGAACTTTTTTCCATATCTTGGAGAAGCATGCACTTTAAAAATGACCTCTGTCCTTTCCCACTATAGAGCTGATGAAGGGTTGAATTCAAGTCGGCTTTGATTGCTACCACATTGGGGGTCATTCCGAGTTGATCGCTCGCAAGCTACTTTTAGCATCCGTGCAAACGCATTGTCGCCACCCATCGGGGAGTGTATTTTTGCTTTGCAGAAGTGCAAACAGTTGTGCAGCAGAGTGCCTGCAAAATCATTTTGTGCAAAACAAGACTAGCACTGTAGTTACTCTTCGTGTGCGTTGATTCTAACGTTGGAGGGAAGGCTTTTGACGTCACACACCTGCCCAGCATTCACCCAGCCACACCCAGAAACGCCCACTTCATGTCAATCTTCCTGCGTTCGGTCGTGCGACTGAAAGCTTTGCTAGAACCTGGGCAAAACCACAAAGGACTTTGTAATCGTACGTCGCGCGTGCGCATTGCGGTGCATACGCATGCGCGACGTACGATTACAAAGTCCTTTGTAATTAGCCATTTCTCTAACGTCCTAAGTGGATGCTGGGGACTCCGTCAGGACCATGGGGATTAGCGGCTCCGCAGGAGACAGGGCACAAAACTAAAGCTTTAGGATCAGGTGGTGTGTACTGGCTCCTCCCCCTATGACCCTCCTCCAAGCCTCAGTTAGGTTTTTGTGCCCGTCCGAGCAGGGTGCAATCTAGGTGGCTCTCTTAAGGAGCTGCTTAGAAAAAGTTTTTAGGTTTCTTATTTTCAGTGAGACCTGCTGGCAACAGGCTCACTGCATCGAGGGACTTAGGGGAGAGAAGTTCAACTCACCTGCGTGCAGGATGGATTGGCTTCTTAGGCTACTGGACACCATTAGCTCCAGAGGGAGTCGGAACACAGGTCTCACCCTGGGGTTCGTCCCGGAGCCGCGCCGCCGACCCCCCTTGCAGATGCTGAAGATTGAAGGTCCAGAAACCGGCGGCAGAAGGCTTTTCAGTCTTCATGAAGGTAGCGCACAGCACTGCAGCTGTGCGCCATTGTTGTCACACACTTCACACCAACGGTCACGGAGGGTGCAGGACGTTGCTGGGGGCGCCCTGGGCAGCAATGTATAATACCTTATTCTGGCTAAAAATACATCACATATAGCCCCTGGAGGCTATATGGATGTATTTAACCCCTGCCAGGTCTCAGAAAAACGGGAGAAGAAGCCCGCCGAAAAGGGGGCGGGGCCTATTCTCCTCAGCACACAGCGCCATTTTTGCTCACAGAAATGCTGGTGGGAAGGCTCCCAGGCTCTCCCCTGCACTGCACTACAGAAACAGGGTTAAAACAGAGAGGGGGGGCACTTATTTGGCGATATGTATATATATATTAAAATGCTATAAGGGAAAAACACTTATATAAAGGTTGTCCCTGTATAATATAGCGTTTTTGGTGTGTGCTGGCAAACTCTCCCTCTGTCTCCCCAAAGGGCTAGTGGGGTCCTGTCCTCTATCAGAGCATTCCCTGTGTGTGTGCTGTGTGTCGGTACTTGTGTGTCGACATGTATGAGGACGATGTTGGTGAGGAGGCGGAGCAATTGCCGGTAATGGTGATGTCACTCTCTAGGGAGTCGACACCGGAATGGATGGCTTATTTAAGGAATTACGTGATAATGTCAACACGCTGCAAGGTCGGTTGACGACATGAGACGGCCGGCAAACCAATTAGTACCTGTCCAGGCGTCTAAAACACCGTCAGGGGCGTTAAAACGTCCTTTTTACCTCAGTCGGTCGACACAGACACAGACACGGACACTGACTCCAGTGTCGACGGTGAAGAAACAAACGTATTTTCCTTTAGGGCCACACGTTACTTGTTAAGGGCAATGAAGGAGATGTTACATATTTCTGATACTACAAGTACCACAAAAAAGGGTATTATGTGGGGTGGGAAAAAACTACATGTGGTTTTTCCTGAATCAGATAAATTAAATGAAGTGTGTGATGATGCGTGGGTTTCCCCCGAGAGAAAATTATTGGCGGTATACCCTTTCCCGCCAGAAGTTATGGCGCGTTGGGAAACACACCTTAGGGTGGATAAGGCGCTCACACGCTTATAAAAACAAGTGGCGTTACCGTCTCCAGATACGGACGCCCTCAAGGAGCCAACTGATAGGAGGTTGGAAAATATCCTAAAAAGTATATACACACATACTGGTGTTATACTGCGACCAGCGATCGCCTCAGCCTGGATGGGCAGCGCTGGGGTGGCTTGGTCGGATTCCCTGACTGGAAATATTGATACCCTTGACAGGGACAGTATTTTATTGACTATAGAGCATTTAAAAGATGCATTTCTATATATGCGAAACTCTGGCATCAAGAGTAAGTGCGATGTCCATATCTGCCAGACGATGTTTATGGACACGACAGTGGTCAGGTGATGCAGATTCCAAACGGCACATGGAAGTATTGCCGTATAAAGGGGAGGAGTTATTTGGGGTCGGTCCATCGGACCTGGTGGCCACGGCAACAGCTAGAAAATCCACCTTTTTTACCCCAAGTCACATCTCAGCAGAAAAAGACATAGTCTTTTCAGCCTCAGTCCTTCGTCCCCATAATATCTGCCCAGGGATAGAGGTAAGGGAAGAAGACTGCAGCAGGCAGCCCATTCCCAGGAACAGAAGCCTTCCACCGCTTCTGCCAAGTCCTCAGCATGACGCTGGGGCCGTACAAACAGGTGCGGTGGGGGGTCGTCTCAAGAGTTTCAGCACGCAGTGGGCTCACTCGCAAGTGGACCCCTGGATCCTACAAGTAGTATCCCAGGGGTACAGATTGGAAATTCGAGACGTCTCCCCCTCGCAAGTTCCTGAAGTTTGTTTTACCAACGTCTACCTCCGACAGGGAGGCAGTATTGGAAACAATTCACAAGCTGTATTCCCAGCAGGTGATAATCAAAGTACCCCTCCTACAACAAGTAAAGGGGTATTATTCCACACTATATTGTGGTACTGAAGCCAGACGGCTCGGTGAGACCTATTCTAAATGGAGTCACTCAGAGCAGTGATAGCGAACCAGGAAGAAGGGGACTATATGGTGTCCCTGGACATCAAGGATGCTTACCTCCATGTCCAAATTTGCCCTTCTCACAAAGGGTACCTCAGGTTCGTGGTACAAAACTGTCACTATCAGTTTCAGACGCTGCCGTTTGGATTGTCCACGGCACCCCGGGTCTTTACCAAGGTAATGGCCGAAATGATGATTCTTCTTCAAAGAAAAGGCGTCTTAATTATCCCTTACTTGGACGATCTCCTGATAAGGGCAAGGTCCAGAGAACAGTTGGAGGTCGGAGTAGCACTATCTCAAGTAGTTCTACGACAGCACGAGTGGATTCTAAATATTCCAAAATCGCAGCTGTCTCCGACGACACGTCTGCTGTCCCTAGGGATGATTCTGGACACAGTCCAGAAAAAGGTGTTTCTCCCGGAGGAGAAAGCCAGGGAGTTATCCGAGCTAGTCAGGAACCTCCAAAAACCAGGAAAAGTGTCAGTGTATCACTGCACAAGGGTCCTGGGAAAAATGGTGGCTTCTTACGAAGCGATTCCATTCGGCAGATTTCACGCAAGAACTTTTCAGTGGGATCTGCTGGACAAATGGTCCGGATCGCATCTTCAGATGCATCAGCGGATAACCCTGTCTCCAAGGACAAGGGTGTCTCTTCTGTGGTGGCTGCAGAGTGCTCATCTACTAAAGGGCCACAGTTATGCATTCAGGACTGGGTCCTGGTGACCACGGATTCCAGCTTGAAAGGCTGGGGAGCAGTCACACAGGGAAAAAATTTCCAGGGAGTGTGATCAAGTCTGGGGACTTCTCTCCGCATAAATATACTGGAGCTAAGAGCAATTTACAATGCTCTAAGCTTAGCAAGACCTCTGCTTCAAGGTCAGCCGGTATTGATCCAGTGGGACAACATCACGGCAGTCGCCCACGTAAACAGACAGGGCGGCACAAGAAGCAGGAGGACAATGGCAGAAACTGCAAGGATTCTTCGCTGGGCGGAAAATCATGTGATAGCACTGTCAGCAGTTTTCATTCCGGGAGTGGACAACTGGGAAGCAGACTTCCTCAGCAAGACCTCCACCCGGGAGAGTGGGGACTTCATCGAGAAGTTGTTTCCACATGATTGTGCACCGTTGGGAAAGACCAAAGGTGGACATGATGGCGTCCCGCCTGAACAAAAAACTGGACAGGTATTGCGCCAGGTCAAGAGACCCTCAGGCAATAGCTGTGGACGTTCTGGTAACACCAGGGGTGTACCAGTCGGTGTATGTGTTCCCTCCTCTGCTTCTCATACCAAAGGTACTGAGAATTATAAGACGTAGAGGAGTAAGAACTATACTCGTGGCTCCGGATGGGCCAAGAAGGACTTGGTACCCGGAACTTCAAGAGATGCTCACAGAGGACTCAGGGCCTCTGCCGATAAGAAGGGACTTGTTTCAGCAAGTACCATGTCTGTTCCAAGACTTACCGCGGCTGCGTTTGACGGCATGGCGGTTGAACGCCGGATCCTAAGGGAAAAAGGCATTCCGGAAGAGGTCATTCCTACCCTGGTCAAAGCCAGGAAGGAGGTGACCGCACAACATTATCACCACATGTGGCGAAAATATGTTGCGTGGTGTGAGGCCAGGAAGGCCCCACGAAGAAATTTCAACTCGGTCGATTCCTGCATTTCCTGCAAACAGGAGTGTCTATGGGCCTCAAATTGGGGTCCATTAAGGTTCAAATTTCGGCCCTGTCGATTTTCTTCCAGAAAGAATTGGCTTCAGTTCCTGAAGTCCAGAAATTTGACAAGGGAGTACTACATATACAACCCCCTTTTGTGCCTCCAGTGGCACTGTGGGATCTCAACGTAGTCCTGGGATTCCTCAAATCACGTTGGTTTAAACCGCTCAAATCTGTGGATTTGAAATATCTCACATGGAAAGTGACCATGATGTTGGCCCTGGCCTCGGCCAGGCGAGTGTCAGAATTGGCGGCTTTGTCTCAACAAAAGCCCATATCTGATTGTCCATTCGGACAGGGCAGAGCTGCGGACTCGTCTCCAGTTTCTCCCTAAGTTGGTGTCAGCGTTTCATCTGAACCAGCTTATTGTGGTACCTGCGGCTACTAGAGACTTGGAGGACTCCAAGTTGCTAGATGTTGTCAGGGCCCTGAAAATATAGATTTCCAGGACGGCTGGAGTCAGGAAAACTGACTTGCTGTTATCCTGTATGCACCCAAAAAACTGGGTGCTCTTGCTTCTAAGCAGACGATTGCTAGTTGAATGTGTAGTACAATTCAGCTTGCACATTCTGTGGCAGGACTGCCACAGCCAAAATATATAAATGCCCATTCCACAAGGAAGGGGGGCTCATCTTGGGCGACTGCCCGAAGGGTCTCGGCTTTACAACTTTGCCGAGCTGCTACTTGGTCAGGGGCACACCCTGGCTGAGGAGGACCTGGAGTTCTCTCACTCGGTGCTGCAGAGTCATCCGCACTCTCCCGCCCGTTTGGGAGCTTTGGTATAATCCCCATGGTCCTGACGGAGTCCCCAGCATCCACTTAGGACGTTAGAGAAAATAAGAATTTACTTACCGATAATTCTATTTCTCGTAGTCCGTAGTGGATGCTGGGCGCCCATCCCAAGTGCGGATTGTCTGCAATACTTGTACATAGTTGTTGTTACAAAAAAATCGGGTTGTTATTGTTGTGAGCCGTCTGTTCAGAGGCTCCTACGTTTGTCATACTGTTAACTGGGTTCAGATCACAAGTTATACGGTGTGATTGGTGTGGCTGGTATGAGTCTTACCCGGGATTCAATATCCTTCCTTATTGTGTACGCTCGTCCGGGCACAGTATCCTAACTGAGGCTTGGAGGAGGGTCATAGGGGGAGGAGCCAGTACACACCACCTGATCCTAAAGCTTTAGTTTTGTGCCCTGTCTCCTGCGGAGCCGCTAATCCCCATGGTCCTGACGGAGTCCCCAGCATCCACTACGGACTACGAGAAATAGAATTATCGGTAAGTAAATTCTTATTTTTTTCCACTGATCGCTGCGCAGCGAACAACGGCAGCTAGCGATCAACTCGGAATGACCCCCATTGTGTGTACAGAGTGAAATGCTTGTAGTTTCCCATATGCAGAGCCACAGCCAACCCAATGGATGCATAGTTTAATACCCATCCTCATAATAAACAGTGCACAATTGCCCCAGCCTGTCCTTGAGTGCATGACCTCATAATGCATCAGCACACCTTCACTAAACATTGCCTATATGAGAATGCACAGCAATACCCTGTCAGCTGCAGGTGGATATGCACCTGAGATGCGTATGACTTGGCATCACCTGTAGCTGCATACACTTCTGGAGCATGCCCAGTGCAGAAACATGCACTATATTCTTCATAAATGGGCTTTTGTTCAACTCTGCAACTACCCCTATAGGACAATTGAATTCAGTGCAATGTGCTGCCAGGCACCTTTGATAGTTACGGTACCACTGACATTGTACGTTTTCCTGCGCACCTCTATGGGGTGCCAGACAAAACTTGCAATGTAGATGTATGTAACAAAATTCACATTATGACCTACAGTGTCTCCAGTTCCTATTGTGCAACATTACAGTGCCCCTAGTTCATATTATACCACACTATAGTGCCTCCACTTCATTTTGTGCTATGGTACAGTGCTCTAGTTCATATTATGCAGCTTTATAATGCCCTGCAGTTCATTTTATACCACATTACAATGAGCAGGTCCAGTGGCACACTTAGATATATCGAAAAATGTATATAACATATGTAACTGTGGGGGTAATTCAGATCTGATCACTGCTGTGCGTTTTCACACAACGGGCGATCAGATCCGAACCGCGCATGCGTATGCCCTGCAGTGCGCAGGCGCGACGGACGGCTGCAAAGGGGATCGGCGGTCAGCGACGGGATGGTGCGAAAAAATCCATTTGCATGTTCGATCGCAAGGAGATTGACAGGAAGAGGGCTTTTGTGGGTGGCAACTGACCATTTTCTGGGAGTGTCAGGGAAAACGCAGGCAGGATCAAGCGTTTGAAGGGAGGGTGTCTGACATCAAATCTGGTCCTGGACAGGCTGATGTGATCGCAGCGGCTGAGTAAGTCCTGGGCTGCGCAGAGACTGCACAAAATCAGTTTGTGCGGCTCTGCTACACATGCGTTCCCACACTTGCACAGCAAAAATACCCTCCCCCTGTAGGTGGCGACTATCTGATCGCAGGGCAGCAAAAATCGCAGCCCAGAGATCAGATCTAAATTACCCCCTGTGACAGGTAAGGTGAGCCCCATAGCAGCTGCACTCCCTGCACCTACGGTTGCTACGGCCTTGGCTACATAGGTGTGCGCAGGGGGGGTTCCTGGTGCGCACAGGCACCCCCTAATGTCTGGCACCACGATCTCACATGCCTGATGCAGCGATCGCTGAGCAGGCTGATTACTGTCCCCTCTGCGCTGCACCCTGTCAGGACTGCATTACTGACTGGACGCCTGGGTTAATCAAGGGTGCCACTGCCACCGGCTTTCAAATTCCCAGCTCCACCACCATGTACAAAAACAGCATGATGTGACGTGATTACTTCATGCTGCTCGCATGCCCTCCCGTCACACCCACCACATACACACCTCTCTCCTTCTATGCTATGCCAATGCCAGCCACTGATGAGGAGCAGCATGCAGCCAGCGTTCCTCTTAGGAAGACAAATTCAATACTGGCAGGCGGCCGGCAGCAGCATTGACACGTCACTAGTTTTTCCAGCAGCAGCAGTACTAGTCTGCGACTGTCAGTGTCAGTGAGTGACTGATTTGTAAGTAAGCTGCTGCAGCTTGAAGGTGAAAGAGAGGGGGAGCCAGACCAGGCTGAGGAGGAGCAGTAGAATTGCAGTTAATGCCATCAGGGGTGCTTGTTTGGTGCACACCACTACATCTGACAATGTATCTGCTTTATTAGGATTGGTACAAAGGTGTATATTTTATGCTTTGACCATCAATAGATAGTGCTAGACACGCCCAAAAGGCGGTGCTAGACACACCCCTCCGACGGTGCACCCCCTAATAAAATGTGCTGCGCACGCCAGTGCTTGGCTATATCCATTTATTAGATATACTATAGTAACTACCAGAGTGTATCTCACAATCCCTGATTGATTCAACTATAAGACCTTCTCTCTTACCTTT
This sequence comes from Pseudophryne corroboree, assembly GCF_028390025.1. Classification (NCBI taxonomy): domain Eukaryota; kingdom Metazoa; phylum Chordata; class Amphibia; order Anura; family Myobatrachidae; genus Pseudophryne; species Pseudophryne corroboree. The sequence continues at coordinate 551,497,667 of NC_086447.1, read as the reverse complement.
TTTAGTAAAGCAAATTAAGCTTGGCAGCTCTGTTTATGCAATAAACCCTGTAAGTCTCTTATATTCAACAGGAATAGAAAACATCCACTGACATTGTTTGACATATCCCTTAATGTAATAACCTGAGGTGTATAAATGCCACTCAAACAATTTAGTAATGATATCATGTGTCAAACCTTCTATCCTGTCAGTACAGCATCAAGAATGCATAATGAGATAAGCTGACGAAGCAAAGAAAACGCCTCAGTGCAATTGTAGATGTTAATAAAAAGTAAATAAGAGAGGATTTATGATATCAGACATTAGCTATACTGTGAACACAGCATACTTGTATACTGAATAGATAGATAGATAGATAGATAGATAGATAGATAGATAGATAGATAGATAGATAGATAGATAGATAGATAGATAGATAGATAGATAGATAAATTTATCTAAACATATATATCTATTCTATATATATATTTTTATATATATATATATATATATATATCATAAGTTACATTATCAATGTTATAACTAATTGTAAGAGAAGTAAACTAGAATCAGGATTGTTAAGAACAACTAATAAGGTAAACTGATCATTTAAATGGCTTTGCTGGTCATTGGGTAATGAATGAGTATATTTGTAGCTGTATTGTAGGCCACAAGTTGTATCCAGCAGTGACCATAAATAATAAATGGTTATACAACTTGATATGCTATTCAGCACACACATGATAAATCTACAAAACAACAACTATTGACTCACCAGCCACATCTGAGAAGGGATGCCTTCCTTCCCAGAATTAACACATGACACTGTAAAGTGTTTGTGGAAGGAAACACAAAGAATATGGCCCTGCACTGCCTTTCTGTTTGCACACATACAGTATACCCATTTTTTCACCATGTACATCGCAATGTGTATGCCATACCTTTGCTCTTTAGGAAATGAGCCTATCTGCTGATAAAGTGGTGGACTGATCAACCACACATGTCTGAACAGATATAAAAATAATATTTATTCATTTAGCCAAAAGAAAAAAGTTGGCATTTCATTCATATTGGAGAAAAGCAAGTGAAAGGCAGAAGAATAAAGCATTTTAATTAAATGCATAAAGCAATTACAGCACAAATCTTCATTTAGTCTTACTTTACAGAGGGTTCAAGTTTAATTGGAAATTTGGGTATGTAAAATAATTTTATGAAGTCACTTGTACAGAGCAATCTTTGAATGTAAGTGTTTTTGCTTTAGGGGTAATTTATAAAAAGAAATACTAAGCACATGATGGCAATCAATTGAATCTGTTCCTTCAAGTGCAAATTCCATCTCCTCAGGAACACCTCTGTGACTTCCTGCAATGTGTTTATTGACATGATATAAGGGCAGATGTACTAAGCCTTGAAGAGAAATAAAGTACCAACCAATCGGCTCATGTCACTTTTCAAACATAGCCTGTAACATGGCGGTTAGGAGCTTATTGGCTGGTACTCTTTCCACTTTATCACTCTTGGCGTGTACACCGCCTACACTATCAGTCATAATGTCTCCCTAAAAACATAAAAATAGAAAAATTGCATCATGTTGTGAGGAAACTAGAAATACAATTTTAATGCTTTATTGACAGACTGTGTGGCCAGCTAGGCAGCTGGTCATCATTGTGGCTCTATGATAAAGGGACTATCTTCATGTGGAGGCCTGGGGCGGAGTTACATCCGCCCCATTATTAATCTTCACCTGCATGCAGTACATATGCCCCAGCATATTCATAGTTTACTGAACAGTCTAATTTTCAGATACAGCACCAACAGGTGTACAGCCTCCAGTTAATGAAAGCATGGTGTGGCAGGTTGGAACGTGACAAGATGGATGAGCGACATGAAGGTATAGTCTCCAGTAAATGAGGATGTGGTTGGGCAGGATGGGATGTAACATGGTGGATTGTGGGTATAGACCCAATCAATGAGTGTGTGGTAGGGCAGGCTGCAATGTGACAGGGTGGTTCTGGATTGTGGTGGTAGAGCCTCAGTTAATAAAGGGGTGGCAGGGCAGGCTAGAATGTGACAGGGTGGATCAGGGCTGTGACTTTTAAGATCGCTGCCATTTTGTTTACATTTTTAACTGCTAAATGTTATGGGCGGGATGTACCAACCTGTTGCGGTATATCCTGCTACACATTGCACCGATTCCATTCGCATAAGCACTAACATATGCGATTGGTATTGCAAAGGCCAGCTCTTCCAATTAGAGCTGTCCTTCGTGATGTGCTCCCTTCTCTGAACTTCCGGGTTTATGATGATCGTATCCCTCTGACAGCCTCCAATGCAGAGAGAAGCCCATAGACTTCTATAGTGCATTGAAAACCCGGTGGCAGGGGGTTAGTGCATACGGGAAATGTGGTAAAACCCCGAAAATGGGGTATTATGGCATTTTCCCATTAGTGCATCCTGCCCTAAAAAGTTTTAAAGTTTGTATGATTACTTTCTTCTTCCTATATGAACCATTTCCCCTGACTGATCATTACTTTAACATGAAAATCATACTGTTCATCCCACCCTAAATGTAATATTAAGCAACCCTAGCAGTATAGAAGATAGTGGCATAGTAACAAACAGCTTACTTTTAAGAAATACGCACATAGATACCTATAGATAAATTGGAGGAAATCACTGTTAGTGCACTGTGTATAAGCTTTGTGGCAGTGCCCTCACGCAGAGATCACCTCTGTAACCAGTGACATCTGTAGATGTATAATCTTCATGGATGGGCATATCTAGAGTCTCCAAGTGGTATGCCTAGCACTATTTTCATGTCATGAATCCCACCTACCATCATCATGCCCCTGAGAGGTCTATGTACTTAGCCTTGGAGAGAGATAAAAGTGGACGTAGATAAAGTAGCAACCAACCAGCTTCTGTCATTTTTCAAACCCAGCATGTAATATGGCAGTTAGGAGCTGATTGGTTGGTTCTTTATATCCGTCAACCTTATTTATCTCCAGGGCTTAGTACATTACTAAGCCTTGGGGCGGGATGCACTAAAGTGAAAATGTGGTAAAAAACCCTTTTTCTGGGTTACACCGCATTTTCATATGCATTTACCTCTGTCCGCTGGGTCTCCACCAAGCCTATGGGGCTTTTTCCGCAATGCGATGTGGAGAGGGTTCTGTCACAGAAGCCTCCCACGGCCGCTGCTTGCCTGCAGATGCGCAGATGGACTCCAGGGTTATAGACCCGGAAGTCCAGCAGCCACAGTGCATCGTAAAGGACAGCTCTATCGGGAGAGCTGTCCGTTGCGAAACTAATTGCATATGTTAGTACATATGCGATTTCAGTCTGATAAGTGGCGGGCCTTTGAGAGTAATAAAGTGGAAAGAAATAATCTGCCAACCAATCAGCTCTTAACTGTCATTTTTTAAAAGCAAATATACATAAATTTAGTGGATGTAGAAGAACCCACATCTCACCAAAAGAAAAGAAATTCCTTTGTTTGGAGCACTCTTTTGAATAATATGTATGAATTTATGAAAAATTTATTTTATTAAAACTTAACTTTTATTATTACTTACTTGACTAAAAGAAAAAAAGGGGGTATGCTATAATTAATGAATCCCCTTATAAACAGTGGTAAAAATCTGTGAGTAAGAGCAATTACAATCGTTTATTATATAATAATGTAATTGTTCAAAAATTGAAAAATGCAATGATAGTAATCTATCAGACTAATCAGATAAGCAGCAGTAGTGATATTTTTTACTCTCGTATGCTCAGAAAATTCATTACCTCTTGGGTATTTAATATCACAAATAAATTCAGACCAATTGTATGTGTCTGGATTTGATCAAGCGGTGTAAAATAATGCTAGAAAACTTCTTTGGATCAGCTTCTCCCCACAATTCAATCAACTTGTACACAAAAAGACTGATACTTTCTCATAGAGATAAACAGAAATGCTATCCATAACTGTGTGATGAATAAAGAGTACAAGGTTGCAATTTGACTTCTTTGAACAAGAACCTGACATATATTGTATCACAATTGTATGGAACAGGTGTTGGTGCATAAATAACCACCTATTATTAGGGCCAGATTCCAGTCACAGTGTAGCAAAGTCATGTGAGTTAATCAGCACATAATCACATTGAAAGAAAAGGTCATGCATTACAAATCCTGTACTCTTCAATGATTGTCCGTAATCTGGAAACACATGGCTACACATAGGCAAAAAATTTTTGTATTGTGATATAACAAAAAAGGAGGGGAGAAGGAAGGAAAAAACAAAATGTAGACACTCTAGTCAACTGATCCCATCTGCTGTCCGACCTCATCCAAGAGCGGAGGAAAGATGAGAGTGGGACCGTCGACTGTGCCGTGGAAATAAGAAAGACAGGCACACTGGCTGAAGACCCCGTCGTGGTGTTAGATGGGCCCTGATGCTAACGAGCCTTGCAGGGTCTAAATGCGCCACTTGGGCCAGAGCCAGAGGCCGAAATGAAAAGAGAAGTAATACAAAATAAAGATTACATTTTTGCTCTCAACTGAAGTTATGAGAAATTAAATCAATAAATCTTTTGTTCTTTAGAGCAGGGTTTAAATTTTAACTGCAATTGCCCACATCTAAATTGCTCCTAAATTGATGAAAACTGGTTTCAAACTATAACCTTATGAGCACTGGCTAATTAATTAGTGTGTCCACCTTTGTTGCACCCTGCTCATTGCCATATCTTTCAAAGAAGTATGTACCTATTGAGAAGAATAGAAAACCTGTGTTTGAAAATACCTTACAGGTGAGGGCTGAAGAAAAAAGGAAGGATAGTAGGCACTCCAGTTCACTGATCCCATCTGCTGTCTGACCTCATCATGAGAGCGGAGGACAGATGAGAGTAGGATCGTGGGCTGTGCCGTGAAAAAGGAGAAAAACCGGATGGCACTTGAGAAGCCGTATGTGGTGTTAGGCGGACCCTGATGCTAAATAGCCTTGCAGGGTCCGGATGCGCCACCGGAGACCAAATGTCCGTCCGTGAAAGACAAGAGGGGGAAGAGAGAGGATATGGGGAGTACCGGATTGTTGTATCTGGAGCGCGACTCGCTATAAGTCACTGCTCTGGCAGCGGTGCGTTGATCCAAGCCGCTCGATCGTTTGGAGCTGCTGCTGCTGATCACGTCTCCCCCGCTGCTAGCCGCGGTCAGTTGATCCAAGCCGCTCGATTGCTAAAAACTGCTGCTGCTTATCACGGCTCCCCCTGCAGTGAGGAGACCGTGCATTGGGCCGTAATTAGGACGTACGTTTCACCACCTGGGCTTGTCATTTTTTAAAAGCAACCTGTAACATGGCAGTTTAGAGATAATTTGCTGGTACTTTATCTCTCTCCACTTTATCTCTCTCCAAGGATTAGTAAATAGGCCCCTCAGTCACTGACACTGTCACCTCACCGGAATGCTGGTGACACTGGTTATATTCCTGACAAGCACAGAGGCACTGCTCAATATCAGGGTGTGTCTGGGAACACCCTGGACTCTATGGGGGTCATTCTGACTCGTTCGCATGCAGCGGTTCTTTGCTGTGGTGCGAATGGGTCGAAAATGCGCATGCAAGGCAGTCACATTGTGTGCGCACGTCGTTGCCTGGCGACGATCGTCGCAGGGCAACGACACCGCCAGCGACAAATGTGATCGCAGCAGCGATCGCAAGAAGATGGACAGGCGGGAGGCGTTCGGGGGCGGATACTCACAGTTTTCCAGGCGTGGTGAGTCCATCGCTGGATCGTCTTGTTTTGCAGGAAACTTTTTTAGCATAGCAGAGCTGCACAAGCGTTCGCAGCCCTGCTATGCTAAAATACACTTCCCTACAGGCAGAGATTAGTTGATCGCACCAGCAGCAAAAAGTTGCTTGGTGCGATCAACTCGGAATGAGGGCCCATATGCGCATGCTTATGGTCCAAGACATGGATAGCTGTGCACAGCAATGTCAAACATGGGACATTCTGCCGTATGTAAATGGCTGCCAGTGTCCTACTCTCTCTAAACGGGTGTGGATTATTAGATCTACACTAAAAAGGTCGACAGTCAATAGGTCAGTGACATGCGGTGGGGTGAGGCAGGTGTGGCAGAGCCTTTCTTGTCATACTATCGTTTGTGTCAGAGTTTTGTCTATATAAAGTATATGAAAAATAATACAAAGAATATGTTTAAAAATCTTCTTTGTATTATTCAAATAATTTTTATAGCGAAATCTCTGGAGTAAAACGTCTATGACAGATGAGGCAGTGCCTCACATTCCTACCTTTTCCACACATCTCTGATCAAAACTCAGCAAATTTCCAGGAGTTTATACTGCTGCACCTGTGTATAATCCCAGATGTACGCTTTGGCTCATATATTGCATGTAAATCTGGGTCTGGTGCTAGCCAGTGCCTCCTGAGCCATTTAGCTCACCGCACGTCCCAGCAATAGGTCTACCACTATTGGTAGATGTGAATTAGGTTGAGAGAGTCAAAAGGTAGACAGGGTCCAAAGGTCAACATGCAAATGGTCGACACAAAAAAGGTAAACACAATTTTTTTTATTTTTTCAGTGTTTTGTCACTTCTCTGCCACAAACAAGCTATATTACTGTTCTGCTTCCCTTCACATGGCGAGCAAACTTCGGGCAAGGTGCCATGATTCGCTATCGCTGCACTTGGCATAGGTTATTATTCCCAATCATAGTTCACATGGATAGTAAAGTATGAAAAAGTTGATTCTTTTTTAACAATTAAAAAACGTGTATCTCCCATGTGTGTCGACCATAGTCATGTCAACCTTTTGAACTTATTGACCTTTTGACACTGTCGACCTATTGAACTGTCTACCTTTTACATGTCGACCTTTTGACCCTGTCGACCTAATGCATGTCTACCTGGTAGACCAATTGACTGTAGACCTTTTTAGTGTAGCTCTATAGGGCCTAATTCTCTGAAGTCCTTATGTGTTCCTTCATAAACCACCTTCAACAAGAGTAATATGGTACAAATGGACAGGGCCTGTTAGTTTTGTTCATGTAAAGGGCAGCTGGACAGGGTTTAATAATTTGCACTGGGATTATACTTGGTGTGTTCTCATTTTAAGAAACCAAACATGTTGCTTTGTATCCAAAGACATAATAGATTCTATATACTATGTGCTGTGAGGAATGGTTTAGTAAGGTACCCTATGACATTTTGAAGTAAATGTACTGTAAAATGAGTTTTGAGCTAGCACTGCTTGGGGCTTAACAAACCTTTTGCTACATAATGATAAAGGATGGATAAAAAATCAAGAAACCTCAGACTGGCTGCATAGTTTACTCAGATATATGTATACATTCACTCATTGCTATTAAAAATAAATTATCGCTGAGCTATTTGAGACCAAGGGGAGTTCAGTTGCTGTCTACAAATGGGCAGTTCTGAAAGCAGACTGCTCTCTGATGTACAAGTTGCTTAGTTACAATATTAGGAGACATTAAAGCAAAAGTGGTTTTTAAAGCTAAGATATCAAAATTGTCTCTGTGTATGACGAGCCAGCTGGTCAGTGTGCAGTGTGACTGACAGAAACAATACACAAGGTGAAGTCCTGTGTTCATCAAAACAGAGACAATAATGTCAATGTATATTCTGCATTGACTTTAGTTTCACATTTTGAATCCCTCCTCCGGAGTCTCCTTATCATACTGCTATACTGTATATAATCAATCACCAGTATTTTCCCACATTAAATAAATGATCCACTCACCTGTTTGGATTTATACGGTCAACACGTTAGTAATATAAATTGTATTATTAGAGAAACCAAACATAACATCGCCATTGACATTTTTTGGCTTTAAACACCCCAATGTATTCACATTCACAAGTATACTCAATACTAGTCCACTGCCACCAAGGGTAGACATCGCTACTGACAAAGAGCTGAATATGGCAGTGATGGGAGAGAATTCTGTTGCAAAAAGACCAAACTCTGTTATTTATCCATCAGTCACATCATTAGGATAGTGTCACATTCATACTTTACCAGAGACACTTGCTCAGTTTTCTTGCTCCCTTTTATAACCACAGATCTTGTCTCATGATTCATTTCTATTATTTATTTAATTACATGCAAATATATTACTTTAGCCTTTATTTCTTTTGTTTTGAAAGTCATACTAAAAAAACATTAGTTTACAATCACCAAACACAATAGTGCTCACTATAGCGCCCACTTCCCAGGTCCCCCTGTCTAATTTATGCCCCTGTTAGTATGCAGAAGGTAATACACCTTTCACACCACCACTAAAAACCTTGGTTATTGCTGGGATAACCCGGGGGTGGCTTGGTGTAAACGGGTTAACCCGGGTTCAGTTACCCAGGAATCCAACCCAGCTAGCTTGTAAGGTTGGTCCCGGGAAGAACCCGGATTCTGGTGCAGTGTAAACAGGTTAGCCAGGTTGAAGTGACCCAAGACCCGTTCACTGCATAGAAAGAGATGGCGCTCATTTAATCTCCAAGCGCTGGCCCCGCACATGTCGGTGGTGACATCACCAACTTGGCAATATGTCTGGTCGGACCACTGTCTGAAAGGGGTCTCTTAACGTGTCACACCCGGGAAGCACCCATGTACGGCTCCTGCGTGTGATCCATCAATTTTATATAAAAGCGATATAAGAGAGACACAGGGGTGTGTTGTGACACAGGCAGAAACAGAGCCAGTTTAGCAACAGAGGCCACCACACACTGGTGGGCCTGGGCACATAGCTACATCACCAGAGTGGTGGCACCGTGGCATATATGAATTGGGATTTTTGTGTAGCATAATGTGAACTGGGGCCACTACATTTGTGGTGCAGGGAGTATTTGCACAGTATGCTTTTTAATAACATAGCCGGTATATCATTTTGACAAAGTTGTTAGTAGAGCCCCCCACAAGTTAGTTGCCCTGGGGCCCCCATCAACCTTAAACCAGCCCTGGTCAGAAACAGAGGCTACCCTAATAGGGGAGGTGCCTCAGGCACTAAACCCTTCTGTAATACATATAATTTCTGTAATTTCATTGACTACAATTGCATAATTTATCTATCTGTTTATATTAAAGATAAAGAGGGAAAGTGCACAAAAAAGGGGGAGCTGCACGAAGCCTTGGAGAGTGATAAAGCGGAGTGATAACCAGTCAGCTCCTGTCATTTTTCAAAAACATTGTAACATGGCAGTTATTGGCTGGTACATTATCTCTCTCCACTTTATCTCTCTCCAAGGCTTAGGACATCTGTCCCAAGGTATCTCACCTCGGGAAAGTGGTTTTTGCCACTGAACACCACTGATTTGTTCATCTTAAAATGTCTTTTTTTTTGTCTGAGTGTCCAAATTGTCCTTGCCCCAAAAAAACAATGAACACATTGATTGCTCGAATTCAATAGCTGTTTCATTTTCCTCATCAAGGCAACCAATGAAAATTAGATACATAAGCGTTATTGATCTGAAACTGATCATAAAAACCAATGTGACCACATGTCACATCCATGTTATACACTACATTAACTCAGAATACTGAGATCTTTATGTCAGCTCACATGCAGTATGAGGCGGCAATAAATATACATGGGTGATTAGGGGGACATTTACTAAGCAGAGATAAGAGCGGAGAAGTGAGCCAGTGGAGAAGTTGCCCCATCAACCAATCAGAAGATCTGTATCATTTTATAGTATGCAAGTTATAGATGTTACTTCAGTGCTGATTGGTTGGTTGACACTAACATTATTTTTGGAAAATCAATTCATTTTTCTATTTTAGTTCTTGTTTAAAAGTTGGTTTCTGAATCAAAGTTCCTAAATTGTCACCTACTCTGTGTTTTCCTCAGTTACTATGGTAACTGTGGTGTGGTAGTGGGAACTTGTGTCTGGCATGCATGGAATGTTTTGACTGAAGGATGTGGAAATCCCTAAGTGGAAAGTCTGAGGTTTGTGACTAAGACTCCCCGCCACAGCTACTCTGTGCTTGTGGTTATGTTAAAAAGCATCCCAGTTTCCCAATGATAGGCATGCAGTGATAAAAGCCAAGATTAAAGCAATACGTTAAGTATGCATGCAGCTATGCAGGAATGACATGCTCACTACATAAAGAAAAATATCATTTACCTAATTTCATCAAAGAGATTATAAGACTTGAAATATTTTACTTGCTCTAAAAAGCACTACAGAGCTGTTATATTTGTCACCTAGCTACAGTAACATCACTCCATCCCTTACACTGTGATCACATTCCGGAAGCTTCAGTGAGTCATGTACTTCCTCTCTTACTCCATTTGAAGTTCCTCTCTTAAGACAGATGCACCTTTATATATTTCCCAGTCTGCACAAGCTACACCTGGGAGGCATATGAAAGTGGCCCCATTCCCACTAATTCTAATTCTACTAGTCTAAATACATAGTACATAAAACAATCATAACAAACAATAAGACACTGTTGTATTATTCCATAAGTAAAAATCTCCCTGTGCTTGCGTGGGTTTCCTCCCAAAATCCAAAAATTATACTGGTAGGTTAATTGGCTCCATACAAAAATTAACCCTAGAGTGAATGTGTGTGCGTTTACATGTGGTAGAGTGTAAGCTCCACTGGGGCAGGGACTGATGTGAATGGCCAAATCTCTCTGTAAAGCGCTGCGGAATATGTGTGCGCTATATAAATAACTGGTAATAAATATGCTGCATGTATGTACATGTGGTATCCATGTGGTATACTTCAGCAAAGGTGTAACTTCCACAGTAGCAGGTGGTGCATCTACTATAGGACTACCAGCAGCATGAGGCCCTCCTACCCAGACAAAGCCTCAAGCAAACGTCTAAAGTTCAGGTGCAGATAGGGGATGCAGGGTGCGTGGTACAGTGAATCTTGACATCATGGTCCTGTGCCGTAAGGACGGGGACACCATGACAATTCACCACATATATCATCATTAATGGTCTTATTCACTCACATCACTGGGGCAAGTGGGCAGATCTAGGAGGCTTGTATACTTTATCTCATCACAAATATCATCAGTAAGGCTCCGGATCACTCACTTAACTGGGGAAGTGGGCGGATCCGGGAGGCTTGTATACTTTATCAGCAATGATTTTCGGGGGGGCTCTCCAGGCAATTATACTACAAAATCTTCCAATGTCAGTGGGACAGTCTCTATTACTCCAACTATGCTCCATTTTGCATTTTTCATGCTTGCATAGTTCACTTGACCTAAACAAAATTTTGGTATGGTCCATACTATTGTCTTGTTAAACCAAGGCCAGTCCTGACCAGTTTGATGCCATAGGTAAGATTCTGTCTGGGAATCTTACCTATGGCATCAGACAGCTCTATTTTTACACTGCAATTTAGATTTTAGTTTGAACACACCCAACCCAAATCTAACATGAATCAGTCCCTATATATGGAATAATTTACATAAACCCACTGGCGCCGAGGGCAGTGGCAAATGCAGGATTTCTAGAGGGGGGTGTTTCCAAATTCAGTCAACAATCTCCCACTGTGCTGAACATTGAAGCAAGTGCGGGAGTCTGGGGGAGCAGTAGAAGAACCTAGTAATGACTATGGACATTAATGTAAACATTGGTCTTTTTAAACATCGGATACTGTATGGAATACAGTATTAATATTTAACACTATAGATGGTCCTTAGTATAGGCAACATATTTAAAGAATATAAATAAGATAAGAGGTCAGGAAAAGAGTAAACATACCATGGGGGTCATTCCGAGTTGTTCGCTCAGTATTTTTTTTCGCATCGCAGCGATTTACCGCTTAGTGCGCATGCGCAATGTCCGCAGTGCGACTGCGCCAAGTAAATTTGCTATGCAGTTAGGAATTTTACTCACGGCTTTTTCATCGTTCTGGTGATCGTAGTGTGATTGACAGGAAGTGGGTGTTACTGGGCGGAAACTGGCCGTTTTATGGGTGTGTGCGGAAAAACGCTACCGTTTCTGGGAAAAACGTGGGAGAAACGGAGGAGTGTCTGGGCGAACGCTGGGTGTGTTTGTGATGTCAAACCAGGAACGACAAGCACTGAACTGATCGCAGATGCCGAGTAAGTCTGGAGCTACTCAGAAACTGCTAAGAGAGGTGTAATCGCAATATTGCGAATACGTCGTTCGCAATTTTAAGAAGCTAAGATTCACTCCCAGTAGGCGGCGGCTTAGCGTGAGTAAATCTGCTAAAAGCAGCTTGCGAGCGAACAACTCGGAATGAGGGCCCATAATAATTACACAAACATAATAGATTCTCCCACCTCATAGTAAGGGTCCTGTCTCTTCTTCCTGTTAGATACTCTCTGGTCCAGTGTACTGATTGAGGACTCCGATATACACACACACACACACACACACACACACACACACACACACACACACACACACACACACACACAGCAAACTTAATAGAAGAAGCATCTACCACTGTGCATGTGCAGTATCTCTGCTCTGTCCTTTAAACTGCTTAACAGTGCCGTTTCTTGCGGCACTTTACGGGTCTCAGATTCCCCCCTCCTCCCTTTTCCCGAGTACTCCTGCTCGGGGGGCGGAGTTTTGCGGTGTTTCGCGGTATGACGCGGTTGCGTCATGACGTAACAGCGTCAGTCCGCGAAACTCCGCCCCCCGAGCAGGAGTACTCGGGAAAAGGGAGGAGGGGTTAGCCAAGCAAGCTGTTAAGAGGAGGCGCCAGCGGCCGGCGCGAGGAGCGGGGAGATCTTCTTCACATGTAAGTTGTTCATCTCTCTCCCCCCTCCCTCTCCCTTCCCCCCCCCCACTTGACACTTGCCTGCCGTACTGCATAGAATAGGGACACTTTCATGTCGTATTGTGTAAAATAGGAACACTTTCCTGCCTTACTGTGTAAAATAGGGACACTTTCCTGCCTTACTGTGTAAAATAGGGACACTTTCCTGCCGCAATGTGTAAAATGGGGACTCTTGCCTGCCGCAATGTGTAAAATGGGGACACGTGCCTGCCGCAATGTGTAAAATGGGGAGACGTGCATGCCGTAATGTGTGAAATGGGGACCCGTGCCTGCCGCAATGTGTAAAATGGGGGCACGTGCCTGTCGCAATGTGTAAAATGGGGGCACGCACCTGCCGTACTGTGTAAAATGGGGACACTTGCCTACCGTGCTGTGTAAAATGGGGACACTTGCCTGTTGTACTGTGTAAAATGGGGGCACGTGCCTGTCGCAATGTGTAAAATGGGGGCATGTGCCTGCCGCAATGTGTAAAATGGGGGCACGTGCCTGCCGTGCTGTGTAAAATGGGGTCGCGTGCCTGCTGTAATGTGTAAAATGAGGACTTTTTTTTTTTTATCCTGTGGTGGCTGTGATGATGAGATCAGATGAGGACACGCCCACCTTAACAAAGCCACGCCCATTTTAATGAGGCCACACCCTCTTGTCGGGCGCATTTTTTATGTGAATGGGGGGGGGGGGCGCATTTTTAAATCTCGCACTGGGAGCCAAATTGGATAGAAACGGCCCTGCTGCTTAATGTGGTGGCAGCTCTAGTAATCCTATTACATACCATTGCTATTGTTATCATTTGAGCCACTTTCCAAGATGAGGCGGGGTTTCCAGGCAACCAGAAACCCCCCCTGCATTTGCCTATGGAGGGGCAGCAGTTAGTAATTACCAGGGCCCGGGCTTACTAGAGGGGCCCGGTTCTGCTGCCCTGCCTCTTTATCCTGACAAAGGGTCCCTCTACCACGGCTGGTGCATCTTCCCAGTGTCATCTTTGGGAAGATGAAGCCAAACATTGGAAGCAAAGACTCTGGAGAGAGTCTTTGCTCTCTAGGGTACATGCGCCATTTTCCCAGATGTCACTGGTAAGCTGGCACTGGCCGAGGACCTGTTTCCCGGAGCAAGAAAGGTAAGCCCTCCACACCCCACCCCACACCCGGCATTCAACGGCGCACCCCCCCCTCCCTCCCCCCTCCACACACACCGTGAAATGCACTCAATTAATGTTTTTTCTCTGACGTCCTAGTGGATGCTGGGAACTCCGTAAGGACCATGGGGAATAGCGGCTCCGCAGGAGACTGGGCACAAAAGTAAAGCTTTAGGACTACCTGGTGTGCACTGGCTCCTCCCCCTATGACCCTCCTCCAAGCCTCAGTTAGATTTTTGTGCCCGAACGAGAAGGGTGCACACTAGGGGCTCTCCTGAGCTGCTTAGTGAAAAGTTTAGTTTTAGGTTTTTTATTTTCAGTGAGACCTGCTGGCAACAGGCTCACTGCATCGAGGGACTAAGGGGAGAAGAAGCGAACTCACCTGCGTGCAGAATGGATTGGGCTTCTTAGGCTACTGGACACCATTAGCTCCAGAGGGATCGAACACAGGCCCAGCCATGGAGTCCGGTCCCAGAGCCGCGCCGCCGGCCCCCTTACAGAGCCAGAAGCAAGAAGAGGTCCGGAAAATCGGCGGCAGAAGACATCCTGTCTTCACCAAGGTAGCGCACAGCACTGCAGCTGTGCGCCATTGCTCCTCAGCACACTTCACACTTCGGTCACTGAGGGTGCAGGGCGCTAGGGGGGGGGGCGCCCTGAGCAGCAATAAAAACACCTTGGCTGGCGAAAATACATCACATATAGCCCCCAGGGCTATATGGATGAATTTTAACCCCTGCCAGATTACACTGAAAAACGGGAGAAAAGGCCGCCGAGAAGGGGGCGGAGCCTATCTCCTCAGCACACTGGCGCCATTTTCCCTCACAGCTCCGTTGGAGGGAAGCTCCCTGGCTCTCCCCTGCAGTCACTACACTACAGAAAGGGTTAAAAAAGAGAGGGGGGCACTAATTAGGCGCAGTATAAACAATACAGCAGCTATAAGGGGAAAAACACTTATATAAGGTTATCCCTGTATATATATAGCGCTCTGGTGTGTGCTGGCAAACTCTCCCTCTGTCTCCCCAAAGGGCTAGTGGGGTCCTGTCCTCTATCAGAGCATTCCCTGTGTGTGTGCTGTGTGTCGGTACGTTTGTGTCGACATGTATGAGGAGGAAAATGATGTGGAGGCGGAGCAAATTGCCTGTAATAGGGATGTCACCCCCTAGGGGGTCGACACCTGAGTGGATGAACTGTTGGTAGGAATTACATGACAGTGTCAGCTCTTTACAAAAGACAGTGATTGACATGAGACAGCCGGCTACTCAGCTTGTGCCTGTCCAGACGTCTCATAGGCCGTCAGGGGCTCTAAAGCGCCCGTTACCTCAGATGGCAAATACAGACGCCGACACGGATACTGACTCCAGTGTCGACGGTGAAGAGACAAATATGACTTCCAGTAGGGCCACACGTTACATGATTGAGGCAATGAAAAATGTTTTACACATTTCTGATAATACGAGTACCACCAATAGGGGGTATTATGTTCGGTGAGGAAAAACTACCTGTAGTTTTCCTGAATCTGAGAAATTAAATGAGGTGTGTGATGAAGCGTTGGTTTCCCCCGATAAAAAAAACTGATAATTTCTAAACAGTTATTGGCATTATATCCTTTCCCGCCAGAGGTTAGGGTGCGTTGGGAAACACCCCCTAGGGTGGATAAAGCGCTCACACGCTTGTCAAAACAGGGGCTCTACCCTCTCCTGAGATGGCCGCCCTTAAGGATCCTGCTGATAGAAAGCAGGAGGGTATCCTAAAATGTATTTACACAACATACTGATGTTATACTGCGACCAGCAACCGCCTCAGCCTGGATGTGCAGTGCTGGGTTGGCGTGGTCGGATTCCCTGACTGAAAATATTGATACCCTGGATAGGGACAGTATATTATTGCCTATAGAGCATTTAAAAGATGCATTTCTATATATGTGTGATGCACAGCGGGATATTTGTCGACTGGCATCAAGAGTAAGTGCGCTGTCCATTTCTGCCAGAAGAGGGTTATGGACACGACAGTGGTCAGGTGATGCGGATTCCAAATGGCATATGGAAGTATTGCCTTATAAAGGGGAGGGGTTATTTGGGGTCGGTCTTTCAGACCTGGTGGCCACGGCAACAGCTGGGAAATCCACGTTTTTACCCCAGGTCGCCTCTCAACATAAGAAGACGCCGTATTATCAGGCGCAGTCCTTTCGTTCCCATAAGGGAAAGTGGGCAAAAGGTTCCTCATTTCTGCCCCGTGACAGAGGGAGAGGAAAAAGGCTGCAGAAATCAGCCAGTTCCCAGGAACAGAAGCCCTCTCCCGCCTCTGCCAAGCCCTCAGCATGACGCTGGGGCTTTACAAGCAGACAGGGAGGCAGTTTTGGAAGCCATTCACAAGCTGTATTCCCAGCAGGTGATAATCAAGGTACCCCTCCTGCAACAGAGAAAGGGGTATTATTCCACACTGTTGTGGTACCTAAGCCGGACGGCTCGGTGAGACCGATTTTAAATCTAAAATCTTTGAACACTTACATACAGAGGTTCAAATTCAAGAGAAGGGGACTACATGGTGTCTCTGGACATCAAGGATGCTTACCTTCATGTCCCAATTTACCCTTCTCACCAAGGGTACCTCAGGTTTGTGGTACAGAACTGTCACTATCAGTTTCAGACGCTGCCGTTGGATGGTCCACGGCACCCCGGGTCTTTACCAAGGTAATGGCCGAAATGATGATACTCCTTCGAAGGAAGGGAGTTTTAGTTATCCCTTACTTGGACGATCTCCTGATAAGGGTAAGATCCAGGGAACAGTTGGAGGTCGGTGTAGCACTATCTCAGGTAGTGTTGCGACAGCACGGTTGGATTCTCAATATTCCAAAATCGCAGCTGGTTCCGACGACTCGTTTTCTGTTCCTAGGGATGATTCTGGACACAGTCCAGAAAAAGGTGTTTCTCCCGGAGGAGAAAGCCAGGGAGTTATCCGAGCTAGTCAGGAACCTCCTAAAACCGAGCCAAGTCTCAGTGCATCAATGCACAAGGGTTCTGGGAAAAATGGTGGCTTCCTACGAAGCAAGCCCATTCGGCAGATTCCACGCAAGAACTTTCCAGTGGGACCTGCTGGACAAATGGTCGGGGTTGCATCTTCAGATGCATCAGCGGATAACCCGGTCACCAAGGACAAGGGTGTCCCTCCTGTGGTGGTTGCAGAGTGCTCATCTTCTAGAGGGCCGCAGATTCGGCATTCAGGACTGGGTCCTGGTGACCACGGATGCCAGCCTGCGAGGCTGGGGAGCAGTCACACAGGGAAGGAATTTCCAGGGCTTATGGTCAAGCCTGGAGACATCACTTCACATAAATATCCTGGTGCTAAGAGCCATTTACAATGCTCTAAGCTTAGCAAGACCTCTGCTTCAAGGTCAGCCGGGTTGATCCAGTCGGACAACATCACGGCAGTCACCCACGTAAACAGACAGGGTGGCACAAGAAGCAGTCAATGGCAGAAGCTGCAAGGATTCTTCGCTGGGCGGAAAATCATGTGATAGCACTGTCAGCAGTATTCATTCCGGGAGTGGACAACTGGGAAGCAGACTTCCTCAGCAGACACGACCTCCACCCGGGAGAATGGGGACTTCACCCAGAAGTCTTCCACATGATTATAAACCGTTGGGTAAAACCAAAGGTGGACATGATGGCGTCCCGCCTCAACAAAAAACTCGACAGGTATTGCGCCAGGTCAAGGGACCCTCAGGCAATAGCTGTAGACGCTCTGGTAACACCGTGGGTGTACCAGTCAGTGTATGTTTTTCCTCCTCTGCCTCTCATACCCAAGGTACTGAGAATTATAAGATGGAGAGGAGTAAGCACTATATTCGTGGCTCCGGATTGGCCAAGGAGGACTTGGTACCCGGAACTTCAAGAGAGGCTCACGGAGGATCCGTGGCCTCTACCTCTAAGAAGGGACCTGCTCCAGCAAGGACCCTGTCTGTTCCAAGACTTACCGCGGCTGCGTTTGACGGCATGGCGGTTGAACGCCGGATCCTGAAGGAAAAAGGCATTCCGGATGAAGTCATCCCTATCCTGATCAAAGCCAGGAAGGATGTAACCGCAAAACATTATCACCGCATTTGGCGAAAATATGTTGCGTGGTGCGAGGCCAGTAAGGCCCGACGGAGGAATTTCAACTGGGTCGATTCCTACATTTCCTGCAAACAGGAGTGTCTATGGGCCTGAAATTGGGGTCCATTAAGTTTAAAATTTCGGCCCTGTCAATTTTCTTCCAGAAAGAACTAGCTTCAGTCCCTGAAGTGCAGACGTTTGTAAAAGGGGTACTGCATATACAGCCTCCTTTTGTGCCTCCAGTGGCACCTTGGGATCTCAATGTAGTTTTTGGGTTCCAAAAGTCACATTCGTTTGAACCACTTAAAGATGTTGGCCCTGGCCTGGGCCAGGCGCGTGTCAGAATGGGCGGCTTTATTCTGTAAAAGCCTTATCTGATTTTCCATACGGACAGGGCGGAATTGAGGACTCGTCCTCGGTTTCTCCCTAAGGTGGTTTCAGCGTTTCACCTGAACCAACCTATTGTGGTGCCTGCGGCTACTAGGGACTTGGAGGACTCCAAGTTGCTAGACGTTGTCAGGGCCCTGAAAATATATGTTTCCAGGATGGCTGGAGTCAGAAAATCTGACTCGCTGTTTATCCTGTATGCACCCAACAAGCTGGGTGCTCCTGCTTCTAAGCAGACTATTGCTCGTTGGATTTGTAGTACAATTCAGCTTGCACATTCTGTGGCAGGCCTGCCACAGCCAAAATCTGTAAAAGCCCATTCCACACGGAAAGTGGGCTCATCTTGGGCGGCTGCCCGAGGGGTCTCGGCTTTACAACTTTGCCGAGCAGCTACTTGGTCAGGGGCAAACACGTTTTGCTAAATTCTACAAATTTGATACCCTGGCTGAGGAGGACCTGGAGTTCTCTCATTCGGTGCTGCAGAGTCATCCGCACTCTCCCGCCCGTTTGGGAGCTTTGGTATAATCCCCATGGTCCTTACGGAGTTCCCAGCATCCACTAGGACGTCAGAGAAAATAAGAATTTACTTACCGATAATTCTATTTCTCGTAGTCCGTAGTGGATGCTGGGCGCCCATCCCAAGTGCGGATTGTCTGCAATACTTGTACATAGTTATTGTTAACTAAATCGGGTTATTGTTGTAGTGAGCCATCTTTTCTAGAGGCTCCTCTGTTATCATACTGTTAACTGGGTTTAGATCACAAGTTATACGGTGTGATTGGTGTGGCTGGTATGAGTCTTACCCGGTATTCAAAATCCTTCCTTATTGTGTACGCTCGTCCGGGCACAGTATCCTAACTGAGGCTTGGAGGAGGGTCATAGGGGGAGGAGCCAGTGCACACCAGGTAGTCCTAAAGCTTTACTTTTGTGCCCAGTCTCCTGCGGAGCCGCTATTCCCCATGGTCCTTACGGAGTTCCCAGCATCCACTACGGACTACGAGAAATAGAATTATCGGTAAGTAAATTCTTATTTTATATCTCTGCACGATACATCTGCCCCACTTGCAGTGCAACATAGTTTTGCTCAGTAATTTGTTTTTTTTGTTTTACTTACAAACATGCTGGAATAATTTACAATACTGGAATAATTTGCATAAACCACATACAAAAAGTATAAGGAAATTATTAAAGTTAAGGTACAGAATATAGTCATTAAAAGAGATAATAATAAAAAGAAATGCTTGCAACGTGATCACCTGATAATCATGGAACAAGCAATATTGATTTAGCGCCACAATCACCTGAAGTTCTTGAATTTGCCATGAGTGTTTTCATACAGCCACGGATTGCATTATTAGCGGTTATTTTAATTAGATCGCTTGGAGGCAAATCTCCAAGAGAGTATACAGCAAGCAAATTTCACATGCATTATTCATATATGCTGTAATGCTTTGTTTCCATGATTTTTCTAAAGCAATGTTATTGAGGTGAATTTCACAACTTAATTTGTCTAATGAAGCATAAATACAGAGCAATAAAGCATTCCCTATTTATCTCTTTGTTTTAAAATAAGTAAATTGTTTGCACAGAACATTTAAATAAGGATCAATAATGCCGACATTCTTCTCTTTGAACACCCCATAGTGCTCACATGCATATTACCATAATGGTCTATGTTGCTTTTGGCTGTGATCAGAGCTCTTTTGTGTTATAATGTTCATCACCTCTGTGTATCCATCATTTTTAAGTAGACAGGGATAGAGCAACTTACTGCCAATCAGATCATGACAATGCACACATGACTAAAGTGTGGTGTATATGTATAAATCACTATTTACTTTAGACCATCTGGAAAAAGTATACACCAGTACTTGTTACTAGTTACTGTTACTTACTGGTTAGTAAGGATGTGCACCTGAAATTTTTCGGGTTTTGTGTTTTGGTTTTGGGTTCGGTTCCGTGGCCGTGTTTTGGGTTCGAACGCGTTTTGGCAAAACCTCACCGAATTTTTTTTGTCGGATTCGGGTGTGTTTTGGATTCGGGTGTTTTTTTACAAAAAACCCTAAAAAACAGCTTAAATCATAGAATTTGGGGGTCATTTTGATCCCATAGTATTATTAACCTCAATAACCATAATTTCCACTCATTTTCAGTCTATTCTGAACACCTCACACCTCACAATATTATTTTTAGTCCTAAAATTTGCACTGAGGTCGCTGGATGGCTAAGCTAAGCGACACAAGTGGCCGACACAAACACCTGGCCCATCTAGGAGTGGCACTGCAGTGTGAGGCAGGATGGCCCTTCCAAAAAATACTCCCCAAACAGCACATGACGCAAAGAAGAAAAAAAAGAGGCGCAATGAGGTAGCTGTGTGAGTAAGATAAGCGACCCAAGTGGCCGACACAAACACCTGGCCCATCTAGGAGTGGCACTGCAGTGTCAGGCAGGATGGCCATTCCAAAAACTACTCCCCAAACAGCACATGACGCAAAGAAGAAAAAAAAGAGGCGCAATGAGGTAGCTGTGTGAGTAAGATAAGCGACCCAAGTGGCCGACACAAACACCTGGCCCATCTAGGAGTGGCACTGCAGTGTCAGGCAGGATGGCCCTTCCAAAAACTACTCCCCAAACAGCACATGACGCAAAGAAGAAAAAAAGAGGCGCAATGAGGTAGCTGTGCGAGTAGGATAAGCGACCCAAGTGGCCGACACAAACACCTGGCCCATCTAGGAGTGGCACTGCAGTGTCAGGCAGGATGGCCCTTCCAAAAAATACTCCCCAAACAGCACATGACGCAAAGAAGAAAAAAAAGAGGCGCAATGAGGTAGCTGTGTGAGTAAGATAAGCGACCCAAGTGGCCGACACAAACACCTGGCCCATCTAGGAGTGGCACTGCAGTGTCAGGCAGGATGGCCCTTCTAAAAAATACTCCCCAAACAGCACATGACGCAAAGAAGAAAAAAAAGAGGCGCAATGAGGTAGCTGTGTGAGTAAGATAAGCGACCCAAGTGGCCGACACAAACACCTGGCCCATCTAGGAGTGGCACTGCAGTGTCAGGCAGGATGGCCCTTCTAAAAAATACTCCCCAAACAGCACATGACGCAAAGAAAAATGAAAGAAAAAAGAGGTGCAAGATGGAATTGTCCTTGGGCCCTCCCACCCACCCTTATGTTGTATAAACAGGACATGCACACTTTAACCAACCCATCATTTCAGCAACAGGGTCTGCCACACGACTGTGACTGAAATGACTGGTTGGTTTGGGCCCCCACCAAAAAAAAAGCAATCAATCTCTCCTTGCACAAACTGGCTCTACAGAGGCAAGATGTCCACCTCATCATCATCGTCCGATTCATCACCCCTTTCACTGTGTACATCCCCCTCCTCACAGATTATTAATTCGTCCCCACTGGAATCCACCATCTCAGATCCCCGTGTACTTTCTGGAGGCAATTGCTGCTGGTCAATGTCTCCATGGAGTAATTGATTATAATTCATTTTGATGAACATCATCTTCTCCACATTTTCTGGAAGTAGCCTCGTACGCCGATTGCTGACAAGGTGAGCGGCGGCACTAAACACTCTTTCGGAGTACACACTGGAGGGAGGGCAACTTAGGTAGAATAAAGCCAGTTTGTGCAAGGGCCTCCAAATTGCCTCTTTTCCCTGCCAGTATACGTACGGACTGTCTGACGTGCCTACTTGGATGCGGTCACTCATATAATCCTCCACCATTCTTTCAATGCAGTGACAGTAGACGACATGTCAGTAATCGTTGGCAGGTCCTTCAGTCCGGACCAGATGTCAGCATCAGCAGTCGCTCCAGACTGCCCTGCATCACCGCCAGCGGGTGGGCTCGGAATTCGTAGCCTTTTCCTCGCACCCCCAGTTGCGGGAGAATGTGAAGGAGATGTTGACAGGTCGCGTTCCGCTTGACTTGACAATTTTCTCACCAGCAGTTCTTTGAACCCCTGCAGACTTGTGTCTGCCGGAAAGAGAGATCCAACGTAGGTTTTAAATCTAGGATCGAGCACGGTGGCCAAAATGTAGTGCTCTGATTTCAACAGATTGACCACACGTGAATCCTGGTTAAGCGAATGAAGGGCTCCATCCACAAGTCCCACATGCCTAGCGGAATCGCTCTGTTTTAGCTCCTCCTTCAATGCCTCCAGCTTCTTCTGCAAAAGCCTGATGAGGGGAATGACCTGACTCAGGCTGGCAGTGTCTGAACTGACTTCACGTGTGGCAAGTTCAAAGGGCAGCAGAACCTTGCACAACGTTGAAATCATTCTCCACTGCGCTTGAGACAGGTGCATTCCACCTCCTTTGCCTATATCGTGGGCAGATGTATAGGCTTGAATGGCCTTTTGCTGCTCCTCCATCCTCTGAAGCATATAGAGGGTTGAATTCCACCTCGCTACCACCTCTTGCTTCAGATGATGGCAGGGCAGGTTCAGGTTTTTTTGGTGGTGCTCCAGTCTTCTGTACGCGGTGCCTGCACGCCGAAAGTGGCCCGCAATTCTTCTGGCCACCGACAGCATCTCTTGCACGCCCCTGTCGTTTTTTAAATAATTCTGCACCACCAAATTCAAGGTATGTGCAAAACATGGGACGTGCTGGAATTTGCCCAGATGTAATGCGCGCACAATATTGCTGGCATTGTCCGATGCCACAAATCCCCAGGAGAATCCAATTGGGGTAAGCCAGGCATGTCCAAACTGCGGCCCTCCAGCTGTTGTGAAACTACATATCCCAGCATGCCCTGACACAGTTTTGCTTTTAGAGAATGCTAAAACTGTGTCAGGGCATGCTGGGATGTGTAGTTTCTCAACAGCTGGAGGGCCACAGTTTGGACATGCCTGGGGTAAGCCATTCTGCGATGATCTTCCTCAGTTGCCGTAAGAGGTTTTCAGCTGTGTGCGTATTCTGGAAAGCGGTGATACAAAGCGTAGCCTGCCTAGGAACGAGTTGGCGTTTGCGAGATGCTGCTACTGGTGCCGCCGCTGCTGTTCTTGCAGCGGGAGGCAATACATCTACCCAGTGGGCTGTCACAGTCATGTAGTCCTGAGTCTGCCCTGCTCCACTTGTCCGTGGTTAAGTGGACATTGGGTACAACTGCATTTTTTAGGACACTGTGGAGTCTTTTTCTGACGTCCGTGTACATTCTCGGTATCGCCTGCCTAGAGAAGTGGAACCTAGATGGTATTTGGTAACGGGGGCACACTACCTCAAGAAATTGTCTAGTTCCCTGTGAACTAACGGCGGATACCGGACGCACGTCTAACACCAACATAGTTGTCAAGGCCTCAGTTATCCGCTTTGCAACAGGATGACTGCTGTGATATTTCATCTTCCTCGCAAAGGACTGTTGGACAGTCAATTGCTTACTGGAAGTAGTACAAGTGGTCTTCCGACTTCCCCTCTGGGATGACGATCGACTCCCAGCAGCAACAACAGCAGCGCCAGCAGCAGTACGCGTTACACTCAAGGATGCATCGGAGGAATCCCAGGCAGGAGAGGACTCGTCAGACTTGCCAGTGACATGGCCTGCAGGACTATTGGCTTTCCTGGGTAAGGAGGAAATTGACACTGAGGGAGTTGGTGGTGTGGTTTGCGCGAGCTTGGTTACAAGAGGAAGGGATTTAGTGGTCAGTGGACTGCTTCCGCTGTCGCCCAAAGTTTTTGAACTTGTCACTGACTTATTATGAATGCGCTGCAGGTGACGTATAAGGGAGGATGTTCCGAGGTGGTTAACATCCTTACCCCTACTTATTACAGCTTGACAAAGGCAACACACGGCTTGACACCTGTTGTCCGCATTTCTGTTGAAATACTTACACACTGAAGAGCTGATTTTTTTGGTATTTTCACCAGGCATGTCAATGGCCATATTGTCTCCCCGGGTGCCTGACTTAAACAAACCACCTCACCATCAGAATCCTCCTTGTCAATTTCCTCCCCAGCGCCAGCAACACCCATATCTTCATCCTGATGTACTTTAACACTGACATCTTCAATTTGACTATCAGGAACTGGACTGCGGGTGCTTCTTTCAACACTTGCAGGGGGCGTGCAAATGGTGGAAGGCGCAAGCTCTTCCCGTCCAGTGTTGGGAAGGTCAGGCATCGCAACCAACACAATTGGACTCTCCTTTGGGATTTGGGATTTCGAAGAACGCACAGTTCTTTGGTGTGCTTTTGCCGCAAGTCTTTTCTTTTTTCTAGCGAGAGGATGAGTGCTTCCATCCTCATGTGAAGCTGAACCACTAGCCATGAACATAGGCCAGGGCCTCAGCCGTTCCTTGCCACTCCGTGTCGTAAATGGCATATTGGCAAGTTTACGCTTCTCCTCAGACACTTTTAATTTTGATTTTTGGGTCATTTTTTTACTGATCTTTTGTGTTTTGGATTTTACATGCTCTGTACTATGACATTGGGCATCGGCCTTGGCAGACGACGTTGATGGCATTTCATCGTCTCGGCCATGACTAGTGGCAGCAGCTTCAGCACGAGGTGGAAGTGGATCTTGATCTTTCCCTATTTTTTTAACCTCCACAGTTTTGTTCTCCATATTTTGCGCACAACTAAAAGCCACCACAGGTATACAATGTAGATGGATAGTATAGTATTACTTATACTTATGGACGACGAGTGCACTGACGACACAGAGGTAGGTACAGCCGTGGCCTACCGTACTGCTGCTTAGTGCTTATATATATAATATACTGTATAACGGACCTGGTGGACAGTGTCAGCAGACTGCTAAACAAACTAGTATGAAGAAAGAAAAAAAAAAACACCACAGGTATACAATGTAGATGGATGGATAGTATAGTATTACTTATACTTATGGACGACGAGTGCACTGACGACACAGAGGTAGGTACAGCCGTGGCCTACCGTACTGCTGCTTAGTGCTTATATATAAATATAATATACTGTATAACGGACCTGGTGGACAGTGTCAGCAGACTGCTAAACAAACTAGTATGAAGAAAGAAAAGAAAAAACACCACAGGTATACAATGTAGATGGATGGATAGTATAGTATTACTTATACTTATGGACGACGAGTGCACTGACAACACAGAGGTAGGTACAGCCGTGGCCTACCGTACTGCTGCTTAGTGCTTATATATATGATATACTGTATAACGGACCTGGTGGACAGTGTCAGCAGACTGCTAAACAAACTAGTATGAAGAAAGAAAAAAAAAACACCACAGGTATGCAATGTAGATGGATGGATAGTATAGTATTACTTATACTTATGGACGACGAGTGCAGTGACGACACAGAGGTAGGTACAGCCGTGGCCTACCGTACTGCTGCTTAATGCTTATATATAAATATAATATACTGTATAACGGACCTGGTGGACAGTGTCAGCAGACTGCTAAACAAACTAGTATGAAGAAAGAAAAAAAAAACACCACAGGTATACAATGTAGATGGATGGATAGTATAATATTACTTATACTTATGGACGACGAGTGCACTGACGACACAGAGGTAGGTACAGCCGTGGCCTACCGTACTGCTGCTTAGTGTTTATATATAAATATAATATACTGTATAACGGACCTGGTGGACAGTGTCAGCAGACTGCTAAACTAGTATGAAGAAAGAAAAAAAAAACCACCACAGGTATACAATGTAGATGGATGGATAGTATAGTATTACTTATACTTATGGACGACGAGTGCACTGACGACACAGAGGTAGGTACAGCCGTGGCCTACCGTACTGCTGCTTAGTGCTTAATTATATATATAATATACTGTATAACGGTCGGACCTGGTGGACACTGTCAGCAGACTGCTATTAACAAACTAGCATGAAGAAAGAAAAAAAAAACACCACAGTGTTTTTCAGGCAGACAAACGTATACTGGACGGTGGTCACTGTCAGCAAAACTGTGCACTGTACTCCTGCTATAACTGCTCCCCAGTCCCCACAATTAGGCAGTGTGAGCAGTGCACTCAGCACAGATATATCATGCAGCAGTGCAGCACACTGAGTGAGCACAGATATGGTGGAGCGTTTTTTTTTCAGGCAAAGAAACAACGGATTAAACTCAAAACCCTGCACTGTACTCCCTAACAGCTGCTCCCCGTCCCCAATCCTCCCCACAATTAAAACTAAGTCACTCAGTTTTTTTTTTTCTAATACAACGGAGAGGACGCCAGCCACGTCCTCTCCCTATCAATCTCAATGCACGTGTGAAAAATGGCGGCGACGCGCGGCTCCTTATATAGAATCCGAGTCTCGTGAGAATCCGACAGCGGGATGATGACGTTCGGGCGCGCTCGGGTTAACCGAGCAAGGCGGGAGGATCCGAGTCGCTCGGACCCGTGTAAAAAAAAGGTGAAGTTCGGGCGGGTTCGGATTCCGAGGAACCGAACCCGCTCATCACTACTGGTTAGTGCTATGTATAGGTTTATAATACTATCCATTTTAATCAGGACACTCATGAATTACACAGGTTCTGTGGCTGCCTGACTTCATGCCCAGAGGCGGAACTCCCAGAGGCAATGGAGACACCTGCCTCCGGGCTCCAAGCCCTGAAGGGGCACCTGCATATACAGCAGCAACTGTGTTGTTCACAGCGGGATCCAAGTGTGACCTCTGCTCTTTTAATGGAGCTCTGCGGCAGGGCCATAACTAGGTGTGTGCGGAGGGTTAGGGGGTAGGGTAGGGGGCATTGTTGGCGACATATGTCAATTATCTACTTTAATTACTTTCACTTGCAGCTTCCTCAGTTTTTGAAGCCCAGCTACTCCTGACTGCCCCTGTCTCGTACCACCCACCCCTTCTGTCACTAATACCTATACAACATTCATGAACTTAACTTGATAGCTTTTTGTTATTCACCCACACTGTCCTTTATTACATTTCAAGATGCTCACAAACTTGGATTCAAATCTACTGCTTGTGGTATTGCAGTCAGAGACTCTATTTATTACATTTCAAGATGCTCACAAACTTGCATTCAAATCTATTGCCTGTGTATTGCAGTTAGACACTCTATTCATTGAGCTATTTGCCCTTGCATAGAAAACTAGAGAATTCTAGCCTAAAGAATTCTAACTATTTGAAGCTTAGCTTGTACTTTGTGAAATAATGATCAGCATTGCAGCTGAACAGATCTATGTAGTGTGTGGCTGCAAGGGATTGGATGAACAGATCTATGTAGTGTGTGGGTGCAAGGGATTGGATGAACAGATCTATGTAGTGTGTGGCTGCAAGGGATTGGATGAACAGATCTATGTAGTGTGTGGCTGCAAGGGATTGGATGAACAGATCTATGTAGTGTGTGGCTGCACACTACATAGATCTGCTTAACTGCAATGCTGATTATTACTTTTACAAAGTACAAGTAGCTTCATATTGTTAGACATCTACTAGCTTTTATGCAGGATCAAATAGATCAGTGAGTAGGGTGTTTGACTGGAATGCAGTAGGTTACAGGTTTGAATCCTGGGTATGGCAGTATATTGAAATTTGTTATTTAATAAAACGTATTGTAACTGAATAACAGTGAGCTCTCAAGTTAAGTGCATGAATATGATATAAAGAGGATTTGTGTCCTTGCAGTTCTATAAATTTGTGTGTTTAATATATATAAACAGTCGTCTGAAGTGCTGCACCTTCCATGTAGTTTGATTGTCATTCCATTGTGCGGGCAGATGCTTGCTGATGGGAGAGCCGGTATCACTGTATTTACATATATACTGCAATTGGCTTACTTGTATGTGCGGCATGCACCATGCTGATAGAAGAAAAATGCAGGTGGCACTCCACGGCAGGGTGTTTTTTTCAAGGGCAAGTGCTATAGAACTATATAAAATGTGGGAAGGGTCATAATAGAATAGGTTTTCTCTGTGATCAATTATGTCATGCCCCTTCCCCGTGAGGCATGCACCTTATGTCCCTATTGGAAAAATGGGGTGGGGGGAAGGGGCTCCAATTCTCTTTCTGGCACTGGTACCAAAAAGTCTAGTTACTACTGCGGAGAGTTAATCAGCTCTGTCCCAGGAGCCCTGCTAACACCTGCAATATGGGGCATGATGGCTCCCTCCTGGTACCATGCAGCCCACGCTGCAGTAAGCGACGCTGCACTCACTGCTGCACCCAGAGATGGGAACCACCAGTGAACACAGGGCCTAATTCAGATCTGATCGCAGCAGCAAATTTGTTAGCAGTTGGGAAAAACCATGTGCACTGCAGGGGGAAGGGGGGCAGATATAACATGTGCAGAGAGAGTTAGATTTGGGTGTGGTGTGTTCAAACTGAAATCTAAATTGCAGCGTAAAAATAAAGGAGCCAGTATTTTCTCTGCACAGAAACAAAATAACTCACCCAAGTCTAACTCTCTCTGCAAATGTTGTATCTGCCCCCCCTGCAGTGCACATGGTTTTGCTCAACTGCTAACAAATTTGCTGCTGCGATCAGATCTAAATTAGGTCCTCTGATTCTGCATGCTGCAGATGGCTGAATTTTGTAAGTCTGACCCTGATCCACCGGCTGATGCCACACAGCGTAGTAGGACCCTGCCAATTCACTGTGGGCTCTGGTCCCTGTAGATCGGTTGAGACTGCGGCATCCCGGCCGCCAGTATGCCGGCAGCGGGGCGAGCACAAAGAGTCCTCTTGCGGGCTTGCTGAACTCACCACACTGCAGGCTCGGTGGGAGTGGGAATAGTCCTGTTGCGCCAGTATTCCGGCTGCCGGCATTGCCAGCTTTACTGCGGGATCCCGACAGCCAGCAAATTAAACGTATACCCATTGAAATGTTAGGTGTTATTCTCTTATATTGCTATTCAGTTGTATTTCACATTACTGACAATTCTAAATTGTCCATGAAAGTGTGTGGTCATATTGCGCACAGATCCATTCATCAATTGGGCTAAATTGTCAGACTATAGTCAGTGGCACCAAAAGTCTAAACTCTTTCATAGTCATCTGAAACGGGATGTAGTTATGTGACCGTAGGTCAGGAGACCGCTGGTCACAATACCACCCACTACATCCCGCTCCCTTACAATCCTGACAGTCGGCATGCTGACTAGCAGGGACCATTCCTACTCGTGGGTGTCCACGACAGCCATAGAGTGGGAATAGAACCTGTGAAGAGACGCAGCTCGCCACCGAGTCCACAGCGTGGCGAGTGCAGCGAGCCTGCAGGGGGCTTGTTGCGCTCGCCCCCCGCCAGCCATCTCGATGCCGGGATGCCAGCATCGGTATGGTGACGGTCACGCATACCCAACCCTCTAAAACAACTTGTTATAGTAACAGTCCTAGTGGGTTAATTTACACTTGAAAGAAAACAAAATTATTATTATTATTATTATTGCATTTTATTTATAAGGCGTCACAAGTGTTTTGCAGTGCCGTACAAAGGACAGTACAGGGAGACAAAACTTAGCATTACAGTAAATACATAACAAAAATAGAGTACAGGTAACAAAGAGCAACACAATTCTCAAAACATAATACAGCTAAGATGTAAGTAGTGAGGGAGTGATCAGAGCACTACTAGGAGCTGGTGGCCATAGATAGAGATGAGCCTTTACCAGCAGGAGAAAAAGCGGGTAAAGATGGTCGCTGAGTAGGAGAGAGCTGTGAGTGAAATGTGTGGAGAAGAGGGCCCTGCTCTGAAGAGCTAACAATCTAGTGGGGAGGGGCGACAGACAGATGTCAAGAGGTGCAGGCAAGCAGGAGGTAGCCTGATGGCAGTATGCAAGCAAAGCTGAGATGTTCAAGGCATGAGGCAGGGGGATGGAGGAGCAGCCTCAGGACCAGGTTATGCATCGGAAGGGTACGCTTTGATGAATAGGTGGGTTTTTATTGCCCATTTGAAGCTTTGCAAGGTCGAGGAGAGTCTAATGGAGCGGGGAAGTGTGTTCCACTAAAGGGGTTCAGCACGGGCATAGTCTTGAACTCGAGCTTGGGAAGCAGTGACCAGGGCGGTAGAGAGGTGACAGTCATTGGACGACTGTAGGGGGTGGGAGGGAGTATGAAGGGAGAGGAGGTTGGAGATGTAGGGAATAAAAAAAAAAATGCTGCGTTGCATTTTGTCATCAACAATTGCTTCTCCATTGCCTTACTTGTTCTACAGAATTCCTGATGACGAGGAAACTGGTTTATTTAGATCTTAATAAATTAACAGTTATCACTCAACATTATTTGGGTTAGCCAAGTGTTACGTCATTTACAAGGAATTGTGTTCTAGGAGGTAACATCCATCCAGATGTATCTAGTTTATATTGGTCAGGGCAGGTTACAGTAAGCTCTTTATTTCTAAGAAATGGTTTCGCAGACAGCTCATTATTTACAAATATACAGACCCATTTCTTTCAGATCAAATAAAATAATAATAATTAACTATATAAAAATGATTTATAATTACGTAGATTTACTCTCACATGTTTTGTGAAACTGAATATGGTACAGGTTTTGTATAGAGTAAAAACTTAAAACACTAGCAAATCTGCGGCGGGATATAATGAAGTCTGAGATCACCGGAGGTGCGGGATGCCGGACGATCTCTGACATTTTTTTAAAGGGGCAAACACTTACGAGGCAAAACCATGCGTTGTAAGTGATTGCTTCTTTAAAGAAAAAACGTCCGAGATCTGCCGGCATCCCGCACCTCCAGTGATCTCAGACTCCCGTACATCCGGCCACATATGTATGTTTAAGTAACATGAAATGACATTGGAAGGTTACATTTTTGTACATAGTTGGATAGTTCCCTTTTTGCCGTAAAACAAAATAAATTATAATTAAATAACAAACTCAAAAATGTTACTGTGCCAGGTTTGATCATCTCCTGGTAACTGTTGCCTGAAATTTGCAAGTGGAAAAATTACATATACAGGTTGAGTCTCCCATATCCAAGATGCTTGGGGCCAAAAGTATTTTGGATATTGTATTTTGCCATATTTTGGAATATTTGCATAATATAATTAGATATCTTGGGGATCGGACCCAAGGCTAAACACAGAATTATACACATACCCTGTAGGTAATTTTATACAGTATATTTTATAATTTTGTACATTAAATAACATTTGCATTAAACAAAGATGTCACTATCTTAGTTTTGCTCACACAAATTCTGTATTTCAAGATTTTTGGCTATGGGAGACTCAACCTGTACAATCTATACAGGGGCGGATCCAGAAGAAAATGATAGGGGGGGCACCATGGAAGGGGCAAGTACATTTGCGTGCGGCTTCGGTGCATGTGAGGTGGCACCTCTTATACAATGCCCACAGTTGTAGCGCTCATTATGCAATGTCCACTGTACTGGTAGTGCCCCTTATATAGACCCCATAGTAGTGGTGCCCCTTTTGCAATGCCCGTATTGCCCCCAGTAGTAATGTTGCCTGTAGTAATGCCCCCAGTCATTGTGCCCCCAGTGGTAATTCCCCTGCAGTTATGACCCCAGTAGTTTACCCCCCCCCCTTTAGTTTAGCCTCCCAGTGGTAATGCCCCCAGTAGTTTAGCCACCAGTAGTAATGCCCCCCTGTAGTTTGCCCCATTGTAGTTTAGCCCCTGTAGTTATGCCCCCTTGTAGCTTAGCCTTCAGTAGTAATGCCCCCAGTAGTTTGGCCCCTGTAGTTATCCCCCAGTAGTTTGGCCCCTGTAGTTAAGCCCCCAGTAGTTTGGCCCCCCTGTAGTTTAGCCCCCAAGTAGTAATGCCCCTGTAGTTAAGCCACCAGTAGTAATGCCCCTGTGGTTACGCCGCCAGTAGTTAGCACCTTTGTAGTTGGCCCCCAGTAATAGTCCCCCAGTAGTTTGCCCCCAGTAGATGCCACCCAGT
This sequence comes from Pseudophryne corroboree, assembly GCF_028390025.1. Taxonomy (NCBI): domain Eukaryota; kingdom Metazoa; phylum Chordata; class Amphibia; order Anura; family Myobatrachidae; genus Pseudophryne; species Pseudophryne corroboree. The sequence continues at coordinate 551,465,458 of NC_086447.1, read as the reverse complement.
AATAAATAATATCCCCCAGCAGTTTGCCCCCAGTAGATGCCCCCCAGTAATAATGTTCCCCAGTAGTTTGCCCCCAGTAGATGCCCCCCAGTAATAATGTCCCCCAGCAGTTTGCCCCCAGTAGATGCCCCCAGTAATAATGTCCTCCAGTAGTTTGCCCCCAGTAGTAATGCCCCCTAGGAGTTTGCCCCCAATAGATGACTCCATAGTAGTAATGCCCCCCAGTAATAATGCCCCCTGTAGATGGCCCCCAGTAAAAATGTCCCCCAGTAGCTGCCCCCAATAGATGACCCCCCAGTAGTAATGCCCCCAGTAGATGCCCCTCCAGTAATAATGCCCCCAGTAGCTGCCCCCAATAGATGACCCCCAGTAATAATGTCCCCTACGAGTTTGCCCCAATAGATGACCCCCCTGTAGTAATGCCCCCAGTAAAAATGTCCCCCAGTAGCTGCCCCCAATAGATGACCCCTGAGTAGTGATGCCCCCCAGTTATAATGCCCCCAGTAGTCCTCCCCCCAGTAGTAATGCCCCTTGTTGATGCCCCCCCCCCCAGTAGTAATGTCCCCCATAGTTTGCCCCCAGTAGATGCCCAAGCTGCATTAAGGAAGAAAAAAACATACTTACCGAGCCCCGTTCCCGCTTCCAGGCCGCTGCAGTCCTCCTCCTCCCTGGGCGTCCGCTCCTCAGTCAGCACTATGAGAGAGACGTCATGACTGACGTCTCTCCCATAGCGCACGGCACACAGTGACAGCGCCGGAAGCCGGAGCTCAGTACTGAGCTCCTGCCTCCGGCTGCCGCTGTGCAGGGAGACGGGCGCCCGCTGGTAACACAATCTCAGCGGGCGCCCGTCATCTCCCTGTGCGGCGCCGGGTGGGGGGGACGGGGGACAGAAGGCCGCAAATGACGGGGGGCACGGGCCCGAGTGCCCCCCCCTGGATCCGCCACTGAATCTATATATGTATGTATATAAGCACATATGATATTTGATACATACAGAATTGGCTATTTGTAGTCGTTTAACATATAAAAAGTTTAACTATTTAAAGAGTAATTTACTTTATTCACTAAGGGCATTATTCAGAGTTGTTAGCAAACCAAAAAAGCACACTAATGGGCAAAACCATGTTGCACTGCAGGTGGGGCAGATGTAACATGTGCAGAGAGAGTTAGATTTGGGTCATACTTGCCTACCTGACCCTCTCCATGAGGGAGAAAATGCTCTGTTCCTGGACTTTCCTGGTAATGTATGATTGCCATCACCTGTGGTGAGCCAGGTAATTGATAAGAAAGGTGTGTCACCACAGGTGAAGGCAATCATACATTACCAGGAAAGTCCAGGAACAGAGCATTTTCTCCCTCATGGAGAGGGTCAGGTAGGCAAGTATGATTTGGGTGGGGTGCATTCAAACTGAAATCTAAATTGCAGTATAAAATAAAGCAGCCAGTATTTACCCTGCACAGAAACAATATAACCCACCCAAATCTAACTCTCTGCATGTGTTACATCTGCCCCATCTGCAGCGCAACATGGTATTGCCCAATAGTGTGTTTTTTTAGTTTGCTAACAACTCTGGATAAACCCCATATCACTTAGTTGTCTGTAGCATGAGAATAATGTATTTTACCATTTAGAATAGTGAAGTGATACATATAGTAACAAGTTATGATTTACAACAATACAATTATTTTTAATTAATTATCCATCAACCAATGCCAGAACATTGACGTAAACAGCACTTCATAATTGTAGGTATGTTGTAAGTAACACAGTGTAACCTAATGTTTATACTAGACATAGAACCATTAGCTTCACATAATTATAACCGTGTACATTTAGAAATCTGATGTGTAGTGACACCATAGTCTCTCCCCAGCCCCCACCTTTCTTTGCAGATTCCTTCTGTCTCTCCAGCCTCAGCCCCCTTCTGTTTCTCCAGTCCCCGCAGTGTATTTCCATTCACCACAGTGTCTCTCCAGCCCACCAGTGTCTCCCTTCAGTTTCTCCAGCCCCCACAGACGCATGACTTAACGTCTTCTATGTCTTCTGGTAGCTTCTCTTCTGCCATGGCTACTCTGCTCTGCCTTTTATGAATCAGTGGTTTGACGCTGCATGACATCATGACGCACGCTGCACTGCAATAAACCAAAAAAATGTTATTGCACTGACCACCACCTGTGCCAGAATTTCAAGCCACACTGCAGCTCCACGGACAGACTCTGTACCTACCTGTACCTACCTGCTCCCTGTTGATCACTGTAGCTCTGGCTTACAAATGATGTGGAGAAGCTATAAATCATACAGTACAACACTTGTTTTTGACACTGTCAAAACTGGCATATGCAATTGGCATATGTTATAATGAAATCCATAAAGAGTGACTGATATTATCTATTATCCTTATACGTAATTTCACAAACATTTCTATCCAAGCGGCTTGACACATGACAATCACATTCCGTGATGAGTCATGGTTTACTTACTGTTTATAGCTTTATTCTACTATAACACATTTGAGGGGGTCTAGTGAGTCACTTTTCTGGACTTGTCACCCTGCAAGGCCCGACGAAGGAACTGATTTTGAACAAATGGTATTTTGAATTTATTAATACATGTTAATACTTTTCCTTGCAGTCATCATTGGTACATGTGTTCTTGTGAAACTTTCCACTACTTAATATAACAGAAAAATATTGTTAAAGCTGCATAATCTGATATTTATAAAGTACAAGCAGAAAGAAATATAATAAATACTTGAAATATCAGAGTTAACTGCTGAGAAAAACTTGGACAAGCAGCAATGAGAGAGTTGCCAGAAATGTGAATAAACTGCATGTAACATAAGTCATTTTCTTTTTTGCTTTTAAACACAAAATCAGTTCTGGAAAGCCCATGTTATTTAATTGCATACTGTACTATATTGCATATAACAAGGATGTTTGGGGCAGTAGTCAAGGTGGGCCCTGTTCTACTCTAGCTAATACTAGACATCTTGATGGGGATGGACAATGATTACTGCCACCTGAGAACACATACAAATTGTGTGGGAGATGTATCAAACCTTTTAAAGAGTGGAGACGTGACCCATAGTAACCAATTCGCTTCTACCTATTATTTTATAGCATGTACTTGATAAATGCTATCTAGAAGTTTTTTGGTTGCATGTCCCCCTCTCTACTCTTTAGATACATCTCCCCCTGGGTTTAGCGCATAGAAAAAGGCTCTGCCAACATGTGCTAAACCCCTAGTTGTAGTAGTAGTGGCAACATACTATTGAAGTTTCCACCTCTATAAATTCATTAGAATATCTTGTGCTGCAATATGACCTATTAACTTCTGAGACCTAGTCAAGTGCATTATAGTGTATAATTCAGATACAACAGAAAACACCTTGTTGTTGCCGGTTCCGGTATGAATGGTCGACCATGTTATGGTCGACAGTCATTAGGTCGACCACTATTGGTCGACATTGACATGGTCGACATGGACACATGGTCGACACATGAAAATGGTCGACACATGAAAGGTCGACATATGAAAATGTCGACATGAGTTTTTTTACTTTTTTGTGTCGTTTTTTGCGTAAAGTGACTGGGAACCCCAATTAGTGCACCGCGTCTCCTCGCATGGCTCGCTTCGCTCGCCATGCTTCGGGCATGGTGCCTTCGCTCCGCTACCGCTTCGCTCAGCACACTTTACCGTTCCAATCGTAGTCCATGTGGATCGTAAAGTATGGAAAAGTTTCCCAAAAGAATTTTTTTTTAAAAACTCATGTCGACCTTTTCATGTGTCGACCTTTCATGTGTCGACCATTTTCATGTGTCGACCATGTGTCCATGTCGACCATGTCAATGTTGACCAATAGTGGTCGACCTAATGACTGTCGACCATAACATGGTCGACCATGTGAACGGATACCGTTGTTGCCAGCTTCTCCCATTATAAATGATGTACAGGATTTTGCTCCCGTACAGGTAATGCCATTCAGCAATGCTAATCCTGCATGTACTGCACTAGTAACAATGTGCATCGTTTCACAAATCAGAAATTATATTTAGTGGCCAACCTTTCTTGGTGGGAAATATAAATGTGGTAGTGGGTGTTGTAATCAGGATACAGGATGTGGAACTGACTGATTACTGCAAGTAAGACACAGCCTAAAACAGTGCGCAGATTTGTGGAGCAGGATTGCATAGGGAAGGGTCTGGTTAAGGCTTTCCTAGTAAGGTATGAGTAGTCACACAGGTGCACATCATTTTGAGGGGTGCTGCAGCAAGATTACTGTAATAATGAGATAACATGAAGCAAGATCACCATAATGAAATAACTTGGTGGAGAGGGTTCACTACGATATGCCGGCGGTCGGGCTCCCGGCGACCAGCATACCGGCGCCGGGAGCCCGACCGCCAGCTTACCGACATTGTGGCGAGCGCAAATTAACCCCTTGCGGGCTCGCTGCGCTTGCCACGCTACGGGCACGGTGGCGCGCTCACGCTATTTTATTCTCCCTCCAGGGGGGTCGTGGACCCCCACGAGGGAGAATAAGTGTCGGTATGCCGGCTGTCGGGATCCCGGCGCCGGTATACTGTGCGCCAGGATCCCGTCAGTCGGCATACTGTAGATCACCCGGTGGAGATAGAGAGCACATTTCCAGGGGCGTTCCTTGCAATGCACACACCTACATGCTATGCTAGACTGCAAAATGGCTAGCATTCTGCACCAGCTCAGAGCTGCTGGAAAATAGAACTTGTCCTATACTTAAAAAAAAAAATACAATATGCATACACAATTAGCTGATTTATATATACTGTATATATATATATATATATATATATATATATACACATATATAAAGAAGAAGTATCATTAAAAAAATATCTGACATGTGCCCTCCAAAAATCCTGACCCAACCAAGACGCAGGACAGCTTGTACTGGCCTCTAGCGGTTCTGGGGTCACCAGTCATAATTAAATCTGCCCTGTTTGTGTCTTTGTTGGTGAGAAATGGAGGCCCCTATACAGAGTCGACTTGACCCATGCTAAAAAAAAAAAAAAAGAAAAATATGAGAAGTATAATTATCAGACTGAGAATCCTGGAGCATCTTTGGCTCAGCAGTTAGCTCTTTATAGTGACAGCGATCCCTAAGAGAAAACATGTGCAATTGTAAAGTACATTTGAATTGAATAAAAGATTAATTAAAAACATTGTTCCCCACTTTGTGGTCTGTTACAGTCCAAATGGAAAAAAAAAACCTGAACCAGTTGTGTTAGGCAGAGTTCAGTGAGGATGTGACAATGCAATTATGGCTATGCACGCAGTGTTGGACATTAATAAAAATATACTAAGTGTGCAAAGTAGGAGAGTTTCGTTAAAATCTCCTACTTTTTCCAGATTCACTAAGGTATGATATCATCATGCTGGCACTCTGTAGGAAAGAGTTATGGACCTACATGCTATGATAGATTTTAAAAGCCTGCGTACAGTTTTAATTGAGATAGCAGTATTCATTTGCTAAGTAGAGCAATGTGGCAATACCATAAAGTTAGCAGTAGTCATAGTTATATACTGTGTAGGCCAACAACGTTTCAGCTTACTGATGCATCAATAAATAATTTAAAGAGCCTTAGGCACATACCAGCTGCACAGCAATGATCAACAACAACAACAACAACAACAACAACAACAGCAACAACAAGATTGTGTTTCATTTGTAGATACAGTATATGCTGTTCCTTGGAGAGAAAAAAAAGTGTTGTATATAGGGTGTTTATTCTTGCTTCATCTTCACTTTAGCACATGACACCCTCAATGATACTGTACATCAATTCTGTTTCCTAGCACATGCCAATATCAGAACAGAAAAAACTTTATGTACTAAATGAAATCAGCCAATCAGTGGCAGCAGTTTTTGCACAAATCATCACAGTACTTGCCAAGCAGCATCGCCTACTACATCATCCATACTGTGAAAGTATGGATGATGTCATTGTTAGCATTACTGCCTCACAGCACTGATGTCTTGGGTTTGATTCCCACCAAGCGTTTGTATATTCTCCCTGTGCTTGTGTGGGTTTTCTCTGGGTCTTCTCAGGGTAGTCTGTTTTTTTTCCACCATACATATCTGTACTGATAGTTTAATTTGCTCGCAACAAAAATGAACCCTAGTATGTATGTGTTAGGGAACATAGATTGTAAATGTCACAATGATGATGCGAATGGCAAAATATTCTCTGTAAAAGTGCTGCAGAATTTGTGTGGCACATATAAATAACTGGAACTGAAGAAAAAAAGTCATTAAGTCAAGTTACCTACATGGCCATATCAACATTTTAGAGGATCCTCCCCCCATGCTTTTATATTAAATGCTGCTCTACTGCTTCCTCAATCTCCACCCAACATCTCACTACACGGCTTATTATTACTAGTGTTTTACCCACTAGTATTTTCCCAGTTTCTGTGAAAATTGGTCTTTCTTTGGAATTTTTCAGGCACATTGGCCATAGTCAAACACCTCTTATTCATTAAAAAACTTAAGATCATTACGCGCCATCTGTCAGCATTGACACATCAACAAGTCTGAGGTTGTGTAAAGGTGTCTCCTCCTCCTGTAATGAATTACTGTCCCTGACTGCCAGCCAATCAGAAAAGTCCTAAAATAATATTTATATTAACCAATTATTTGGACATCAGTCATGTTTAACTCACTCTGTACCTACAAATTATATATTTCATACATCTTTCCTTACACAGTGGAAAGAGGATGTCTGACTGAGAGCTGTATGTCTAATGACTACAATTACAATAGATTAGTTAATTGATCTTTTTCTATTCCGTGAGCAAAAATCCAGAATGACATTCAAAGGGAGTGAGTAGGCAATAATAATGATTGCTTACCTCCAGCCATTCTTCCTTTTCAGTAAGTTATTCATACGCAGAGATTAAACTCAGAGAATACACATTTCCCTGGCCATCAATCATGTATCTGACCTAGCAAATAGCAATAGTCATTTTAATGGCTCCTGACACCTTACTTTTCGGCAAAATGCAGTTCTTAGTGATATGTTCAGGGCTATTCAATTAGCTGTCACCACTATAAATTGCTGGGATGAACTGATGAAGTGTGATTTATAAACTGTATGTCACGATCCGGGTATCTGGACGCCATTACCTGCCGTTTAGGTGTCTTCTGAGACTGACCCAGCGTTCCAAGTCCGGATCTCATCTGTGTCAACACTCTGCGCATCCCTCCTGTCGTTCTGAGACACTACCACAGCGGCGCCATGTTTGAATCCAACATGGCGTCTCCCGTCCTCCGCGGCCTCCGCCGCCGTTCCTGTGATATTGTTGCAGGTTCTCAGAGTGGTTACTATGCCTGCCGCGGCCTCCGCTGTCCTCCACGTGTCTCAGCATATAACTGTCATCTGGCGTCTACTGTCCTCCGCGGCTGGCGCCGCCATTATCACTATGTTTGCACATTTCATTACAAACCAGTTTTCCCTCCAGGTTCCAGCATGGGCGCAGCCATGTTGGATTTGATCACATGCTCCAATTCCTCCAATCCACCATCTCTGGAATCTGCATAATTGCCTAGCCAATGCCTGCATAGCAGCAGGTATAAGTATCCTGTGTCTAGGCCAGATAGATGTCAAGCTTTGAATGTCATACCTTGTTCCAGTCTCTCTCTCCTGTGGCTTGTTTCTCCAGGTTCCAGTTCCTGTCTCCAGCATCCACAAAGAGACCCGCACCTGCTTTCCATCTTGCAGTGCAGCCTGACTCTACAGCCTTCTGTGGCTGTCCAGTTTCCAGCTATCTACTGTCTGCTTCCAGCAGCCAGCTTCCAAACAGATTCCAGCTTCTACAAAACACCGGTGCTGATCCAGCGGATCCTATCTTACCAGCAGTATCCTCTACCACCGGTAATCATCTTACAGCTAATCTGTTTCTGCGCTCCCAAGCATCTCTCATCATCCACTCTGTGTTTCATCACCTGGCTGGTCCCATCCAGCATCCACTCCGTGACTTTAGTACCTGGCTGATTCCATTCAGCATTCACTCTGTGTTTCATCACCCGACTAATTCCACTCAGCATCCACTCCGTGTCTTACCACCTGGCTGGTTCCATCCAGCTGATACAGCAGCATACTCAAGTTACAGATTCACCTGCTACAACTACTGGCATGTTCCTCGGCTATTTCTACTACTACAACCAGGCCTGGTAAGGTGATTCCATCAAAGGACTTTTACATCTGTTCTATACCTACCAGTGCTCTGAGATACCTCCTATGGTTATGTGATCCAGGAACTGTGTTATTTGCCACTGTCTTTGATTTACTTTGAATGCTGCTTGTCATTTCACGGAGTCTGTTAAATAAACTTTTATTTTGAATTTGAAACTGGTTGTCATGGTCACACCTTCGGGTAATCAATCTGCACTTACATGTCCAGGGGTCTGATTAAACCTCCCAGGTTTAATTTCATCTCAGCCCCTACAACTGAGGCTTCCTCCCGTCAGCCTAAACCCTCAGTTGTGACAGTAAGCACTGATCTTATGAATCCAGCCGGAGACCAGGATCAAGCGGCTAGACCTATGCAAGAACTGGCAGCCAGACTCGAACATCAGGAGGCTGCACAAGGTCACATCATCCGCTGTCTCCAGGATCTCTCTACTCGGCTGGATGGGATTCAGACGACCCTCCGTGGACCTGGCACGTCTGGTGCGTCCACCACAGTGACTCCAGCTGTAACCCCACCCACCTTACCCATTTCCATACCACGTCTTCATCTTCCAACGCCAGCAAAATTTGACGGATCTCCAAGGTTCTGCAGGGGATTTCTCAACCAATGCGAAATCCATTTTGAGCTTCAACCTGGCAACTTCCGCAGTGACCGTACCAAAGTTGCTTATATTATTTCTCTCCTCAGTGGCTCAGCCCTTGATTGGGCATCACCGTTATGGGAGAAGTCTGATCCCCTGCTGTCCTCCTATACTGACTTTGTAACATCATTCAGGTGCATCTTCGACGAGCCGGGCCGGGTTTCCTCTGCTTCATCCGAGATTCTCCGTCTACGCCAGGGAACACGTACTGTGGGACAGTATCTTATACAGTTCAAAATCCTGGCATCTGAACTGGCCTGGAACGACGAGGCCCTGTATGCTGCATTCTGGCATGGCTTGTCAGAACGCATTAAAGATGAGTTAGCTACCAGAGACTTGCCTTCTAAGTTAAATGAGCTAAGTTCACTATGCACGAAGGTTGATCTACGGTTCAGAGAGAGAGCAACCGAGCGAGAAAGATCATCCGCTCCTAAATCTTCTGCTCCTCCTCCTCGTCAACCATCTCCATCCAAGGATGAGCCTATGCAAATTGGTCGTTCCCGTCTATCTCCCGCTGAGCGCCGAAGACGCCTCTCCGAGTCTCTATGTCTCTACTGTGCAGCTCCGTCGCACACTATCAACGCCTGTCCCAAACGTTCGGGAAACTCCAGATCCTAGCTCGCCAAGGAGAGGGCCGGCTAGGAGTAATGATCTCCTCTCCATCTCCTCATGATTGTAACCTCCCAGTGTTGCTCCAAATTGCTCAACGTTACAGGAACGTCATTGCCCTCCTTGATTCCGGAGCAGCTGGGAATTTCATAACCGAAGCTTATGTTAAACGGTGGTCCCTACCCACCGAGAGACTGTCCTCGTCCATCTCTTTGACTGCCGTGGATGGCAGCAAGATTTTTGACGCAGTCATTTCCTTAAGGACTCTTCCAGTTCGTCTGAGAGTGGGAGTTCTTCATTCTGAGTATATTTCTTTTCTAGTGATTCCAAGAGCCACACATCCAGTGGTTTTAGGCCTTCCATGGCTCCGTCTCCACAACCCATCGATTGACTGGACGACTACGCAAATACTGGCATGGGGTCCCTCCTGTGCTGAGACTTGTTTAGCCAAAGTTCTTCCTGTTTGTTCTTCCTTCCCCAGGTCATCGGATGTTCCACCTCCTCCATATCAAGACTTCACGGACGTGTTCAGTACAGCCTCTGCTGATATCCTTCCTCCTCATAGAGAATGGGACTGCCCAATCGACCTCATTCCAGGGAAGGTTCCACCGCGAGGCCGAACTTATCCGTTGTCTCTGCCTGAGACACACTCCATGGAAGAGTACATCAAAGAGAACCTGGCGAAGGGATTCATCCGACCATCTTCTTCTCCAGCCGGCGCAGGCTTCTTCTTCGTTAAGAAGAAAGACGGTGGTCTGCGTCCGTGCATCGACTACAGAGGTCTGAACGACATTACCGTCAAGAACCGATACCCTTTACCCCTGATTACAGAGCTCTTTGATAGAGTTAGTGGTGCAACCATTTTTACAAAGCTGGACTTGAGGGGTGCCTACAATCTCATCCGAATCCGTGAGGGTGACGAGTGGAAGACCGCCTTTAACACCCGTGACGGACATTATGAGTACCTCGTCATGCCCTTCGGATTGAGCAACGCTCCAGCAGTCTTCCAGCACTTCGTGAATGAGATCTTCAGGGACATCTTATACCGCCATGTCGTAGTTTATCTAGATGACATCCTCATCTTTGCTAATAATCTAGAAGATCATCATTTCTGGGTAAAGGAGGTTCTTTCCCGTCTCCGTGTCAATCACCTCTATTGTAAATTGGAGAAGTGTGTGTTTGAAGTTAAAACCATTCCGTTTCTAGGTTACATTGTGTCCAGTTCCGGACTAGAGATGGATCCTGAGAAACTCCAAGCAATCCAGAATTGGCCTATACCCTTAACCCTCAAAGGGGTCCAGAGGTTCTTAGGGTTCGCCAATTATTATAGAAAGGTTATACGAGACTTTTCCACCATTGTGGCGCCTATCACTGCATTAACCAAGAAAGGTGCTAATCCGTCCAAGTGGTCCGAAGAAACTACGCAGGCCTTTCACCTTCTGAAGCAACGGTTCATCTCTGCACCAGTTCTGAAACAGCCCGACACCGACTCTCCTTTTATCTTAGAGGTAGATGCCTCCTCCGTTGGAGTAGGAGCGGTGTTATCCCAGAGGGCCAAAGATGGGCATCTACATCCTTGCAGTTTATTCTCCCGGAAGTTCTCCCCAGCTGAGCGCAACTATGCCATTGGCGATCAGGAGTTGCTAGCCATCAAGCTCGCTCTGGAGGAGTGGAGATACCTGTTGGAGGGAGCTTCTCATTCAATCACCATACTTACCGACCACAAAAATCTTTTATATCTCAAAGGCGCACAATGTCTGAACCCTCGTCAGGCCAGATGGGCACTTTTCTTCTCTAGGTTTGACTTTAAACTCCAGTTCTGTCCGGGTTCTCAGAATCGTAAGGCCGATGCCCTTTCCCGCTCATGGGAGCAAGAAAATGAGTCCGAGTCTGCAGACAAGCATCCTATTATTAATCCGTTGGCATTCTCCACGGTAGGGATAGACTCTACGCCCCCACCAGGGAAAAGTTTTGTTAAGCCAGTTCTAAGGAAGAAGCTCATGCATTGGGCCCATGCTTCCCGTTTTGCTGGACATACAGGCATTCAGAAAACCCTTGAATTTATCTCTAGGTTCTACTGGTGGCCAACTCTGAAGAAGGACGTTATGGAATTTATTGCCTCCTGCCCAAAGTGTGCCCAACACAAAGTCTCCCGCCAGTTGCCTGCGGGGCAACTGGTTCCATTATCTGTTCCCCGTCGACCATGGACCCATTTGTCGATGGACTTTGTTACCGATCTACCTATCTGCAACAAGTTTAATACCATCTGGGTGGTAGTTGACCGGTTCACCAAGATGGCAAATTTCATCCCTCTCACCGGTCTTCCATCAGCTTCCAAGTTGGCTCAAGTGTTTATACAAGAGATCTTCCGACTTCACGGTCTTCCTGAAGAGATCATCTCAGATCGTGGAGTACAATTTGTAGCCAAATTTTGGCGAAGTTTGTGTCAAGCCCTCCAAGTCAAGTTAAAGTTTTCCACAGCTTACCATCCTCAGACAAATGGTCAAACCGAGAGGGTGAATCAGGACTTGGAGGCCTTCCTCCGTATATATGCGTCTTCCTCTCAAGATGACTGGGTTCAACTCCTTCCTTGGGCCGAGTTCAGCCACAACAATCAATACCATTCCTCATCTTCTTCGACACCATTCTTCATCAATTATGGATTCCACCCTAAAGTCCCAGAATTTCAACCGCTTCCTGCAACTTCTGTTCCAGCAGTGGATGTCACCTTGCGTCAGTTTTCAAATAACTGGAAGAACGCTCTTGGACCAATGCCTCAGACGTCCATGCTCCTGCCTTGGTCCGAAATTTCCACTCAAAGTTTCCTTTAAAGCCTAAGAAGTGTCCTGGGGCCACTCCTAAAGGGGGGGTGCTGTCACGATCCGGGTATCTGGACGCCATTACCTGCCGTTTAGGTGTTTTCTGAGACTGGCCCAGCGTTCCAAGTCCGGATCTCATCTGTGTCAACACTCTGCGTATCTCTCCTGTCGTTCTGAGACACTACCACTGCAGCGCCATGTTTGAATCCAACATGGCGTCTCCCGTCCTCCGCAGCCGCCGTTCCTGTGATATTGTTGCAGGTTCTCAGAGTGGTTATTATGCCTGCCGCGGCCTCCGCTGTCCTCCACGTGTCTCAGCATATAACTGTCATCTGGCGTCTCCTGTTCTCCGCGGCTGGCGCCGCCATTATCACTATGTTTGCACATTTCATTACAAACCAGTTTTCCCTCCAGGTTCCAGCATGGGCGCAGCCATGTTGGATTTGATCACATGCTCCAATTCCTCCAATCCACCATCTCTGGAATCTGCATAATTGCCTAGCCAATGCCTGCATAGCAGCAGGTATAAGTATCCTGTGTCTAGGCCAGATAGATGTCAGTGCTTTGAATGTCATACCTTGTTCCAGTCTCTCTCTCCTGTGGCTTGTTTCTCCAGGTTCCAGTTCCTGTCTCCAGCATCCACAAAGAGACCCGCACCTGCTTTCCATCTTGCAGTGCAGCCTGACTCTACAGCCTTCCGTGGCTGTCCAGTTTCCAGGTATCTACTGTCTGCTTCCAGCAGCCAGCTTCCAAACAGATTCCAGCTTCTACAAAACACCGGTGCTGATCCAGCGGATCCTATCTTACCAGCAGTATCCTCTACCACCGGTAATCATCTTACAGCTAATCTGTTTCTACGCTCCCAAGCATCTCTCATCATCCACTCTGTGTTTCATCACCTGGCTGTTCCCATCCAGCATCCACTCCGTGACTTTAGTACCTGGCTGATTCCATTCAGCATTCACTCTGTGTTTCATCACCCGGCTGATTCCACTCAGCATCCACTCCGTGTCTTACCACCTGGCTGGTTCCATCCAGCTGATACAGCAGCATACTCAAGTTACAGATTCACCTGCTACAACTACTGGCATGTTCCTCGGCTATTTCTACTACTACAACCAGGCCTGGTAAGGTGATTCCATCAAAGGACTTTTACATCTGTTCTATACCTACCAGTGCTCTGAGATACCTCCTATGGTTATGTGATCCAGGAACTGTGTTATTTGCCACTGTCTTTGATTTACTTTGAATGCTGCTTGTCATTTCACGGAGTCTGTTAAATAAACTTTTATTTTGAATTTTAAACTGGTTGTCATGGTCACACCTTCGGGTAATCAATCTGCACTTACATGTCCAGGGGTCTGATTAAACCTCCCAGGTTTAATTTCATCTCAGCCCCTACAACTGAGGCTTCCTCCCGTCAGCCTAAACCCTCAGTTGTGACACTGTAATACTGGTGACATAAAATAGGATTACCAGCACTAGAGGTTCTAATAACAAAAACTAATGATGGTTTAAACTTCTCTAAGGTTGCCCCTACTCCTATACAGATCCCAGATGGCAATAGCCATTGTAGCCTACAGACAGGAATGGACTGGGGCTGTACAATGTCCCTGGCATAGTAGTGGTCGTATGCACCGCAGGTGACCGAAAAGGGGCATGGTCATGGCTCAGGGGGACATGGCGTCACGACATGCCCCTGTGTTTTAATATGTCAAGTGACTGAGCAGAGTGCCAGGAGGAGGAGCTGTTAGGCCAGCCCTCTTCTCCAGGTGCCAGTCAGCCAAGCAGAGCGCTAAAAGGCTGCACTGCTCGACCAGTCCGTCTCACTGTGTGGCCAGACCGGCCCATCAGGCAATTGGCCCTTCTGATGGGCAGTTCGGCCCTGCCTATGGGCTACACTCTGCAAAATCTTCTGGGACAGGATCTGAAGGATTCGCACTCTTCGCTCACTCGCACACAGTCTGATGGCCATACATGTGCAGTAGCATGACCGGGTAACAAACCTAGAAGTAGAGTGATCGCACTAGCTACTCACTTTACATCTAACACATAGTGGTGTCATTGTCCTATCAGAGATCCTGTCCCTGCATGTGTTTAGTGATACAACCCTGCCATCCTTATTATTATTATTTTTTGCCTTAATAACAAATAATAACTATTGGGACCAATTCTTGATGATTGATAAATATGCCCCCAGATCATTATGTGCAAATGTATTTATACGCCAAAAGCAGCTCCATCTCATAGGTAGTGTGAGCTTTGTAAATCAGACATAGAGGAAAGAGAAAGGGGTCGATGTGCTAAGCCTTAGAGAAAGATAAAGCAGATGGAGATAAAGAACCAGCCAATCAAGTTTTCATTTTACAGACTGTGTTTGAATAAAGTCAGTAGCTGGTTGACTGGCACTCTATCTCCGTCCACTTTAACTCCCTCCAAGGCTTAGTACATAGACCTCATTAATGTGAGGTGGAATGGTAATGTGAGCTGTATAGACTGCAGTACCAATTACAATCTAGAGTGATGATACTGTAGTAGCTAGAGGGATGGAACAGTAGCTGGTAGGGTATAGGTCTGGGTGGATATGCTATAGTATATATGTACGTAGTGTGTGTGTGTATATATGTATATATATATATATATATATATATATTTATATGTATAGGTGGTTCTGATAGATAGATAGATATATATATATATATATATATATATATATATATACACACAGGGGTAAAAGTGTTGGGGAACAAGGTCGAACTGAGTTCCACCACCTGTAATGGTAGGAGGAACTAGTTCCACATCCTCCGTTGCCCTGAATAGTAATTCCAACAGAAAAGATGGCCACACCACCTACATCAATAGATGATGCAGGTGGCACTATTGTTACTGATGAGCTGCAGCCTTCTCCCCTTTCCTGAGGTCCTGGTGGTCCTCCTCCATCTACAGACCACCCCTCCTGGTTCTCACACACACTGTGTCTGTTGGACAGCATTCATCTCCTCAGGTCCCAGTGGTTTCCTTTTTGGGCACGGCATATGTGATGTCATGGTGTCACGAAGAGTCATGAAGAGAAGCAGGCTCTGTGCATCTTGCAGACAAGATGTTAGGGGGCTGGAGGGACAAGAGAGGTGGGGAAGCTGCTGGAGATATACAGGCAATGGAGCTGTTGCAGGTACACGAGCGGTGAGCTGCTGGAGTGACAGAGGCAGAGATGTGTATAAGGGGCACTACTGTGGGCATTATGTGTATAAGTGGTACTACTCTGGGCATTATGTGTAAGGGGCACTAATACTGTGGAAATTGTGTATAAGGGGGCATTGCATATAAGGGGCACTACTGTGTGGCATTACATCTATGAAGGGTACCATTGCGTAGTGCAATATGAATAAAGGGCACTACTGAGTGACGTAACCTGAATTAGGGGCATTACTATGTGATGTAATATGAATCAGGGGCACTACATGCAATGTAATGTGAATAAGATTTTGCTACTGTGTGTTGTAGTTTGAATTGGGGGTACTATTGTGTGACCACGCAAGGGAAGTAGTTTATACTTTGCGGGGGGGAGTGTTGAAAGCACTGGCCCTGGCTCCTGTAAATGTGAGGAGGGGGGTAGGTGGAGCCACCACCTCTCCAGGACCACTTTAAGCCCTGTATGTATATATATATATATATATATATATATATACTAGCTGGTGCTTAGATATTGGGTTTAAATGTCCAAGTGGATAATGTCCACAAAGACAACTGGAACTTGATTTCAAGAATGAGATTTCTTTCACATAGGCATGAGCCACCAATGGATCGATTAAGCTGGGTAACCTGGAATATACCCTATCATAGACAAGGTGTTGCAGAGAACCAACGTTAGACTGGAACAGATGATAAGATTCCCACCAAACACCCTGATGGGTGCGATCTCTATGGATGAAGGTCTCCACATTAACGTATGGATCAAGTCACCAGTACGCAACGCATTTCGTCCCTTGCATGGAACTTCCTCAGGGCTAGGATCATAGTCTATGCCTGAATAAAAAGAGGAGAATACTCAGCTCGCTGGAGGGTTTCTTTAAGAAATAACTCTCTCTGAGAGACCCATATAGATGCAGTCTGCTTATTAGAAATATAATTTACTGGAGAATACCACTATGTAACAGTTCTCTCAAAAAGACCAAAAAAGACTTAAGGTCCACTCTTAATTTGTAAACATCACCAGTGCAAGTTATTTGATTGAGTCTAGATAATTTACGCTACAGATCTACATATCTAGATTTAATAAATACTTATTTTCATTTGGCAACTATACATTTTCATTCAATGGAAACAGATTATTGCAAATGCTTGGGTATTTATTAATTTTATTATAAGTGTGATTGATATTGAGTTACGATTTATGTTGTTATTTTGAGCTAAGGTTTTATATTCAGTATAATATTCAACAGGTCATAGCCAGCAATGGATAATAATCTATAGAAACGAAATTATACTATGTTTGTTCAAAGGCTGCAGCTGCCTTCTGAAGTGGCTGAGCCAGGGCTAGGGTATCATATAATTTATATGATAAATTGACATGTTATAAATTATAATAACACCCACCCCCACAGCCCAAACCTAAAAAAAAACCTTAACCTGGTTTACACACCAATTGATGCTACACCCCTGCTGTAGTTCCACCTACATTATCCACAGCTCCGATTCACCAGGAGGGTGCCCTGCCTATTTTGTTAGTCCCGGGACCCACAATTTCTGTTGGCAGCCCTGCGTAAGATCTTACAATCTAATTCTTTGCTCATATGTGTGTAGAGGGGTCCATGTCTTGAGCTCCTGCCAAGATGTGAAGTATAATTTTGTTTCTATAGATTATTATCCATTGCTGGCTATGACCTGTTGAATATTATACTGAATATAAAACCTTAGCTCAAAATAACAACATAAATCGTAACTCAATATCAATCACACTTATAATAAAATTAATAAATACCCAAGCATTTGCAATAATCTGTTTCCATTGAATGAAAATGTATAGTTGCCAAATTAAAATAAGTATTTATTAAATCTAGATATGTAGAACTGTAGCGTAAATTATCTAGACTCAATCAAATAACATAATAAATTGTAGAAGAATGAAAATCTGACTGTTAAATCAGAAACACATTTCTTGTATGCATCATGGAAAATGTTCCCGCAAGGTCTATATTTTAAGTGTGTCTCCTTCCAAAGAAAAGTAAAACAAATCATAGATCTCTTGCCCAGACTGCAGGGAAAAGTAAAGAAAAGGAGGTGTGGTCTGGCCGTCACTTTACATACTTTATAAGAAAGGCCTGGTGCAGTATGAACAGCAATTATAGGCTCATTTACTACAGCAAGTCTAATCATAAATGCATGCATATTTTAATTAAAGCAGTGAACAAATGACCTTTTGATTTGCATAGTTTGTGCAAGAACATTTTTGTATATACATCTATAACCACTTCTCATGAAGTAATTGAACTACTTAATAGCTGGAACATTTTGTTACTGGATTACTACACCATTTTTTATTGTTTAAGTTTAGGAGGTGCATCGGTTTCAATGGTATTAACTTTCTGTATTTAAGTGTGTCCAAGCAATTAAAAAATATATATTTTTGTGGGGGTACAAAAAGAGTAGACATAATGTATAGAAACGCCAATTATATATCATACAGTAGTTATCTGTAACAATGCACTAAGGGCAGGGGCGGATTGTGATGGAAAACCAGCCCAGGAAATGCCCTTCCCTGGTATACACCCGTGCATCCAAATATGCAAGGACTGAGATGCCACTTTCAGTGTCTACAGATGCTATAATCATACTTTGTGAGTCTTCAGACGCCACCAATGGTTGTACCAATGAAACTTTCACCAGCCCTATGCTAGAACAATTTAACATCTCTATATGCAACCACTATCTGATTAGCCAACCCCTAAATATGGGCCCCTACCGCTGTGTCCCACCGGTGGGCCTTTCATGCCCCAGTCCAACACTGTAAGTGTTAGGCGCCGAGGGTCCGCCCGTCAGTGCGGCCCGGCGCCTAGCAACTAGGGACGCCGCAGGCAGACAGCCGCCGGCTCCCTAGCAACGCTAGACGCCGGGCGCACGGAGCCGCTCAGACCCTAGCAACGGGGACGCCACGGTCAGACCGCGTTCCCCGTTGCTGGGTCTTAATTAATCAGTGCTTGTGTATTCTGGCCGTGCAGCATGCAGCTGCACGGCATCATTATGTGATTACCCTGTCTGGATCATGATTGGAGGGCTCCCAAATTTAAGCACTCTCAGGACTTCTCACAGACGCCGGTGATAGCTTCCTGTTTGCTGTGTCAGTTACAGAGAGTTTCCAGTCCTGCTCAACCCGGTTGTTCCTGTCCTCAGTGATCCAGTACTCGGAATTTGTTATCTATTCCTGGAGTCCGACCGAGCACCTTTAACATCCTGTGGTGTTCGTGAGTCGCGGCGTAGCCGTGTGTTGCGGCTTGACCGCTTACTATTTATTATTTAGTTTATTGTGTTCTGGAGCTTTTGCGGAGGATTCCGCTCCCACAAATCCACTCTGGTATCCAGCGGTGCTGGATAGGAGTAACGGATCAGTGGATCTTTGGTTGTCCTTTTCCCTGGCGGTTTGTCCGCACATACTTTTGGTTTAAGTTAGATAGCTTGTAACCCCTGGCCTGGTTGCTTAGTCAGAGGGCCCCTTGTTATCACCCTGTCTCGGATTTCCCTTTGTCTCCCATTAAGACCTGAGGGGGCATCGGGGTTGGGCAGACATAATCCGCCCTTCGAACGCGGCTGCCATGGGCTCAAGCAACCATAGTCTCGCAGGGGATTTCTGATAACACGGGCGAGACAACGGAGTTAGGGCGCCAGGGGTTACTAGGCTTTCCTGCTCCCGTACCAGCATATCCTTCCAGTACTCAGACCTCTGCCATAAAGATCTCCTCTGGTCTGGAGTACGGGAATCATAACAGTAAGGGCATAATGACCAAATACATGTATTTCTGAAATTAAAATGGTTAGACACAATAGGGCGGGCAGTAATCATTGGTTGGGTACAGACAGCAAGAGGCACATTAATCCAATCTTAAAGAAGTAGGAGTGGTCCTAATGGCGATAAGAAATGGATGAGACATTATACAGGGGAGTCAAATATTGTTTCAGTTCATTAATTATAAAAGATACTCATTATATGCTTCATTTTATAAATTAACCATGTGTAGTTTATAATTTAAGCAAGCACAGGAGGATCCGAGACCTTCCACGATGACACTATTGTTTTTATTGATTTTTATTATTTTTTTCAAGACAGATATGAATTTCATGTGGCAGCATATTGAAATAAATATGCCTTCAGTTTATGGGATTTATATATGGAATAATGGAAATTAAATGGCTGCAGACAAGTCTTTGGATCTCTCAATGTTTATATCGTAGATCTATTACTACAAGGAGACACAAACTTAGTAGTAAGGGTTGTTATTGGGCATGCAAAAATACACACAATTATGTGGCTATGTGTTAATGCATCTGTGCATCAAGATGGACCGTGAAGATGAAAACATCTGGATATTTCTAGATAAATGTGTGCTGAGCATACGCATGTCAATTAGACGTTAAATTAGATTCAATGGGTGGAGAGGGAACATTTATTGGAGTACCACAGATACACTTGTTTAAGAGCAGAGTTAATGTAGAGTTGGACGTAAACACAATTTGCACTTTTTATCACAATTTGCATTTTCTCCTACTGATTATACACACCTAAACCTCTTACACATCCATCACTGTCGTTGAGATGCATTCTGCGATTAAGACTTCTTGTGCTTAGTAAGGCGGAACATGTACAATAAGCATGGGAAAAATACAGTAATTATGTATTTGCACAAAATTTATCCCAGGCACAGATATCGCTTATGTTAGAAAACGGATTACTTTTGGGTGCTTGACCCCTTTTGCAAAATGGGAACTAATTCAGATGATGATCAAACGCCGCTTCTGATTGGTTGTGTGATCTCTAACGTTTATACTGGTAATGTTGAAATTAAGTTGCTGCAATCTATTTTTATTACACTGATATCTGCAATAGGCCCACATCAAGAAAGCAGATTGATTTTTGATCTTTTAAAAAGAAGGCAATGGATGTTTGTACTGATTTGAACTTAGGGCCTAATTCAGACCTGATCGTAGCAGCAAATTTGTTAGCAGACGGGAAAAACCATGGGGGTAATTCCAAGTTGATCGCAGCAGGAATTTTGTTAGCAGTTGGGCAAAACCATGTGCACTGCAGGGGAGGCAGATTTAACATGTGCAGAGAGAGTTAGATTTGGGTGTGGTGTGTTCAATCTGCAATCTAATTTGCAGTGTAAAAATAAAGCAGCCAGTATTCATCCTGCACAGAAATAAAAAAACCCACCCAAATCTATCTCTCTCTGCACATGTTATATCTGCCTCCCCTGCAGTGCACATGGTTTTGCCCAACTGCTAACAAAATTGCTGCTGCGATCAACTTGGAATTACCCCCCATGTGCATTGCAGGGGGGCAGATATAACATGTGCAGAGAGAGTTACCGTATTTTTCGGACCATAAGACGCACCTGACCATAAGACGCACCTAGTTTTTAGAGGAGGAAAACAGGAAAAAAAATATTCTGAACCAAATAGTGTAATAAGCTTACAATCTATACTGTAGACACAGACATCAGCTTTACAGGCCATTTACATAGAATACGGTACACAGATTTTTCTGGGACAGTGTGTGACAGAGGCAGCCACACAAGCACAGCCATAGTCACAGTACAGAGCAGACGAGAACCTTTTTACCTCACAACATACAGATGACGGCGAGGCAGCAGCAGCAATACTTTGGAGGAGGCAAGGGGAGGAAGCGGGGGGTCACGTGATGCCGCCTCTCAGATGACGGCGAGGCAGCAGCAGCAGTACTTTGGAGGAAGCAAGGGGAGGAAGCGGGGGAGTCACGTGATGCCGCCTCTCGGATGACGGCAAAGCAGCAGCAGCAGCAGACAGGACCCGCCGCTACCCACACTCGTAACTGCTGCCTCTCCCACCCAGTGCGCTCCCACCCAGCGCATTGAGAGCGCTCCATAAGGTTTTTACTCCTGCTCTGTTAATCGGACCGTAAGACGCATATTCGGACCATAAGACGCATGTACTTTTCCCCCCACATTTTTGGGGAGAAAAAGTGCGTCTTATGGTCCGAAAAATACGGTAGATTTGGGTGTGGTGTGTTAAAACTGAAATCTAAATTGCAGTGTAAAAATAAAGCAGCCAGTATTTACCCTGCACAGAAACAAAATAACCCACCCAAATCTATCTCTCTCTGCACATGTTATATCTGCCTCCCACCCTCCCTGCAGTGCACATGGGCCCTCATTCCGAGTTGTTCGCTCGGTAAATTTTTTCGCATCGCAGCGATTTTCCGCTTAGTGCGCATGCGCAATGTCCGCAGTGCGACTGCGCCAAGTAAATTTGCTATGCAGTTAGGTTTTTTACTCACGGCATTACGAGGTTTTTTCTTCGTTCTGGTGATCGTAATGTGATTGACAGGAAGTGGGTGTTTCTGGGCGGAAACTGGCCGTTTTATGGGTGTGTGCGAAAAAACGCTACCGTTTCTGGGAAAAACGCGGGAGTGGCTGAAGAAACGGGGGAGTGTCTGGGCGAACGCTGGGTGTGTTTGTGACGTCAAACCAGGAACGACAAGCACTGAACTGATCGCAGATGCCGAGTAAGTTTGAAGCTACTCAGAAACTGCTAAGAGGTGTGTAATCGCAATTTTGAGAATCTTTCGTTCGCAATTTTAAGAAGCTAAGATTCACTCCCAGTAGGCGGCGGCTTAGCGTGTGTAAAGCTGCTAAAAGCAGCTTGCGAGCGAACAACTCGGAATGAGGGCCATGGTTTTGCCTATCTGCTAACAAATTTGCTGCTACAATCAGGTCTGTATTAGGCCCTTAATTAGTACTTTCATTTTGATTTTACAACTGGTTTTAATTTCCTCTCACAAGATAAAATAAGAATTTACTTACCGATAATTCTATTTCTCATAGTCCGTAGTGGATGCTGGGAACTCCGAAAGGACCATGGGGAATAGCGGCACCGCAGGAGACTGGGCACAAAAGTAAAAGCTTTAGGACTAGCTGGTGTGCACTGGCTCCTCCCCCTATGACCCTCCTCCAAGCCTCAGTTAGGATACTGTGCCCGGACGAGCGTACACAATAAGGAAGGATTTTGAATCCCGGGTAAGACTCATACCAGCCACACCAATCACACCGTACAACCTGTGATCTGAACCCAGTTAACAGCATGATAACAGAGGAGCCTCTGAAAAGATGGCTCACAACAATAATAACCCGATTTTTGTAACTATGTACAAGTATTGCAGACAATCCGCACTTGGGATGGGCGCCCAGCATCCACTACGGACTATGAGAAATAGAATTATCGGTAAGTAAATTCTTATTTTCTCTGACGTCCTAGTGGATGCTGGGAACTCCGAAAGGACCATGGGGATTATACCAAAGCTCCCAAACGGGCGGGAGAGTGCGGATGACTCTGCAGCACCAAATGAGAGAACTCCAGGTCCTCCTCAGCCAGGGTATCAATTTTGTAGAATTTTACAAACGTATTTGCTCCTGACCAAGTAGCTGCTCGGCAAAGTTGTAAAGCCGAGACCCCTCGGGCAGCCGCCCAAGATGAGCCCATCTTCCTTGTGGAGTGGGCATTTACAGATTTTTGGCTGTGGCAGGCCTGCCACAGAATGTGCAAGCTGAATTGTACTACAATTCCAACGAGCAATAGTCTGCTTAGAAGCAGGAGCACCCAGCTTGTTGGGTGCATACAGGATAAACAGCGAGTCAGATTTTCTGACTCCAGCCGTCCTGGAAACATATATTTTCAGGGCCCTGACAACGTCTAGCAACTTGGAGTCCTCCAAGTCCCTAGTAGCCGCAGGCACCACAATAGGTTGGTTCAGGTGAAACGCTGAAACCACCTTAGGGAGAAACTGAGGACGAGTCCTCAATTCCGCCCTGTCCGAATGGAAAATCAGATAAGGGCTTTTACAGAATAAAGCCGCCAATTCTGACACGCGCCTGGCCCAGGCCAGGGCCAACAGCATGACCACTTTCCATGTGAGATATTTTAACTCCGCAGATTTAAGTGGTTCAAACCAATGTGACTTTTTGGAACCCAAAAACTACATTGAGATCCCAAGGTGCCACTGGAGGCACAAAAGGAGGCTGTATATGCAGTACCCCTTTTACAACGTCTGAACTTCAGGGACTAAAGCTAGTTCTTTTTGGAAGAAAATTGACAGGGCCGAAATTTGAACCTTAATGGACCCCAATTTCAGGCCCATAGACACTCCTGTTTGCAGGAAATGTAGGAATCGACCCAGTTGAATTTCCTCCGTCGGGCCTTACTGGCCTCGCACCACGCAACATATTTTTGCCAAATGCGGTGATAATGTTTTGCGGTTACATCCTTCCTGGCTTTGATCAGGATAGGGATGACCTCATCCGGAATGCCTTTTTTCCTTCAGGATCCGGCGTTCAACCGCCATGCCGTCAAATGCAGTCGCGGTATGTCTTGGAACAGACAGGGTCCTTGCTGAAGCAGGTCCCTTCTTAGAGGTAGAGGCCACGGATCCTCCGTGAGCATCTTTTAAAGTTCCGGTTACCAAGTCCTTCTTGTCCAATCCGGAGCCACGAATATAGTGCTTACTCCTCTCCATCTTATCAATCTCAGTACCTTGGGTATGAGAGGCAGATGAGGGAACACATACACTGACTGGTACACCCACGGTGTTACCAGAGCGTCTACAGCTATTGCCTGAGGGTCCCTTGACCTGGCGCAATACCTGTCGAGTTTTTCCCAACGGTTTATAATCATGTGGAAGACTTCTGGGTGAAGTCCCCACTCTCCCGGGTGGAGGTCGTGTCTGCTGAGGAAGTCTGCTTCCCAGTTGTCCACTCCCGGAATTGCTGACAGTGCTATCACATGATTTTCCGCCCAGCGAAGAATCCTTGCAGCTTCTGCCATTGCCCTCCTGCTTCTTGTGCCACCCTGTATGTTTACGTGGGTGACTGCCGTGATGTTGTCCGACTGGATCAACACCGGCTGACCTTGAAGCAGAGGTCTTGCTAAGCTTAGAGCATTGTAAATGGCCCTTAGCTTCAGGATATTTATGTGAAGTGATGTCTCCAGGCTTGACCATAAGCCCTGGAAATTCCTTCCCTGTGTGACTGCTCCCCAGCCTCGCAGGCTGGCATCCGTGGTCACCAGGACCCAGTCCTGAATGCCGAATCTGTGGCCCTCTAGAAGATGAGCACTCTGCAACCACCACAGGAGGGACACCCTTGTTCTTGGTGACAGGGTTATCCGCTGATGCATCTGAAGATGCGACCCGGACCATTTGTCCAGCAGGTCCCACTGGAAAGTTCTTGCGTGGAATCTGCCGAATGGGATTGCTTCGTAGGAAGCCACCATTTTACCCAGAACCCTTGTGCATTGATGCACTGAGACTTGGCTCGGTTTTAGGAGGTTCCTGACTAGCTCGGATAACTCCCTGGCTTTCTCCTCCGGGAGAAACACCTTTTTCTGGACTGTGTCCAGGATCATCCCTAGGAACAGAAGACGAGTCGTCGGAACCAGCTGCGATTTTGGAATATTGAGAATCCAATCGTGCTGCCGCAACACTACCTGAGATAGTGCTACACCGACCTCCAACTGTTCCCTGGATCTTACCCTTATCAGGGAATCGTCCAAGTAAGGGATAACTAAAATTCCCTTCCTTCGAAGGAATATCATCATTTCGGCCATTACCTTGGTAAAGAC
Source organism: Pseudophryne corroboree (assembly GCF_028390025.1). Classification (NCBI taxonomy): domain Eukaryota; kingdom Metazoa; phylum Chordata; class Amphibia; order Anura; family Myobatrachidae; genus Pseudophryne; species Pseudophryne corroboree. The sequence continues at coordinate 551,440,296 of NC_086447.1, read as the reverse complement.
CCGGGGTGCCGTGGACCATCCATACGGCAGCGTCTGAACTGATAGTGACAGTTCTGTACCATAAACCTGAGGCACCCTTGGTGAGAAGGGTAAATTTGGACATGAAGGTAAACATCCTTGATGTCCCGAGACATCATGTAGTCCCCTTCTTCCAGGTTCGCAATCACTGCTCTGAGTGACTCAATCTTGAATTTGAACCTCTGTATGTAAGTGTTCAAAGATTTTAGATTTAGAATCGGTCTCACCGAGCCGTCCGGCTTCGGTACCACAACAGTGTGGAATAATACCCCGTTCCCTGTTGCAGGAGGGGTACCTTGATTATCACCTGCTGGGAATACAGCTTGTGAATGGCTTCCAAAACTGTCTCCCTGTCAGAAGGAGATATTGGTAAAGCCGACTTTAGGAAACGGCGAGGGGGAGACGTCTCGAATTCCAATTTGTACCCCTGAGATATCACCTGAAGGATCCAGGGGTCTACTTGCGAGTGAGCCCACTGCGCGCTGAAATTTATTGAGACGGGCCCCCCACCGTGCCTGATTCTGCTTGTAAAGCCCCAGCGTCATACTGAGGGCTTGGCAGAGGCGGGAGAGGGTTTCTGTTCCTGGGAACTGGCTGATTTCTGCAGCCTTTTTCCTCTCCCTCTGTCACGGGGCAGAAATGAGGAACCTTTTGCCCGCTTGTCCACGAAAAGACTGCGCCTGATAATACGGCGTCTTCTCATGTTGAGAGGCGACCTGGGGTACAAACGTGGATTTCCCAGCTGTTGCCGTGGCCACCAGGTCTGAAAGACCGACCCCAAATAACTCCTCCCCTTAATAAGGCAATACTTCCAAATGCCGTTTGAAATCCGCATCACCTGACCACAGTCGTGTCCATAACCCTCTACTGGTAGAAATGGACAACGCACTTAGACTTGATGCCAGTCGGCAAATATTCCGCTGTGCATCACGCATATATAGAAATGCATCTTTTAAATGCTCTATAGGCAAAAATATACTGTCCCTATCTAGAGTATCAATATTTTCAGTCAGGGAATCCGACCACGCCAACCCAGCACTGCACATCCAGGCTGAGGCGATTGCTGGTCGCAGTATAACACCAGTATGTGTGTAAATACATTTTAGGATACCCTCCTGCTTTCTATCAGCAGGATCCTTAAGGGCGGCCATCTCAGGAGAGGGTAGAGCCCTTACAAGCGTGTGAGCGCTTTATCCACCCTAGGGGGTGTTTCCCAACGCACCCTAACCTCTGGCGGGAAAGGATATAATGCCAATAACATTTTAGAAATTATCAGTTGTTATCGGGGGAAACCCACGCATCATCATCAGCATGATGTAGGCCATGGTGCATGGCCTACATCACAAAACTTACCCGGAAAGGCTAAAAGATCTTAACATGTATAGTTTGGAGGAGAGAAGGGAAAGGGGAGACATGATAGAAACTTTCAAATATATAAAGGGTCTTAACAAAGTTCAGGAGGGAAACATTCTTCAAAGGAAAAGAAGCATTAGAACTCGAGGGCATACATTGAGACTGGAGGGGGGGAGGTTCAGGGGAAATTTAAGGAAAAATTACTTCACAGAAAGGGTAGTGGATAAGTGGAATAGCCTCCCATCAGAGGTGGTAGAGGCTAAGACTGTAGGGCAATTTAAACATGCTTGGGACAGGCATATGAATATCCTTACAAAGAATCAAGGTTAAAAAAGGGTTGAGATTGCCTAAAGGATAAAATAAAAAAGGGGCAGACTAGATGGGCCAAGTGGTTCTTATCTGCCGTCAAATTCTATGTTTCTATGTTTCTATCACACACCTCATTTAATTTCTCAGATTCAGGAAAACTACAGGTAGTTTTTCCTCACCGAACATAATACCCCTTTTTGGTGGTACTCGTATTATCAGAAATGTGTAAAACATTTTTCATTGCCTCAATCATGTAACGTGTGGCCCTACTGGAAGTCACATTTGTCTCTTCACCGTCGACACTGGAGTCAGTATCCGTGTCGGCGTCTATATCTGCCATCTGAGGTAACGGGCGCTTTAGAGCCCCTGACGGCCTACGAGACGTCTGGACAGGCACAAGCTGAGTAGCCGGCTGTCTCATGTCAACCACTGTCTTTTATACAGAGCTGACACTGTCACGTAATTCCTTCCAACAGTTCATCCACTCAGGTGTCGACCCCCTAGGGGGTGACATCACTATTACAGGCAATCTGCTCCGTCTCCACATCATTTTTCTCCTCATACATGTCGACACTAACGTACCGACACACAGCACACACACAGGGAATGCTCTGATAGAGGACAGGACCCCACTAGCCCTTTGGGGAGACAGAGGGAGAGTTTGCCAGCACACACCAGAGCGCTATATATATACAGGGATAACCTTATATAAGTGTTTTTCCCCTTATAGCTGCTGTAATTTCAATACTGCGCGTAATTAGTGCCCCCCTCTCTTTTTTAACCCTTTCTGTAGTGTAGTGACTGCAGGGGAGAGCCAGGGAGCTTCCCTCCAACGGAGCTGTGAGGGAAAATGGCGCCAGTGTGCTGAGGAGATAGGCTCCGCCCCCTTATCGGCGGCCTTATCTCCCGTTTTCCTATGTATTCTGGCAGGGGTTAAATGCATCCATATAGCCCAGGAGCTATATGTGATGTATTTTTTGCCATCTAAGGTATTTTTATTGCGTCTCAGGGCGCCCCCCCCCCCAGCGCCCTGCACCCTCAGTGACCGGAGTGTGAAGTGTGCTGAGAGCAATGGCGCACAGCTGCGGTGCTGTGCGCTACCTTATTGAAGACAGGACGTCTTCTGCCGCCGATTTTCCGGACCTCTTCTGCTCTTCTGGCTCTGTAAGGGGGACGGCGGCGCAGCTCTGGGACCCATCCATGGCTGGGTGTTATGCACACCAGTGCCTGCAGGAAAGTACTGGTGTCAGGACTGTTATGCACTCCAGTGCCTGCAGGAATGTACTGGTGTTTGAACTGTTATGCAAAACAAATGGACTTACAGACAGACTGGGGAATATTACATAACGTACACAGAAGGTGATAGGGTAACAAAATACACACAAAGTGAACAGAGAAGCCCAGAGGCTAAGGAACTGGGTATCTCCCTTGTATTAGAACTGCTCAGATGGGAAAAGCAAGATGTTGTGTTTTAATACGTAGAGAACCCGAAATGCTGTTGCTAAGGGCAACAGCAAAACCCTAAAGCAGTGTTTTTCAACCACTGTACCGTGACACACTAGTGTGCCCTGAGCAGTCTCCAGGTGTGCCGCCATAGAAGCACAGCCAGGCCCGTCAGTGTTTTGCTGCTACTGAGACCCTGGAACGATCAATACTGGTGGGTTTAGTGGTTGCAGAGCCAGCTCTAATTTTGGGCCCGGCCGTGTTGGGCTCTTCTGGCTTTCTCAGATGTGGCTCAGGCATTACCTATGGAGAAGCTGCGACATGACATCCTAGGACACGCAACTGCACCATGCATCACCATTATATTTGAGTGTTCCTTGGCAATATTAAATCTTGTTCAGTGTGCCGCGAGTTGTAAAAGGTTGAAAATCTGTGCCCTAAAGGGTTACCAACGGGTGTGGCAGTAAACTCCTTGGTCAGAGATGGAATGATAGACACAAGGAGAGTCTCCACAATCCTAATTCTCACTTGCAGTGCACAGGTTCAGCTTACTGCCACTAAACTGACCCCTGACACCTAGCAAAGTGAGACAGGATTAGACAGGCAAGTCTTAGAATACAGCCGCAAACTTGCTAAGTTCACAGAGTAGTAACAGAACCCCAGCAAGCTAAACGACTGACTCCAGTCTTACTGCTAGGTCTGGATTGGCAGAGTGTAATACCAAATCCCCAGGCCTATTTGCAGTAAGCAACAAACAAATACAAAGCTACACAGTACTGGCTAACTTTCAGATACTGACTAACCAACAAAGATTCAGCAGCACACTGCACACAAAGTGAACAGAGAAGCCCAGAGGCTAAGGAACTGGGTATCTCCCTTGTATTAGAACTGCTCAGATGGGAAAAGCAAGATGTTGTGTTTTAATACGTAGAGAACCCGAAATGCTGTTGCTAAGGGCAACAGCAAAACCCTAAAGCAGTGTTTTTCAACCACTGTACCGTGACACACTAGTGTGCCCTGAGCAGTCTCCAGGTGTGCCGCCATAGAAGCACAGCCAGGCCCGTCAGTGTTTTGCTGCTACTGAGACCCTGGAACAATCAATACTGGTGGGTTTAGTGGTTGCAGAGCCAGCTCTAATTTTGGGCCCGGCCGTGTTGGGCTCTTCTGGCTTTCTAGTACAAGATGTGGCTCAGGCATTACCTATGGAGAAGCTGCGACATGACATCCTAGGACACGCAACTGCACCATGCATCACCATTATATTTGAGTGTTCCTTGGCAATATTAAATCTTGTTCAGTGTGCCGCGAGTTGTAAAAGGTTGAAAATCTGTGCCCTAAAGGGTTACCAACGGGTGTGGCAGTAAACTCCTTGGTCAGAGATGGAATGATAGACACAAGGAGAGTCTCCACAATCCTAATTCTCACTTGCAGTGCACAGGTTCAGCTTACTGCCACTAAACTGACCCCTGACACCTAGCAAAGTGAGACAGGATTAGACAGGCAAGTCTTAGAATACAGCCGCAAACTTGCTAAGTTCACAGAGTAGTAACAGAACCCCAGCAAGCTAAACGACTGACTCCAGTCTTACTGCTAGGTCTGGATTGGCAGAGTGTAATACCAAATCCCCAGGCCTATTTGCAGTAAGCAACAAACAAATACAAAGCTACACAGTACTGGCTAACTTTCAGAAACTGACTAACCAACAAAGATTCAGCAGCATCTGCTTACCCTGAGAAGAGGCCTTATAAAGCAGGTGCTGTCCACGCCCCACTCAGACCTCACAGACTGTGAGCACAAAAACCAGCACCGGATCCCCTGCCATGCACAGAGCCTATAACCACTGCACAGCAAAAAACCCGAACCGGAGTATCAGCTGCGCTCAGGTCACTCCGCTAGCACTTGTCTCCCGGTTGCCATGACGACGTGGCAGCACAGGGCAGGAGACCCTAACAGTACCCCCCCTCTGACGAGGGGTCAAAGAACCCCTACCACCGGGTTTATCGGGGAACTGCGAGAAGAAAGAGCGTATCAGTCTGGGGGCATGAAGATCACAACTGCGCACCCACGACCGCTCCTCCGGGCCATACCCCTTCCAGTGCACCAAAAATGACAGCCGACCCCGAACCACCTTGGAGTCAAGAATCCTTTCAACAACAAACTCCCTCTGGCCACGTATCAGAAGAGGGGAAGGTCTTCCACTGGAAGAAGGATTACTAATCGCCCGTTTTAAAAGGGAACAATGAAATGTTTTATTGATACCCAAAGAACGGGGCAGATCTAACTGAAATGCCACCGGATTGATAACCCTGGTGATCTTATAAGGGCCGATGAACCGGGGGCCTAACTTATGAGATGGCTGTCTCAACTTCAAATTCTTGGTAGACAACCAGACGAAGTCTCCTAATTTGAAGCTGCAGGGTCTTTTCCGCTTATCAAAAACCCTTTTGGTCACTAATGACACAGACACAAGGGCTTTCTTCACTTTCCGCCAAATACCTCTAAGGACCGAAACCACAGAGGAACCACCAGGCGTGGAGTCCAGGGGGTCAAAAGAATTGGCCTTAGGATGATGCCCATACACACAAAGGAAGGGAGAGATCCCTGTAGCAGAGTGAGCCGCGTTGTTATAGGCAAACTCCGCCATGGACAGATGAGCAACCCAGTCAGTCTGACACTTGGAGACATAACACCTGAGGAACTGCTCCAAGGACTGGTTCACCCTTTCAGTCTGCCCATTAGACTGCGGATGGTAGCCCGACGACAAGCTGACAGAAATCTGGAGATCGGAACAAAATGCCCTCCAGAATTTGGCCACAAACTGGGATCCGCGGTCAGAGACCACATCAAGTGGCAACCCGTGGAGACGCACAACATGCAGCATAAATAATTCAGACAGGCGTCTGGCCGATGGCAGCCCAACCAGTGGAACGAAGTGCGCCATCTTCGAAAACCTGTCAACGACAACCCAGATGGCTGTCATCCCCGAGGATTTGGGCAAGTCCACCACAAAATCCATTGAAATGTGGGTCCATGGCTTAGATGGGATAGAGAGTGGATGTAATGGGCCAACAGGAACCCCTCTAGGAGTCTTATTTCGGGCACTGATGTCACATGCCCGAACCCACTGATCCACATCCTTAGCCACCGAGGGCCACCACACCGCCCTAGATAGCAACTCCCGAGTTCTGGCAATACCCGGGTGACCTGCAGACTTCTTGGCATGGAATTCCAGGAACACTCGCTGTCTTAACCTAGGAGGCACAAACAAAAGACCTACCGGAAGGTCTGGAGGAGCCTGCTCCTGTGCTCTAAGGACTAATGATAAGAGGTCCTGGGTAATGCCCACTTTAATACATGATGGGGAAACAATGGGCAACGGCTCCTCGGTGGTCTCCTGGATTGGAGCAAAACTCTGCGAGAGCGCATCAGCCTTGATGTTTTTTGACCCAGGGCGATATGTTATCAAAAAATTAAAGCGAGCAAAAAACAAAGCCCATCGTGCCTGCCTGGCATTGAGACGCTTCGCTGACTCTAAATATGCCAGATTCTTATGGTCAGTGAGAATTGAGACCACAAACTTAGCCCCCTCAAGCCAGTGTCTCCACTCCTTGAGTGCATCCTTAATAGCCAACAATTCCCGGTTACCCACGTCATAATTCATCTCGGCAGGCGAAAATTTACGGGAAAAGTAAGCACAGGGATGAAGGCGATTATCAGACACTCCCATCTGAGAAAGCACTGCCCCAATACCCATCTCAGAGGCATCCACCTCCACCACAAAAGGACGCTCTGGATCTGGGTGTCGCAGCACCTTGGCCGAAACAAATGCCCTTTTGAGACGGGCAAAAGCCGCTTTAGCCTCACAAGACCAGTGAGCAACATCCGCCCCTTTCTTAGTGAGTGCCACCAAGGGCGCCACTATAGACGAAAATCCAGCGATAAATCGTCTATAAAAATTCGCAAAGCCCAGGAAACGCTGAAGCGCCTTCAAACTAGTGGGCTGCACCCAATCCAGGACTGCCTGTACCTTGGAACCCTCCATTTGGAAACCTTCTGGGGAGATAATATATCCTAGAAATGCGATTTGCTGAACTTCAAATTCGCACTTCTCCAGCTTCGCCCCAAGCCGGTGGTCTCTGAGTTTCTGGAGGACTAAGCGTACATGCTTCCGATGTTCCTCCAGGGAATGGGAGAAGATTAGGATGTCATCTAAGTATACAACTAAGAATCTATCCAAATATTCCCTGAGCACATCATTCATGAAATCCTGGAAGACTGCCGGGGCATTACAGAGCCCAAAAGGCATCACCAAATATTCATAATGCCCTGAGTGGGTATTAAAGGCAGTCTTCCATTCATCCCCCTCTCTTATTCGGATTAGATTGTACGCACCACGTAGGTCAATCTTAGAAAAAATGGTGGCAGTACGAAGCTGGTCAAACAAGACCGAAATGAGAGGCAGTGGGTATGAGTTTTTAATCGTGATACGGTTCAATTCCCTGAAGTCGATGCAGGGTCGCAACGAACCGTCCTTTTTACCCACGAAGAAGAACCCCGACCCAACTGGAGACTGTGAAGGTCTGATAAATCCCTTAGCCAAGTTCTCCTGAATGTACTCTGCCATAGCCTGAGTCTCAGGACGTGACAGGGAGTACAACCTGCTCTTGGGAAGCTTAGCATTTGGCAACAAATCAATGGCACAGTCATAGGGGCGATGGGGAGGTAGTACCTCTGCAACTTTTTTGGAGAACACGTCCGCAAAATCTGCATAACACCCTGGCAATCCTGGCAAACTTAGCTGCGAGAGCCTGACTGGAAGGCTCAAGCAACTCCTGAAACAATCAGTACCCCAACTAAGAATCTCCCCAGAGACCCAGTCAAATTGAGGATTGTGGGCCCTTAACCAGGGTAACCCCAACACCAATGGGGCAAAAGTACAGACAGTCACATAAAAGGACAATTTTTCAGAGTGTGTGGCTCCAATAAACAAAGAAATCTGGCTAGTGCAAGAGGTAATTTTACCTTGGGATAATGGTTCCCCGTTTAACCCACAAATCTCAATTTCCGATGCCAAGGGTACTAAGGGAACAGAGTGTTTCAGGGCGAATTGGCGGTCCATAAAAACCCGGTCGGCCCCACTGTCCACAAAGGCCTCAGTCTTGACAGTTTGACCGAGGATCTTCAAGGTCACCGGAATGATAAAAGTCTTCTTGGGAAATTCTGACTTCTGGCCTGACAGGATATTTCCCATCACCCTCAGGCCCTGAAGTTTTCCGGCTTTTCTGGGCATGATACTACCACATGACCTTTATTCCCACAGTACAAACACAACCCCTGCTGTCTCCTCCGCGTCTTCTCACGCGAGGAGAGGCGGGTAGCCCCAATCTGCATAGGCTCCTCGGAAAATTCCTCAGAGTCTGAGGATCCCTTGGGAAGAAAGGAAATCTCAGTCTCCCTTTCAAGCCTACGCTCTCTCAGTCGTCTATCCACCCGGATGGATAACTGCATGAGCTGATCCAAGCTATCAGGCAAGGGATATTGTACCAGTTGGTCCTTTATCTGGTTAGAAAGACCTCTTCGGTACTGGTGTCTCAGGGCTGGGTCATTCCACTGGGTATCATGGGCCAACCTCCGAAACTCCGTACAGTAAACCTCAACTGGCCTTCGCCCTTGCTTAAGGATCGAAATCTGAGCCTCGGCTGAGGCCGTCTTGTCAGGGTCATCATACAACATGCCCAGTGCCGTAAAAAAAGCATCAACACTTTTAAGCGACGGACAGTCAGGCTGCAACCCATATGCCCAGACCTGTGGGTCTCCTTGTAGCAAGGAAATCACTATGCCCACCCGCTGAATCTCCGACCCAGAAGACTGAGGCCTAAGCCGGAAGTATAGCTTGCAGCTCTCCTTGAAACAAAAGAACTGCGAGCGATCTCCAGAAAAACGATCCGGGAGATTTACTTTCGGCTCCTTAACCCCTGCAGGTGCTGCTGCTGCGGGAGCTCCGCCAGCAGCCTGGGAGGTGTGCATTTTAATGGACAAATCATTAAATTGTCGAGTCAGGACCTGCACCTGATCGACCACCTGTTGCAACGTATTTTGAGGGGTATGCTCCATATTCCCACAAAATTTCAACAGGAGTATTAGGCTGCTGAATATGTTATGCACACCAGTGCCTGCAGGAAAGTACTGGTGTCAGGACTGTTATGCACTCCAGTGCCTGCAGGAATGTACTGGTGTTTGAACTGTTATGCAAAACAAATGGACTTACAGACAGACTGGGGAATATGACATAACGTACACAGAAGGTGATAGGGTAACAAAATACACACAAAGTGAACAGAGAAGCCCAGAGGCTAAGGAACTGGGTATCTCCCTTGTATTAGAACTGCTCAGATGGGAAAAGCAAGATGTTGTGTTTTAATACGTAGAGAACCCGAAATGCTGTTGCTAAGGGCAACAGCAAAACCCTAAAGGGTTACCAACGGGTGTGGCAGTAAACTCCTTGGTCAGAGATGGAATGATAGACACAAGGAGAGTCTCCACAATCCTAATTCTCACTTGCAGTGCACAGGTTCAGCTTACTGCCACTAAACTGACCCCTGACACCTAGCAAAGTGAGACAGGATTAGACAGGCAAGTCTTAGAATACAGCCGCAAACTTGCTAAGTTCACAGAGTAGTAACAGAACCCCAGCAAGCTAAACGACTGACTCCAGTCTTACTGCTAGGTCTGGATTGGCAGAGTGTAATACCAAATCCCCAGGCCTATTTGCAGTAAGCAACAAACAAATACAAAGCTACACAGTACTGGCTAACTTTCAGAAACTGACTAACCAACAAAGATTCAGCAGCATCTGCTTACCCTGAGAAGAGGCCTTATAAAGCAGGTGCTGTCCACGCCCCACTCAGACCTCACAGACTGTGAGCACAAAAACCAGCACCGGATCCCCTGCCATGCACAGAGCCTATAACCACTGCACAGCAAAAGACCCGAACCGGAGTATCAGCTGCGCTCAGGTCACTCCGCTAGCACTTGTCTCCCGGTTGCCATGACGACGTGGCAGCACAGGGCAGGAGACCCTAACACTGGGCCTGTGATCGTCCCTCTGGAGCTAATGTCCAGTAGCCTAAGAAGCCCAATCCACTCTGCACGCAGGTGAGTTCGCTTCTTCTCCCCTTAGTCCCTCGATGCAGTGAGCCTGTTGCCAGCAGGACTCACTGAAAATAAAAAACCTAATTTAAACTTTTACTCTAAGCAGCTCAGGAGAGCCACCTAGATTGCACCCTTCTCGTTCGGGCACAAAAATCTAACTGAGGCTTGGAGGAGGGTCATAGGGGGAGGAGCCAGTGCACACCAGCTAGTCCTAAAGCTTTTACTTTTGTGCCCAGTCTCCTGCGGAGCCGCTATTCCCCATGGTCCTTTCGGAGTTCCCAGCATCCACTAGGACGTCAGAGAAATTAATAAATTCAACTTTATTATTTACAAATAAGACTTTCCAGATATGTAATACTGTATATTGTGTTTGAAGTTTGAACTGTCTGTGATTGTAGCAGTTATACCTATCACTGAGAAGCCATATCCCTTGGTGTATACCAGGTACATATACTCCTGGAGTAACCAGATGCATATGCTACCCTTCCCATGCAACATGCAGTGTTTGGTGGCGTATTTCTGATTGTGACTTTCCACCAAGTCAGCATCAGTCCCCATAGCCGTAAATATGTGTGGGCCAACGGTGCGTTGCCCACAGCGCATCTGCACTGTAGGAGCATCCACTGGCCCACACACATGCCGCATAGGGCAGCACCGCACTAGGGAGACCAGCGTGCAGCTGACAAGCTACAGCACCCGGCAACCTTGTCAGTGTGTGATATAGATTGGCTGCCAGGCGCTGTAGCTTGTGGTCTCCCTCCATGCTGTGGTCTCCCCCGCTGGCGCTGTTACAGGAGTAGCTGCTCCCCGGTGCTGTTGTCTCGTGGCGCCAGCGGCCAGCCTCTAGGAGCAGCAGAGTGGTGACTCCCCCTGTGCTGTGGGCTCACAGGAAGATTTGCGGCTACACCGAGGGCAGGCAAGTCTCAGTCTCTCTTTCTCTCCCCTCCCTCTGCTCAATGTGTAAAAAGGGGACTGCCTGTCTAATGTGTAAAAAGTGGGACTATCTGTCTACTGTGTAAAAAGGGGGACTGCCATTCTATTGTGTAAAAAAGGGGACTGCCTGTCTAATGTGTAAAAAGGAGGACTGTGCCTGCCTAATGTGTAAAAAGGAGGACTCTGCTTACCTATTGTGTAAAAAGGGGGACTGCCATTCTATTGTGTAAAAAAGGGGAACTGCTTGTCTAACGTGTAAAAAGGAGGACTGTGCCTGCCTAATGTGTAAAAAGGAGGACTCTGCTTACCTATTGTGTAAAAAGGGGGACTGCCATTCTATTGTGTAAAAAAGGGGACTGCCTGTCTAATGTGTAAAAAGGGGAACTGCTTGTCTAACGTGTAAAAAGGAGGACTCTGCTTACCTATTGTGTAAAAAGGGGGACTGCCATTCTATTGTGTAAAAAAGGGGACTGCCTGTCTAATGTGTAAAAAGGGGAACTGCTTGTCTAACGTGTAAAAAGGAGGACTCTGCCTGCCTAATGTGTAAAAAGGAGGACTCTGCTTACCTATTGTGTAAAAAGGGGGACTGCCATTCTATTGTGTAAAAAAGGGGACTGCCTGTCTAATGTGTAAAAAGGGGAACTGCTTGTCTAACGTGTAAAAAGGAGGACTCTGCCTGCCTAATGTGTAAAAAGGAGGACTCTGCTTACCTATTGTGTAAAAAGGAGGACTCTCTGCCTAATGTGTAAAAATGGGGACTGCCGGTCTAATGTGTAAAAAGGGGGACTGCCTGTCTAATGTGTAAAAATGACTCTGCCTGCCTAATGTGTAAAAAGAGACTCTACTTGTGTGACAAGGGCTCTACCTGGTGTAATGTGTATACGTGGCGCTACTGTGCGGCGTAATTTGAATAATGGAGACTTCTATAAAGCGTAATATGAATTAGTATTATTTTGTGGCCACATCCCCTTCCCCATGAAGCCACACCCCTACATTTTTGGTCACACGCATACAGCGCGCACTGGCACCATTTTGTATAGGAGCAGGCGCGCTGATGCTGTGTCTTGCACACAGCGCTAAAATGTCTAGTTACGGCATTGTCAGTCCCTAAATTGCCGAGGTGCCAGTCCTCTGGAGTCATCCTGTACTTTCAATAGAATGGCTTTTATTTACTTTAAATTCCCTTTTATCTGTGAACATGTTACATAATTAAAATCTTTAACTGACACGTAATAAAGATGTAAGGTCCCTTTACTCTTATTCTTAATTTAAAACACAAATGATGCTGAAATTACCATTATTTTAGGAAATAAATTTAAACATTGCAGATAATGGCGTGGTTCAGGAGTTTGTAGTGCTTGTTCTCCCCTATATATGACAAAGGGTGATAAAACCCTATTAATATTATCTTTTAAGCTACAAGCATTAATTTGAGAGTATTCTGTACAACTATCAGCAATTGGGACTCATATCCACTCGGCTATAAAAAGGCAGCGCAGCTGTGCAGGTTATAAGGATCACGGTCGTCACCTTTATTTAGGAACTGAGATATGTATCACAGATATATAGGCACTCACTTTAGAGGGGATATCACTAGTTTCCGGCTTTAATATGTAATAGTTATCCCTGCCAGATGGTGAGATAGGGCACAGGCAAAGGAAATCACCACAACATTTAAGGAATTGTAAAATGGTTTTATGCAGCCCCCAGACATTACAGCACCTCAGTGCACGTGTTATGGGGCCCAGCTGTGCACCAGCGCTACAATTATTTACTTGTTCTTTGTGTGGAGTATATGACAGATTAAATCATGTTTTGGTATTTACAAGAACCAATATAATAATACTCCACTACATGTGTGTTACACTAGCAAGCATGTTTTCAGTAATAGACGTAGACAAGCTATGCAGAAAAGCCCCCTTAAAATGCTCTATGTGATATGGGAGCAGATGTACTGTCTTTGAGAGTGATAAAGTGGAAGGATATAAAGTGCCAGCCAATGGACGGAGATAAAGTACCAGCCAATCAGCTCCTAACTGCCATGTTACAGGCTGTGCTTGAAAAATGACGGGAGCTGATTGGTTTCTAGTTTATCTCTTTACACTTTATCACACTCCAAGGCTTAGTACATCTGCCCCATGGCCTGCTAAAATATATTATATCTCAGTTGTAGAGCATTATTTTGGCTGAATGCTTTGGACACATGCTGCTCATGTGATCAAAGCATTCATGTGAATTATCTCTGTTGTCCTCATACAAAAGAACTATTTTAATATAGAGAAATTATGCTCTGTGCTATAACATCTAAGTGAAAACCCTGACACCACTCTAAGACTGTTTTGTGAAAATAATTAGAGCTATAACATGGAAACCAAAGTAACATAATTTTTGTCTTTATGAAAACTGAAGTGTGGTGTAAATCATGCATAATAATGTTACTCTGTAACGCATATCTCCGAGCTCAGCATAAAAAATTGAAGAGTTTTTAGTGATGTCTGTAAAATACAATGGACTAGGCCTGACACATGCTGTCGACAGCTGTGCATCTGGATCTGATCAATCAGGATATAACTTTCAGCAAAGAACATTTGCAGAGAAAGAACAAGCCCAGAAGTTGAACATATGATGTTCCTATTACCAATGTCAAAATTCTTTCTACGCTGAGCATTTTTTAACCCTTGTGCTGAGCAAGTTTTCTACTGTTCTTTTTGAAAGACCTTAGGGGGTCATTCCGAGTTGATCGCTAGCTGCCGTTGTTCGCAGCGCAGCCATCAGGCTAAAAATCGGCATTTCTGCGATCAGGTCTGAATTACCTCCTTAGATTTGGGTGGTGTGTGTCCAGACTGAAATCTAATTTGCAGTGTAAAAATAAAGCAGCCAGTATTTACCCTGCACAGAAACAATATAACCCACCCAAATCTAAACCTCTCTGCACATGTTATATCTGCCCCACCTGCAGTGCACATGGTTTTGTCCATAAGTGTACTTTTTTGGTTTGCTAACAAACCTGAATAACCCCCTTAGTACCTTACTTAGTTGTGCAGTAATTTATAGTCACAAATTAGGTTATGTCATGTTTTTAGCGCAGCTTACAAATTGGTTGCTATGGGTTACAGCACATATGCTACTACATAAGCCCATTATAGAATGAGCTCTAGACATTGGTAGTAGTAACACTGTGCTTTTATGAATTATTTCTGTATTATGTGGTTGAAATTAAGTGAATTTGCTAACTAAAATAAAATACTGGTGTACACAGATGTACTAAGACTTGAAAAGTGATAAAGTAAAGAGTGATAAACTACCAGCCAACCAGCTCCTGTCATTTTTCAAACAGGGCCTATAACATGGCAGTTAAGAGCTGAATGTCTGGTACTTTATCACTCTCTACTTTATCACTTTTTAAGGCTTAGTACATGAGTTAGCTAAACTATAATGCTGTTTTTCAAATTAACAGAAATATGTCAAGAGTAATCAAGTAAAAAATGTTTCATATTCTTTATTTAATGGTAAGCCATCATTTGATACCTACTGTGTTGCCAGGAGACAGTGTTTACTTTGAAATATAAACAGTTCCTTTTAACTGTAGTGTATACTGAAAGCAAGATTTTTTATAATAAGCATTTTCCAATTAGCCCGGCCCTTGGCAGCTCTCCTGCTCACTCGTATTGTGACCTTCTGCTTGGGTCACTCCTGAGGAGGCAAGATCTGCTAATATTCATAATGTAAAGGTCTATATTCATCACTTTCAATTTGTGTTACTATCTAGGTGAGACGATGGATAAAGAAGCCAGTGGTCAGCAAGGATAAACATCAGAATAAGCACTTGAAATACACACCCGGATCCACTGTGATGCATATTACAGATGCACAACATGACGCACCATGTCAAAGTTGCCTAGATGATCAGATATTTGAAAGTTATACATCTCCTCAAGAAATACAGATCAGCTACTGGGAAAGCCAAAGAAGCTGTAATAAAGTAAGTGTGTTGTAGATACAAAATCACACTATTATAATCTTGTGGTTCCCAACTCCAGTTCTGCAATCCTTTCAATGCCAATATTCAAAATATGTCCCTTTATTGCAATCAGTATTGTATCCCTGTCTATAACAGTCCTTGGCTCTCTTTCATTAAATCTTGGCACTACAAGATATGTAGATATCAGCAGTTTAATTCACTCAACTTGGTTATCAAGCAATCATGCATTATTTATATGTCCTCTTATAGCCAATCTAGTAACCATGAGGAAAGGGTGGATAGCAGGGTTAGAACACGGATCCACCGCTGCATTGCCACGCACCCTTCTCTCTAGGCTCCATAGTAGCTCACCCCTGTAGGAACAGTAGTTCCACCACTGGTGTACAACAGAACAACATACTGGAGAACAGAAAGGCTTAGGTACACTGCTCTTTTGAGGTCCATCTGCTGATCAGTGACGTATCTATACTTGGTGCAGGGTGCACAGTGTATATGAAGTCATGGGGTAGGTTTATAATGCTTTATAACCACAGTTATTACATCTACACCCCCCCCCCTTTCCCCCATAAGTCAAAGGGGCCCTACACAGTCCGACATGCAACCAGAGCTGTGACATCTGGTGCCATACTTATGACTCTCTCTTCAATGTCATTGACTGGTCTGAATCCCATGACAGCAACTGAAGAGTGAAATATGCTGCTGGCAACAGATAATAAAAACTATGGTACCATGCCAGAGTCTTTGGTATCTTCTGCACTGGGGCCAGGAACATATTTCCAGTGAGTGGTGGGGAACCACATAGAACTTGATCATGGGCTCAAAAATTCTTAAACCCCCTATGGCTACAGGTACAAAATATTTATTGCCTGTCCTACAAGAAAAGATATTTCTTATACTTTTCTTTACTTTAAGCGATATTACATTTTTCACTGTGATATACAGCATCTTATGCTACAATATACCATGAAAAATACAAAAACTACAAAATGTAAAGTTCATGTGCATCCAGCTAGAAATTTGGGGATTAGAGCCAGGAAGCATACATTATATCACTATTCAGGGCTGTATACTGTGTGTACATGATGTCCTAGGCTGATATACAGTAAATGTGCTCTATACCATGTGTGTTTATGCTACATGGCCAAACATGCCAACATCCAAAATTGGCATTGAATAAATGGGATAACTGAACAAGTCACATGGTGACAAAAAAAAAAGAATCAAGATCATTGACATGTTGTCAGTATATTTTGTAACCAATTATTTTCCATTAGATAATGCTAAATGGCTGGGATCATGGAGTAATAGAGATCTGAAGGCTGAACACTGAATCCTAATGATATTAACACAACAAATCTAAAATGAAACAATGATTACATCAAGAGAGAATGCTAATTACCAGGTCCAACACATGGCCAGAGATTGGGGAGGTGACTTGGGAAAGTATTTGCATGGCAGGACAATTTAATTTGCCGTTTCTAAATCCTATCTGGGTCTATCTCATAGCAACTGACAGCAATCTTCAAACTGTTTATCTGAGCTGCTTCACACGAAATGTATCACTGCATGAATAATATACATTGGGAAATAGGTTTCTTTTTAATTAAGCTTACCACATTATCCCTTTAAACTGGGACACTTATGAATTACACAGGTTCTGTGGCTGGCTGGCTTTAAGCTTGCATTTTACCTGGTTTTAATCAACCACAGAACCTGTGTAATATATGTTTCCCAGTTTAAAGGAATAGTATGGTAAGCCTATTTTAATTGTTCTTGCAGTTCACTACAATTAAAGACTTGAGCCATATATAATCTCTACCCTTTCATTTACATGCATTAGTAGTAGAATCATGCAAGTTGTTTCATTTCTGTATTAGCTATAGTTAATCTAATATTAGGTATATAAAAGCTATTGTATAGCTAATGCTGAAGCTCCACAGATAATAGTATTAGTTGCTAAAAAAGTTTTCAAGCTAATATCTGTCACTGCAGAAATACAGAGGATGTATATGTATGTATTGTTATATACTTGGCAGAGTAATTTAATCTGCATAGCATGCAGGAAGTATAAAGCTGTGTGTGCAGGGAGGGAGTGCCGGATGAGCGGTAGTGTAGTGCCATGTGTGGGGATGAGGTGCAGGGTGCACAGTAGTTTAGTGCAGTGTGTGGTGGGAGGGGGTGCAGGGTGTGTTGTAGTGTAGTGCAGTGTGTGGTGGGAGGAGGTACAGGGTGTGTTGTAGTGTAGTGCCATGTGTGGGGATGAGGTGCAGGGTGCACAGTAGTGTAGTGCTGTGTGTGCTGGGATGGTGTGCAGGGTGAGCAGTAGTGTAGTGCAGTGTGTGCAGGGAGGGGGTGCAGGGTGCGCAGTAGTGTAGTGCCATACCTCCCAACATGACCCTCTCCAGGAGGGACACAATGCTCTGCTTTGGGACTTTTTTCTTAATTTATGATTGCCATCGCCTGTGCTGAACTTGTTAATGGATAAGAAAGGTGTTTCACTACAGGTGATGGCAATTATAAATTAAGAGGGAAGTCCAGGAGCAGAGCATTCTGTCCCTCCTGGAGAGGGTCATGTTGGGAGGTATGTAGTGCTGTGTGTGCGGGGATGGGGTGCAGGAATAGCAGTAGTGTAGTGTATGTGGGGAGAGGGGGCAGGATTAGCAGTGTTGTAGTGTAGTGCTGTGTGTGCAGGGAAGGGGTGCAGGATGAGTGGTAGTGTAGTGCCATGTGTGTGGGGATGAGGTGCAGGGTGCACAGTAGTGTAGTCACAGTGCAGTGTGTGCTGGGAGGGGGTGCAGGGTGAGCTGTAGTGTAGTGTGTGCAGGGACGGGGTGCAGGATGAGTGGTAGTGTAGTGCCATGTGTGTGGGGATGAGGTGCAGGGTGCACAGTAGTGTAGTCACAGTGCAGTGTGTGCTGGGAGGGGGTACAGGGTAAGCAGTAGTGTAGTGTGTGCAGTGAAGGGGTGCAGGATGAGCAGTAGTGTAGTGCCATGTGTGTGGGGATGAGGTGCAGGGTGCACAGTAGTGTAGTCACAGTGCAGTGTGTGCTGGGAGGGGGTGCAGGGTGAGCTGTAGAGTAGTGTGTGCAGGGAAGGGGTGCAGGATGAGTGGTAGTGTAGTGCCATGTGTGTGGGGATGAGGTGCAGGGTGCACAGTAGTGTAGTCACAGTGCAGTGTGTGCTGGGAGGGGATGCAGGGTAAGCTGTAGTGTAGTGTGTGCAGTGAAGGGGTGCAGGATGAGCAGTAGTGTAGTGCCATGTGTGTGGGGATGAGGTGCAGGGTGCACAGTAGTGTAGTCACAGTGCAGTGTGTGCTGGGAGGGGGTGCAGGGTGAGCTGTAGTGTAGTGTGTGCAGGGAAGGGGTGCAGGATGAGTGGTAGTGTAGTGCCATGTGTGGGGGGATGAGGTGCAGGGTGCACAGTAGTGTAGTCACAGTGCAGTGTGTGCTGGGAGGGGGTGCAGGGTGAGCTGTAGTGTAGTGTGTGCAGGGAAGGGGTGCAGGATGAGTGGTACTGTAGTGCCATGTGTGTGGGGATGAGGTGCAGGGTGCACAGTAGTGTAGTCACAGTGCAGTGTGTGCTGGGAGGGGGTGCAGGGTGAGCTGTAGTGTAGTGTGTGCAGGGAAGGGGTGCAGGATGAGCGGTAGTGTAGTGCCATGTGTGGGGGGATGAGGTGCAGGGTGCACAGTAGTGTAGTCACAGTGCAGTGTGTGCTGGGAGGGGGTGCAGGGTGAGCTGTAGTGCTGTGTGTGCAGGGAAGGGGTGCAGGATGAGTGGTAGTGTAGTGCCATGTGTGTGGGGATGAGGTGTCGGGTGCACAGTAGTGTAGTCACAGTGCAGTGTGTGCTGGGAGGGGGTGCAGGATGGGGTGGTCTTCTGGTTGCCGAATGTCGGGATCCCGGCGCACAGTATACCGGCGCCGGAATCCCGACACCCGGCATACCGACACATATTCTCCCTTGTGGGGGTCCTCGACCCCCCTGGAGGGAGAATAAATAGCGTGGCGCGCATAGCGCACCACCGTGCCCGCAGCGTGGCAAGCGCAGCGAGCATGCAAGGGGCTCATTTGCGCTTGTCACGGTGTCAGTATGCCGGCGGTCGGGCTCCCGGCGCCGGTATGCTGGTCGCCGGGAGCCCGGCCGCCGGCATACCATACTACACCCGCAGGATGAGCAGTAGTGTGGTGTATGTGGGGAAAGGGGGCAGGAAGTATAGAGCTGTGTGTGAGCCCCTTGGTTTCATATCCTATAGATTGTAAGCTTGCGAGCAGGGCCTTCCTACCTCTATGTCTGTCTGTTTTTACCCAGTTTTGTTCTATTACTGTTGTTCTAATTGTAAAGCGCAACGGAATATGCTGCGCTATATAAGAAACTGTTAATAAATAAATAATAAATAAATATCTACCATCATTATCAGTCTGCACTTTCCTCAGTCCTATCCCTTGTGCAGGACACCCATCTGAAAACAAGTGTATCTAGGTGTATGCACATCTCTGCATTGCCTGCAATTCTATCCACCCTCGACACACACTTGCCAAATATTACCTACACACAGATGTCACTAGCATAAAAATAACCTTTATTTATAGGGCGCCACAAAAGCCCCATAGCGCCATACTGAGGGCAATACAATAATATAATACCCCTTTCAGAATAAAATTAAAGGTCACGTCTTACTGTAAATCGGGTCTTCTCTGGTTTTGTTTCCCGATTTTGTGACCCAAGTCTTGACCAGGGTTTTTCCTGGGTCCATGCCTTGGTGTGAAAGGGTTATTGAAAAAGAGCTCATTGAGCTTGTTTTAACATAACATGGGTCCCCCTTTTACACCACACCGTACTCAGCTCCGACCCAGGAATAATCCTGGCAATGAACAGGGTTGTGGACCTGGAACACATAACCCAGGTTGACAATTTCACCCTGGCACACAACCTGGGTTTACCCGGCTTTTTCCTGAGTCCAAGACTCAGGGGCAGATTTATTAAGCCTGGTGAAGTGATAAATTACATGGTGATAAAGTACCAGCCAATCAGCTCCTAACTTCCATGTCACAGGCTGGGTTTGAAAAGTGATAGTTAGGCGCTGACTGGCTGGTGCTTTATCACCTTCCACTTTATCACTTCACCAGGCTTAATAAATCTTCCCCTCAGTGTGAAAGGGTAACGGGGTAAAACAGTACAGTACAGTAGACAAAGAAAAAATAGCACTACAACTCTCAGCACAGCCAGTGGTACAACAATGAAGGAGTGGAGTAAGGTGGTAGAGAGTTCCAATAGGGAGGTGTATAGTGAAGCTGGTGTGTAAGAGAAGTACGAAATGACAATGTAGTGTGTAGTTGCTTGTGCTCAGCTCTGCACAGACCAAAAATACGTAAGATCTCTCTCCACCCATCTCTGCCTCAGCCCCATTATGAGGAGAGCTCAATATGGATTTGTCTAATTCTTACATTCATCCAAGTTTCAGTAATTTGCAAATCAGTCCAGATTAGCACAAAATTATTTCTAACCAAATTTTCCTGCCGCTGCGATTGATTAGAATTGAATGCAGCTATTCTCAGGGGTAATTGGTTTTAACCCCTTATATAGTAGAACAGAAAAGAAACAACGAGAATGCGCTTATTCAATCCGATGTAGATTTATTCTATAAATAAAGTTAATTGTGTTAATTGTTAAACATATACATTCATGATACCGGCCAGCATCACATATAAAAAATTACATTAAACAACGTGTTTGTTGCAAAGAGGCAACAAAAAGAGTAGATTGCTTTTTGGAGCACACTTTTATAACAAAATTTAATGTGTAAGTCGATATGATATGATTATATTAGTTTAAAACGTAACCTTTAATTATTCCTCCTAAAATAAAAGGGGTACTTTGAGTGGCATAGACCTATATGTATCTGCCACTCTGTAAATGCATGGATTCTATTGCATCCCCTGTAAAAGATATATCTATGTCTTAAATTAGACCAATATTATACATGTGGTGAAAATATTAATCAATATAATCAGGATACAACCATCTGTATCTCGAATACAGACTAATAATTCATACCTAATAAATCACATTTAAGTAATTACAAAATTTGTTCAAAATTACATTTAAGTAATTACAAAATTTGTTCATGATTAAATTATTAATAACACTAAATTATTCGTGAATTTCAATATGTTTATGAATCGCAGCCAAAGATAAACATCTGATATTGTTGTTAATGAACTGATCACATTTATTCTGAAATCTGTATCTTAAACAGTCATGATTCAATTCCAGCTATATTTTCTACTCAGTGCACTTGTGACATAAAGCCTGTATCTAAAAATGTGTTACATTCCTAACTTGTATCATTCTTCAGCAAGTTCCTAGGTGCATGTGTCAAATCTGTTACATTTCTGGCTTGCATCATTTTTCAACAAGTTTCTAAACCAGTGTATCAGAGTAATTTGATTCTGCTACCTATAACCATGCATTGTTCATGATAGCACTGGTTATTCCACTCTGCCTGCATGAGTGGTTTCACATCCCTGTTGGTAAGAACACAAACTAAAACAATGACAAATCCTCCTGTCAGATACTAACAGTTACACCTGATAACTTTTTGGTAGATTAGCCGGTATTCTGCACCCACTGTGGGCCAGTTTTCACTACCTCTGCCATATTGAAGCAAGCAATTTCTACAAAGGAAACATACATGAAATATTTTCAAGAAGTATCGATTAAGTGGTTCTACTGCAATCCAATTATTATCCTGATGTGATCTTATTCACCTAATTAGCATGTACCTTATCCATTTTTAGCATAATTGAGATGGACACAGAGGGCTAACCGACATGGGAGTTTGCATAGCAATACTACTTAATGCCTCGGCAGGTCAGAACATTCAAAATAAGATAAACAGTACATGCACAAAGTATAGCCTTCAGGGCATAAGAAACTGTACTAAATCATGGAGTATCACAGAAAAGAGGCGTCGTACTAAACTGCAGTATTACTTGTTCTAAATAACATACTATTTCATAGGTAATATACTGCAGCAGGTCAATCACCAATTAATTCAATATTCTGGGGTACCCCTGTAATAGGTGCAATGGCGAATAACCAGCAGTGAGCTTAATCGATTTTTGTCACTGTGTGGTAAGCTATTGCTATAATTTATACATTGTTGGTCTAAACCATTGGCAGAGTGTGCCTTGTGACAACATCATATATCTGTATAGCACAATTGTGTCCAAAGAGAATAGTACAGTCCGATATGCCGTCTCCCTCATCTGCTGCCCAATATCTTCATGGAGCGGATACTGGGTGAGAGTAAGGGTGATTGCCGGGCTGATAGAAAAATAGATTCAGCGTCACTTTGTCACCCTGTACCTGGTGTTAGGTGGATCCTGTTACCACTGGCATTGCAGGGTCCAAATTCGCCAGCAGGAGACAGGTGAACGCTAGGAAGGAAAGATCAATAGTGCAATGTGTATCATGAACCCCTAAATGGAATTGCTTACAGTTGATGTAATTATAACACTCCGGCAGCGTTCTCTGAAATAACATTAATCAAATTGGGGCTGCCAATTGGATGTGCGATACAGAGGACCCAAACTGCATAGGTGGACATAATACAGAAATACCAGATATGATACCATTCCGTCGACATTAGGCTGTATGTATCACAGGTGCAGTTCGAGGTAACCGTTCATTCAATATTTCATTCGCGGCTTCCCGCTACTGTGAAGTGCCGTGACCGTTCGGCTGCGATACTCAGACTAGGACTGAACGTACGTTTCACCACGTCGGCTTGATCACCAGTCAGCCTGACGTGGTACAGACAGTCACTCCATTTAACATTCAACTGACCAATCTCTATCACTCCTAATCAGATCTGCGCCCGGAGGTCACCTGCAATCACTCAGTTAATTCAAGGGTCTGAACTCCCGTAGGTCCAAACCACTGTTTATAAATCTATGCACATAAGTATTAATTTCAATTGCCTACAACAGAGAGACACCTTTCCTTATTGATAATACAATTGATACCTCAGTTACTGAGATTGTTTATACAAATTAATATTTGTTGACTTATTTTTGGCTTTTTATTACTCTCTATGACCAACACAATATTATAGTGAATGATGTTTCCAGCATGGTTGTGAAATTTCTTTTTTGTTAGAAAAAATGCCAAGAGCTGTGGCGAATTAATATTCATTATTTATTATACACACTAGGGAGGTGTTGGTTAGATATATCCCATATATATTTTTCTATATCTAAGGGGTTTTGGCAAGTTCAAGTAAATACTGGTTTGCACACAATGTTTGATGAAGGAATACTATTAGGACAGAAAAAAGAGAAGTGAAAGTGTACTAATTGAAAAAGATTATATATAGTATGTAATGTGAATACTATACATGGGTGAAAAGAAAAAAAGATGTAGGCAATTGAAATTAATACTTATGTGCATAGATTTATAAATAGTGGTTTGGACGTACGGGAGTTCAAACCCTTGAATTAACTGAGTGATTGCAGGTGACCTCCGGGCGCAGATCTGATTAGGAGTGATAGAGATTGGTCAGTTGAATGTTAAATGGAGTGACTGTCTGTACCACGTCAGGCTGACTGGTGATCAAGCCGACGTGGTGAAACGTACGTTCAGTCCTAGTCTGAGTATCGCAGCCGAACGGTCACGGCACTTCACAGTAGCGGGAAGCCGCAAATGAAATATTGAATGAACGGTTACCTCGAACTGCACCTGTGATCCATACAGCCTAATGTCGACGGAATGGTATCATAACTGGTATTTCTGTATTATGTCCACCTATGCAGTTTGGGTCCTCTGTATCGCACATCCAATTGGCAGCCCCAATTTGATTAATGTTATTTCAGAGAACGCTGCCGGAGTGTTATAATTACATCAACTGTAAGCAATTCCATTTAGGGGTTCATGATACACATTGCACTATTGATCTTTCCTTCCTAGCGTTCACCTGTCTCCTGCTGGCGAATTTGGACCCTGCAATGCCAGTGGTAACAAGATCCACCTAACACCAGGTACAGGGTGACAAAGTGATGCTGAATCTATTTTTCTATCAGCCCGGCAATCACCCTTACTCTCACCCAGTATCCGCTCCATGAAGATATTGGGCAGCAGATGAGGGAGACGGCATATCGGACTGTACTATTCTCTTTGGACACAATTGTGCTATACAGATATATGATGTTGTCACAAGGCACACTCTGCCAATGGTTTAGACCAACAATGTATAAATTATAGCAATAGCTTACCACACAGTGACAAAAATCGATTAAGCTCACTGCTGGTTATTCGCCATTGCACCTATTACAGGGGTACCCCAGAATATTGAATTAATTGGTGATTGACCTGCTGCAGTATATTACCTATGAAATAGTATGTTATTTAGAACAAGTAATACTGCAGTTTAGCAGTTTAGTACGACGCCTCTTTTCTGTGATACTCCATGATTTAGTACAGTTTCTTATGCCCTGAAGGCTATACTTTGTGCATGTACTGTTTATCTTATTTTGAATGTTCTGACCTGCCGAGGCATTAAGTAGTATTGCTATGCAAACTCCCATGTCGGTTAGCCCTCTGTGTCCATCTCAATTATGCTAAAAATGGATAAGGTACATGCTAATTAGGTGAATAAGATCACATCAGGATAATAATTGGATTGCAGTAGAACCACTTAATCGATACTTCTTGAAAATATTTCATGTATGTTTCCTTTGTAGAAATTGCTTGCTTCAATATGGCAGAGGTAGTGAAAACTGGCCCACATTGGGGGCAGAATACCGGCTAATCTACCAAAAAGTTATCAGGTGTAACTGTTAGTATCTGACAGGAGGATTTGTCATTGTTTTAGTTTTTGTTCTAACCAACAGGGATGTGAAACCACTCATGCAGGCAGAGTGGAATAACCAGTGCTATCATGAACAATGCATGGTTATAGGTAGCAGAATTAAATTACTCTGATACACTGGTTTAGAAACTTGTTGAAAAATGATGCAAGCCAGAAATGTAACAGATTTGACACATGCACCTAGGAACTTGCTGAAGAATGATACAAGTTAGGAATGTAACACATTTTTAGATACAGGCTTTATGTCACAAGTGCACTGAGTAGAAAATATAGCTGGAATTGTGGCAGATACATATAGGTCTATGCCACTCAAAGTACCCCTTTTTTATTTTAGGAGGAATAATTAAAGGTTACGTTTTAAACTAATATAATCATATCATATCGACTTACACATTAAATTTTGTTATAAAAGTGTGCTCCAAAAAGCAATCTACTCTTTTTGTTGCCTCTTTGCTACAAACACGTTGTTTAAGGTTTGGTTTATTTTGATTGCAGGAGCACCTCCAGCATTCCTAATTTAAATCCCTGAGGAGGAACATAATTATTAGCTGTTTTTTTTTCCAATATAGTATTACTATTGCAATTTAACAATTTGTGTCTGGTGCGGGACAAAGAATATAATATCATAAAAAATTACATACAATAAAAAGCTCCTTTTAGAAAGGTAATCTCACACTGTCTATGCAGTATATATTTTCCTAAGTTTTTGTTAGTAGTCGGACAGATCATGCAAAACGTCCTTAGATTAACCACGTGTCCAGAAACAAAGTTAGTAACAACACCAAAGCTATGTTGCAATAATACTTCTTCCACAACTTTTGTTAGTATCCAAATGAATCATGCATTCAGTGTGGTGTTAATATGCAGCAGTCCATGCAAATAGTTATTTTGTCAGCATTCAAGCAATTTATGCTACAATTTGACATTTATGAAGAACAGTCCATGACTTTTCATATCACACTACTGGCTAAAATGGACTTTAACTGACATGCGTCCTTTAACCTGTATTGCATTCAGGTCATTCTGTATTTCACCCCCTAGCTGGGTTCTCTCTCTCCCAGCCTTATCCGGAGTTCACAGGCAGTAATAGCACTGGGGTTTCAAGTCCCAGGGCCGGCCGGCCAATTGAGCATGAATGGCTGTCTTTCTGAGCTGTGTCCTTAGCATGGAGATACCAACAGACGTGTTTCCACGCCTCTTTGCACTTGTCAGTGGCTTCCTCAGTGTTAAGTGAACGCAATACAGGTTAAAGGACGCATGTCAGTTAAAGTCCATTATAGCCAGTAGTGCATACTTGCCTACCTGACCCTCTCCATGAGGGAGAAAATGCTCTGTTCCTGGACTTTCCTGGTAATGTATGATTGCCATCACCTGTGGTGAAACACCTTTCTTATCCATTAACTAGCTCACCACAGGTGATGGCAATCATACATTACCAGGAAAATCCAGGAACAGAGCATTTTCTCCCTCATGGAGAGGGTCAGGTAGGCAAGTATGCAGTAGTGTGATATGAAAAGTTATGGACTGTTCTTCATAAACATCATATTGTAGCATAAATTGCTTGAATGCTGACAAAATAACTATTTGCATGGACTGCTGCATATTAACACCACACTGAATGCATGATTCATTTGGATACTGACAAAAGTTGTGGAAGAAGTTTTATTGCAACATAGCTTTGGTGTTGTTACTAACTTTGTTTCTGGACACGTGGTTAATCTAAGGACGTTTTGCATGATCTGTCTGACTACTAACAAAAATTTAGGAAAATATATACTGCATAGACAGTGTGAGATTACCTTTCTAAAATGAGCTTTTTATTGTATGTGTTTTTTAAAGTGATTTTTTACATGTGATTCTGGTCGGTATCATGAATGTATACGTTTAACAATTAACTTTATTTATAGAATAAATCTACATCAGATTGAATATGCGCATTCTCGTTTCTTTTCTGTTGCACAAAATTAGCTGGTTTATTTATGTCCCAGTGAGAAACACACCAAGCATGCAATGTGCACGGAATGTAAAATGTGTATATATCCATATAAAAGATGCCCTCTGGTACTCGTTTGTCCTGGATGTTCTAGAAGAAAACATCTGTTAATGCTACTATTTGTAATTGTAACATGAGCCGTGGTTTATCAATGGGCTGGATTTTTAAACTAATTGTCCCTTCTGTTCTGTACGCTCTTCACACATAACAGCACTGATTGATTAGTCTATAGGACCTTATTCCATACCTCCCAACATGACCCTCTCCAGGAGGGACACAATGCTCTGCTTCTGGACTTTTCTCTTAATTTATAATTGCCGGCACCTGTATTGAACAGGTTGACGGATAAGAAAGGTGTTCAGCACATCTGATGGCAATCATACAGTAAGAGGGAAGTCCAGGAGCAGAGCAGTCTGTCCCTCCTGGAGAGGGTCATGTTGGGAGGTATGTTATTCATCACAGATCGATTGCTGTGATCAAATAGTTGCCGCCCAGAAATAAAGAAAAATTGCCCATTGCACGCATGTGATCACATAATGATTCGCAAATACCGGATGATTGAAGAGTTTTCCATCTGCGCCAGGTAAAGTCATCCACAATTCTGCTAATGCAACAGGCTGGAAGTGGTCATCGCTGACATCAGAGACTAACATGAAAAACACCTTGGCAAAATACCCATAAAACACCATGTTTCCTCCCCTAAATGCTGGCTTTATGTCAATCAAAATGCGATTGTTTTGAATCACAATGCGTCCACATAATAAATAGCAAATCTCGGTTGCGCACACGCAGTGTGTTTAATAATCGGCCGGATTGCATTTTCTCAATTTTGCTGAATAAGGTCCATAGGAAGTTTAACAACCTATATAACATGATGCTACCTACTGTGAGCACACTCTATACTTGACTTGGAAAGAAGTGAGAAATAAAACAATCTTAGAACCTTCATATGTGAAACAATTGGAAAGTGTAATGTCCCCGTTAATGTGGTGTGTAATGTTACCATTTGTCCCAGACCATTTCACAAATGCCTTCTGATTCTACAGTATTGATGCATTGTGTGGGTAATCAAACTCTTTTTATTTTTTATTTTTTTGCTGAAGCTGTTAGTTTAAGACCACTGAATTCTTTAACCACTTAACTGGCATGGTCAAATCACATGAGCTCATGCCGCCCCACTGTGTCACCTAGTTTTTGACGAGGAGATCCGTTCTGCAGATGTGAATAATGTAATATTTACATTTTTTATAAAAAAAAAATACTCTTTAAACTATATTATATAAAAAAATAAAAAAATAAAAACTTTGAAGAAAAAAATTGCCAGTTAAGTCGTTTTAAACAAAATAGGATGACTAGTAGAGTATTATAATAAAATCATTAGTTGTTTATTTCTCCTTTAATATTACATACTGTAGAATATTACTGGCATTACAGTTATTTTGCCAACAAAAGAAAGAGAGCTAAAAAAAGGTTACTGATTATAAAGTAAAATGTATAGAACAAGTGACTAATAATACATATTATAGACACCATTGATGTTAGAAATTTGAAAATGTGGTGGCAGATGCACTTTTATTTATAGAGCGCACACATATTCTGTTGCCAAAGACGGACTGGACCACAGGGGAAAACCCCTATGGGCCCCACTGCCTAAGGGCCCACCCCCTCCACTAGGGATTAAGTTCCAGACTGTGCATTAGAATTATACATTATTTATATATTACCTTATATTGCACAGGACTATGGTGTATTCTCTACAGTGCATTGCTATTATTAATCTGTACATTATCATGCACTAGCAGTATTTACTATATATATGTATCACGGGGCCCAGACATGTACTCTCTAATGGTTAGCCAAGCCTCTGTGGTGGCTGGCCACACAACCTCTGGACACTGGCCATGGACCTAAGTATGGGCCCCTACCACATACCTCCCAACATTACCCTCTCCAGGAGGGACACAATACTCTGCTTCTGGACTTTTCTCTTAATTTCTGATTGCCAGTACCTGTGTTGAACATGGTTGTGGATAAGAAAGGTGTTTCATCACAGGTGATGGCAATCATAAATTAAGAGAAAAGTCCAGAAGCAGAACATTCTGTCCCTCCTGGAGAGGGTCGTTTTGGGAGGTATGCCCTACCACTGCATTCCCCTGGTGAGGCCATCATGCCCCAGTCTGCCATGTTGCATAAGACACATGAACACAAATCTTCAGAATGACTCTTACTGCATTTCATAGAGTATAGAATTACCCAGCATGCCAGAGTTCTATTTAGCCAGTGTCTCCCATATGCCTGTGGTGTTATGGAAAATATACATTTTGCAGTCATCAGTTTCCAGTCTTAACTGTGTGGTTTAAAATTCTAGTCAATCAAAGTTAATATGGTATTTACTAGCATGTGACCTGAAACAGATGGTCTCCATCCACTATGTATATACAATGGTAGATTTTGATGTCCTCTGAGCTTGCCAGCTGCAGAGCAATGGTAGATATAAGGTGGTTAGTGCTCAGATTTCATTCATTCCTTTGAGGAGGAATCCTTGACCTTTCAATAATTTGGTGCAGAATGCTTAGGAATTTGACTACAACCACATGGACACACACCTATAAACAGGTCCATGTTTTAAGTGTGAAATTCCAGGCTCAGTCACTACAGGATAACATGTTTTTGATTAAGGAACATTGAACCGTGAATATATTTTTTTTGGAGTCTTCACATTTCTTTTATATCTCTTTAATTACGAATGAACTTTGTTTCCTTGCCATTCATCACAATGAATACATTACAGCTAGGGTAATCACAGCAATAAGCTGTTATTGATTAATGATGGAAAATTCCCTGACACATAGCAGGTTGCTGCTAATCATGCTGGAAGAATTAGGAAATAAAAATTAGCAAAAACGTTTATTTTTATAAATCCAGACAGACATTTCACTGAACAAGATGAAGTTGATAACTAAATTTTAAAGCAACTGTACAACATTAATAATGAAAACCAAGAATAAGTGACATTATGGGGGGAATTCAATTAGCTGTGGTAATTTCCAATGGGCTAATTGAAGCAACGGGGCTTTTCAATTAGAGCTGAAGGCAGCCCGCAGGCTGCAGATAATGAAGAATTCTTTAAACGCCTGAGCAGGCCCGTAAAAGTAATCCACGTTAAATAGCCTGTTTGCAAGTGTTGCGACCGTGTTAACCCATAGGTCTGGGAACTTATCCTGGATTCTATGGGTTACCACACGATAACAGGGTAATTTTATTGGACTAGAAAAATGGGCTGCAATGAATAGCCTTGGGTGTTAAAGCCTGAGGCTAATACCTTTTTTTCACGCACGGTAAGTCATCGCTGCTGACTGAATTCCCCCTATATAGTATTATCCATAAAGTAAAGCTTATTTAACCACTTGCCTGGCTTGGTCGCATCAGATGCGACCATGCCTGCAAGTGTTTTTTCTGACCTGGTCGCACAGGATGCGACCAATCAGATAAACTGTGTTAGCAGTGGCAGGGAAGGGAAACTTTCCACCGCTGCTGCTGTCAGAGGGACCTTACGGTTCCTCTGCCTTCCAGCACCCAGCCCCAGTGTTGCCGTGCTGCCGATCATTGCTAATCGGTCAGCACGGCAAGATCCCCCACCCCCAGCGGCTGCAGACAATAGCAGCAGCTGGTAAGTGTAAATCATCGGGGGGGGGGGGGGTTAAAACAGAAAATTCATAAGTTGAGCCACTCAATTCACAAAAAAAGAATGTAATATTCAGATCTATACACATAACTAAACATAAAAATTCACATTTACTTCGTTTTTTCTATTGTTTAAATCCCTATGCATGTAAATAGTCACTTAGATAATTTCCTAGTTGAATAGCAAAGAGAAAAGTAGATTTATGGTAGACTTAAATCTCTTTCTGCAAAGTACATTGGGTGCCACAGGGAAACATCGGGTGTAGAGTGGATCTTGATCCAGAGAGGCACCAACAGGCTAAAACTTTAGGCTGTCCCAGGATGCATTGTGGGGCCTCCTCTATAACCCTGCCTCCAGGCACTGTGAGCTCAGTTTTGTTAACCAGTCCAATGTAGGAGCAGGCAAAAGAGAAGGTAGATGTTAATCACATAGAACCACATTCTCACCACGGGAGAAGGGACCAGCGGCTAATGCCATACAAACCCATAGAAGCTAGGTGCGTCAGGGTGGGTGCCCTGTGGAACCCAATGTACTTCGCAGAAAGAGATTTAACAATGGTAAGTCTATCATAAATCTCCTTTATTGCAGCAGGGTACATTGGTTTCCACAGGCAAACATCGGGTGATGTCCTAAAGCAGTTCCTCAAGGAAGGGGACGCGCCTTAGCGGGTATGAGAACCCGGCGTCCAAAGGAAGCATCCTGGGAGGCGGAAGTATCAAAGGCATAGAACCTAATGAACGTGTTCACTGAGGACCACGTAGCCGCCTTGCACAGTTGTTCAGCAGACGCGCCACGGCGGGCCGTTCAAGAAGGTCCAACAGACCGAGTAGAATGGGCAATAATAGCAGCAGGAACTGGGAGTCCAGCCTGTTGATAAGCTTGTGCATTCACCATTCTGATCCATCTGGCCAGGGATTGCTTATTCTCAAGCCAGCCACGTTTGTGAAAACCAAACAATACAAAAAGGGAATCTGACCTCCAGATAGAGGCAATCCTCTCCATGTATATATGGAGAGCCTGTATCACATCCAAAGACCGCTCTTTGGAGAACAAACCAGAAGAGATGGAACCACAATCTTTTGGTTTAGGTGAAAAGATGACACCACCTTAGATAAATAACCAGGGCGAGTTCTAAGAACTGCCCGGTCCCGGTGACATATCAGGAAGGGTGGACGACAGGACAAAACTAGGTCTGACACCCTCCTAGCAGAGGCAATAGCCAGTAGGAACAGAACCTTGACCGTGAGCCATTTAAGGTCCACTGACACAAGAGGTTCAAATAGTGACTCTTGCAGGGCATTCAGGAAAACAGACAGATCCCATGGAGCACCAGGAGGGACATAGGGAGGCTGAATCTGTAAAACACCCTGAGTGAAAGTATGAATGTCAGGAATAGATGCAATTTTTCTCTGAAACCACACTGACAAGGCAGATATATGAACCTTGAGGGAGGCCAGATGAAAGCCGAAGTCCAGGCCTTGTTGCAGAAAAGCCAGAAGTCTGGAAGTTCCGAATTTGTATGCATCGTAATTCTTAACAGCACACCAGGTAAAGTAAGGATCCCAGACCCTGTAATATATCCGTGCAAATGCCAGTTTTTGGGCCTTTAGCATTGTTTGGATAACCACCCCTGAGAATCCTTTGGCCCTCAGGAGTGAAGCTTCAAGAGCCACACCGTCAAAGCCAGTCTGGCCAGGTCCGGGTAGACACAAAGGTTCTGAACAAGGAGGTCTGGGCATTGAGGAAGTAGAAGAGGATGCTCTATCGATAGACCCTGCAGGTCTGAGAACCAATGCCATCTGGGCCATGCTGGAGCAACTAGAAGTAGTATTCCTCCTTGTTTGAACTTCTGTAGTACCCTGGGCAGGAGTGACACTGGAGGGAATACATAGGGCAGGCGAAAGTTCAATGAAATTGCCAGTGCGTTCACGTACGCTGCTTGAGGATCCCTGGTTCTTGATTCGAAGACCGGAACGTTGTGATTGTGTCTACATCTGGTAGGCCCCGTTTGTAGAAGTTGAAAGACTTCCTGAGGAAGACTCCACTCTCCGGCAAGCCCGTCCTGACGACGGAGGAAATCTGTTTCCCAGTTGAGGACTCCCGGAATGAACACTGCCGATATTGCTGGCAGATGGCATTCTGCCCAACAAAGGAATTTTGACACTTCCATCATTGCCATGCGGCTTTGAGTGCCTCCTTGATAGTTTATGTATGCCACCATGGTGGCGTTGTCTGACCGTACTTGAACAGGCCTGTTCTTTAACAGAGGCAGGGCGAGAGACAAAGCATTGAACACTGCCCGCAGTTCCAGAATGTTTATCGGGAGGAGTGAATCCTCCTGGTCCACCGACCCTGGAAAGAGTGTTGCTCCAACACCGCTCCCCAGCCCCTCAGACTAGCATCCATAGTCAGTAATACCCAATTTGGGATCCAGAAGGGACGATCTTTGTTGAACTACTGGTCCTGTAGCCACCAGGTCAGCGATAGACAAACCTCTGCAGAGCGCGGGATTGAAATTGAGCATACTGTACCATGTCGAAAGCCGACACCATCAGGCCTAGTACTTGCATCGCCGAGTGTATCGACACTCTTGGGCGAGAGAGGAAGTATCTTCTCCTGTCCTGAAGCTTCAGGACCTTCTCTGGAGACAGAAACAACCGTTGACTGTGTGTATCCAGCAGTACCCCCAGGTGCACTATGCTCCGAGCAGGGACCAGCAAGGACTTCTTCCAGTTGATGAGCCATCTATGGGCTTGTAGGAAGTTTACCGTCAGTTGCAGATGACTGAGAAGGACATCGTGGGAGTTTGCCAGGATCAGCAAGTCATCCAGATATGGCAGGGTCCTTACTCCCTGGCGACGGAGATGACCCATCATCACGGCTATAACCTTGGTGAAGATCTGAGGGGCCGTGGCCAGTCCAAATGGCAGAGCCTGAAAATGATAGTGAAGGTTGCCAATTGCAAACCGCAGATATTGCTGATGCGATATGGCAATAGGTATATACAGGTAAGCATCTTGTATAGGGATACCATATAATCTCCGGGTTCCATGTCCAGTACAATTGAGTGCAGTGTTTCCATATGGAATTTGGATACTCTCACAAACTTGATTTGAGGTTGAGTATAGGACAGAAAGACCCATTGGGTTTCGGTACTAGAAACAGGGTCGAGTAGTATCCTGTGCCACTCCGGGATAGAGGTACCGGCACCACCACTCCTGTATCCACGAAGGAACTCACAACCATTTGTAGAGCTTGCGCCTGTAACGGATCCGAAGAGATAACCATTGTGCAGAACTGGTGAGGGGGATGCCTCTTGAAAGAGACTGCATATCCGTGAGAGACAACTTCTCGCACCCATGCATCTGAAGTGGTCTCTAACCAGACCTGGGTGAATCGCAGAAGTCGACCTCCCACCCTGGGATCTCCCAGAGGGAGGCTTGTCCCGTCATGCAGCAGGCTTGTCATGTTTAGAAGCAGGCTGACGGGATGCCCAGAATTGTTTAGCCTTGGGCTTTGTGTATTTTGGAAGCACGAGATTGTCTCGGGTTTGCCTGATCTTTTGCTTTCCATTGAGGCTGAAAGGAGCGAAAAGTGGTATATTTTGCCTTCTGTACATAAGGAGTAGTGTTAGGGAGAAAGGCAGTCTTAGCAGCCACCAAGTCAGCCACAATTTTATTGAGGTCTTCCCAAAACAGGATGTCTCCCTTAAAAGGGAGTACCTCCAAGGTCTTTTTGGAGTCCAGGTCCACCTTCCATGACCTCAGCCACAGAATACAGCGAGCCAGGATGGACGTAGTCGATGCCTTGGCCGCCAACACAACTGCCTCAGAGGATGCCTCCTGAATGTAATAGGCGTCGGTGGTCATGTGAGACAGGTACCGTCTGGCAATGTCAGATATATCCTGAGGTAGCTCTTCCTCTAATTCAGGGCTGGCCAAACCGGTCCTCGAGATCTACCAACAGTTCATGTTTTCCAGGCCTGCTGGAGACCTGAAAGAATTGTCAGTTAGGAATGAATGCAGCACATCTTAATTAGTAATGACTACACCTGTGCACCAGCTAGGTGATCTGGAAAATGTGAACTGTTGGTAGATTTCGAGGACTGGTTTGGCCAGCCCTGCTCTAATGCCTTAACCCAGGGGTGGCCAACCAGTCAGAAGCAAAGAGCCAAAAAATCTTGTTAGGCACGTCAAAGAGCCGACATCAAGCCACAGGCGCACATGCAAAAATTGGGTGTGGCCTTGTGCCTGCTAGGCCACGCCTCTGATATAAAATACATTTAAAAAGCAAGATCCACATAAAATACATTTTTAAAGCCAGATCCAACATAAAATACATTTAAAAAGCCACTTCCACATACCCTACTGTGTCACTTCAGCCAGCTACCTCATGTGTCACTCCTGCTAGCACACTCCTACAGTATGTCACTACAGCCAGCTCCCCCATGAGTCACTCCTGCCAGTACTCTCCTGTGTCACTCCTGCCAGGACCCTCATGTGTCATTACAGCCCCCCCGAAAATACACCTCGTGTCATTGCAGCAGCCCCTTATGTGTCCATTGTTTGCCAGTGGGTGTCTCACCTCTAGTATCTGGCTCTCTCAGTTCTAAGCCCCCGTAGTGCTGCTGCTGCTGCTGCTGCCTGTCTGGCTGGAGTGCAGCAGTTTCTGTTGTGGTCACGTGACTTCGAGTGTCGGGAGCCACATTTGAATAAAGAAAGAGCTGCATAAGGCTAAAGAGCCACAAGTTGGCCACCGCTGCCTTAACCCATGCTTCAATTCCTTTTTGCAGCCCAAGAGGCTGCTATAGTGGGTCTATGTACAGCACCTGTAAGGGAGTAAATAGACTTCAAGTATTGTTTCACACTGTTATCTGTCGGTTCCTTCAGTGAGGTTACAGTGGTGACAGGCAGAGAAGACGACACCACTAGACGGGTGACATGGGAATCCACCGGTGGTGAATTTTCCCACTTGTTACACAACTTTGTAGGCAGAGGATAGTGAGCTACCATCCTTTTAGATAGAGATAATTTCATTCCTGGAAAAGACCAGGGTTCTTGTCGTATGTCCACTAGATGGTCAGAAGTAATAACATTTTAGTTACCTTCTGAGTTCAAACCTATCAGGTTTCTTAGACACCATAGTCGAATCCTCGTCATCATCAGTGATTTGTAGGATCTGATTAATAGCAACCACTAAGTTAGAGACATCAACCTGAGTAGTGGATTCCTCGTCAGAAGCAGCTGTGTCAGTTTCTGACCAGACAGTATACTCCCCATCCTCATCAGAAGAATCTTCTGAGATATTAGTGGATTGTGAGGAGGAAGTAGCCCGCTTAGATGACCCCGTGATGCAAGAGTGACTTGGGGCAGTTTTATGTCTAACCAAGGAGTGACTCCATTGCTGCAACTGGGTAGACAAATTATCCGCTTAATGCGGATTTACCATAGGGACAATGTGTTGCTGTAATTACACAGTAATGCCCATAGGGGGCATAAGGCATGTCACAAGCGTATTGAGCATAGTTGAGAACGCCGCTTAAGGTGGCTTCCGATTGGTTACAGGAGCCATGGACTGACTGAGGGACAATATGTGGCTGTAATTACTGTAATGCCCATAAGGGGCATAAGGCATGTCACAAGCGTATTGAGCATAGTCGAGAACGCCACCCAAGGTGGCTTCCGATTGGTTACAGGAGCCATGGACTGACTGGGAGATGTATGGCACATAGTACACAGACCGTCATACAAAACTTCCCCCTCAGGCAAATCCTTGGCGCATGCGCTGAAGGATGCAGGAGCGTCCTCGGCTTTCCGGCCCATTGTGTTAGACATTATTAGTAAATGCAACCGCAGAGCACATTAGTATGATACAGCCAGACAGAGTACAATACCTGCGAATAAATTCCCTAGTATGTGACTGCGTACAGTCGTACACAGTACACAAACAGCAGCGAATAAGTCCGGTATTATGCGATTGAGCCCGCCGTACACAACACCAGCGAATAAATCCGGCATTAGGTGACTGAGTACACAGTAGAGTACACTTTACTCTGTAAATACTGTGAAGCACTATATATGGACCCTGACGTGTCACGATCCGGGTTACAGGACCCCATTTTTTATCTTTCAGGTGTCTCCTGAGGTTGGCTCAGCGTTCCAGGGCCGGGTCTCAATCACGCTGCTAGACATCCTTACTTCATATTTCCTCTCTGCCAGTTCCCAGACGCTGTCACAAGGAACTCTTATCAGTGGAATGGCGTTTCTAGCCCATCGCGGCCTCCGCCGCCATTATTGCACTCTCAGCACTTGGATGGCTCTGCATGGCATCTCCTGTCGGCCGTGGCCTCCGCCGCCATTGCTGCGCTCTCAGCGCTTGGATGGATCTGTGTGGCGTCCCTGTCGGCTGCGGCCTTTGCCGCTTTTGTTACAGTTCATAGCACTAACAGGTCTGTGCGGTGCCTCTCGCCCGCTGTGGCCTCTGCCGCAGGCTCTGTGGGTTTGCTGTGCAGCTTGGCGTCCACTGTTTCCTGCGGCCCCCGCCGCCATTACTGCAGAATCTTCATGTGGGATTACAAACCAGGTTTCCCTCCAAAGACCAGTATGGGCGCAGCCATGTTGGTTCTGATCACATGATGCTAGCTCCTCCAATCTACAGCATCGCTGAGTTCTGCCTGATTGCTGATCCAATCCCTGCACTGCTAAGGGTATAAAAGGACTGATCCTGAACCAGGAAGTTGTCAGTGCTTTGGTTGTCATTACCAGTGTATCCTGTCTCTGCGCTCTTTGTGATTACTGTGTTCCAGGTATTCCAGCTCCTGTG
Organism: Pseudophryne corroboree; assembly: GCF_028390025.1. NCBI lineage: Eukaryota > Metazoa > Chordata > Amphibia > Anura > Myobatrachidae > Pseudophryne > Pseudophryne corroboree. The sequence continues at coordinate 551,402,739 of NC_086447.1, read as the reverse complement.
TCGTCAGTTCTTCAGAGACCCGCACCAATCACCACCCTGCGGTGCCAGCCTGACTCCATAGTATCCTCAGTGCCTTCTGCTATTGGCAGTGCTTTAAAACACCGGCTTCCAGCATTCGGCTCCCAGCGGTGTTCAGCTTCCTAAAGTCGTCGGTGCTCCGCCATCGGTGTTCCTTATACCTTCAGTGCTCAAGTAATTTGTTCTACAAATTCATCGATTTCTAGCGTCACCAGTGTCATTTAACTCCTCTGCTAACACTGGTTCATCTGCACTTCATTCACAGCTCTTTGTTACCGGTCCTATCCGGCAAAACCGGCAGTCTACGTGTACCACTCACTCTACAGTACGTTCAGCCTCTGTACAACATCTACTGACCAGTTCCAGCTTTCATCTACCATACAGCACCTAGGTGTTGGTAAAAGGATTCTCCATCTCCTAATTTCCCAAGCTAGCCTTGTGCGGATACCACACCTAAGGGAAAACTAACTCTTGCTATTTCTTGTGGAACTATGTACTGTTTTTAATCATTTCTCATATCATATTCCTGCAACTGCCGATGTACCAACAGAACTGTGTTCAATAAACAAACATTCATTTTATCTTTGTTGTCGTGGTCACATCTTCGGGCACTGGTGGTACAAGTCATCTGTATGTCTAGGAGTCCCATTCTACCACCCAGATTTACATTCACACCAGCCCCTACAACTGAGGCTGTTCCAGGTCAACACCAGCCCTCAGTTGTGACATGACGCACCTAGTCCCTTAGGGTACAGAATACAGTGATAGATATAGCTGGGATACACTGAAAGTGAAATCCAAACAGCAGATACAGGCACATACAGTCACAGTGACAATGCAGATAATTAATTTAGTAATACAATAAAACTGCACTGGACTAGTATATGTATATTATATATAACAATGCACGGTAGGAGACCGGATGTATATATCAGAATACTCGTACAATATATTCTGGCACAGGTACACTTGTTCTTAACTAACGCTGTCTTAATATCGACATGTAGAATACTTAAGTGCTTGTAAAACCACGGCGCTGATGTACAGGCGGATTTACAAAGGAGACCTTGCCCTGCAGTCCCGGAGACCAGTCGCATCTATTTTAGAAAATGGCACCCAGCGTCTCATTCAGGGAGTGAGGGAGAGTGTGAGGCAGCTCCAGAGTGGGAACACCAGCAGTAGATCACGCCCTGGGCCGGGGGAGAGGCTACAGGTCAAGCGCCGGTTCCCCTATGCTGGACTTCACCACCTGGTACTATGGAGTCTTATTAAAATGGATAGTAGTATACTCGACAAGTACTTCTATGCCCTGGTGGATATAGTGGGATCTCTACTCAGTTACAGTGTCCACGCCAGCATTGCAATCCATCTCCCTAGACTGCGACAGGAACACGATTTAGTGGCGGGTCCCGTCTGGGGGACCCTCTTACCAGAGCCGTCTTAACAGCAGTGTAGGCCCCTGGGCACAGCAGTGCACTGGGCCCCCTACCCACCCATCAGCGGTAGGAGTGGGGGGTTCTATCAGCGGCAGCTTTGATGTCCCGCGGGCAGAAGGGGGGTTCTATCTTTCGCTCAGCATGTAGGACCTGGAGAAATAATTTCTGCTAATTACTCCTTTACTGCACAGATGGGGCAGGAAGGAGAACACTAAACTGTAGAAGGGGACATTGTGCTGAATGAAGGGGCCAGGGTACGTGACCTCAAGGGTGGCAGGGGGTGTTTAATACACAGGGGAGGGGTCAATAGGGGAGTGGGCTTAATATTCATCATCTTCTGGTGGGAGGGCAGCTTGCTTTACTGCAGATATCTCCAATTCCTGGAAATATATTTATTAGCTTTAATGGGATAAAAAAAACTAGAGAGTCCCACCTTTCAGGAGGTACTGGGGACTTGGGGATCAGAGTTTAGGAGCCAGAGGGCAATCCACCAACGAAAATATAAAACTACATATTGGGCATGTGGAGCTGGAGCAGGGACCAGCTGCTTGAAAGCTGATGTTTCTGGTTCTGGGCAAAGTAGAGACAAGCTACGAGGGGTCACCAAAAGAGGAGAGTCCCAGCTTTTGGAGTATACCCTCAGAAAAACTCTAAGTCAGACAGAACTCAAGATATTTGGCTGGGAAGAGCAATTAACAGTCTTGGATGGGGACCACTGCTTTAAAGTCGAATATCTCTGGTTCCTCAGGGCCGATTTTCAAAAATTTGGTACCCCTGGAAAGAGGGGACCCTCAACTATCAGCCTAGGGCCCTTTTACCACTGGGGCCCTTGGGCAAGAGCCCATTGAGCCCATACGAAAAGACGGCCCTGCCTCTTACCTCCTCCCCGTAACAGCCATGCGAACTAGTAGAGCATCTGCGACCGTGTGCCTAGAGCCGGAGCGTCTGTTCCGCAAGTACTCGGGAACAGGCTGCGGAAGTATGCGACGCCGCTTGGGAGGTGATAGAGCTGCAGCGCTGAAGTGTCAACATGACATACAGCGCTGACAGCCCAGTTTTGAAGAAATTTTCTGTCAAAAAAAGCTTTTTCAGGGCTGCCCAGTGCAGCCCTCCTGTTAGTGACTGCTTCTACAGGCACCAACTCAAAACTGAGCTCACAGTACCTGGAGGCGGCGTTATAGAGGAGGCCCCACAATGCATCCTGGGACAGCCTAAAGCTTTAGCCTGTTGGTGCCTCTCTGGATCAAGATCCACTCTACACCCGATGTTTCCCTGTGGAAACCAATGAACCCTGCTGCAGAAATCACAGTAAACTTAATTTTTGTTTGTGCATGTAATTGTTTTTATTTATTTTTAAGTGATAACAGCAGAAAGCAGTATACACTAGTGGCCTGACTTTTATAAAGGAAAACATGTCCTATTAGTAAATTCCGTTTATTTGACTGCAAGGGTCACAGAATTTACATATTGCAACTACTGTAAGGTATACGTTTAATTTGACAGCTGTCAGGATCCCAGCGGTCAGGATACCGATGCCGGAATCCCGACAGCTGGCAATGCCGGCAGCCAGAGTACCGGCACACCAGGACTATTCCCACTTGTAGGCAGGCCCGCCATCAGGGGGGTGCTGCGTGCACAGTAGTCCCGGACCCGGCCTCTCAAACAGAGAGGAGAGGACACGGGCCGCTCATGCCGCCGTCCGCCCGCCCGCCCGCCGCTTTGCTCCTCCCACTTTTCGTGCCTGAGATCTGACAGTCACAAGAGGGGGAGAGGACGCCGCAAGCATCAATTGTAAGCGCCCCTCCCAAAATGGCCAGCGCCTCATAGGAGACTGTTATTAAAGATACTAGAGGAGGCTCCTCTAGTATCTTTAATACCTGTCTCCTCTGAGGTGGTGGCCATTTTGGGAGGTACGTTTTCAATTGAAGTTTGCAGCATCCTCTCCCCCCTCCTGTGACAGTGTCAGAAATCGGGTATGAAAAGGGGGCAGAGCTACACAGGACTACCACAGGTCACAGGAGAATGCTCTGCAACAGCTCCTGTGATTGGTAAGTTAGGGAGAGTGAGTAAGAGAGAGAAAGTGGGTGTGTGTGGGTGTGTTGGTGTGTGTGTGTGTGTGTGTGTGTGTGTGTGTGTGTGTGTGTGTGTGTGTGTGTGTGTGTGTATGGGTATGTATGTATCTGAGTGTGTGTGTATCTATGTGTGTGTGTGTGTGTGTGTGTGTGTGTGTGTGTGTGTGTGTGTGTGTGTGTATGTGTGTCCCTGTGTGTGTGGTCATTATGTGTAAGCGGTGCGTCCCTACTATTGGAGGCATATATAAGCGCCACCGCTACTGTTCACATGATTTATTTATTTGTTTTTAATATATATATATTTATGTTTTACTTTGTGGCAGGAGAGGTACTTTGCCACCTGTAAGCTACACACAGGGTCCTGGGGGTGGATGGGAAGTATGGATGCCGAGGCCAGGTCTTATAGGCTTCTTAGCCCAAGAAGCTGCTTCATCAGCTAGCACCTAGCGGCTGGGTATAAAGTAGAGTCTCTCCCATGAGTCAGGGCTCCTGAAGACAGTTAGTTGTCCAGGTGATAGGCCTGCTAGGGACAGTGGGATCCGGAGGGCTGGGCCACTAGTGTCAGGATGCCGGGACTTGAAGGGTTCCTTATTAAGTAAGAGGGAGTGAGGCAGGGCCTAACCTCCCTGGTAGTTTATACTAAAGACAGTGATCTTTGTTTTATGTATATCTTTGTTTTTGAGCTACCTGAATAAAAGGTATTTGTTGTTTTTGCTCAAGCCTGGAGTCGGTCGTTGGTGGATTTTTGTAGCAGAGCACATTCTAGCAAGTCTCCTGTTACTATATATATATATATATATATATATATATATATATATTTATTAGTGAGGAGGGGGGCTGCCTATTTTGTCAGTCCCCACAATTTCTGATGGCAGCCCTGCTTGGAGGTGTCCATGACACCCATGCAGTGGGAACAGAACCTGTGGTGAGCTCAGCGAGCCACCGAGCCCACAGCATGGTGAGTACAGTGGCCTCTTTGCGCTCGCCCCACTGCCGGGATACTGGTGGCCAGGATGCCGCTGTCAGTATATTGATGGTCGGCATCCCAGCCGCTGGTAAATCATAGTGAATTCAACTGTAATATGTTTAAAAACACACCAAAGCTAATTTACAAATTAAAATACCATTGTTGTTTTGTGACGCAGGCAAGGTTAATTGTGTCTGTAGATGTGCAACAATTTGTAGTGCCTAAAGGAAGGAATTGGTGCATGAGGCAAACAAGCTGGCACGGTGGTTAGCATATAACTGCCTCACATCACTGAATTCATGAGTTAAATTCTTGTTATGACCAATCGATGTGGCGTTTGAATGTTCTCTGAGTGTTTGCGTGACTTTCTTCCAGAATTGGGCTGGGATGCTAAAGCAAATCTCTGGAACCGGGCTGGGACCAGTAATGTGTATCTCTGGAACCAGGCTACGACTGGTAATGAATATCTATGGAACCAGACTGGGACCAGTAAAATGAAATGCAGGTCTGTAGTTCTGATAGCTTGACAGGAACTGAACTTGCTAACTGGGCTAAGACCGGTGGACTTGCTGACCAGACTGGAACTGGTGATGCTGGAGACTCGAAGATTTGCTGACCGGGCTGAAACCTATAACACTCAAGACCAGACTGGGACTGGTGGGTTTGCTGATTGGACTGGAACCGGTGATACTGTAGAGCATATTGGAACCAGTGGACTGAGCTATACAATGTTAGACATGTGGTGGTGCAGTAGTTACTTGGCCACATGGCAGCGCCCTGAGGCCAGAGCTGACAGGAGCCACAGTGTGAGAGACACCAATGCAGCCTGCAGCTTCATTGTGCAGGCACTGACTACAGACAGCGCTGGAGTTACAGGCAGCAGTTAGAAAGCAGCGGACCCCCAGAAATCCATGTAAACACTGCGACAGGACCCGGATTGGTAAGTGTCGCGGTCTAGGTCCAGGGCAGATACTCTGAGCCGTTACAGACCTACTTTCAACCCAGGTTAGGGGATCCTTGAGAGAGGGACCACTTTTTTGGGGAGGTTGCCACTTCTTGAGTAACTCTAGGCCTGGGGCTGGTTTTCACATAACATGTGTCTCCCTGCTATGGTGTAAGCTCCTTGTGCTGTTTTTTTTTTTTTTTTGAATAGAGTATGTTTATTCAACAAATTATTATCGGTACAGACATTTCAGTGTACACTGGAATACAAAGTTGGCGTTATCCATTATTCTGAACAAATTATCTCCCCGATCGCTAGGAGTAAGAGGAAACATTTTTGAATTGTACAATCCCAGTGTCTGCCAAACCCGCAATACACATTATTTCTGATGTCTGTAAACAGATTGTCATCAACATACATAACATTTTAAATTTTCTCCCCGATTCCCAACTAGTAGGCTTTAGTATAACCTGCAAAAAAAAAAAAAAAACGAAAACAAAGTTGAAACTAAACAAACCAACACAAAGAAAAACTAAAAGCATAATAATCCTAAATCGACACAACTATGTAAGATGAGGTACATCAGCACTGCGCATTAGCCCGGCTCAGCATCGCAAGACCTGGAGAGCGCACCGCCATTAGGGCTCAATGTAACCCAATCTTAAGACAGGGGAGGAATATGCAGAGTCAATCCAAGGGGACCATATTTTCTCATATTTAGAAGTGGCATTATGTTTCATATATACATAGCGGTCTTTCAAAAGGGTATCATTCACCAGGGCCTTAAAGGCAGATAACGAAGGGGAATGTGAGGCCATCCACGTCCGTGCAATACACACCTTGGCCAGGGCGCAAATACTGCGAGCATAGAGTCCCTCCCACATAGGCCCGGAATCATAACCTCCCACTCCCAAAATACAGAATCGCGGGGTCAGCATGCCAACCTTGTGCTGGTTACTTGAAAAACAGCTGGATCCCACACCGGTTTTCCCCCCAATTTACAGCCCCATACCAGGTTCAAAAGTCTGGGGCTGGTTATGGATTTAGGGGGGGTCTCCACACCATTTTTAACTGTTTTGTTGATTTTAACCCTAAGAAGCACTGCACAGATCAAAGTGATCTATAAAGTGCTTCTCCCAAACTCATCTGCCTTAGGCCGGTCTATTATTGGGATGGGTATTTTCATTGGTTTTTGCATAATTTATCCGTGTAAAGGGTACCAATAAATATTTTTTCATCTTTACTTACTGTTTTATTGAATTTTGAAAGCATTTAACTTACAAAGTAAGTGAAATGTCTTATTGTCTTTCTTCTCTCTTTCTGTATATAACGTGGGGGTTAAGGCCCCCATACACCAATCTACTGGTCGCCTGATCCTCCAATCAGTTTGGAAATGCCGGTCGTAAATGCCGATCAGCAGCCATCAATGATCTGTCAAAGAATCAGCGATATTCTCTATGAAAAAAAATGACCAATTTGTTAATCACGATCCAGTAAACAACAACTGGGATGACTGAATTGCAACAATCCGTCGCTGGTGTATGGGGCCCTTAACTCAGATTTCTGATGTTCACGCAATTGATCTGATGCTGTGTCTTTGCAGGGGGGTCACAAACACCAGGTACAGCTGAAAAGACCCCTTCTTGTACTGAAGTGGCGTGGCCTCGCACCCTGTTTCATCACTTTGGGGGTGCTGGGCTGCCCCCAGAGTTTTGTGTGGCAGGCGGCACTGCTCCTACACTGTGACAGGAGACAAGTGCTGCATGCAATCTTTTTACTTAAGATACCTCCTGTGGCTTTTACATATTTTAGCACAGCTTCTGCATTCTGGGCTAAAGGGTCTACCTCAGCATCAGCCCCTAAATGTGACTATATCCGGAGATCAGCCCTGTGTCCTCATAGCAGGGCAGCAAAGACAAACAGCTCAGTATGTTGATATAAAGACATAAAGAGCCGGATGTAATGACGCTCAAGTTTGGCGCGCGTGCAGGATGCTGGCTGAAGTCAGACTTTTTTTAAAAGGACAATCACTCACAAGGCAAAGGCATGCCTTGCAAGTGTTTGTCTGAGTTCGGCCTGCATCGCGCACGGCCACCGAACTTGGGTGTCATTACATCCGTCCCAAGGCATCTTGGAAGTAAAAGGAATTTATTTAGACAAAGGGTCAGGAGAGCGTATAGAACAGAGATTTTCAACTCGCAGCATCCTGAACAGGATTTAAATATTGCCAAGGCACACTCAAATATAATGGTGATGCATGGTGCAGTTGTGTGTCCTAGGATGTCATGACACAGCTTCTCCATAGGTAACGCCGGAGCCACATCTGAGAAATCCAGAAGAGCCCAACACTGCCCGGGCCCAAAATTAGAACTGGCTCTGCAACCACTAAACCCACCAGTATTGATCGTTCCAGGGCCTCAGTAGCGGCAAAACACTGACTGCCTGGCTGTGCTTCTGTGGTAGAGATGAGCGGATTCGGTTTTACTCAGATTTACTTGGTTCTCAAAACGGCATCTGATTGGCTATCCAAAACACATGATATCCATGAGCCAATAAGATGCCGTTTTGAGTAAAGCCGAGTAAAACCGAATCAGCTCATCTCAATTCTGTGGCGGCACACCTGGAGACTGCTCAGGGCACACTAGTGTGCCACGGCACAGTGGTTGAAAAACACTGATATAGAAGATAATAAATTCTTCATTCTTATATCCATAATACCAGCATCTCAGGGGTATATTTATGAATCTGGTTTGAACTCAACATTTAAAGTGTCCCTAATATTACATGCAAAACACACAAGACTCAGCACTAAATAATAAATATTAGTGTTACTTTAAATTTTGAGGTCAAACCCGCAAGAAGCGACGATTTTCAATTACGCCACTTCGTAAATATCCCTTCGTGTGTGAAATCTATAGTGTGGATCACTGAGTTTACCACTTATCGGATACTGCACTGTAAATGATTATCGCTGCATAACCTTTGGCTGTTATGCTATGCATTTCTTAGAATTAAATTCTTACATGTTTTATAATGCTGGTAGAGTACAAAGTCCTTTTACAGTAATCATGTAATATACAATATACAATGTATGTCAGAGCAACCTCTACACAGGCAACTTGTTATCCAATGTTATCTATCTACAATGTTGATGCTTTTCAAATCCAATTGAATGTGTATTTGAAATAAATCTTAACCATTACTGTATGTTAAATATTAACTAGTTACACTTTGTAGTCACATAAAATTATACTGTATGCAGGACCATAATGACCATTGTATAATGATAAAGTATGTTATGAACAACTGCATTAAAAAGGTCTTCAAACTGTTTTACCACTTGTGAGACATCTAACATGTACATGCAACTGGTTGCTACCATTTGGACTAACAGCCGGTACAAAGCTGGTAATTCCACAAATGAGACAGCAGTAATTTCTTTTGGAAGTCATTGGCATATATATTGCAACGAAGCCCGGCACTCGCGTATTGCAACTACAGATTGCCACAGTGTCCTAGTCGTGCAGGGATGTCTCTGTAATTGCATTCATAACAGATGAGATGGCACTCATGGTCTTGTTATATGAAGAATTTTATTTGTCTTTGAAAAATGCACATCATAGACCGACGTTTCATGGTGACTAGACACACTTTTCTCAGGGTGCTATTAAGAAATATTTATATACAGGTTGAGTATCCCTTATCCAAAATGCTTGGGACCAGAGGTATTTTGGATATCGGATTTTTCCGTATTTTGGAATAATTGCCTACCATAATGAGATATCATGGCGATGGGACCTAAGTCTAAGCACAGAATACATTTATGTTTCATATACACCTTATACACACAGCCAAAAGGTCATTTTAGCCAATATTTTTTATAACTTTGTGCATTAAACAAAGTGTGTGTACATTCACACAAATCATTTATGTTTCATATACACCTTATACACACAGCCTGAAGGTCATTTAATACAATATTTTTAATAACTGTGTATTAAACAAAGTTTGTGTACATTGAGCCATCAGAAAACAAAGGTTTCACTATCTCACTCTCACTCAAAAAAGTCCGTATTTCGGAATATTCCGTATTTCGGAATATTTGGATATGGGATACTCAACCTGTAATTATAGCAGTCTCACACTATCCAGTAGCTTATGCACTTAACACACTGCAGGTAATTTGAGAAGTTCAAAATCATTCACAATCAGTATTAAACTAGTTTTGTAGACCTCACTTTCTACCTGCATCTGGATTTATGCCAAGACACAAAGGCAGTGGTGGGCTGGGCCGGCAGCAGGGCCAGATTAAGGGTCCTCCCGGCCCCCCACCCACACACACACACCTGGGAGCGGCGATGTGGAACAGGCAGTAAGTAAGGAAGAACCCCCCGCAGTGTGGGCCCTGCTGGCAGTGGATGGGAGTGGCTCCGGCAGTGGCTGGAAGTTTGGAGCGGCGCAGGCAGTGAAGAAGGAGCCCCATGGAAAGCCCCCCCTAATGAGGACCCTGCAGGGAGAACCTCCAGAGGTGCGGTCACTGTACCCAGTAGGGCATACTCAGCGTCTCAACTGCCACCCAAGATGGCTCCCTGACTGTTCTCGACCGCTTTTTATCAGCCTGACCTCGGCCAGCTCTACCTCTGAGTCCTGGCCCTACAAAATAAGAACAGCCTTAGCCACAATGAACCCAAAAAAGTTAGTTTAAAGTGCAGAGTAGGGTGTGTATTTGTGTTATAGAATATTGAGGAAGGTGGAGGTGTGTGTGTGTGTGTGTGTGTGTGTGTGTGTGTGTGTGTGTGTGTGGGGGGGGGTTATAGAAATAAAGGATATAAGGTGCGTGAGCGGTGTGAGCGGTAGGCATAAAGTGTGTGCATGTGTGTGTTGGGGGGGTGATGCACACAATGTATAGCAAGGGGATCAATTAACAAAATATTTAAGGGGAATACACAAAATGATAATACAGTGTGTGTGTATATATATATATATATATATATATATATACACACACACATTTAAAGGGTTATGATGCACAAAACAATAAATATATCAATATATATGAGAAGGGTGGGGAAGGGGCACTAATTATTAAATATATATGAATGATGGGGTAAAGATGAATATGGAGAGGAGTGGGGGACCACAACATTGATTATACTGTATATACGTGTGTGCAACTGTAATCAAAGAAAGACACACATTAGACACTTACTGGATTTAACCTACTGCTACACACATACACACATCACTTCCTGTGGCAGGGGACATGCAGAGAGTGCTCCCCATTCACAATTGGAGAGGACAGACTGCACACTCTGCCTGTCTCCTGGACATTAGTTATACAGGTTGAGTATCCCATATCCACATATTCCGAAATACGGAATATTCCGAAATACGGACTTTTTTGAGTGAGACTGAGTGTCACAACTGAGGGCCTGAGCTGACGGGAGGCAGCCTCAGTTGTAGGGGCTGAGATGTAACGGAACCTGGGAGGTTGTATCAGACCCCTAGACATGTAAGTAACATGTAGAATAACTGCCCGAAGGCGTGACCACGACAACCAGGATAAAAGTCAATGATGTTTATTATGACAAACTCCGTAACACAGCAGCAGTAAAAGGAAACATAAAAGTCAACAGAGGATAAATACAATTCCTGGGTACTACAGGGTGGCAAGGGCCACAGGCACTGGTAGTGTGAGACAGTTCTTATAATCTTCTAGTTGGAAAGTCCTTACCAGGCCTGACTGTAGCAATGGAGAGAACCCAGGTACCAGCTGATGTTCCAGGAAAGGCTGGGCTGCTGAAGGTAAAACGGCTGCTGTGGATACTGGCTGGAACCAGACTGTTGTTGGTACGGAGTGGATACTGGCTGGAACCAGTTAAATAATAAACGAACTTGAGAGTGATGAAATAATAATGAAGTTTGGAGTTTGAGAGCGGTGAAATAATAATACCGGTGGAGAGTGGTAAACTGCAGAAAAGGACACCGGCCCTTTAAGAGAAGCTATACACTGCTGGAAGCTGGGCTGGAAGCAGGTGATTGTTTGAGAGCGGTGAAATAATAATACCGGTGGAGAGTGGTAAACTGCAGAAAGGACACCGGCCCTTTAAGAGAAGCTGTACACTGCTGGAAGCTGGGCTGGAAGCAGGTGATTGTTGTAGCTGGAAACAGGTGAGTCCAGAATGGATCGGAGAGTCAGGCTACACCGCAGATGGAATGCTGGTGCGGGTCTCTATAGCAGAAGTCTGGAGACAGGAGCTGGAACCTGGAAGACAACCACAGGAGAGAGACAAACTGGAACTAGGTTAGACAACCAAAGCACTTACGCCTTCCTTGCTCAGGCACAGCATACTTATACCTGCAGCAAGGAAGGGGTTGGCTAGGCAATTATGCAAATCAACAATACAGACAGCAGATTGGTGGAAATAATCAGATGACAAAATCCAAGATGGCTGCGCCCATGCAGACACTTGGAGGGAAGTTTGGTTTGTAATCCATGTGAGAATTGAAACAGTAATGGCGACGCCGGCCACAGGAGACAGGAGACGCCACACTGACAAGCGCACATTTAACCACGCGGGCACAGCGGAGGCCGCGGCTGATGAAATCACCACTCTGACATTCTGCATGTGGAAACTCAGGAACAGCGGGATCCGGTCCTGGAACGCTGAGCCAGCCTTAGGAGGCATCTGAAGGGTAAGTAATGGCGTCCAGATACCCGGATCGTGACAGCACCCCCCCCTTTAGGAGTGGCCCCAGGACACTTCTTAGGCTTTAAAGGAAACTTTGCGTGGAAATTTCGGACCAAGGCAGGAGCATGGACGTCTGAGGCATTGGTCCAAGAGCGTTCTTCAGGACCATAGCCCTTCCAGTCAATGAGGTATTGTAACTGACCGTAACGGAAACGTGAGTCCAAAATCTTGGCCACCTCGTACTCGACTCCCCGTTGAGTCTGATATTTGGGAGCTGGAGGAAGTGCGGAATGAAACCGATTCAGGATCAGCGGTTTCAACAAAGAAACATGAAATGTCCTGGGTATTTTCAAGAAGGATGGTAACTGTAACCTGTAGGCAACAGGATTGATGACTTGTTCAATCTTGAAGGGTCCGATGTAGCGAGGTGCAAATTTCATGCTGGGAACTCTCAACCTCAAATTCTTCGTGGACAGCCACACACGATCACCCACCTTGAGTGCAGGAACCGCTCTTCGCTTCCTATCGGCAAACTTCTTATACCTGAATGAGGCTTTAAGCAGGGCTGCGCGGACGTTCCTCCAGTTATTTGAAAACTGACGCAAGGTGACATCCACTGCTGGAACAGAAGTTGCGGGAAGCGGTTGGAATTCTGGGACTTTAGGGTGGAATCCATAATTAATGAAGAATGGTGTAGAAGAAGATGAGGAATGGTATTGATTGTTGTGGCTGAACTCGGCCCAAGGAAGGAGTTGAACCCAGTCATCTTGAGAGGAAGACACATATATACGGAGGAAGGCCTCCAAGTCCTGATTCACCCTCTCGGTTTGACCATTGGTCTGAGGATGGTAAGCCGTGGAAAACTTTAACTTGACTTGGAGGGCTTGACACAAACTTCGCCAAAATTTGGCTACAAATTGTACTCCACGATCCGAGATGATCTCTTCAGGAAGACCGTGAAGTCGGAAGATCTCTTGTATAAACACTTGAGCCAACTTGGAAGCTGACGGAAGACCGGTGAGAGGGATGAAATGTGCCATCTTGGTGAACCGGTCAACTACCACCCAGATGGTATTAAACTTGTTGCAGATAGGTAGATCGGAAACAAAGTCCATCGACAAATGGGTCCAAGGTCGACGGGGAACAGATAATGGAACCAGTTGCCCCGCAGGCGACTGGCGGGAGACTTTGTGTTGGGCACACTTTGGGCAGGAGGCAATAAATTCCATAACGTCCTTCTTCAGAGTTGGCCACCAGTAGGACCTAGAAATAAATTCAAGGGTTTTCTGAATGCCTGTATGTCCAGCAAAACGGGAAGCATGGGCCCAATGCATGAGCTTCTTCCTTAGAACTGGCTTAACAAAACTTTTCCCTGGTGGAGGCGTAGAGTCCATCCCTACCGTGGAGAATGCCAACGGATTAATAATAGGATGCTTGTCTGCAGACTCGGACTCATTTTCTTGCTCCCATGAGCGGGAAAGGGCATCGGCCTTACGATTCTGAGAACCCGGACAGAACTGGAGTTTAAAGTCAAACCTAGAAAAGAAAAGTGCCCATCTGACCTGACGAGGATTCAGACATTGTGCGCCTTTGAGATATAAAAGATTTTTGTGGTCGGTAAGTATGGTGATTGAGTGGGAAGCTCCCTCCAACAGGTATCTCCACTCCTCCAGAGCGAGCTTGATGGCTAGCAACTCCTGATCGCCAATGGCATAGTTGCGCTCAGCTGGGGAGAACTTCCGGGAGAAGAAACTGCAAGGATGTAGATGTCCATCTTTGGCCCTCTGGGATAACACCGCTCCTACTCCAACGGAGGAGGCATCTACCTCTAAGATAAAAGGAGAGTCGGTGTCGGGCTGTTTCAGAACTGGTGCAGAGATGAACCGTTGCTTCAGAAGGTGAAAGGCCTGTGTAGCTTCCTCGGACCACTTGGACGGATTAGCACCTTTCTTGGTTAATGCAGTGATAGGCGCCACGATGGTGGAAAAGTCTCGTATAAATTTTCTATAATAATTGGCGAACCCTAAGAACCTCTGGACCCCTTTGAGGCTTAAGGGTATAGGCCAATTCTGGATTGCTTGGAGTTTCTCAGGATCCATCTCTAGTCCGGAACCGGACACAATGTAACCTAGAAACGGAATGGTTTTAACTTCAAACACACACTTCTCCAATTTACAATAGAGGTGATTGACACGGAGACGGGAAAGAACCTCTTTTACCCAGAAACGATGATCTTCGAGATTATTAGCAAAGATGAGGATGTCGTCTAGATAAACCACGACATGGCGGTACAAGATGTCCCTGAAAATCTCTTTCACGAAGTGCTGGAAGACTGCTGGAGCGTTGCTCAATCCGAAGGGCATGACGAGGTACTCATAATGTCCGTCACGGGTGTTAAAGGCGGTCTTCCACTCGTCACCCTCACGGATTCGGATGAGATTGTAGGCACCCCTCAAGTCCAGCTTTGTGAAAATAGTTGCACCACTAACTCTATCAAAGAGCTCGGTAATCAGGGGTAAAGGGTATCGGTTCTTGACGGTAATGTCGTTCAGACCTCTGTAATCGATGCACGGACGCAGACCACCGTCTTTCTTCTTAACGAAGAAGAAGCCTGCGCCGGCTGGAGAAGAAGATGGTCGGATGAAACCCTTCGCCAGGTTCTCTTTGATGTACTCTTCCATGGAGTGTGTCTCAGGCAGAGACAACGGATAAGTTCGGCCTCGCGGTGGAACCTTCCCTGGAATGAGGTCGATTGGGCAGTCCCATTCTCTATGAGGAGGAAGGATATCAGCAGAGGCTTTACTGAACACGTCCGTGAAGTCTTGATATGGAGGAGGCGGAACATCAGATGACCTGGGGAAGGAAGAACAAACAGGAAGAACTTTGGCTAAACAAGTCTCAGCACAGGAGGGACCCCATGCCAGTATTTGCGTAGTCGTCCAGTCAATTGATGGGTTGTGGAGACGGAGCCATGGAAGGTCTAAAACCACTGGATGTGTGGCTCTTGGAATCACTAAAAAAGAAATATACTCAGAATGAAGAACTCCCACTCTCAGACGAACTGGAAGAGTCCTTAAGGAAATGACTGCGTCAAAAATCTTGCTGCCATCCACGGCAGTCAAAGAGATGGACGAGGACAGTCTCTCGGTGGGTAGGGACCACCGTTTAACATAAGCTTCGGTTATGAAATTCCCAGCTGCTCCGGAATCAAGGAGGGCAATGACGTTCCTGTAACGTTGAGCAATTTGGAGCGACACTGGGAGGTTACAGTCATGAGGAGATGGAGAGGAGATCATTACTCCTAGCCGGCCCTCTCCTTGGCGAGCTAGGATCTGGAGTTTCCCGGACGTTTGGGACAGGCATTGATAGTGTGCGACGGAGCTGCACAGTAGAGACAGAGAGACTCAGAGAGACGTCTTCGGCGCTCAGCGGGAGATAGACGGGAACGACTAATTTGCATAGGCTCATCCTTGGATTGAGATGGTTGACGAGGAGGAGGAGCAGAAGGTTTAGGAGTAGATGATCTTCCTCGCTCGGTTGCTCTCTCTCTGAAACGTAGATCAACCTTCGTGCAAAGAGAAATTAGCTCATCCAACTTAGAGGGCAAGTCTCTGGTAGCTAACTCATCCTTGATGCGTTCTGATAAGCCATGCCAGAATGCAGCATACAGGGCCTCGTCGTTCCATGCCAGTTCGGATGCCAGGATTTTAAACTGTATAAGATACTGTCCCACAGTACGTGTTCCCTGGCGTAAACGGAGAATCTCAGATGAAGCAGATGTTATCCGGCCTGGCTCGTCGAAGATGCGCCTGAATGTAGCTACAAAGTCAGTATAGGAGGATAGCAGGGGATCAGACTTCTCCCATAAAGGTGATGCCCAGTCAAGGGCTGAGCCACTGAGAAGGGAGATGATATAGGCAATTTTGGTACGGTCACTGAAGAAATTGCCAGGTAGAAGCTCAAAGTGGATTTCACATTGATTGAGAAATCCCCTGCAGAACCTTGGAGATCCATCAAATTTTGCTGGCATTGGAAGAAGAAGATGTGGACTGGAAATGGGTAAGGTGGGTGGGGTTACAGCTGGTGTTACTGTAGTGGACGCACCGGACGTGCCAGGTCCACGGAGGGTCGTTTGAATCCCATCCAGCCGTGTAGAGAGATCCTGGAGACAGCGGATGATGTGGCCCTGTGCAGCCTCCTGATGTTCAAGTCGGGCTGCCAGTTCTTGCATCGGCCTGGCCGCTTGATCCTGGTCTCCGGCTGGATTCATTAGGTCAGTGCTTACTGTCACAACTGAGGGCCTGAGCTGACGGGAGGCAGCCTCAGTTGTAGGGGCTGAGATGTAACGGAACCTGGGAGGTTGTATCAGACCCCTAGACATGTAAGTAACATGTAGAATAACTGCCCGAAGGCGTGACCACGACAACCAGGATAAAAGTCAATGATGTTTATTATGACAAACTCCGTAACACAGCAGCAGTAAAAGGAAACATAAAAGTCAACAGAGGATAAATACAATTCCTGGGTACTACAGGGTGGCAAGGGCCACAGGCACTGGTAGTGTGAGACAGTTCTTATAATCTTCTAGTTGGAAAGTCCTTACCAGGCCTGACTGTAGCAATGGAGAGAACCCAGGATCGTACCAGCTGATGTTCCAGGAAAGGCTGGGCTGCTGAAGGTAAAACGGCTGCTGTGGATACTGGCTGGAACCAGACTGTTGTTGGTACGGAGTGGATACTGGCTGGAACCAGTTAAATAATAAACAAACTTGAGAGCGACGAAATAATAATGAAGTTTGGAGTTTGAGAGCGGTGAAATAATAATACCGGTGGAGAGTGGTAAACTGCAGAAAAGGACACCGGCCCTTTAAGAGAAGCTATACACTGCTGGAAGCTGGGCTGGAAGCAGGTGATTGTTTGAGAGCGGTGAAATAATAATACCGGTGGAGAGTGGTAAACTGCAGAAAGGACACCGGCCCTTTAAGAGAAGCTGTACACTGCTGGAAGCTGGGCTGGAAGCAGGTGATTGTTGTAGCTGGAAACAGGTGAGTCCAGAATGGATCGGAGAGTCAGGCTACACCGCAGATGGAATGCTGGTGCGGGTCTCTGTAGCAGAAGTCTGGAGACAGGAGCTGGAACCTGGAAGACAACCACAGGAGAGAGACAAACTGGAACTAGGTTAGACAACCAAAGCACTGACGCCTTCCTTGCTCAGGCACAGCATACTTATACCTGCAGCAAGGAAGGGGTTGGCTAGGCAATTATGCAAATCAACAATACAGACAGCAGATTGGTGGAAATAATCAGATGACAAAATCCAAGATGGCTGCGCCCATGCAGACACTTGGAGGGAAGTTTGGTTTGTAATCCATGTGAGAATTGAAACAGTAATGGCGACGCCGGCCACAGGAGACAGGAGACGCCACACTGACAAGCGCACATTTAACCACGCGGGCACAGCGGAGGCCGCGGCTGATGAAATCACCACTCTGACATTCTGCATGTGGAAACTCAGGAACAGCGGGATCCGGTCCTGGAACGCTGAGCCAGCCTTAGGAGGCATCTGAAGGGTAAGTAATGGCGTCCAGATACCCGGATCGTGACACTGAGATAGTGAAACCTTTGTTTTTTGATGGCTCAGTGTACACAAACTTTGTTTAATACTCAAAGTTATTAAAAATATTGTATTAAATGACCTTCAGGCTGTGTGCATAAGGTGTATATGAAACATAAATGAATTGTGTGAATGTACACACACTTTGTTTAATGCAAAAAGTTATTAAAAATATTGGCTAAAATTACCTTCAGGCTGGGTGTATAAGGTGTATATGTAACATAAATGCATTCTATGCTTAGATTTAGGTCCCATCACCATGATATCTCATTATGGTATGCAATTATTCCAAAATACGGAAAAATCCGATATCCAAAATTCCTCTGGTCCCAAGCATTTTGGATAAGGGATACTCAACCTGTATTCGGTCCACACTCCACTCTATGCATATGCAGTGGTACTAGACAGCCTTGCATCACATTCACACTGCAATGTCGATTGGGGGATGGCACTGAGGGTGGGATGTATTAAAATACATCGCCGCCCCTCGCCACCTACTGCAGTGATGTTGATCGCATATGTACTAACATATGCGATTAACATCGCAATGCAGTGACGGAGGCGATACCTGTGAGGGGGGTATGCGTGGGATCTCTGTCACCTCTCTGGAGTCTCCGGCTGTCCCAGGCGCCTCCTCCCTGCAGCCGGGCAGCGTTAATAGCAATATAGCAGAGGGGAGAGGGTGCTCGGCGGGGTCAGGAGACGGCACAGACGAGGGCAGCAGATGAGGTAAGCATGAGACCGGAAGATGACAGATACCAAGGGGCGGGGGAGAGGGGGAGGACTCGGCAGCTGTGCCCGCGCCCCACACATCTATCCACTAATCACAGTTATGGGAGTATCTAAATACTGAGTGGTGGATGGCTTGTGTATATATGCCCATATGCAGAGTTTTATACATCATGTGGTGCTCCTGTCCTTCTTGATATGTTTGGTTTCATCATCAGTGCCCATCAACTTAGACTTTTTGCAGAAGATGCCCCTGGAAACAGGCGTATTTACACTTACGAAGAACTTTGTAGCCCACAGTTCAGTCAACACACACTAACTGACCTTTATCTGTGTGAGATTGTCCATTACAGCCCAACTATGCTCCTTGAGGTATAAGTGTGGGGGCACTTCAAATGCATATGACCATGAATTTCTTGTTCTTGCACATGCTTGGTTAACGCCCATATATCAGTTGCTTAGCAGTTAGCACAGGTAGAACAACTTGCAAGCATTTTGCCCCCAGACTAAAAGTTGCAAGCTTGCCCATGCACACCGGTTTGGGTAGAAAGACTTCAACATTTGTAAAGAAGCAGAAATCAATGTAATATAATAAAAATCTTTACACAACCAACAATGTCACTTGTTATTAAGGGGTCTATTTACTAAGACTTGAAGAGAGATAAAGCGGAGAGAGATACAGTACCAATCAACAAGCTCCTGTCATTTTTCAAACACAGACTGTGATATGGCAGTTAGGAGCTGATTGGCTGGCACTTTTTCTCAGTCCACTTTATCTTTCTTCAAGGCTTAGTAAATACACCCTTTTATTTTGAAAGAGATGCCTCTAAAGTGTTACAGCGTTGGCCTTTGCGTGTGACATTTGCACTTTTGCACATGTCAAGAGATTCTTCAAGATGTCCACAGACCCTAGACCAGTGGTTCCCAAACATTTTTGAATCACGGCACCCTAGAGTATCAGAATTTTTTTCATGGAACCCCAGGGCCAAACTTTCTTATTGGGAAATGTAAAAAAAAAAAATGTAATTAAGTAAATTGTGTTTATATGTCATATTTAGGTTTAATTGTGTGGTGAGAGAAAGGATTCGCTTCTGTTTGCCCACATATTTTATGATTGGCAACCACCAGCACTGGTTTTGTCTTTTATATTGACCATAAATAATTTGAATTGGTTCTCTATCACCAACCCGTGGCAACCCTGCAAGTGTCCCGAGGCACCCTGGGGTTTGAGAACCACAGTTTGAGAACCACTGCCCTAGACATACATCATCCTGCTACATCACTCCAAAAGCAAGGTATATTGTTTTGCACATCGAGTCTAGCAAATGAGCAGGGGCGGCTTAGAAGAGAGGTGGCCCATTTGTAGTCTACATGCAGGTCCCCTCCTTGCTCTCAGACGGCCCCGGTGAGCAGACTCTGGGACATGTATGTCTGCTAGACAGCAGGTCTCCAGGAACATGGTTCAGATGCCACATTTCCTATCTACTGTACATGTGCAAATCATTTTCCCAGAACTCCGGATGTGTTAGTATAATACATAGGTGCATGGTGTGTGGTATGGACTTCCCTGGACCAGGGCCATCTTTTCATATGGGCTCAATGGGCTCTTGACCAAGGGCCCCAAGAGTATAAGGGCCCTAGACTGATAGCTGAGGGTCCCCTCTTTCCAGGGGTACCCTATTTTTGAAAATCAGCCATGGGGAACTGGAGATATCCGACTTGAAATAAATGGTACCCATCCAAGCCTGTTAATTGCTCTTCCCAGTAAGATATCTCAGGTTCTGTCTGACTTAAGAGTTTTTCTGAGGGTATACTACAAAAGCTGGGACTCTCCACTTTTGGTGGACAGCTTGTCTCTACTATGCCCAGAACCAGAGATATCAGCCTTCAAGCAGCTGGCCCCTGCTCTAGCTCCACACGCCTAATATGCAGTTTTAGATTTTCCTTGGGGAATTGCTCTGGCTCCTGAGCTCTGATCCCTAAGTCCCCAGAACCTCCTGAAAGGTGGGACACTCCAGTTCCTTATACCATTGAAAGCTAAGAAATCTATTTTCAGGAACTTGAGATATCTGCAGTCAAGCAAGCTGCACTCCCACCAGAAAATTATGAATATTAAGCCCACTCCATTATCCACCCCTCCCCTACATATTAAACACCCCCTACCACCCTGGAAGTCATGCACCAGGGCTTCTTCATTCAGCCCAATGCCCCTTCTACAGTTTAGCTCCATCTGTGCAGTAAAGGAGTAATTAGCAGAAATTACTGCTCGAGGTCCTACATGCTGAGTGGAAGATAGAACACCCCCTACCACCTGCGGGACATCAAAGCTGCCGCTAATAGCAACCCCAACCCCTACCACTGGAGGATGGGTAGGGGCCCCAGTGCATTGCGGGGCCTACACTGCTGTTAAGACGGCCCTGCCCTGGACACACTGCACACCCTGTGATCATTATAGATACACCACTGCAACTGACCACCACTTCTTGTTATGCATCTTAATGCATTGCAGAGAAAAGAAAGCTACATTTTATAAAAACCTCACATTATGACTAAAGAGTGTGTGAGTCAGGATAACTAAAGCTTTCATGTAATTTATCAGAAACAAAATAGAGGCAGATCTTTGAGAGAGAGTCTGTATAATATTACACATGTGAATCATTGGAGGAGCAGAGAAAGGCAGAAGGCATAAAAGCCCTTGAAGAGAACCATTCCCGCGGAACTGCTGAAAGAGATGTGTGCAGCGATGGACTGGGGCTCATAAACGGCAAAGGCCCCCCTAAATAGACATTAGGAAAATAGTAGTTCACACATATCCCCTTCATCCTGTTCTTCTTCCACACAAGCATGCTCATTGGGCCTAATTCAGACCTGATCGCTCGCTAGCAGTATTTTAGCTGTGCAATTGTGCGATTGCATGTGCAGCCGAGCGGTACAAAAAGATCTTTTGCAGTTTCTGAGTAGCCCAGGACTTACTCAGCCACTGCGATCACTTCAGCCTGTCCGGGCCCGGAATTGAGGTCAGACACCCGCCGTGCAAATGCATGGACATCCCTGCGTTTTTCCAACCACTCCCTGAAAATGGTCAGTTGCCACCCACAAATGCCCAATCTCCTTGCGATGGGCTGTGCGAATGGATTCTTCATAAAACCAATCGCACAGAAACGATCCACCTGTACCCGTGCACTGCGCATGCGCATTGCGGTGCATACGCATGCGCAGTTCTGACCTGATCGCAGCGCAGAGAAAAAAGCTAGCATGCAATTAGGTCAGAATTACCCCCATTGGGCCTAATTCAGACCTGCTTGTAACCCTGCAAAAATTTTGCAGGGCTACGATCAGGCACACTGACATGCGGGGGAACGGCCAGCATGTCAGGCCCACCCCCTCCCCCCGCAGAAGTACAAAAGCATCGCACAGCGGTGATGCTTTTGCACTTCAGGAGTAGCTCCCGGCCAGCACAGCTTTTGCGTGCTGGATGGGAGCTACTCGTCACTGCCTGGGTCGCAGCGGCTGTGTGCGACGACATGCAGCCGCTGAGGCCCGCCCCCCGCACGGTCCGGCCATGCCTGAGTTGACTGGACCGCGCCCACAAAACGGCGGGCAAACGCCGCCATGCCGCCTCCTCCCGCCTAGCGACCGCCTCTGTCTGTCAATCAGGCAGAGGCGATCGCTAGGCAATGACAGCCGTCGGCTGTCAGCCATGCGCCGGCGCATGCGCACTGCTGACCTGTTCACTGCACTGAACGGCAGCATGCGATCAGGTCAGAATGACCCCCATTGTCCATTATGTCCCAATAACCATCTTTACTTGTACTGCTCATCCCCACCTGTGCAGATGATGGAGAAATGGTGGAAGGAGGCAAAGAGCCTTCTCTGTGAGGATAGTGTGAGAAATGTCAGACTCACACATAGCTAACATGGGCACACCTAGACTCACCTCAGAGATTTGTGAACACACAGGTTGTCCTTCAGTCTTAATGTTCTTTAGGCACTGATTTGTCACTTTTTAAGGTGATACCTCTACCTCTTTTTTTAACATTGTGAAAGATTTTGATATCTGGTGCCCTTTCCTAAATGTTCTGCCCCCTGGACCAACTTTAGTAGATGTTGTAGTACTATCATGACTGACAGCAGCCACAGCACTTGTACTTGGTTGCTGCTTCTGCTCTACCATCACTTGATCTTGATCCATATACATTCAGTGCTTATATTTATGAACACATTGGGCTATGACACCAATTGAGCTTTATTGAACACACAAGTTGTACAAAACAATAAAAACAACTTTTTTGTTTAACTTTTTTCACAAATGGCAACTCACACTGTGGAGTCACAGGGGTAAATTTACTAAGATGGTAGTTCTATTTAAGATGGGATGTTGCCCATAGCAACCAATCAGATTCCAGGTATTATCTTCTAAAAGGTGCTAGATAAATGAGAAGTAGAAGCTGATTGGTGCTGTGGGCAACATCTCATCTTAAATAGAACTCCCATCTTAGTAAATTTACCCCACAGTGATTATATTTACGTGAACGAAGTGGGGTACAGCACCTACAGCACAGTCAAGTTGTACAAAAAAAAAATCACAAATGACAACTTGCACTGCGGAGTCAGAGTGCTTATATTTATGTGAACACAGTGGGAAATGGCACCTACAGCACACAAAAGTTTTCACCCAAAACTTTTGTGGACACCATCGTGCACTGTGCACCAAAAAAGGGTTAATGCTGCTGCCCTGTTTAGGAGCTCTGGATTGCAATGTATACTAGGCAGTGATAAAAACAACACCAGTGTGCACCAAGGGTTAATGCTGCCCCTGTATTATATTTGCTCTGGCTGCACTGCAGGCAGTGACAAAAAAAACCCCACCAGTGTGCACCAAGGGTTAATTTGCTGCCCTATATGGAGCTTTGGACTGCAATGTAGGCAGTGACAAAAAACACCAGTGTGCTGTACGCCAAAGGTCAATGCTCAGCAGCACCAGTGAAACAAACTAAGGGATATATGTACTAAGCAGTGCTAAAAGTGGAGAAGAGAGCCAGTGGAGAAGTTGCCCATGGCAACCAATCAGCATTGACGTTACATTTATAGTTTGCATACTATAAAAGTATACAGAGCAGCTGATTGGTTGCCATGGGCAACTTTTCCATTGGCTCACTTCTCCACTTTTATCACTGCTTAGTACATGTCCACCTTGTAACTTCCTGCACTATAAAAAAATAATAAACAATAATTGACTAACTGCCTATCCTGTATCTAGCTCTGCCAATATTAACACTAGAGCCAGATTGGAATGGAGTGGACAGATAGGTCAGTCATCAATTTCACCAGCACAGACCGTCGGCATACAGCTCTTCAGCGATCCTGTGTGAAATGGCACCTGAATCACTATGGGAAGGACTTTTGGAGCCCAGTGGAAAAACCTGAGCGATGGCTCGGATTCCCTCTTATCTTGGAGTTTCGGGTGGGCTCGGTTCTCAGAGAAATGAGACAGCTCATCTCTATTCTAAACCCCGATAATTAGCAAAGCCCCCGTGTGTTCATCCTAACAGAACTATATTGTCCAGATTTTAGCAGTATATAAAACTTGCACCATACATCACTTTGATGCGGGGGTGGGCAGTTTAAGGAATCACATCATCATGCCAACCTACCTCTGTAAAATGACATAATTGATTGAATTGTACCACGAAGAGGTAATTACATGATTTGCCAAGAATGGAGTCATCATGCCCCCTTGTTCCCAGATCCACAGTGACCCTGCATCTCCTCTCCGAGAACTCTCCCAATGAGACTGAGCAAAAGTAGCTTGTCACGCAGAGGCAGAACTCTGGGAGGCAACGGAGTCAGCTGCCGCCGGGCTCCTGCTTTGAAGGGGGGCACCTCTCCTCCTGTTCTTTGTGTTCAGCAACATTAATCAATTAAGTTAATTGACAGCAGCCGGTATCTCTTCCGTAGCCGACTTCCCCACTAGTCACTACACCCAGGGCTGTTTCTAGCCAATTTGGCTCCCAGTGCGAGATTTAAAAATGTGCCCCCCCATGACATTAAAAAATGTGCCCCCCCCACACACACACACACACACCTAGATAAAAAAAACATGCACGCGCACCCGGCAAGGGGGCGTGGTCTCATCTAAATGGGTGTGGCCTCATTTAAATGGGCATGGCCTCGTCTGAAAATACTACCTCACAATCCAGTTTTTGACCCTGCTCCAACAGATCACGACCACCACAGGAAAAAAAAATTCTACCATATTAAGCCCCACACAGTAATGCCCCCTGCACCATATTATGCCACACACCGCAATGCCCTTGATACATTAAATCCCCACACTCCCCATTTCACACATTACGGCAGGTGTCCCCTTTACACATTGAGAGAGAGAGAGAATACTTACAGAGGCGATTACCGCTCTTCGGCCCGCCTCACCAGTCGCTCCTCGCGCCGGCCTTTCCCTCTTCCTAACTTGGATCCCCCTCTGTACTCCGCTCGGGGGTGGGGGGTTTCGCGGAGTGACGGGGTTGCGTCGTGACGAAACGACGCAACCGCGTCATTCCGTGAAACTCCGCCCCCCGAGCGGATTACTCGGGGAGAAATAGGAGGGGAAGTAGGGAGCCACAGTTAGTGCCGCGGCGGGCGCCCAGTGCGGTTGCACTGCTCGCCTGCCCCAAGAAACGGCCCTGACTACACCTTACAAATCACACCCTCTTTATTATAGATACACTGGAAGCAGACACCTTACTGATGAAGCTATTTGCTCCTATAAATGAAGCATGAGAATTCTAACTATATGAAGTTATTTCTCTGACAATTACACGTAACTTTATATAGTTAGAATTCCCATACTTCCTATGCAACAGCAGATATCTCTATCAGTAAGGTGCATGCTACCAGTGTAAAAGGTTGTGGGTTCTAATCCTGGGTATGACACTTGCAAATTAATTGTCAGAGAAATAATCAGCATTGTGAGTGACTAAGCAGATCTATGTAGTGTGTGGCTGGACCCCT
This sequence comes from Pseudophryne corroboree, assembly GCF_028390025.1. Taxonomy (NCBI): domain Eukaryota; kingdom Metazoa; phylum Chordata; class Amphibia; order Anura; family Myobatrachidae; genus Pseudophryne; species Pseudophryne corroboree. The sequence continues at coordinate 551,377,258 of NC_086447.1, read as the reverse complement.
ACATAGATCTGCCTAGTTGCAACGGTTTTGTAGTAGCTTTATATAGTTACAATCTGCAGGCTTGCTATATGCAGGAGCAAATATATATATATATATATATATATATATATATATATATATAGGGACACCACTAGTTTTCTTGCCTCCGGGCAACTGGGACAAACTTACCCCACTGCTTGTCAGTACAATCCATCATCATAGGTTTACACTACAGACAGGATCCGGTCATGTGACAGGCGCTCCGGATCCCAGCGGTCACCATGCCAACGCTGGATTCAAAAGCATTCACAAGCCCGACAGTTGGCATGCCGACTAACAGGGACTATTCCCACTCGTGGGTGTCCAAGACACCCATCGAACGGGAATAGAACCTGTGTCGAGCGTAGCGAGCCACCGAGCCCGCTGTGTGGCAAGTGCAGCAAGCATGCAAGGGGCTCAGTTGCGCTCTCCACCCCCACCCCACCCTCCCGTCGGCATTCTGCTGTTGGGATTCTGGGATCAGTATGTTAACCACTGTTAGCCTCAGCTCCGGTCTCACCTACCCAACCCCTACAGACATGTTTAGAGTGAAATATGGGCATTAAAATCTATCAAGTTAATTTCCCCAGGATTGCTGTATCCTGAAAGTGTTTCAGGGCTACCAAATTATGTTCTATGAAAGAGAAACACTAATCTCGGAAGTATACTAAAACAATGGAGCAATAATGCAAATCGCAAGACGTAAGAGTAAAAAATATATATTCTGCAGTTCTTCCACATCATTTTTCAAATGATAAAAATCTCCAGATGAAGAAAGATTCCTGTTCTATATTCTACTTTTACTTCTGTAATTAAATGTGCAAATATAATTGTTGTTAATACAGATCCAACCTTGGAATGCTCAAAATCCATCAAAAATGGCATGTCACAGCAGTCATTTCAACAGGCAGTAATGTATTGCAGTTACACAACCACAACAGCCATACTCATTGTGATCACAGGGCAGAGAGCTCTGATTTCCTTTTGGGCATAGCATCATTTTTTCCATTCAGAATAGATTCTTTCCACAGGACATTAAAGTGTAATTCACGAGAGGATATGCCCTCTTTTTAAAGGGCTTACGGAATGTGTTGGCACCAGTACAAACATGCTGCTGTGTACAAAACGGAAACCCGACACAGCAACGCATTAATTTCATTAACACGCTAATTGTTCCACTAACAGACACTCTTGATTTCTTTGAGCAGCCACTCAAGACAAAAGCAAATGTATTGATGTCTTTAATAATACATGTGTTTTAACATTGCAGGGACCCCAGTACAGAAAATGCACATTAGTTATTCTGGACGTACAGCGCTAAGATTTTTGATAGCCAGCATGTTTTGGAGGAGTGCCAGCAAATAGCATGGCTGCCAAAAGTCATGTCTTTTAATAGACAAGAGTGTAATTAATGCAAGGGAGTGAAACAGGACTGATAAGCTTTTAACGCTGGAAGTTCATAATCCTTGCTCAGCAACTGCTTGGCAATGTTTCATTTTTTAGTTACAAGAGTAGAACTAGTTCATTGCTAACTCTTTAGTCTAATCCTGTGCGTAGGGCAAATGTTGCTTTATATCAGTATTAATTTCACATAAATATTCTTTACAGGATACTCAGAAAATGTAAACATTCCTATGATAAGTGAGAGGATGGGGGGTGGGTTCAGCCTCCATCCGGGCTCCATCCTCTAGAGCAGAGGTTCTCAAACTCGGTCCCCGGGAGCCCACACAGTGCATGTTTTGCAGGTCTCCTCACAGAATCGCCAGGGAAATAATTAGCTCCACCTGTGGACCTTTTAAAATGTGTCAGTGAGTTTTTAATACACCTGTGCACCTGCTGGGTTACCTGCAAAACATGCACTGTGTGGGCTCCCGAGGACCGAGTTTGAGAACCTCTGCTCTAGAGCCAGAAGCGATGAGCAGTGACACTAGTAGATCTCTGTGCTAGACTCTACATGCAGATCTCCAGGAAAATGGTGTGGCGGCCATTTTCCCAGCAATTTACTTACTTACGCATGTGCAAAACGGTGAGATAATGGCCACAACACCATTTTCCCGGTGATACAGCAGAACTGCTGCTGTCGACTTTAGACTCCGAATAGTAAGTATTGAATAACATGGGTGCACTCATGCCTAGGATGTATGTAGGGGTCACCGCATCAGATATCGCATGTGCAGTCACATGTGCATGTGACTGTCCGGGTCCGTACCCGGAAGAAGAATTATAGTATATGCTACTGTATTACACTACTTCAAGCTCTTTGCTGGGACGGCCTGTTGTTAGGACTTGTGTCCTTGCAAGAGAACAGTGCTAAATGTGAGCAAAAATTTTTTTTTTTTCGCTTTGCATATGAAGGGATATGATAAATTGGGCCTATAGAGGCCTATTTATCACTAGTAGCTCCATCATAGCAAAATAAGTCATATTTTGTTACTGCTTTTCCAGCAATAAAAAATGATTTATCGTTGTAATTTAACAAAACAGTATGATTGAGACAGAGGAGGGATACTTTGTGCCACTGTAATACTCTCCAGAGTGGCAAGAGTTTACTTATTGCTTCCTGGACCAGTTTTTGTAGATGTTTGCGTTCATCAGTGTATGAGAGACATGGAATACATATACATGCAGTGTACTAATATGCATTTACTGTCAAATTACTTTGCAGCCAAGCTGGGAAACACAGGTGCTTTGCTATCACTCCCCAATGCTACTCATCAAGCAGCAGCACATTATTATTTTTCCTGGCTCTTTAAACTAAAGTTCACTCTCAGGCTTAGCATGCAGCATTATTAGAAAAGATAATTCAGAGCCAATCAATATAAAGAGAAGGATGTACAATGTATCATCTCGCCTCTCTACTGGGACAGCTGTACCAATACAGAGCTGCACCTGCGAAGAAGTGACTTCCGGGTTTATTATCTAGGAGTCCTCATGTGCATGGGGCAGTGCATGCGCAAGCCACATTAACTGGATCCCTCTCTGGGGAGCTTCTTCTAGAATGATGCCTGTAGGCTTCTACAGGCAACACATCTATAGATGGCATTGGCCATTGGGCAGAAGCTCTGTGAAGTTCTGATTTTGGGAGCTCACCCATATGGACAAATCACTGCCCCATAGGATTCTGGGGCTCACCCATATGGACAAATCACTGCCCCATAGGATTCTGGGGCTCACCCATATGGACAAATCACTGCCCCATAGGAATCTACTGAGCTTTCTGTATCACGAGTCCACAGCAGATATCTTTCATATCTGTTGCTGACCTCTTTAATATACTTTGCGATCCATATTAAGTATTGCTGTGAAGCTCTATAAGCTGCACTTTTATGAAATTTTAGTACATTTTACTGTTTTTTACATCTGTCCAAAATTAGGAGTCTCAGGTAGATTGTAGGGATGGCCATCGACGCTTCAAAACCATTGATCGCCTCCAGCTGATGTTGAATAGTTTTATCATCGATGGCTGGAATTCAAATGGGTTCCCTTCATCGACGGTTGCCCTGGACCCAATGGTCCACTCCCCTCCCCCCTTACTCAGTGCTGCTCTGTGTGTAAGAGCCGGGGGTGGTGCAAGGCTGCTGATTGCTTAGCCTGTCAAGTCAGCTATAGAGTGATGCGGGGTACCAGCATCCTAGCACACTGTATGTGACATACATACAATGTGCCGAGATACTGATATCGTTGTATAGCTGACTTGACAGGCTCAGCTGTCAGTCAGCAGCCATGCACCACACCCTTCTCTTACACACATACAGTGTCCCAGGATGCCAATCTAGACTCCTCCCCCCAGTCCGTCCCTAAGTCCGAAAGTACCTAAGAACACAGGCTGTCCAGGCACAACCATTGATAAATGGTGCTCCGATGGCCATCTCTGGTAAAATGTGGTTTATAAAACATGTGGTACAGTGATTACACACAAGAGGTTTAATTTGGAGTTAGGAATAGATCTAGCCAGAGGGTACATCTCAGCTAAATCACGTGCTCATCTCTTAATCACTGGGGGATATTCAATTGTTTGAAAAGTCAGTTGGGTGTTTTTTTCCTATCTAATAGACAGGAAAAAACAGACACCCAACCGACTTTTCAAACATTTGAATTCCCCCCATTGAGTTAAAATAAATCTACCCAGTATTTGTAAGCTACACGTAAAAGCAGGCATTATTTTCTTTGCATGTGAAAACAAAATTGCCTTTGCACACATTGCATCACAATATCGATAATGGGCCTATTTCAGATCTAATCGTAGATGTGCAAAATTTAGCACATCTACGATAAGTTTCTCAGACATGTGGGGTACTAGTCCCCCTGTGTGTCTGGCTCTGCCCCCCACCGCACGGGTGCAAAAGCATTGCATGGCAGCGATTTCTTTTGCACTCGGCGAGTAGCTCCCTGTCTGCACAGATCCTGCGTCCTGGGTCGCAGCGGCTGCATGAGACATCACACAGCCGCGCAGCCTGCACCAGCAACGGTCCAGACACACCTGCATTGTCCGGACCACACCCCGCCAATGGCGTTCTAAAGCCGTTGGCACGCCCCCTCCCGCCCCACGACCGCCAATCAGGCAGAGGCGATCGCAGCCCTGAGATGCTTCTAGCATCTCACTGGGCTCCCAGGGTGCGCGTGCGCACTCCACAAACAAATTCAGACTGCGATCGCTGCCGCTGCAGCGATCCAGTCTGAATTACCCCCATTGTATGATAATATAGAACACTCGCTGGGGATGACACATGGAATTGTACCGGTGCAATAGCTTGCTCTGTGTTACTTTGTTTCAGCAACCAAAATTAGTTTCCATTAGGCTCATTTTCAACCATTTTTAGTGTACATCCGCAACATAAATTGTCTTTTGTGACAACTTGCCCCTACTTTTAAAGAAGTGGGGAACATCATTTTCCTACCTACAGTACTTTCTGTCTGTTTATTGGTGGCGTAAAGCAGACCTCATACTCAGTGGCTGAACTTACACGCTGCCGTCCAGAGTTTGGGTTCTTTTAATGCCATCATGAAGGTTTAATCACTCATAACTTTCAATGGGGTGCCTCCTGTCCACTCCGTAGGCTTCCCCTAACCACACATTTATATTTACCATGTTTTACAAGTTTTACCCACTGAGGATTGCTACCCACTGGTGGATTTACCTGTAAATGTAACAGCCTGTTTTTTATGTTTTCACTCTATGGATCGAAGAAGATAAAAGTATAAATGTGTACAAAAACATTTAAATAGCCGGTTTCATTGCATACTTGGGTATGAACCTAATATTGGTCACATAGTGCATATCTTCTGCTCAGCCCGGGATGAGAGAAAAAAGATAATTGTCCAAACTGGCTACTTATGTGGGGTGCAAATTTTATGCAAGATTCATCCATTTATTTCTTGGGCTGAGTGTCCAGACCATTCCTAAGTCCCTGGGGCTTGTTGGTCAATTGAGATAAATAAACAAAGTCCATTCCTACTCGGGGCCGTCTTAACAGCAGTGTAGGACCCTGGGCACAGCTTTGATGTCCCGGGGGTGGTAGGGGGTGTTCTATCTTCTGCTCAGCATGTAGCACCTGGAGTAGTAATTTCTGCTAGTAATTACTCCTTTACTGCACAGATAGGGCTAAACTGTAGAAGGGGGCATTGGGCTGAATGAAGAAGCCCTGGTACATGACTTCCACGGTGGTAGGGGTTGTTTAATATGTAGGGGAGGGGTGGATAGTGGAGTGGGCTTAATATTTATAATTTTCCAGTGGGAGGGCAGCTTGCTAGACTGCAGATATCTCAAGTTCCTGAAAATATAGCTTTGAAAGGGAGAAAAAAAAACTAGATAGTCCCACCTTTCAGAAGGTTCTAGGGACTTGTGGATCAGAGTTCAGGAGCCAGAGCAATTCACCAAGGAAAATCTAAAACTGCGTATTAGGCGTGTGGAGCTGGATAAGGGACCAGCTGCTTGAAGGCTGATATCTCTGGTTCTGGCCATTGTATAGACAAGCTGCCAGTGTCCACCGAAAGGGGAGAGTCGCAGCTTTTGGAGTATACCCTCAGAAAAACTCTACATCAGACAGAACCTGAGATATCTGCCTGGGAGGAGCAATTAACAGGCTTGAATGGGGACCACTGCTTTCAAGTCGGATATCTCCGGTTCCCCAGGGCCAATTTTAAAAAATCTGGTACCCCTGAAAAGAGGGGACCCTCAGCTATCAGCCTAGGCCCTTATACTCTTGGGGCCTTTGGGCAAGAGCCCATTGAGCTCATACGAAAAGACGGCCCTGTTCCTACTGCACTTTTCAATGCGCCATGTAATGACATCATCACTAATATTTCTTGGGTAATGGGGTCTAACACATTACTTTGGCAATGCTTTAAGTTAACTGCCAATATTCCCTATCACAGCATGTGTGGGCAGCAGAGTAATGCCACTTTTATGCACATCACACACCACGCATTAAGGCTGAAATATCATATTTCCGTAACAAGAGAAAAATAAGTTACAAACAATAAATCATTCTTATTCCCATAGCTATACTATGGAAATAGGAACTACTAGTAGTGAGAAACCGCCTGGTTCTGATTTCCAGACACTATCAAAGAGAAACATAAAAGTCTATCCCAAGGGAGCATTTTGAAGCATAGAAACATCTACAATTGATGCACTAATACAAGTTCCAAAACACAACAGTGAGTGCTCAGTTTCTGCTTTAGCCTCAGTATGCAGGAACAATGCTTATATTCTATTATAGTATGCTCATGTTTTATTGAAGTGCAATGTGAAATCTTTTCTGCATCTATCCAGCAATCTATTACCAACCAGTCCTAACCACAGCGACTATACAAGATCTGGAACACTTACGCGTTTCATCCATCAGGACTATCAAAGAGTAAAAGTGTCAGAAGAAGGATCCAGGCCTTACCATGTTTATCTGTATCCAGTGGTTGTCAGATGTGCTAATAAACAAGTGTTTTTATTGTGAGTTTGTTACTTTTATTTAGTTAAAACTTAAAAAACGTGGTGACTCAAGGCCCATACACACTTGACGATAAAATGAACGACGTCGTTCATTTCAGCCCTCATCAACTACGTCGCTCATTATATCGTCAAGTGTGTATGCATCCGACGACCACCGATGCGCGGCCCCGCGGGACGTTAACGACCCTCGCTTATCTGTGGAGCATGTATGCTCAATTTCCACTATGGTCGTTACCGACCAGAGACGTCGTTGAATGTGTATGGTGTGAAAGACCAACGACCAACGACCAAGCCACTGTTCACCAGCCCTGTTCCCAGCTCATTATTTTAATAAACTGTTCAGCTTGGATGCTTCAACGATGAATGGTCTTTGGTCTTTGGTCGTTGGTCTTTGGTCGTTGGTAGTGTGTATGCTCATGTCGTTTGCTCAGCTGTTCAAGGGAAGTTCAAGGGAAGTCGTTAACGACGGTCGTTAACGACGTGTGCATCGTCAAGTGTGTATGGGCCTTTATACAATTTGTTGGGAGCTTTCCTGAGGGATGTGGAATAAACTAGTCTCTCTTAAAACATACACAGATAATCCAGATATTTACACATTTTTGGTACGAGGCCAGCTGCATCCTTAATTGTATACTTTTGTGATAATTTTTGCACAAAGAGCACTTCTTATCTCTCTTCACATATATATATAATATACTAGCGCAGTGCCGACCCATTGTTGCAGAGTGATTATTAATTTTATTCAATTATAAAAAAAAGTCTTTCCCATTTTTTAGTTCACTCATCTGTCTTAACATCTTCTGTAGTAAAAATTAAGTTTTATTTTCTTGTTGTTTACCGATTCTTTCAGTCTGTAAATACTTTGTTGTGAACCACATTACGTGTCATCAGTGGCAGGCTTGGGGGGAAGTGTGCCAACTGCCCCTCCAGGGCAGTACAGTTCTGCATCTCTAGGGTTGCTGGCACAACCAGCAGCAACTACCCACAGACTTGGACTGGCCCAGGTGCTTCAGAGCTCCTCAGTCGCGCAAAGCCTAAATAATCACAACCCTGACTACAGTGACAGAGACCAGCCATGTTCACTTCTCAGCTGTTGCAGACATCCAGGGTAAGGTGAGGGGTGGGAGGAGTTGGAAGAGTTCAAACGCAGACGATGCGACTCAAAACATGGCGGGTAGCTGCCTGCCATCGCAACTAGGCTGCGTAGGCAGAGGGATACCCTAAACATGCAAAAGCATCGCCAATGTGCGATGCTTTTGCATGTGTGCAGGGGGGGCTGGATCTGGCATGCGGGGCAGACTTTCCCTGTGCTGGGCATCCCCCCGCATGTCACAGTAATGGATTGTAGATGTGCGAGTCTGGCTCCTGCGCGTGCGCACACTGCACTGGGGCTTCAACATGCATACGCATGCATCTCATGCTGAATTAGGCCCCAAGGACCTTATTTAGCGTCACTTGCAGTTTTGCTAAAAAATCACAACTTCAACTGCTAGCATTCACATGCTGAGGGCCACCCAGCACAGGGCAAGACCGCCCAGCATTCTAATCACCCCCAGCGATGCAACTGCAATTCAATTACTATCGCATTGCAGAATGGGAAACTAAGGTTGACCCCCCCGCATCCCCCCCCCTCAACGCCCACCGCTTTAGGGATGTGATCACTATAAGAATGGCCACGCATGCGCGCTGCGACCATCGTGCATGCACAAATGCATAAAAAATTGCTTGTTTGTAATTTTCGGACATTTGCATCCCTTACTGAGTGAGGTCCAAGTTAACCCATTTACAGTTGCAAAATGTGAGGCAAAGGCGTTCCACCTCCAAATCATCCCCATAGTGTTATATATTTATTGGTATAGATAACTATGATGCCATAAGAAGTTGCTAATGCTGAACACAAATTCTGTTGCTTACAACGTTTAATTACATTTTGTGTATCATAAGGTATAATATACCCCCTACATTACATTACTCTGGATGGGATGTTACAATACCGCTAGTCAGGATCCCGGATGTCACAATGTTGAGGCCGGAATCCTGACTAGCGGTGAAATACAACAGCCGGAATCCCAGTGCCACAGGCTTTTCTCCTTCTATGGGTGTCAACGACATGACATTCATAGAAGGAGAATATAACTTGTGGCGAGCGCAGTGAGCCACTGCGCCCCCAACGTGGCAGTCGAAAACGAGCCCGCAAGGGGCTTTCTAGCGCTTTCCCCACAGCCGGCATACCGTCGGTATACTGACGTCCGGGACCCCGCCCGGCGTTTTTTCATACTGATCCCCTGTGGATAAACGAAGTCACCCCAGAGTTCTGTGACCTTTATAAATGACTTCGGGAGATATTTTCTAAAGTACGGGTTTTCACAAGTGGAGATGTTGCCCATAGAACCAGATTTTACTTATTTATCTAGCACCTTGAAGAAGATAATAGCTAGAATCTGATTTGTTACTAAGGGCAACTTCTCCACTTCTAAAAACCTGCACTTTAGTAAATATACCCCCAGGCCTACAGACTTGTACATTTAGATGGTCACTCAACTCCATGGTCACTACTAATATCTATATCATTTATAGAAGGGTGTGCATTATCCCAAATAGTATCTTTACCTTATATGCAGGGAATTCCTCAGTAACTTATGGAGCTAAACTAGTCATTAGCTTTTGCTCTAGAGCAGGGCGTACTTACATACTTTTTATTTCTCCTCTCCGGTAGAAGCCCTGAGAGGAGACACTGCAGGGAGTTTCGGGTGGCTGGACCGGGTTCTGACATCATAATACCCCCCTGTTTGGGAAAATGCCACGATTTGCGGGTCTGCAGGATGGGTACAGGGCTAAAATGACACTATTCAAGTTATTTCAGCCCTCCCCATGTGAATGCTAGTCATTTTCTCTCCATCCTGCCCACATCATTAGGGTGCGGCCAGGATGTGAGCCTTCTGCAACTTCGGGCAGAGTAGGCAAGTATGCTGCATTGTTTCTGATGTTAGACAGTGGATCACTCTGTGGTCTGTCTCTGTTCCCAGCACTAGAGGCAGCTTCCCTGCTCTAATGTTTTCCCTCCTAGTGTCAGCTCAGTGCAGACGGAGGTGTTTAGTGCACAGTCTGAGAGAGTTCTTCCTGGGCGAGACAACTGCACTTCTGCTCTCTTCAGTGTGTGACCTTGTCTAACCCACAGCCACATCCTGTGTGTACTGAGACACTGTGTTACCGCTGTACTGCTTCATATGTATACTGTGAGTTCCTGCTGCTGCAGAACATCTTCTATATCCTACAAGCTGATATCTCTGTTATCTGAATAAACCAATCATCCTGGTTAAGTGCCGTTGTGTAGACTAACATTCTTATCCAACACCGCAACACTCTGCCAACAGGTTAAGGGCCCAGGACCCCAAGTCGGAAAGGCATTCTAAAACAGAGGTACATAAGAAATAAAAGTGCAGCTGATTTAAGAAGGAGTACTTTTATTAAATATAGAGAAGAATGCACAGTACAGGGAACAGCGTGAACTTTACAAAGCTAAAAGGCTCACAGAATTACACAACATGGAAATTCGCCATGGAGATACAGCTTAAGCGGGATAAGTTGTGGAAAGTCACAACTGAGCCAGAAGCAGACCCAAACCCTGTTGAAGTGGATAGAGCCATCGGGACCATAGGCTTGGCTGTGGAATAACATGTCTACTCCATTATCAACGGGAAAGTGTCAGCCAAAGACATATGGGCAGCTCTGAAAATGGCATATGAGGACAAAGGTCTGATGAGAAGAATAAACTTGAGGTGTATGCTATACGGGACAAAGTTAAGTGCCTGTAAAGACATGAATGATTATATTGATAAAATACTGTCAATAGCTCAGCAGTTGGCATCTGTAAGAGCACAGGTGGACGACGAGGAAGTGGTGGTGGCGATGTTACAAAATCTGACACCAGAATTTGATTTCCTGGTAGTAGCTTTGGAGTCTAAAGATACCAAGCTGACAACAGAAATTGTAAGAGCCAAGCTGCTGCAGTTCCAAGAACGTATTCCTGTCGAGACACATGCTGAGGGTTCTGCCTTAATCACAAAAGGTACTAAGTCCAGAAAGCTCAAGTTCAAGTGCTTTATATGTCACAAGATGGGGCTCATGGCCTCAGATTACAGACTGAGAAATTGCAGTGGTACTCAGAAAAAGCTTGACAAACCAAATGAGTCAGCATTGAATGTAGCAGGTAGTCACAAGAAGGATTGCTTGTACATGGACTCGGGGGCCACTAGGCATTTCAGTTGTAATCAGGAATGGTTCAATTCACTGACAGCATGTGAACCCATTACAGTAAAAGGGATTGGAGACAAAGTCATTACTGATTCAAAATTTGGGACAATCACAGTGCGTCTAAGATTTAACGGTGAAACATTTTTTACAGACATCCAAGACGTCTTGTTCAAGCCAGAACTGGGAAGCAATCTCATTGCTATAAGCGTCCTGGAGAAAAAGGGCTACAGAGTCCAGTTTGCAAAGGGCAAATGTATGGTGCAAAATGAGAAAGGTACTGTAATTGCTTCAGCAACCCGGTGCAACCAGCTGTATGTCCTGGACACCGAGCAATGGCAGCCTCTGATTCAGACCGGTCAATGGAGCTGTGGCACAGGCACCTAGCTGTGGCACAGGCACCTAGGTCATCTGGGATATGACAACGTCCAGAAACTACTCGATGGAATGGCAACTGGAATCATTGTAAGTAATACTGAGAGACCTGTGTGTGAGAGTTGTATAAAAGGAAAGCAGACTCACACCCCATTTCCTAAGTCTACTAGTAAAGTGGAAATACCACTAGCCCTAGTGCATAATGACATATGTGGTCTGATAGAGATGGAATCAATGAGTGGCTACAGGTTTTTTTATAACGTTTATTGATGATGCCACAAGGATGACACGTGTATTTCATGAAAGTGAAGTTGTCAATAAAATTGTGGAATACAAGAACCTGGTGGAGACTCAGACGGGTCTGAAATGAAAAATCTTGAGATCCGACAATGGCGGAGAGTATGACAACAGAGTTTTAGCACAGTTCCTGAAGAAATATGGCATATAGCATCAACTAACATTTGCTTACACACCAGAACAAAATGGTGTGAGTGAGCGTGCAAATCATACAATTGTTGAGAGAGCACGGACTATGTTGAGTGACGCAGGCCTGGAGAAAAGCTTTTGGGCAGAAGCAGTGTCTACTGCAGTATATCTTAAAAACCGTGCGCCCACAGTATCCGTAAATGGTAAAACGCCACTGGAGGCGTTGTCCAAGATAAAGCCAGCTGTCAATCATCTCCGTATCTTCTGCTGTAAAGCTTATGCACATATAACTAAGGAGAAAAGATGGAAATTAGATCCAAAGTCAGTGAAATGTATTATGCTAGGATACTGTGAAGAAAGCAAAGGATACAGGCTTTGGGACATTACAAACAAACATCTTCTACAGCAGAAAGCTTGATCCGGCCACCAATTGCTGCCCCTCAGAGATATCAGTGTACAGGGCCCCAAGATTTCCGTTGCCGTCCCTGTGTGTAGACACCATTTTTTAAATATTAGAATGTACGGGAATGTGCTAAACGTGACATGTCTCGAACAGACATATATGACCTTGCTTCACACAGGCTCATGACTGTTGTTAGTCTGCAAATGTTCATTTTCATTCTCCAAATTATAGATTGTTTTGATTTATGTTTATGCTGCTCAGCAATTTAATTGCAAAGCTGTAATAAGTATGTACACGTGATATCAACAGTATCATAGGCTATAATGACACTTTGAAAAACACTTCAGAGTAAATTTACCCCTCAGGCACCATTGTGCTACTGTATATAGAAGACTATTCAGAAATAGAGTTTCTGAAAGTAGTGAGTAAGATCGGGGACTGAGAATACAAATAAGTGAATGATAAAAAGTATTATTGAGTCAAGTGGTGAAAAAATATCAAAACTTTTTATTTGCAATTAAAAAATATATATATATAAAAAAACCTGTAATATTTCTTTTTATTTATTCATGTCAAAAAGTCATAAGCCCGATATACGCTGGCGCAAGTAATAAATGTGATTGTGCCCGTCTGCATCTGTTTGCAATTGCGTGAGTGGGCCCTAAGTGTGCTTGGTGTACATTAGAACACCCCTTACCTTCCCTGCTCTACCTTTCCACTGGCAAGCAGGTATAAGTTCCAGTCTCACGCAAATCTGCGGCATGCAGAGTGATTTTAGGTAAATGATGATGTGGACACTGGCGTAGGTCTCACAGTTCCCCAGCTACGAAGTACACACTTTAAGTTGCTAAATAAACGGTTAATGATCATTAGTGATGTGCACCGGAAATTTTTCGGGTTTTGTGCTTTGGTTTTGGATTCGGTTCCGCGGCCATGTTTTGGATTCGGACGCGTTTTGGCAAAACCTCCCTGAAAATTTTTTGTCGGATTCGGGTGTGTTTTGGAATCAGGTGTTTTTTTACAAAAACCCCTCAAAAACAGCTTAAATCATAGAATTTGGGGGTCATTTTGATCCCATAGTATTATTAACCTCAATAACCATAATTTCCACTCATTTTCAGTCTATTCTGAACACCTCACACCTCACAATATTATTTTTAGTCCTAAAATTTGCACCGAGGTCGCTGAATAACTAAGCTAAGCGACCCAAGTGGCTGACACAAACACCTGGCCCATCTAGGAGTGGCACTGCAGTGTCAGACAGGATGGCACTTCAAAAAAATAGTCCCAAAACAGCACATGATGCAAAGAAAAAAAGAGGCGCAATGAGGTAGCTGTGTGACTAAGCTAAGCGACCCAAGTGGCCGACACAAACACCTGGCCCATCTAGGAGTGGCACTGCAGTGTCAGACAGGATGGCACTTCAAAAAAATAGTCCCCAAACAGCAGATGATGCAAAGAAAAAAAGAGGTGCACCAAGGTCGCTGGATGGCTAAGCTAAGCGACACAAGTGGCCGACACAAACACCTGGCCCATCTAGGAGTGGCACTGCAGTGTCAGGCAGGATGGCACTTCAAAAAAATAGTCCCCAAACAGCACATGATGCAAAGAAAAATGAAAGAAAAAAGAGGTGCAAGATGGAATTGTCCTTGGGCCCTCCCACCCACCCTTATGTTGTATAAACAGGACATGCACACTTTAACAAACCCATCATTTCAGCGACAGGGTCTGCCACACAACTGTGACTGAAATGACTGGTTGGTTTGGGCCCCCACCAAAAAAGAAGCAATCAATCTCTCCTTGCACAAACTGGCTCTACAGAGGCAAGATGTCCACCTCCTCCTCATCGTCCGATTCCTCACCCCTTTCACTGTGTACATCCCCCTCCTCACAGATTATTAATTCGTCCCCACTGGAATCCACCATCTCAGGTCCCTGTGTACTTTCTGGAGGCAATTGCTGGTGAATGTCTCCACGGAGGAATTGATTATAATTCATTTTGATGAACATCATCTTCTCCACATTTTCTGGAAGTAAACTCGTACGCCGATTGCTGACAAGGTGAGCGGCTGCACCAAACACTCTTTCGGAGTACACACTGGAGGGGGGGCAACTTAGGTAAAATAAAGCCAGTTTCTGCAAGAGCCTCCAAATTGCCTCTTTTTCCTGCCAGTATACGTACGGACTGTCTGACGTGCCTACTTGGATGCGGTCACTCATATAATCCTCCACCATTCTTTCAATGGTGAGAGAATCATATGCAGTGACAGTAGACGACATGTCAGTAATCGTTGGCAGGTCCTTCAGTCCGGACCAGATGTCAGCACTCGCTCCAGACTGCCCTGCATCACCGCCAGCGGGTGGGCTCGGAATTCTTAGCCTTTTCCTTGCACCCCCAGTTGCGGGAGAATGTGAAGGAGGAGCTGTTGACGGGTCACGTTCCGCTTGACTTGACAATTTTCTCACCAGCAGGTCTTTGAACCTCTGCAGACTTGTGTCTGCCGGAAAGAGAGATACAACGTAGGTTTTAAATCTAGGATCGAGCACGGTGGCCAAAATGTAGTGCTCTGATTTCAACAGATTGACCACCCGTGAATCCTGGTTAGGCGAATTAAGGGCTCCATCCGCAAGTCCCACATGCCTAGCGGAATCGCTCTGTTTTAGCTCCTCCTTCAATGTCTCCAGCTTCTTCTGCAAAAGCCTGATGAGGGGAATGACCTGACTCAGGCTGGCAGTATCTGAACTGACTTCACGTGTGGCAAGTTCAAAGGGTTGCAGAACCTTGCACAACGTTGAAATCATACTCCACTGCGCTTGAGTCAGGTGCATTCCCCCTCCTTTGCCTATATCGTAGGCAGATGTATAGGCTTGAATGGCCTTTTGCTGCTCCTCCATCCTCTGAAGCATATAGAGCAGTGATTTTCAACCTTTTTAAACCCGTGGCACACTGAAAAAGATTTTAAAATTGGCAAGGCACACCATCAGTTTTTTTTTTTAAATCAAATATAATATATAATTACAAATCTCAACATATATTGGCCCACACTGTAATAAAACTAATGCTTTCACCCTCACTGTAATAAAGCACATTGGCCCCCACAGTAATAAAACACATTGGTCCCTACATTAATAAAGAACTTTGGCCACCAGAAGTAATAAAGCACATCAGTCCCTGCAGTAATAAAACATCTTGGCCCCCACAGTAATGCCACACACTGCTCCTCATAGTAATTCCACTCATTGGCCTCCCCCCCCTCCCCCTTTCCAGTAAACCTACAAACTGTCCCCCATATTATTCCACAGTCTCCCCCCCCCCCAGCAATTCCACACACAGCCTGCCACACACCCCCCAGTAATTCCACACACTCTGTAGCCTGCCCCCCCACGTAATACCACACACAGCTTGCCTCTCCCCCCCCCCAGTAATACCACACACAGCCCCCACACCCAGTAATAGCACACATAGCCTGCCTCCCTCTCTTCCCTACTCTCCCCCCCCCCCCACAGTAATTCCACACACAAACAAAAACATCATTAACTTAATTTACCCTGCTGCTGTACATAAAAAAGAGTTCTGCCTCTCAGTCTGTGGCAAGAGCAGTGAATAATGCTGAGAAGGGACGGAGACTCCGGCAGCAGCAGGCGGCAGGGCTACGTGACGTGCGTGACCTATGAGTCACGCACGTCACCATAGGTCTGTCTGCGGAAGAGGACAGCGCTGCCCGAGACAGCAAGTGATGGCAGCGGCAGCCACCTCTGACAGGCGGCGGGCATTTCCGGTGGGTGATGTCAGCGGCGGGCAGCGGCACACCTGGCAACCGCTCGCGGCACACTAGTGTGCCACGGCACAGCGGTTAAAAAAACGCTGATATAGAGGGTTGAATTCCACCTCGTTACCACCTCTTGCTTCAGATGATGGCGGGTCAGGTTCAGGAGTGTTTGCTGGTGCTCCAGTCTTCGGCACGCGGTGGCTGAATGCCGAAAGTGGCCCGCAATTCTTCGGGCCACCGACAGCATCTCTTGCACGCCCCTGTCGTTTTTTAAATAATTCTGCACCACCAAATTCAATGTATGTGCAAAACATGGGACGTGCTGGAATTTTCCCAGATGTAATGCACGCACAATATTGCTGGCGTTGTCCGAAGTCACAAATCCCCAGGAGAGTCCATTTGGGGTAAGCCATTCTGCGATGATGTTCCTCAGTTTCCGTAAGAGGTTGTCAGCTGTGTGCCTCTTCTGGAAAGCGGTGATACAAAGCGTAGCCTGCCTAGGAACGAGTTGGCGTTTGCGAGATGCTGTTACTGGTGCCGCCACTGCTGTTCTTGCTGCGGGAGGCAATACATCTACCCAGTGGGCTGTCACAGTCATATAGTCCTGAGTCTGCCCTGCTCCACTTGTCCACATGTCCGTGGTTAAGTGGACATTGGGTACAACTGCATTTTTTAGGACACTGGTGACTATTTTTCTGACGTCTGTGTACATTTTCGGTATCGCCTGCCTAGAGAAATGGAACCTAGATGGTATTTGGTACCGGGGACACAGTATCTCAATCAAGTCTGTAGTTGCCTGTGAATTAACGGTGGATAACGGAAACACGTTTCTCACCGCCCAGGCTGCCAAGGCCTGAGTTATCTGCTTTGCAGCAGGATGACTGCTGTGATATTTCATCTTCCTCGCAAAGGACTGTTGGACAGTCAATTGCTTACTGGAAGTAGTACAAGTGGTCTTCCGACTTCCCCTCTGGGATGACAATCGACTCCCAGCAGCAACAACAGCAGCGCCAGCAGCAGGAGGCGTTACACTCAAGGATGCATCAGAGGAATCCCAGGCAGGAGAGGACTCGTCAGACTTGACAGTGACATGGCCTGCAGGACTATTGGCTTTCCTGTGTATGGAGGAAATTGACACTGAGGGAGTTGGTGGTGTGGTTTTCAGGAGCTTGGTTACAAGAGGAAGGGATTTAGTGGTCAGTGGACTGCTTCCGCTGTCATCCAAAGTTTTTGAACTTGTCACTGACTTATGATGAATGCGCTGCAGGTGACGTATAAGGGAGGATGTTCCGAGGTGGTTAACGTCCTTACCCCTACTTATTACAGCTTGACAAAGGCAACACACGGCTTGACACCTGTTGTCCGCATTTGTGTTAAAATAATTCCACACCGAAGAGGTGATTTTTTTTTTGTAATTTGACCAGGCATGTCAATGGCCATATTCATCCCACGGACAACAGGTGTCTCCCCGGGTGCCTGACTTAAACAAACCACCTCACCATCAGAATCCTCCTTGTCAATTTCCTCCTCAGCGCCAGCAACACCCATATCCTCATCCTGGTGTACTTCAACAGTGACATCTTCAATTTGACTATCAGGAACTGGACTGCGGGTGCTCCTTCCAGCACTTGCAGGGGGCGTGCAAATGGTGGAAGGCGCCACCTCTTCCCGTCCAGTGTTGGGAAGGTCAGGCATCGCAGCCGACACAATTGGACTCTCCTTGGGGATTTGTGATTTAGAAGAACTCACAGTTCTTTGCTGTGCTTTTGCCAGCTTAAGTCTTTTCATTTTTCTAGCGAGAGGATGAGTGCTTCCATCCTCATGTGAAGCTGAACCACTAGCCATGAACATAGGCCAGGGCCTCAGCCGTTCCTTGCCACTCCGTGTCGTAAATGGCATATTGGCAAGTTTACGCTTCCCCTCAGACGCTTTTAATTTTGATTTTTGGGTCATTTTACTGAACTTTTGTGTTTTGGAATTTACATGCTCTCTACTATGACATTGGGCATCGGCCTTGGCAGACGACGTTGATGGCATTTCATCGTCTCGGCCATGACTAGTGGCAGCAGCTTCAGCACGAGGTGGAAGTGGATCTTGATCTTTCCCTATTTTACCCTCCACATTTTTGTTCTCCATTTTTTAATGTGTGGAATTATATGCCAGTATCAATAGCAATGGCCTACTACTATATATACTGCGCACAACTGAAATGCACCACAGGTATGGGTGGATAGTACACTTGACGACACAGAGGTAGGTAGAGCAGTGGCCTACTGTACCGTACTGCTATATATTATATACTGCTGGTCAGCAAACTGTGCAAAACTGAAATGCACCACAGGTATGGATTGATAGTATGCTTGACGACACAGAGGTAGGTAGAGCAGTGGCCTACTGTACCGTAATGCTATATATTATATACTGGTGGTCAGCAAACTGTGCAAAACTTAAATGCACCACAGGTATGGATGGATAGTATACTTGACGACACAGAGGTAGGTAGAGCCAGTGGCGTCACAAGGCGGGTGCGGGGGGTGCGGCCCGCACCCGGGTGTGACACCTGGAGGGGGTGACACCAAATGTCAGCTCCTCCGCAGTGACAGGAGCCAGGTGCTGCAGTGTGAAATTCCGTTACAGCACCCGGCTCCTGTCATAGCAGAGGAGCCGACAGCACACTGAGACCGTCTCTGGGGGAAGCCCAGCATCTCCGGAGATGCTGGGCACGCCCCCAGAGTGACGATCCCGGTATCCCCGCGAAGCCACGCCCCCTAGCTGTAAGGCCACGCCCCCTTTGCCGCGATCGCGGCAGTACATCAGGGGTGCGCACCGGGTGTCACCACACCTGGTGACGCCTCTGGGTAGAGCAGTGGCCTTCTGTACCGTACTGCTATATATTATATACTGGTGGTCAGCAAACTGTGCAAAACTTAAATGCACCACAGGTATGGATGGATAGTATACTTGACGACACAGAGGTAGGTAGAGCAGTGGCCTACTGTACCGTACTGCTATATATTATATACTGGTGGTCAGCAAACTGTGCAAAACTGAAATGCACCACAGGTATGGATGGATAGTATACTTGACGACACAGAGGTAGGTAGAGCAGTGGCCTACCGTACCGTACTGCTATATATTATATACTGGTGGTCAGCAAACTGTGCAAAACTGAAATGCACCACAGGTATGGATGGATAGTATACTTGACGACACAGAGGTAGGTAGAGCAGTGGCCTTCTATACCGTACTCCTATATATTATATACTGGTGGTCAGAAAAATTATGCACTGTACTCCTACTATATACTACAATGCAGCACAGATATGGAGCGTTTTTCAGGCAGAGAACGTATAATACTGGTGGTCACTGGTCAGCAAAACTCTGCACTGTACTCCTCCTATATAATACTGCTGGTCCCCAGTCCCCACAATAAAGCAGTGTGAGCACAGATATATGCAGCACACTGAGCACAGATATGGAGCGTTTTTCAGGCAGACAACGTATAATACTGGTGGTCACTGGTCAGCAAAACTCTGCACTGTACTCCTCCTATATAATATACTGGTGGTCCCCAGTACCCACAATAAAGCAGTGTGAGCACAGATAGATGCAGCACACTGAGCACAGATATGGAGCGTTTTTCAGGCAGACAACATATAATACTGGTGGTCACTGGTCAGCAAAACTCTGCACTGTACTCCTCCTATATAATAAACTGGTGGTCCCCAGTACCCACAATAAAGCAGTGTGAGCACAGATATATGCAGCACACTGAGCACAGATATGGAGTGTTTTTCAGGCAGACAACGTATACTGGTGGTCACTGGTCAGCAAAACTCTGCACTGTACTCCTCCTATATAATATACTGGTGGTCCCCAGTACCCACAATAAAGTAGTGTGAGCACAGATATATGCAGCACACTGAGCACAGATATGGAGCGTTTTTCAGGCAGACAACGTATAATACTGGTGGTCACTGGTCAGCAAAACTCTGCACTGTACTCCTCTTATATAATATACTGGTGGTCCCCAGTACCCACAATAAAGCAGTGTGAGCACAGATATATGCAGCACACTGAGCACAGATATAGAGCGTTTTTCAGGCAGACAACGTATAATACTGGTGGTCACTGGTCAGCAAAACTCTGCACTGTACTCCTCCTATATAATATACTGGTGGTCCCCAGTACCCACAATAAAGCAGTGTGAGCACAGATATATGCAGCACACTGAGCACAGATATGGAGCGTTTTTCAGGCAGACAACGTATACTGGTGGTCACTAGTCAGCAAAAAGAAGAAAGAATGGAAGATTTTTTGCACTGGCGCTAAAGTGAGGCAGCCCTAGGTATTTACCTCCCAAAGGTGTCACCAAAACACCTAGAAAATACAATATACAATACAAAATAGGAGATATACAACCCTGGGCGCTCTTAGATTGGTATATGTAAAATACGTTCCTTCTCTTTGTTATGAGATGCCTTCGTATTATTCTTTTTACTTCGCTCTGTACTTCATTCCACTCAAGGTGATGCGGTATAGAACCAGAGTTTGGGATATGAAGAAAGAGAGAAAAAAATATATATAGTGTAATACAGTCTTTATGCGGATTTCTGTATATACGAAACGGGGTTCAATAGATGGAGCGTACCACACTCACTATGGACATGAGGGAGGTCAAACTCATAAAGGTATCTTTAACCAGAAAAAGGTAGGCGTACCCTACTCACACAGTCACTGGAGTTTGGGAAGCACATCAAGGTATCTTTCACGTTTGTCCCCTTGTGTTTCCTCCAAATGTCCCAGTACCAATGTTGGACTCATTCATAGGAAAAAGATAAAAATATCCAATGTGTGGTATCACCAAGCATACAATATTTCATTCGAAAAACAATGTGTCCTAAAAAATTATGCGTACTTATGGTCAAATCTTAATTAGCCACTGTATAACAACAGTGCCAGACGTACCCGACTTACTAGAAATCGGAAAGGAAAAAACACATCAAGGTATCTTTACAATTTCTTTGGATTATAATCACAATCAGCGTACCCCAACTCACAGTGTTGCTTTCTGTTATAAACACATCATGGTATCTTTTCCCTTGGAGCCTTCATCCAAAAGGTTGTTTAACAGTTTCCCAAGGAAAATGTCCACCAGTCAAATAAAATGACAAAGTTTTATTGTACAAACATGGGTCCCACAGTCTGGGAGGATCCAACGGTTTAAAATACAAGATGCAATCCGAGACAGTTCCACAAGTGAAAAAGATTGCAGAAAAATTACACCACAGATAAAATGAATTAAAAGAAAAATAAAATGCTAGTAAAAAATACCACACAAACCCCAGCTGATCACTGGAATGGTTGGAAAGCAATACCAATGGTGGAAAAAGGGGTTGCCTTCTTACCAGAGTCAGCGAAGATGTGTTGGGGTGGTGTGGAGGAAAAAAAACTGGCTGTTCACACTCCTTCTGTCGTCAATGCATTTCGGTCACCAGCTGACCTTTATCAAGACATGGGTGGAGTGTGAAACACCCAGTATTTAAACTATGAACAGCCAATCAGCATACACAGGAAATGACTTCATACTGGTATGATTATATAACATAAAAACTCTTCATTTTTATACAATTTAGCATAGATTATTCAGTTTTATATTCTCACTTAATAGTTTTTTATATTTCAGGTATTATTTAAATGTTTTTGCTACGATTGTAGCTCCTGATAACATAAACAGGACCCGTTGTCATGGCTACATCCGGTATGAATGGAAACACCAAACATGATTCTTAAACAATACATAGATTTGTCATATGTTAAGAGTCCTCATATTTGGAGGAGTAGGGATGTGGCAAAACAACTAGCTAGAACTGAAATGAGTTACATTTACAAACACAAAACTCTAAGTCCAAATGGATTAAATAGCGACTTTGAATTAAAATGGTTCCTATAAACCATTTCTCGGATTAATAACTACTTAATACATTATTGTCTTCACACCCTCCTTTATGTTTCATCATCATGCCATTTCCTTTATAAATATAAATGTATGTATAAGATGATATTAACACATATTGTTTTTATTTGTGTTATATGTAATGGAGAAAACCGTTGATTGAAATACGAACAGTGATGTGTTGCCATGGCTACAGTATCCGGATGAATGAAGACACGTCACCATACACAGGCCCGTGGATCCAGGAACTCCTGTTTGCGTTCCACCACTGCCCGAAGTGACACGCAAGTACATCCGGCACGTCATTTCCGGGTAATGTCAGCCGAGTAGCAGAAGACGTCATACGCACAGCGGCTAGACGGAGCCTGTACCACGGAGCGATAATAACCATGACAACCTTACCTGACCTAAACGTCACTTCCGGATACATATTACCATGGTTACCCGATATTTCGGCTTAATGGACAGGAACCCATTTGCACTTCCCCTAATAACGGACTTTTGAAACTATAGGACTCTTAACATATGACAAATCTATGTATTGTTTAAGAATCATGTTTGGTGTTTCCATTCATACCGGATGTAGCCATGACAACGGGTCTTGTTTATGTTATCAGGAGCTACAATCGTAGCAAAAACATTTAAATAATACCTGAAATATAAAAAACTATTAAGTGAGAATATAAAACTGAATAATCTATGCTAAATTGTATAAAAATGAAGAGTTTTTATGTTATATAATCATACCAGTATGAAGTCATTTCCTGTGTATGCTGATTGGCTGTTCATAGTTTAAATACTGGGTGTTTCACACTCCACCCATGTCTTGATAAAGGTCAGCTGGTGACCGAAATGCATTGACGACAGAAGGAGTGTGAACAGCCAGTTTTTTTCCTCCACACCACCCCAACACATCTTCGCTGACTCTGGTAAGAAGGCAACCCCTTTTTCCACCATTGGTATTGCTTTCCAACCATTCCAGTGATCAGCTGGGGTTTGTGTGGTATTTTTTACTAGCATTTTATTTTTCTTTTAATTCATTTTATCTGTGGTGTAATTTTTCTGCAATCTTTTTCACTTGTGGAACTGTCTCGGATTGCATCTTGTATTTTAAACCGTTGGATCCTCCCAGACTGTGGGACCCATGTTTGTACAATAAAACTTTGTCATTTTATTTGACTGGTGGACATTTTCCTTGGGAAACTGTTAAACAACCTTTTGGATGAAGGCTCCAAGGGAAAAGATACCATGATGTGTTTATAACAGAAAGCAACACTGTGAGTTGGGGTACGCTGATTGTGATTATAATCCAAAGAAATTGTAAAGATACCTTGATGTGTTTTTTCCTTTCCGATTTCTAGTAAGTCGGGTACGTCTGGCACTGTTGTTATACAGTGGCTAATTAAGATTTGACCATAAGTACGCATAATTTTTTAGGACACATTGTTTTTCGAATGAAATATTGTATGCTTGGTGATACCACACATTGGATATTTTTATCTTTTTCCTATGAATGAGTCCAACATTGGTACTGGGACATTTGGAGGAAACACAAGGGGACAAACGTGAAAGATACCTTGATGTGCTTCCCAAACTCCAGTGACTGTGTGAGTAGGGTACGCCTACCTTTTTCTGGTTAAAGATACCTTTATGAGTTTGACCTCCCTCATGTCCATAGTGAGTGTGGTACGCTCCATCTATTGAACCCCGTTTCGTATATACAGAAATCCGCATAAAGACTGTATTACACTATATATATTTTTTTCTCTCTTTCTTCATATCCCAAACTCTGGTTCTATACCGCATCACCTTGAGTGGAATGAAGTACAGAGCGAAGTAAAAAGAATAATACGAAGGCATCTCATAACAAAGAGAAGGAACGTATTTTACATATACCAATCTAAGAGCGCCCAGGGTTGTATATCTCCTATTTTGTATTGTATATTGTACTAGTCAGCAAAACTCTGAACTGTACTCCTCCTATAATACTGCTGGTCCCCAGAATAAAGATATGCAGCCCCCTGAAACAAAGTGAGAGGACGCCAGCCACGTCCTCTCACTATCATTTCCAATGCACGAGTGAAAAATGGCGGCGACGCGCGGCTCCTTATATAGAATCCGAATCTCGCGAGAATCCGACAGCGGGGTGATGACGTTCGGGCGCGCTCGGGTTAACCGAGCCATACGGGAGAATCCGAGTATGCCTCGGACCCGTGTAAAATGGGTGAAGTTCGGGGGGGTTCGGTTTCCGAGGAACCGAACCCGCTCATCTCTAATGATCATTTGCAAGGTTCTACACTAAATATACTGTCTAAAGCTGGGTACACACTTAACAATGTGTACCCAGTTCGACATCTGTGCCAACAGGACCCTGATGCCGGGTCCGACGGAAGGTGTCACGTGACATGCTGCATTCTGCAGGGGATTTGTCCCTAGCAACCCACGGGGGTGTGCATATCATGGGTACACATTAGATAATGTACTCGATATGTCCTCCAATCCATTGGATCGGGTGACATATCATCTAGTGTGCAGTGTCGGACTGGGGCATGTAGGGCCCACCGGGGAAATGCAGTGGTAGGGGCCCGTGTTAGGGGTGTGGCCAGTCTGCAGAGGGGGTGTGGTCTGCCACCTCATTGGTTTGACTAACCATTAGAGAGTGCAACTTTTGGGCCCCTTCATAAATATATACAGTAAATTCAGCTGCTGCATGCATGATAATGTACCAGATTAATAACAGCAATGTACTGTAGAAAATACACCATAGTCCAGTATAAGGTAACATATGTATATAATGTATAATTCAAGTGCACAGTCTGGAACCTGATCCTTAGAGCAGGAGGTGGGGCCCTAGGCAGTGGGGCCCACCGGTGGTTTCCCCTGTACCCCTGTGGGCCAGTCCGAGCCTACTAGTGTGTACCCAGCTTAACTCTTACGAAGGCTTCTATATTCTAATCTTAGTTTGGAAGAGAGGAATGCATCTTTTAAGGAAGTCTCAGGCAGCGCTCAGGTGCTTGGAATCCTGAGTAGTAGGTGTGGCTCTGTGGTCACAGCTCGGGGAAGAATAGGCTCCATTCACTACTGTATGAATGAAATTCTGACCCTGTTCTGTTTCTTAGCCCAACCTAATTATAAAACTGGCATCTAAATTTAATTTTTGCTGTAATGCGCATTATTACTATACTGTAAAATAAGAAATGACTGAGTAGAACAGTGAATTGTTTCTGTTGTACGACTAGCAGCATGAATGACATTACGGAGATACTCCAGTTATTACTGACTTTAGTAACCTCATTTGGGTAACATGTCAGTGCCTTGAGACTGATGTGTGACCTTTGCTCTATATAAAGACCAGTGGCAGTGGGTGTAGTATGTTATGCCAGTGCTTGGGACCCCGGCGCCCAGCATCCCAGCGCCAGGATCCCGACCGCCGGCAGGCAGCGGGGTGAGCACAAAAGAGCCCCTTGCAGGCTCGCTACGCTTGCCACGCTGCGGGCTCGGTATTTATTCTCCCTCCAGGGGTGTCGTGGACACCCCATGAGGGAGAATAGTTGTCGGTATGCCAGCTGCCTGGATTCCGGCATTGACATGGTGAGCGTCAGTATCCCGACAGCCGGCATATCAAATGCCTTCCGCGGCAGCCACAGGGCTGTTCTGTTTTCTGCTTTAACCATGGTTTGCTGCAAATGATCCTATGTTCAGCCTACACATTGGTTAATATTAATATTTTTATCATATTAAATCAGTTATTGTACATACTATGGGGCCCATTCAACAAGGAGTTTTAGCTATTAAAACCTGTTACGTATGATAAGCTCCTAAATGTCATGTATTTGAAAAATTATAATTGGGAACTGATTGGATGGAGCACCATTTATCATGTGCAATGAGTTTTAAATAGATAAAACGTATTGATAAATGAATCTCTATTTATTTATTGTTGCATCTGACTGCCTTTTGTAGATAAAGGGTATGGTCGTGGATTAGACACATCTCCCAATTTCAACCTGATTGCACAAAACATGGTGTACGCATAGTCTTTGCTCTGAACATTGATATTGGCACCAGGTATCTCCAGCATATGGCTGTGTGCATTAGTTTTAGCATGAGATATAGCCCTGCATGTTTAACTAGGCATCAGATGTGGTTTCCTTTTAAACCACATTACTTGCCTTCATCCAACAAATGGGCATCTATGCTAATAAATATGCTGTATGTGGGACATTTTAAATGTACTCATCAATTAATCTGTCACTGAGAATAACCAAGCTTTAATGGATATATGGGGGTACATTTACTAACAGTTGATTTTGGTTCTATGTAAAATCGACTAGGATAGAACCAACATCCCCATAAAATCGACTACAGTGGTTCTATTCCAAATAGCTCATTTACTAAGTCGATTTTGAGTTTCATTTAAAAATTGCTGTATGATGTGAGTTCTATTTTGAAGTTTTAAAAGTGTTCTATTAATCAAAAATCAACCCCAAGTCATTAAAATTGATAACATTGATCAAACATCGATCAAAATCAACCCAAAATTTACTCATAATAGACAAAACCATTTATATTGGTCAAAACAGGTCACATGCACTGTATTGCCCAAAAACACCTTCATTCCTGGGCTAATTTGCATATCCTTGATTTTTTGAAAAATCATTGCTGTTCCTTTCAACAGGACCGTGACTAGGTATGTGCTAGCTGTGCCTTGCCCACAGTGCATATACCCAGATGGAGAAGGTGCCCGCTACCGCAGCCGTGTGAAAGAGGAGCTGCTTGACCTCAGAGCTGTGGCAGGCGGAGGAAATTGGAGTCTGCCGAAGTAAGGGTAGGCTGCTGGAGGAGGACACAGAGCAGGGAGAGGACAGAAACTCCTCCTCCACTCTGTGTGCTCTCTGCTGCTGCTGCTGCTGCTGCTGTACCGTCCCTCCTCCTCCGGCCCCCCCTGGTCACTGTCCAGCAGCCTCCGCTCCATGGCGATGTCGGACCAAGGGGGGGAAGATGACTGCAGTGCCGGCCTGCAGGCGGACCCCCCGGTGCTGCAGAAATACATCCAGAAGTTTTTTGCCGCTGCCGCTGGAGGATGGCGGAGACCCCCGGCCACTGCTCTGGAAGACAAGAGCGCTGTGGACTGAGGAAGTTCCTGTCTGACACGGTGCTGGTGGAGAGGAGCATGCTGAAAGGTGACTGTCCCTTGCTGTCTCTCTCTCTCTTCCCCCCCCTCCCCCGGCTAATGTGTAAAAAGGGGGCCTCTGCCTGCTTAATGTGTAAAAAAAAGGGGGACTCTGCCTGCTGTTACATGTAAAAAGGGGACTCTGACTGCTGTAATGTGTAAAAAGGTGGACTCTGCCTGCCTAATGTGTAAAAAAGGGGACTCTGCTGCCGTAAAATGTAAAAAGGTGGACTCTGCCTGCCGTAATGTGTAAAAAGGGGGACTCTGCCTGCCTAATGTGTAAAAAAGGGGACTATGCCACTGTAATGTGTAAAAAGGGGGACTCTGCCTGCCTAATATGTAAAAAAGGGGCCTCTCCTGCTGTAATGTGCCCCACATGCTTCTCTACCATGTTTTTTTCAATCGTATTCAGGTCTCAGACTATTCTACATAAAAAAAAGACAAATAGAACTATTTCTGGTTGTTCTATTGAAAATGGAATGACTATTAGTACAGATGGAGCCGCACTCATCCAGTGCGGCTCCATCGCAGGTGTGCACTCCCAGCATGACTAGGCGATCTGTCCGCCTAGCCCCGCCGGAGTGCACAGAGACACTCTCCCATTCTAGTGAACGAGGGGCATCTCCATCAAGGACGCATGCACGCCCCGGAAGGAGATGTTCTCCCATTCTAGTGAATGGGGTACGTCTCTGTCACGGACGCGCGGACGGAGACGCTCCGGCGATAGGAGTGCCCATGTTTGCGCGACCAGGCACAGACGGAGCCATGATTAGCATGGCTCCATCTGTAAACATGGGTTAGGAATTGAACTTTATGTTAATGACTAGAAGGTTATATTTGAGTATACAGTTCTATTTGGTTAGATTTTAAGTCTATTTTGACTTTAGTAAATACCTGTCACTCAAAATCGACTGAAAATCAACTGAAACACAAAATCGACTGTTAGTAAATAAACCATGAATGATAAAATGAAAAAATTTATTAGTGACCAAACAGCACATGATCTTCTAAAGTTTTCAAACCAATAATAGCTTAATTGTTTTATTCACATGCTTTTGTTGACGTACATAGAATTTATTTTCTACAAAAATAATTGTTGAAATTAATATTTATTTACACATGAAAAAAAGAACTGGTAGCCAGAATAAATACTGATATTTACCTAGTTACAAGTTGATACAAGATTTATCGTAGTTTCCATACTGTGAACCAGTCTTCAGATGCTTTATTTATTTGTTTCCAAAATGATTGCACTGATTTCTTCCTGTTTCCAGAACTAGTTGTTATACCTAAAAGATTGCTGGTCCTGCATACTGCTGAGTACCCTCAGAAAAAAGTACGTTGTGACTAGTTTATGGCACATAAAATAGTTAATTGTCAATGTGACTCCTGCGTCAAATTGTAGCAAAATAGTATCTTTTGTGAAAAAGCACTCAGATGATAAGTAAATTAAGATGATTGTGTCATTAATCACAAATATCTAGATACAATTATGAGCAAGCCTATAATGGGGGGAGAAGAGCCCTCCTTCAGAGCAGGAGCCCGTCGGCAGATGACTCCATTGCCTCCCAGAGTTCTGCCACTGGTCAGAGAGAGAAAGATATTGGATGATATGGGGTAATTAGCTTGGTAGAAGGTGCACTGTGTATGTGCTTAATCAGGATCCACACACAACTTCTCAGGTAAATAAATAAAATAATAAAGCTTCACTGGCAGCATAAATGAAACAAATCAACAAACACCTAACCACCATTTAGGACAATTACGTCTTCGTTAAATAAAGACAAAAAAATCTTTCCTGGTACCTGCAGGCATAACATAAGCTTCAGCCTGACTTGGCTTGACTGCCACAGCTACTCACATATACAGTCTCACATCCTGACCTGCTTCCTCACAGGTAACACAAGCTCCTGCATGGCTTACTCACACTAAGGCTCACTGGCTTGGCTTCTTCCCAGTAACATGTATCTCAGTTCCAAAGTTTGGTAGCCCACCTTGCCACATGAAGGTATGGCCTGGCCTCCTGGCCTTCAATGGCTTCCTTGCACAGTGAGCACTGACTGGCTCTTATAATCCCACTTGGACTGTGTCTGCTCCAGCCCCACCTGGGCTCTGTCTCAACATTGAAAGTGTAATGGTTAGCATTACTGCCTCACAGCACTGAGGTCGTGGGTTTGATTGTCACCACAGTGCTAACTGTGTGGAGTTGTATGTTCTCCCCATACTTGTCTGGGTGTCCTCTGGGTACTCTGGTTTTCTAACACACGTCAAAAATATACTGGCAGGTTAATTGGCTCCCAGCAAAAATTAACCCTAGCGTGTAAATGTTTGTGTGTACATTGGCAGATTAGATAGGCCAAGTGGTTCTTATTTGCCATCAAATACTTTGTTTTTATATTTTAGGGCTGCCTCTAGGTGTTATCACACCTGCCTTTTTTTCCCTTTTTGGGTAGATCCCTCCTGCACCATGTTTGGCCTTAAATTACTTCAACTCAGCTAACAATAGCTCACAACCAGGGCTGTATTAATCCGTGGCCGGGTCCCTAGACTTTCAGGTATTTTGCCCCCTCTGGCACTTCAATCCTTCACCACACTACAGGTAACGTTTGAGAAGCAGAGCTTATACCATGAGTTACACTTTCAGTATTCTTACGGACACCGATACCCAGTTGAAATAAAGGGGTCTATTTACTAAGCCATGGATGGAGATAAAGTCAACGTAGATAAAGTACCAGCCCATCGGCTCCTACCTGTCATTTTTCAAACACAGCCTGTGGCATGGAAGTTAGGAGCTGATTGGCTGGTACTTTATCTCCGTCGACTTTATCTCCATCCAAGGCTTAGTAAATAGACCCCTAAGTTTGCTGACCTTTTCCAACTGTTCTTCTTTTCTTTTCTCTTTTGAAATCCTGACTTGTGCTTGTACATGTTGGCTGCCATTTGTTCTTTTTAAAAAAAAATATAAATAATAAGTGTTTATGGTGGTTCCAATGGCTCATTGAGGTGTAATAAGGGAGGAGGAGGTTGCATGACACCACAATCCTGCCGCTAGTGCGTTATTGGTCCACTGTCTCTCCTCCTCATCATCTCAAACCAAACCTCAGGAGCCTATGAGTGTGCTTTGCTACGGCGCAGAGTGCAAAGTGCCTTTGACTATTGGAGCCCTAGGGCACAGGTAACGGTGCCTCAGGGAAAAAAATGATAGGCCCTAGTCCCTGTAGGGCCCCTCGGCTTCAGCTTAGTCAGCCTTATGAATAATATGGCTCTGTGCAGAACTGTGTCTACACAGCCACAACATGCCCACAGACATATCTGCTATATGCCCTGTTATTGCCAAGATGAATCCCAGTAACTTTCATTCAGTCATCTGTGAGAGGCAACAGATGCATATGAAATACTCCAGGAGATGCCCAGAGGAGAGATGTGGCTGATACCTGATGGGGACGGGTGTTTCTCGTCATTAGGTGGTAAACACTTGCAACATGATATATTGAATCGGGATTTTATGAAGAGGGGGTGTGGACAATCAAGCATTGCATCATATTGTCACCCCTTCTGCATAGACCTGTATTACTGGGTTTCAAATCGGTGGCAACGGGAATTTGCAGCATTATTCTCCAGGATATCCTTCATGTGGATCTTTCCATAAAGGGTATATCATACTGCTGCTGCTGCTACTACTACTACTACTACTACTACTACTACTACTACTACTACTACTACTACTACTACTACTACTACTACTTCTTCTACTACTACACAAGTGTCAGTTTTCCCATATATGTACTGGGCCCTTGTATGGCTCACCTCCAGCAGTATAACCTTTGTAGTGCACCCAACGTGGCTGCCTCATCTGGTACGCTTGTGAATGGGATGAAAAATACATGGACCTGGAGGTTTTGTTGGAACCCGCGTTAGGACGCTACAATCTCCCCATTTTGTGTAATTTATTCTAGGGATAGACTTTTCCCATTCACTGATGAATACCTTCTTCAAACCCTGCCCACCTCCACTTTTCCTACCCTGTGTTTACCTCTCCCATTAACAAGGTTGGAAAAACAGGTAAGTATAATGCAAACATGTAATTACTTGTACCAAAGAGGCTTAGTCACTGTTTTGTTTATATGTTATCCTCTTTGGTTTCTAAGATGATTCACAGGCACAGCAGAAACGTTTTACCATGTAAATTGTAGTACAGGCTTTTACTGTATCTACAAAGGTGTTCTAGTCTATGAAAGGTTCCACAAGTATAGTAACATTGCACTCTTGTTCTCAGAACAGACAGTAGATGGCTAAAGCATAGTGCTGCAGACTATCCCATCTGTGAGTCCAGGAATACTGGATTACAAACGTAATTACAAACATGCTCACTGCAACTATTTCATTTTTGTCCTGATTTAAAGCTCTATCTGGACTATGAACCACAGCAGTAAATATTGCTGGATTGATAAAATGAATGTTCAGTACGCTTATGAGTTGGAATACAAGATCATGATCAGGAAATAATGCCACATCTGGGGGGAAATCTGCAGTAACTGACTATTAGATACACATTTTTGAACATTGATACAAAGAAAACATAGTGGTGTTATCAAAGCAACCAATCAATACTTTCATATTATGAACTGAAAAAAGATAGACTTTGCAAAAGAGGGGTTTTATGAGTTAGCCAAGTAAGGCCTGCTCTAGCCCATGGAAGGAGGTGCATAAACTTGGCCTCCCTTTATCCCAGTCCTATCCCTCCACCACTGTTATCAAAATCCCACCACATCATGGTTCTCTCTCTAACCTCTGTCCCTAGTTTTCCATGTTATTCTTATTAACTCCCCCAAGTTACCTGAGTGGTGGCATCACTGGCACAACCCGATTGCCATCCTTTTGATAGGTGTTCATGGAAAATATCACATTTTTCCTTTGCACTCGTTTTAGTAAATATTACATCCCAGCTGCACATCTTTTATTTAGAGATGAGCGGGTTCGGTTTCTTTGAATCCGAACCCGCACGAACTTCACTTTTTTTTTCACGGGTCCGAGCGACTCGGATCTTCCCGCCTTGCTCGGTTAACCCGAGCGCGCCCGAACGTCATCATGACGCTGTCGGATTCTCGCGAGACTCGGATTCTATATAAGGAGCCGCGCGTCGCCGCCATTTTCACACGTGCATTGAGATTGATAGGGAGAGGACGTGGCTGGCGTCCTCTCCATTAGAATAGATTAGAAGAGAGAGAGAGAGAGAGAGATTGTGCAGACAGAGTTTACCACAGTGACCAGTGCAGTTGTTGTTAAGTTAACTTTTATTTAATATATCCGTTCTCTGCTATATCCGTTCTCTGCCTGAAAAAAACGATACACAGCAGTCACACAGTGTGACTCAGTCTGTGTGCACTCAGCTCAGCCCAGTGTGCTGCACATCAATGTATAAAAGCTTATAATAATTGTGGGGGAGACTGGGGAGCACTGCAGGTTGTTATAGCAGGAGCCAGGAGTACATAATATTATATTAATTTAAAATTAAACAGTGCACACTTTTGCTGCAGGAGTGCCACTGCCAGTGTGACTAGTGGTGACCAGTGCCTGACCACCAGTATAGTAGTATATTGTTGTATACTATCTCTTTATCAACCAGTCTATATTAGCAGCAGACACAGTACAGTGCGGTAGTTCACGGCTGTGGCTACCTCTGTGTCGGCAGTCGGCACTCGGCAGGCAGTCCGTCCATCCATAATTGTATAATTATATACCACCTAACCGTGGTATTTTTTTTTCTTTCTTTATACCGTCGTCATAGTCATACTAGTTGTTACGAGTATACTACTATCTCTTTATCAACCAGTGTACAGTGCGGTAGTTCACGGCTGTGGCTACCTCTGTGTCGGCAGTCGGCAGGCAGTCCGTCCATCCATAATTGTATTATTATAATATATACCACCTAACCGTGGTTTTTTTTTCATTCTTTATACCGTCATAGTGTCATACTAGTTGTTACGAGTATACTACTATCTCTTTATCAACCAGTGTACAGTGCGGTAGTTCACGGCTGTGGCTACCTCTGTGTCGGCAGTCGGCAGGCAGTCCGTCCATCCATAATTGTATTATAATATATACCACCTAACCGTGGTTTTTTTTTCATTCTTTATACCGTCATAGTGTCATACTAGTTGTTACGAGTATACTACTATCTCTTTATCAACCAGTGTACAGTGCGGTAGTTCACGGCTGTGGCTACCTCTGTGTCGGCAGTCGGCAGGCAGTCCGTCCATCCATAATTGTATTATAATATATACCACCTAACCGTGGTTTTTTTTTCATTCTTTATACCGTCATAGTCAGTCATACTAGTTGTTACGAGTATACTACTATCTCTTTATCAACCAGTGTACAGTGCGGTAGTTCACGGCTGTGGCTACCTCTGTGTCGGCACTCGGCAGGCAGTCCGTCCATCCATAATTGTATTATAATATATACCACCTAACCGTGGGTTTTTTTTCATTCTTTATACCGTCATAGTGTCATACTAGTTGTTACGAGTATACTACTATCTCTTTATCAACCAGTGTACAGTGCGGTAGTTCACGGCTGTGGCTACCTCTGTGTCGGCAGTCGGCAGGCAGTCCGTCCATCCATAATTGTATTATAATATATACCACCTAACCGTGGTTTTTTTTTCATTCTTTATACCGTCATAGTCAGTCATACTAGTTGTTACGAGTATACTACTATCTCTTTATCAACCAGTGTACAGTGCGGTAGTTCACGGCTGTGGCTACCTCTGTGTCGGCACTCGGCAGGCAGTCCGTCCATCCATAATTGTATTACAATATATACCACCTAACCGTGGTTTTTTTATACCACCTAACCGTGGCAGTCCGTCCATAATTGTATACTAGTATCCAATCCATCCATCTCCATTGTTTACCTGAGGTGCCTTTTAGTTCTGCCTATAAAATATGGAGAACAAAAAAGTTGAGGTTCCAAAATTAGGGAAAGATCAAGATCCACTTCCACCTCGTGCTGAAGCTGCTGCCACTAGTCATGGCCGAGACGATGAAATGCCAGCAACGTCGTCTGCCAAGGCCGATGCCCAATGTCATAGTACAGAGCATGTCAAATCCAAAACACCAAATATCAGAAAAAAAAGGACTCCAAAACCTAAAATAAAATTGTCGGAGGAGAAGCGTAAACTTGCCAATATGCCATTTACCACACGGAGTGGCAAGGAACGGCTGAGGCCCTGGCCTATGTTCATGGCTAGTGGTTCAGCTTCACATGAGGATGGAAGCACTCAGCCTCTCGCTAGAAAACTGAAAAGACTCAAGCTGGCAAAAGCACCGCAAAGAACTGTGCGTTCTTTGAAATCCCAAATCCACAAGGAGAGTCCAATTGTGTCGGTTGCGATGCCTGACCTTCCCAACACTGGACGTGAAGAGCATGCGCCTTCCACTATTTGCATGCCCCCTGCAAGTGCTGGAAGGAGCACCCGCAGTCCAGTTCCTGATAGTCAGATTGAAGATGTCAGTGTTGAAGTACACCAGGATGAGGAGGATATGGGTGTTGCTGGCGCTGGGGAGGAAATTGACCAGAAGGATTCTGATGGTGAGGTGGTTTGTTTAAGTCAGGCACCCGGGGAGACACCTGTTGTCCGTGGGAGGAATATGGCCGTTGACATGCCAGGTGAAAATACCAAAAAAATCAGCTCTTCGGTGTGG
Organism: Pseudophryne corroboree; assembly: GCF_028390025.1. Classification (NCBI taxonomy): domain Eukaryota; kingdom Metazoa; phylum Chordata; class Amphibia; order Anura; family Myobatrachidae; genus Pseudophryne; species Pseudophryne corroboree. The sequence continues at coordinate 551,342,231 of NC_086447.1, read as the reverse complement.
AGGTATTTCACCAGAAATGCGGACAACAGGTGTCAAGCCGTGTGTTCCCTTTGTCAAGCTGTAATAAGTAGGGGTAAGGACGTTAACCACCTCGGAACATCCTCCCTTATACGTCACCTGCAGCGCATTCATAATAAGTCAGTGACAAGTTCAAAAACTTTGGGTGACAGCGGAAGCAGTCCACTGACCAGTAAATCCCTTCCTCTTGTAACCAAGCTCACGCAAACCACCCCACCAACTCCCTCAGTGTCAATTTCCTCCTTCCCCAGGAATGCCAATAGTCCTGCAGGCCATGTCACTGGCAAGTCTGACGAGTCCTCTCCTGCCTGGGATTCCTCCGATGCATCCTTGTGTGTATCACCGCTTTCCAGAATACGCACACAGCTGAAAACCTCTTACGGCAACTGAGGAAGATCATCGCGGAATGGCTTACCCCAATTGGACTCTCCTGTGGATTTGTGGCATCGGACAACGCCAGCAATATTGTGTGTGCATTAAATATGGGCAAATTCCAGCACGTCCCATGTTTTGCACATACCTTGAATTTGGTGGTGCAGAATTTTTTAAAAAACGACAGGGGCGTGCAAGAGATGCTGTCGGTGGCCAGAAAAATTGCGGGACACTTTCGGCGTACAGGCACCACGTACAGAAGACTGGAGCACCACCAAAAACTACTGAACCTGCCCTGCCATCATCTGAAGCAAGAAGTGGTAACGAGGTGGAATTCAACCCTCTATATGCTTCAGAGGTTGGAGGAGCAGCAAAAGGCCATTCAAGCCTATACAATTGAGCACGATATAGGAGATGGAATGCACCTGTCTCAAGTGCAGTGGAGAATGATTTCAACGTTGTGCAAGGTTCTGATGCCCTTTGAACTTGCCACACGTGAAGTCAGTTCAGACACTGCCAGCCTGAGTCAGGTCATTCCCCTCATCAGGCTTTTGCAGAAGAAGCTGGAGGCATTGAAGAAGGAGCTAACACGGAGCGATTCCGCTAGGCATGTGGGACTTGTGGATGCAGCCCTTAATTCGCTTAACAAGGATTCACGGGTGGTCAATCTGTTGAAATCAGAGCACTACATTTTGGCCACCGTGCTCGATCCTAGATTTAAAGCCTACCTTGGATCTCTCTTTCCGGCAGACACAGGTCTGCTGGGGTTGAAAGACCTGCTGGTGACAAAATTGTCAAGTCAAGCGGAACGCGACCTGTCAACATCTCCTCCTTCACATTCTCCCGCAACTGGGGGTGCGAGGAAAAGGCTCAGAATTCCGAGCCCACCCGCTGGCGGTGATGCAGGGCAGTCTGGAGCGACTGCTGATGCTGACATCTGGTCCGGACTGAAGGACCTGACAACGATTACGGACATGTCGTCTACTGTCACTGCATATGATTCTCTCAACATTGATAGAATGGTGGAGGATTATATGAGTGACCGCATCCAAGTAGGCACGTCACACAGTCCGTACTTATACTGGCAGGAAAAAGAGGCAATTTGGAGGCCCTTGCACAAACTGGCTTTATTCTACCTAAGTTGCCCTCCCACAAGTGTGTACTCCGAAAGAGTGTTTAGTGCCGCCGCTCACCTTGTCAGCAATCGGCGTACGAGGTTACATCCAGAAAATGTGGAGAAGATGATGTTCATTAAAATGAATTATAATCAATTCCTCCGCGGAGACATTGACCAGCAGCAATTGCCTCCACAAAGTACACAGGGAGCTGAGATGGTGGATTCCAGTGGGGACGAATTGATAATCTGTGAGGAGGGGGATGTACACGGTGATATATCGGAGGGTGAAGATGAGGTGGACATCTTGCCTCTGTAGAGCCAGTTTGTGCAAGGAGAGATTAATTGCTTCTTTTTTGGGGGGGGTCCAAACCAACCCGTCATATCAGTCACAGTCGTGTGGCAGACCCTGTCACTGAAATGATGGGTTGGTTAAAGTGTGCATGTCCTGTTTTGTTTATACAACATAAGGGTGGGTGGGAGGGCCCAAGGATAATTCCATCTTGCACCTCTTTTTTCTTTTCTTTTTCTTTGCATCATGTGCTGATTGGGGAGGGTTTTTTGGAAGGGACATCCTGCGTGACACTGCAGTGCCACTCCTAGATGGGCCCGGTGTTTGTGTCGGCCACTAGGGTCGCTAATCTTACTCACACAGCTACCTCATTGCGCCTCTTTTTTTCTTTGCGTCATGTGCTGTTTGGGGAGGGTTTTTTGGAAGGGACATCCTGCGTGACACTGCAGTGCCACTCCTAGATGTGCCCGGTGTTTGTGTCGGCCACTAGGGTCGCTAATCTTACTCACACAGTCAGCTACCTCATTGCGCCTCTTTTTTTCTTTGCGTCATGTGCTGTTTGGGGAGGGTTTTTTGGAAGGGCCATCCTGCGTGACACTGCAGTGCCACTCCTAGATGGGCCCGGTGTTTGTGTCGGCCACTAGGGTCGCTAATCTTACTCACACAGCTACCTCATTGCGCCTCTTTTTTTCTTTGCGTCATGTGCTGTTTGGGGAGGGTTTTTTGGAAGGGACATCCTGCGTGACACTGCAGTGCCACTCCTAGATGGGCCCGGTGTTTGTGTCGGCCACTAGGGTCGCTTATCTTACTCACACAGCGACCTCGGTGCAAATTTTAGGACTAAAAATAATATTGTGAGGTGTGAGGTATTCAGAATAGACTGAAAATGAGTGTAAATTATGGTTTTTGAGGTTAATAATACTTTGGGATCAAAATGACCCCCAAATTCTATGATTTAAGCTGTTTTTTAGTGTTTTTGGAAAAAAACACCCGAATCCAAAACACACCCGAATCCGACAAAAATAATTCGGTGAGGTTTTGCCAAAACGCGTTCGAACCCAAAACACGGCCGCGGAACCGAACCCAAAACCAAAACACAAAACCCGAAAAATTTCAGGCGCTCATCTCTACTTTTATTGCCATTTCAGTGCAAAAATTCTGTTTGTAAATCAAAGATATAACATCTACTCGCAAGAAAACTTTCCCCTGAAAAAGAAAGGATACAGGAAAGTTCTGCACCTATGAACTATGCACAATTACTTGCAAATGATATATTACAGTATCACATCAGTAGCGAATATTGCATTTTATGTTATAGCTAACATTATACTGTATGTATTAGAATGGTTCTGCACTTATCTATATGAATTACTCATTTTTATATTATGAAATGTGATAACTTTTATAGAACAATGGGGGCAATTCAATTGTTTGCATAACCAGCCAGCGCTGGTTGCAACAGCCACATTCTAAAGCCCAAGTGCACCGTGTTAACTGGCTCTCCCCCGGCTAAATGCTGAACGTGCTGCAGTTAAGGCGCATCCAGCACTTACTACCAGCCCCAAAGCCCTGCTTTAAGCAGATTCTGTGGCGGAACTAGCGAGTGGTGAGCCCAGGTGCAACAAAATACTTGGCAACCCCCCCACCCTCATCCCATCCAATTCCACCCCCATCACCCCCAACTCCAAATTAGGGACTCTTTGCATACTCCCGTATAATATATATATATATATATATTGATATATATATATATTGATATATATATTGATATATATATTGATATATATATTGATATATTATTTAAAAAAGTGATTGCTGGCCACGCAGGTGTATTTATATATATATATATATATATATATATATACACTATTCAGCGGCACTCAGGGACGCTAAGTACAGTATGACATAACAGGGTAGAGATACACATACAGATGGGATCCGTTCAGGTTTAGGATGTGGATGTGTCATAGATTTAGGATGTGGAGAGGGGGGTGATTATTTGGATGCAATGGGGGCACTGTGCTGGAGAGGATCTGGTGAGGGTGACCTGCTCAGGGCCAGGGAAATGGATACCTAGCAACAGTGCCATAACTAGACAGTTTAGTGCTGTGTGCAAGAAATGGCATCAGCTCCCCATCCCTTATGTAAAACGGGGGCAGTGCGCACCGTAGGCGCGCCCAAAAAATATAGAGGCGTGGATTCATGGGGAAGTAGTGCGGCCACAAAATAATACAAATTCATATTACGGTGCACAGTAGTCTCCATTATTCAAATTATGCCCTTTTTACACATTACGGCAGACAGCATCCCCTTTTTACACATTACGGCAGAGTCCCCTCTTTTTACACATTACGGCAGACAGTCCCCCTTTTTTACACATTATGGCAGACAGTTCCCCTTTTTACACTTTTACGGCAGACAGCGTCCCCCTTTTTACACATTACGGCAGACAGTGTCCCTTTTTACACATTACGGCAGACAGCATCCCCTTTTTACACATTACGGCAGACAGTCCCCCTTTTTACACTTTTACGGCAGACAGCGTCCCCTTTTTACACATTACGGCAGACAGCGTCCCCTATTTTACACATTACGGCAGACAGCGTCCCCTTTTTACACATTACGGCAGGCAGAGTCCCCTTTTTACACTTTTACGGCAGACAGCGTCCCCTTTTTTACACATTACGGCAGACAGCGTCCCCTTTTTATACATTACTGTAGACTGAGTCCCCTTTTTACACATTACGGCAGACAGAGTCCCCCTTTTTACACATTACGGCAGACAGAGTCACCCTTTTTACACATTACGGCAGACAGCATCCCCTTTTTACACATTACGGCAGACAGTCCCCCTTTTTATACTTTTACGGCAGACAGTCCCCCTTTTTACACATTACGGCAGACAGTCCCCCTTTTTACACATTACGGCAGACAGTGTCCCCTATTTTACACATTACAGCAGACAGCGTCCCCTTTTTACACATTACGGCAGGCAGAGTCCCCCTTTTTACACATTACAGCAGATAGCGTCCCCTTTTTACACATTACGGCAGACAGTCCCCCTTTTTACACTTTTACAGCAGACAGCGTCCCCTTTTTTACACATTACGGCAGACAGTGTCCCCTTTTTACACATTACGGCAGACAGCATCCCCTTTTTACACTTTTACGGAAGACAGCGTCCCCTTTTTTACACATTGCAGCAGACAGTCCCCCTTTTTTACACATTACGGCAGACAGTGTCCCCTTTTTACACATTACGGCAGACAGCATCCCCTTTTTACACTTTTACGGAAGACAGCGTCCCCTTTTTTACACATTGCAGCAGACAGTCCCCTTTTTACACATTACGGCAGACAGCGTCCCCTTTTTACACATTACGGCAGACAGCATACCCTTTTTACACATTACGGCAGACAGCATCCCCTTTTTACACATTACGGCAGACAGCGTCCCCTTTTTACACATTACGGCAGACAGCATCCCCTTTTTACACATTACGGCAGACAGGGTCCCCTTTTTACACATTACGGCAGACAGCATCCTCTTTTTACACATTATGGCAGACTAGATAGATAGATAGACAGACAGAAAGAACAGATGATACTTACTGTCTCTGCTGGCTCAGGCAGTCAGGCTCCTCGGAGCAGCTTCTGGCAGATCCCGGGCAGGGGAGAAGGAGGAGGAGGGAGGGGGAGGAGGGAGCCACAGCAGCGCAATGTAATTGGTGGAGGCGCTGCTGCAGCTGTCCCTCTCCTTTCACATAGGCTGGCCGCTGCTGTGATGAGGGAAGCGCATCCCAGCATTCACAGCGGCTGCGGCGAGCCTATGTGGAAGGAGAGGGACAGTTGCAGCGGTGCCTCCACCAATTACATTGTGCTGCTGCAGCTCCCAAGTCCCCCTCCCTCCTCCTCCTACCCCCTGTGGATGCGTCCCTGTGCTCTCCTCCTCGCCTCTTCATCGGCGCGCAGCACACAGCGGCAGGCGGCATGTAATGAGTCAGTTTGACTCATTACATGCCAGTGGCTTTGGGCCCCTTCACAGCGGCGGGCCCCAGTGCAAGGCATTGCTTGCACTGGTGGTGGTTACGCCACTGAGCAGATTTCTGCTCACACCTCAGGAGGGTGTTAGTAGAATTATGCGATAAGTGCAGCCTTGGGACTTGTTACCCAAAACAATTAAATGACCTCCAAGCCACTAAGTTTACACAAGAGCTATGGGAACACAAACAATTGATACGCCCCTGATGTGTCTTAAATAAAATATACAGGTTGAGTATCCCTTATCCAAAATTCAAAATCACACATTTTTGGGTCTGTATTTATATATTTGTTTATTATATATAAAACAGATTCTACAAACCATACATTTAGGGTTTTGTTTTTTTGCCGCTTGCCCAGAACTTTAGTTGTGTTTAGCCATTTTAGCGCGGCAAAACCCGGCACTGTAGTGCATGAACAGCGCAATAAAAAACAGAACAAAACATTTGAATAAACAGTAGATTGGACGCGAAAAAACAAATGAATTGCCCTATTTGTGTGATTCATACAGTATAGTTCACAATTATCACAGAGGTTACTGATTTGGTACTTTCATAGACAACTATGACAGGAGGGGTAAAACAGCAACGTTACCTGCAGGTAAAGTTACAGCAGTTTGGATCCATCAGACTTTAAAGCTGGGTACATTCCTGTACAATCGTTGGCTCGTTCTCCCAAAATTGGGTGATCAGGTCAACCTTTGTATAGGTGTGTACGCTGTACCGTTGCAGGAGTATTAGTTGATAAACAGCCTTTAACGCTCCTGTAACAGCCGGGATTGGGAAGATTAATATTTGTCAGTCCAACTCATATTTGTCAGCCCAAATCCCATGGAGGCCCATGCACACTGAGCTACCTAAGTACAGCGTGTAGGAAGCTGGGAGGAGTCTGAGGGCACACTGTCATTCACCGGATCAACAGAGTGATGATAAAAGTGTGTACCCAGCTTAAGGTTCTCCCACAAAGATAATTTAAACTCTGTGGGGGCTCAAAAAGAATGGATCCAGAGACCTGGGAGTAACAAGACAACTGAAAAAACAATAATCACACCGCGAAATATACCCACAAGTTACATAAATTTACAAACGTTACTAACACATATTAGACCTGTTACGGATATTAATGAGTCAGGACTCAAAGTTTTCAGCTCATAAATCCAGTAACTCCCACATTTAAAGAGCTCTAACTCTCTATTCTCCATCACCACCCAACAGGGGGGTAAATTTACTAAGATGGGAGTTCTATTTAAGATGGGATGTTGCCCATAGCAACCAATCAGAATCTAGTTCTCATTTATCTAGCACCTTCTAGAACATAATACCTGGAATCTGATTGGTTGCTATGGGCAACATCACATCTTAAATAGAACTCCCATCTTAGTAAATTTACCCCTGGGTCTTCATATGGTTCGGTATGTAATCCCGGGGATTCCGGCATCAGTCACATGGCTGCCGGCATCCTGACCGCCGGCATCCCCTTCAGGAAATATCCTTAAACACCTACACTTTAATGAGGAAAGATCTTTATTATGCATCTCACAAAAATGCCTGGATAAAATTTTAATTTGTATTCCATGTTTTATTTTATTCAAGTGCCCTTGCAAACACATTTTTAATTTCCTCTTGACTTTCCACACATATCAAAAATGACAACTACAAGTGACTAAATAAATAAAAATGAGGATTCACAAGCAATCCTGTTGTTTGCAGAATATATTTTACTTCTGTATTTATGAAAGCATTTTGTTATGATATATCTGTATATATTGCAATGACTACAAGGAAGGAACGCTCCCCAGCATTGGGTTATTAATACCCTTACCAAGGTACAATAGGTTGAATTTGCTCTTCAGTATTGTTTAAACTTGGGGCGTTTGACTTTTCTGTAATCTTGTCCATATTTAATGATGAAAGAACAAGTTCCTTTCTTTATTATCTTTTCTATCAATCTTTCTGTTTATAGTTAAGTAACCCAGATCTATTAGAGTGTAGGGCTTTTATAAAAATTAATTAACTTATATATGTTGGATAACCCCTTGTAGAATATCTTTCTTTTAGAATTTGGGCCTGCTCTTCCATGTTATACCCCTTTCACACCGCCTGAGGTGGGCCGCACCCAGGATCCTGAAATGGGAGATCCCAGGATGTGACACACCTCAGGCGCCCCACCGCCAATGTCTGCAACCCGGCATATTGACAGGTTAGTGACGTTAGCGGTGACATGGTGGGGGCTGCGCTTGGAGATCGTGTTATCTCCAAGCGTCGCCCGTACACACACTGTGAACGGGAAACGGGTCGCATTGACCCATCTCCCGTTTACGCCGCATAGCGAGCCAGGTTGAACACAAGCTCATCCCTGCTCGCTACCAGGGTTGAAATACTGGGTCACTCGCCTCTGTATTTTTCCCCTGGCACCTTTTAGACCACACCTGAACACGGGTTATGCTCGCTCATGTGCTAATAACCCGTGTTTATAGCTCATGGTCTGAAAAGGGTATTAGTGAAATTACAATTATGATGCAGTCTTAGAAACTGAGAGTGGGGATATTTTATACCCACTGAGGATTTGACGAATGTCAAATCTAATTTAACTGTTGGTATCAACACTTTTAAAATAAGTACTAGTTGTAATACTTATGTCCTTTCTCACAAGGAGCAAATCAATTTATTCAAGAATGAATTGATTACTTCTGTGGGTACAGTTAAGGTTAAAATTATTATTTAATATTTTAATAAATATTTTATTTCTTCAACTGTTCTGTCCATTATTGATAATATTTGATTCTACTTTCAAACAATGCACCTCCATAGATGTTAAACTCCTCCCATCTTCAAAAAAAAAACTAATTTTCAAACCCTAGCACGAATTTTGCCCCACATAGCAACATTGGCGCTAGAACTACTGCCCAAATTTAAATAATTATGAATTAGTATGAACCATGGGGGTCATTCCGAGTTGTTCGCTCGCAAGCTGCTTTTAGCAGCTTTGCACACGCTAAGCCGCCGCCTACTGGGAGTGAATCTTAGCTTCTTAAAATTGCGAACGAAAGATTCGCAATTTTGCGATAAGACATCTCTGTGCAGTTTCTGAGTAACTCGAGACTTACTCTGCATCTGCGATCAGTTCAGTGCTTGTCGTTCCTGGTTTGACGTCACAAACACACCCAGCGTTCGCCCAGACACTCCTCCGTTTCTCCAGCCACTCCCGCGTTTTTCCCAGAAACGGTAGCGTTTTTTCACACACACCCATAAAACGTCCAGTTTCCGCCCAGAAACACCCACTTCCTGTCAATCACATTACGATCACCAGAACGAAGAAAAAACCGTGAGTAAAATTCCTAACTGCATAGCAAATTTACTTGGCGCAGTCGCAGTGCGGACATTGCGCATGCGCACTAAGCGGAAAATCGCTGCGATGCGAAGAAATTTACCGAGCGAACAACTCGGAATGACCCCCCATATACTATACAGTATGTTTTTTCAAATGATACCCTTTGGATTGATGGAAGGGGTTTCATCCACTGCCTGTAGACCTAGATAATGTGGGATCGAAGTGTACAGGGCCTTGACATTAATCATCAACCATCTATATATACCCAGCTATTCAAAAATGTCTAAAGAATTTAAAATAGCTTTTTAAGTCTTTTTGTAGAGTGTACTGTATATATTTAGCCAGCAATCACTTAATTCACAAAGTTTTAGGGAAATTGATAGATTAAAATTCATTTTCGACGTATTTTTAGAGATTTTTAACACTGTTTTTTATACAGAAACACAAAAATAAAATGATAGAATGAGAAGGAAGCTGTGAGCTCACTTACAGGTCTAGGGGGTAAATTTACTAAGGTGGGAGTTTTTGAGAACTGGTGATGTTGCTCATAGCAACCAGATCATATTCTACTTAACATTTATCTAGCTGCTTCTAGACGATAATAGATAGAATCTGATTGGTTGCTATTGACAACATCACCAGTTCTAAAAAAAAAACTCCCACTTTAGTAAACTTCTCTAAACACCTTTATGGTATTCTGCCACTGGTTTATTATCATAAGAGATCTGCTTGATCTAGCGTGTGGCCACTTACTTTTGTGTCTCTCTTAAGACAGTTCTGCCTTCAGGGGCATTTCTACAGAGGAGGGGGGTCCGTGTGCACCTCCAGGTGGGCCCCTTTCTCTGTACGGCGCTGTAGACTCCGACATTGTGCCGGAGTCTACTGCGCATGCGCAGGTCTCCAGGACATTGCGCCCACAATGATCCGGAGACCAATTTGGATACCGCGCATGCGCGGTGGCCATTTTGGTGGTAATTTCAATTGCAGCTCCTGGCGCTGGACTCCGGAAAGGTAAGTATTAAAATGGGTGCAATGGGTGCGTTGTGGGCCCCCCCTGGACCCAGGGGCCCGTGTGCACCGCACTCATTGCACCCATTATAGAAACGCCAATGTCTGCCTTATATGTTTATAAAATCTTATTTTGCAGTTTCACGTAGGACTGTCCATTTTAATCTGCATCTGTAAGCCTGCATATTTTCCCCTGCAGCATAGTCAATCTACAATGTCATTTTCAGTAACGTTCCCTGGAGATTTATGGAGAAAAGGCTCTAGACATTGCAGAAACAAATAAGGGGTGGGGTCACCATGCAGTGCCCAGGCCAAAGCAGAACAGAAAGAGTGGCCTGACTGGGTATGGGTCATTAGGTCGACCACTATTGGTGGACACGCATTAGGTCGACATGGTCATTAGGTCAACATGAACAAGGTCGGCACGGAAAAAGGTTGACATGATGTTTTTTTTTTTTGTGGTGTCGTTTTCTTGGTAAAGTGACGGGGAACCCCAGTTAGTGCACCGTGTCCACTCGCATGGCTCGCTTTGCTCGGTTACTATTCCCAGTCGTAGTCTACGTGGATCGTAAAGTATGACAAAGGTAAAAAAATGAAAAAAAGTGAAAAACGCATGTCCACCTTTTTCCATGTCGACCTAGTACCTAGTACATGTCGACCTAGTACCTTTTTCCATGTTGACCTAGTACATGTCAACTTAGTGACCATGTCGACCTAATGCATATCGACCAATAGTGGTCAACCTAATGACTGTCGACCTAAGTGTGGTCGACCTAATGACCATATCCCGCCTGTCCTCCCTTTTCTCACATGGGTGGCAAGGGATGCCAGCAGCCGTACAATGGAGAAGGAAAGAGGTATCTAGCTGAGGCAAGTAGGGGGACGAGAGGAAGGCAGCATTTCCAGTCAGGATATATATTAGAAAGAAAAAAGAAAGTAATGGGGCAAAGACTGTTTTTTTTTTCATAACTGTGTTCTTTATCTGATTTAAATGTGTAATTTCACTAATGGCTGCCTCACCATCCACAATAATGTCAAATGATTAGGGGGGAATGAAACTGTTTTGTGGGCGCCCAAACATAATGGGTGACCATCAGAGCAATTTAATAGTGTGTGCGCCTCCCAACCAGACACAAGTGGCGCGTATCCGCACCCATTAGTACCAGGATTAGCCGTGCAAAACTGCTAAACCCATCTAAAGTACTGCTTTGAGCGACCAAACTCTCGTCTGGGCATCCAAAGTGCCAAATTTATTGCACACTTAACACCACGGGAGTCTGTGAGCTGAAATGTGTCCCTCCACGGCTATACACCCCCAAATGAAGCAACAGTTGAATTGGGCTTTAGAATGTAAGCTCTCACGAGCAGGGCCCTCTTCCCTCATGTGCTTATCCTTTCTTACTTTAATAATCTTCAACTGCACCACATCCAGCAGTCTTCTGCCACCTGATACTTATTTCAGTGTCATCTGCTGATGTAACTATGTTTATTTACCCTGTACTTGTCCTATACTGTCATCAACTGTAAGTTGCTGTTTTCCTGTTTGATTATTTGTTTATGTATTCTGTAATTGGGCGAGGCGGAACCCTTGTGGCGCCATATAAATAAAGGACAATAATAATAATAATAATTGGGCACCATCGGTGGCAGCCATGGGAAAGAACAATTGAGTTTTTTGCTGTGAAAGGCTAAATAGTTGTTATTTTTATTACTATTATTGCACAACTGTCAGATATGTCGGGCAGGGGAAAGTATTGCATAAGGCATAGCAAGAGGGGAGCAAGTTGTGACACATTAAAGCATCCTGGGGAGATGACGGTATACCTGCATACAGCTTTTACAAGGATGAACAGAAGTTTAGGTGTGGCAAGCACTGGATTTCAGGAGTGTTGTTAGTGTTACAGGATAGGTATATTGAAGGAGGAGTACGCTACTGTGCAGACTCCATATTGTTCCTCCAGGTAGGCTATATTCCACTTCGGTCAGACATGCGAATACCTGTTTCCAAATGCATTTCCAACATCCTGCACCGCTACCCGCATATACTCATGGCTGGTGACCTTTATGACACCCTGCTCCGGTCAAGCTCCACTTCATCCAACCAATATGTATAACAGTATGGCATTTACTTACTTTCACTTTAATGAGCCACTCCACTGGTAAAGCAATTGTGCTGTCTGTTGTATTAGGGCACGGATGGAGAACCTACAGCCCGGAAAAGCATTTGGTCCAGCCTGGGCCCTGCCAAGGAAGCCGCAGGGTGTACAAAACCGTCCGCTGTGCCTAGTATCATCATGGAAGATGTAGTTTTCTCACACAGTGCAGTGTTTACAGTGTACAGTGTGAGCAAACTACATGTCCCATGAAGCAGTGCGTGGCAGAAGGCTCCAGGCGGTGTGGCAGCTTTGGAGAGGGATCTCAGTGGAGGTCTGCTCTGCTGGCAGATGGGAGGAATGGCTGTGCTGCTGTGCAGAGAGGACCCAGGACCTGGACTGGTGGTGTGCAGGAGTCTGTATGGGACCTGTCCTGCAGTGGTGGTGAATGCCCTGTTGGCAAGATACTGGTAGTATTATGTGTAGTTGGCACTCTACTAAGGCATTATGTGTATCTGGCACTATACTGGGGACATTGTGTGTAACTGCCACTGTTGTAGGCATTACTGGGGGCAGTATGTGTAACTGGCACTTTTGTTATCATTACTGGGGGCAGTATGTGAAAGCAGCTATTACTGTGGCCATTATGTGTAAGGAGCACTAATGTGGGCATTATGTGTAAGGCCACACCTACTTTCCCAGGAGAATGGACGCATTGGAGGGAAGTGGCACTTCAAAAATGGCCCGCGAATAGTGTTAAAACAAATCCAAATGGTTCTTGGGAGAAAAAAGGTTCCCCACCCCTGTTTTAGAGTATCCACTGGTGTGTTCGGGAATTCTGCTATAACCTCAAGCCTGTACGCACATATTTCCAACAAGGTACTGTAGAATATGACCGAGATTATAGATTTGTTAAATATGGCCTTTGCACATCATTTTCCTACATATATTGTTTTGTGAATTAAGCTGTGACCTTTTTTTACCCAATACTAATTCTGTAGGTGCTTATTGTTTAGCTTGTGGCATCCTTAACTATGTGGGAGGACAGCTTATATTATGCATAGTTGTCTAAATATGGACACCTTTAAAATAATATAAAGACTTTCAAGATTTATTTTCAAACATTCTGCATAGACCAGTTGAATTCTTAATCACACTTAAAAGTAGATAATTGTTCAGTTTTCACATTTCTTTCATTTTTATGGTTTCTCATTTATTGTTTTGCAATAAAAATGAGTTATACAGAAAAATGGTGACAGTAATGCAGCCAAGCTTGTAATTATAAAAGCTAAATCACATGTACAATGATTTCATTTGTACCCAATTCTATGTTAACTAAAGGGAAACAGAAAATAAGGCCAGCTGTAAATGAATGATCTATTTTGGCAATTGTATATTTTTTTCATCTCAAAAAAGATCTTTCAACAAAAAGAAATCATAATGAGAGCTTAATATGAAAGAGGCCTTTATAAGCGCCTTCATTCATGTCTGAAATTAGTAAACGCAAAGATGTTCATATGAATATGTATCAATAAAGCATTGTTTTATGGTGCCCTGGCACATAGGGATAGGATTTTGACAGGAAAGTCAATGAGAATTAATGGTACAAGGACTCCCTCATTTTGCTTACGAGACAAAGGAGTAAGGAACAATTCCTTGCCAACATCTGTAGCAGCAAAAAGTCCAACTCATTTGCAGTTTTAGCAACATTATCTATATGGTTTTAACACTTTTTACAGTATGAATAATAAGTAACAGATGTGTAAATCCTGCCTAATTAGTTTTAATTATTGCACAGTATATAAAGAAAGCAGGGCGTGTGAGGAACTGACATTACATTAATAATGTATTGCTGTGCAGTTACTAATCACTTTTTTTTCATGTGATTCTAAAGCAAATGTCTGCAAGAAAAATAATTTAACACTTATTTGAAAATACACATTTTGCTAATTCACACAATATGTAATATAGGGCCTAATTGAGGTTGGATCGCAAATCGCAATCCAACCGGAATTTTTATGATTGGCCCACGGGCACCTGCGCAGCACCCATCCTGCGCGTGTGCCCGCAATTTCTGCGGGGGGGGGGCGCAGAGAATGCGATCCCCCCTGCTTGTCAATCCAGCAGAGGCGGTCGCGCGTGGGGGAGGGATGGGCAACGCTCCATCTCCAGGGAAGAGACAGAGCGAGCGGGGGTGGTGCAGCGCGAACAGGGGATAGAGGCAGATGAATGGTGGCATGTCGGGGGCGTGATCACGGCGGCTGCGTGCCATCACACGCAGCCGCCATGATCAAGGATGTGGCGGCGGGACTCCTGCTGGCAAGAGCCGTCCTCTGTTTCTGCTAACAAGCAGAAATTGCGATATGATCGCAATTTCTGCTTGTTGAAGGGGGGGAGGTAGCGGTCAGTATGAAGGGCGGCCTTGCCCAGCGATGGGTGGCCCCCAGTATGCTAGGAAAAGGATAGCAAATTCTGCTAATTAGCACCCAGTCCGCATTTTAGAGATACTGTGCCTTACTGAGTTGGACATACAGTGCATCCGGAAAGTATTCACAGCGCTTCACTTTTTCCACATTTTGTTATGTTACAGCCGTATTCCAAAATGGAATAAATTCAATATTTCCCTCAAAATTCTACACACAATACCCCATAATGACAATGTGAAAAAAGTTTTTTTGAGATTTATTTTTTGAGAGTATATTAGTTGGCAGTTCTAGTGCATTTGTTTTGCAAAACAGCAGTGCTATACAGCATAGCATGAGCGGCTTTATTATCACCTGATTAGGCAGTCCTTTAAATAGGTAGCTGATGACTTCTCCCGGCTCCTGGTGCTTTTAAACCTTAAACGGTGCCATATCTGGAGGGTCCAATTCGGGGACTGTTAAGGGGAATTCCGCGTGCTGTGTAGAGATAGCCGGTACCGGACCAGAGTGACGACTTATGCGTTTCTCCGCCTACAGCGCATCGGCGGCTTCCTCTGGTCCGGTACCAGCTATATCTACACAGCACGCGGAATTCACCTTAACAGTCCCCGAATTGGACCCTCCAGATATGGCACCGTTTAAGGTTTAAAAGCACCAGGAGCTGGGAGAAGTCATCAGCTACCTATTTAAAGGACTGGCCAATCAGGTGATAATAAAGCCGCTCATGCTATGCTGTATAGCACTGCTGTTTTGCAAAACAAATGCACTAGAACTGCCAACTAATATACTAATACAGCTTGATTAACATCTGCTTCAATATCAGTGCACTGATTTCTGCTGTTTGTAAGAACTCTAAAAATCTTGGGAGCTTAACTAACACTGGGACTAATGCACCTATGGATTTGGATTCAATTGTCCATTGAGAAGTTGCCATACTGATGTTTTTAACCTATATATGTGGTTATATAAGTTTACTATCTATATGAGATAGTTGTGGAATATAATTAAATACTGGCCGGTATTGTGGTTTTAGTTCTATTTTATATATGTATGTGTAATTGAATAAATTTTACACGATTCTATGGAAGCGCTGTTTTATTTTTCTTTGTATGATGCTGGACATGCCCCAGGAGTGACAGCCCCCATGAGGCCACGCCTCTATTAATAAGGCCATACCCCTTTTTTGGGTGGCCACTCCTCCGGCATGGGGGTATAGGGCAGAGCGTGCACCAGGTGTCACCACACCCAGTGATGTCTCTGTATCTACCTCAACAAATCAACCTACCCAGAGGCTAAACACGCTGGCACAGGGTTGGAACAGGGCTCTATGCTGCCTTGTGCTGAGCCCACATACTAAACCTGTGATGTCATGATGTTAAACCTACGGAGCATGTAGGTGGAGCAGAGCACTGCCCGGAATGTCCTAAGGATGCCCTGATCAATGGCACCACTCGCTCAGCGTTAGTTATGTGCCTGCGTGAGCTGGTAATTACTGTAGTAGTCTATATCATACCACTTTCAGACAGAAAAGTCTGAAAGTCCTGACAATTACCCAGCATTTCAATGCTGGGTTGTTTTGCCGGGACCTGCCTGACCCCCCCTTTCACACAGACATGCAAATTACGTGGTTGAGAATTTCGACCTGGTAATTTGCAGATCAACACGGGTATTTTGTCTGTGTGAAAGGGTCAACCCGTGTCAAAATTCCCATGTCTCCGACCCTGGTAGATTCCAGGGTCGAAGTCCCAGGAATTACAACCCGGGTCGACCCTTTCACACAGAAAAAGGACCTGTGTGTTTCATGAAATTACCGAGTGGAACTGCTTCACTGGTAATTTCTGTTTCTGTCTGAAAGGGGTATCAGGGAGACACATGCTCACTGGGGGTCATTCCGACCCGAACGCTCGCTGCAGTTTATCGCAGCGCAGTGATCGGGTTGGATTTGTGAATGCGCTGGTGCCGCAGTGTGCCGGCGCATTCCGGACGGCTGAAGGCCGTCATTCAGTAGCGATCGCCTCTGCCTGATTGACAGGCAGAGGCGGCCGCAGGGCGGGAGGGGGCTGGACAGCGGCGTTAAGCCGCTGTTTAGGGGGCGCTGTCCGACCAACGCAGGCATGGCCGGACCATTGGGGGGGGGGCGGTCCGTGGTGTCAGCGTGACGTCTCACGCAGCCACTGCGGCCAGTGGCAGCGACGATCAACGCTGGCCGGGAGTTACTCCACAAATACAAAAGCATTGCCACTGTGCGATGCATTTGTATTTGTGCAGGGGGGGGGGGCGGACTGACATGCGGGGCGGACTAGCACTGTGCTGGGTGTCCCCCTGCATGTCAGGGAAGATGATCGTAGCTGTGCTAAATTTAGCACAGCTACGATCAACTCGGAATGACCCCCAATGTCTCTAGTAGTATTGAGAAAACATCCCAGCTTGTGTAAATTATTGTAACTGTCACTTCCATGGGGATCTCCAAACTTTTTTGTACCATGTTTTTTGTTTTGTTTTTTAAATAACTGTTTATTAGCAGCATACAATAAATATAAGTAAGACATACACACCTGTGCAGAGGAGAGGTACGTGAAGTAATTATGAAATTAGATACAATGGGGGTCATTCAGATCTGATCGCTGCTGTGCATTTCCGCACAGCGGGTGATTATTATTATTATTATCCTTTATTTATATGGCGCCACAAGGGTTCCGCAGCGCCCAATTACAGAGTACATGAATAATCAAACAGTAAAACAGCAACTTATAGTTGATGACAGTATAGGACAAGTACAGGGTAAATACACATAGTTACATCAGCAGATGACACTGAAATAAGTATCAGGTGGCAGAAGACTGCTGGAGTTGGTGCAGTTGAAGATTATTAAAGTAAGAAAAGGATAAGCACATGAGGGAAGAGGGCCCTGCTCGTGAGAGCTTACATTCTAAAGGGGAGGGGTAGACAGACAGGGGTGACACAGATGGGGTACATGGAGAGTGTAGAACAGAGGCTTAGGATGAGATTTGGCTGGGTTTGGTGAAGAAGTGGGTCTTGAGAGCCCGTTTGAAGTTTTGTAGAGAGGTGGAGAGTCTGAGGGGGAGAGGTAGGGAATTCCAGAGAAGTGGTGCAGCACGTGAAAAATCCTGGAGGTAGGAGTGGGAGGAGGTGATCCGTAGGCAGGAAAGTCGTCGTGCATTAGCAGAGCTAAGAGGACGTGTGGGAATGTAAGGGAGATAAGATCAGAGATGTAGATGGGAGAGGAGTGGGTGAGGGCTTTGTAAGCGAGTGTGAGAAGCTTGAAATGGATTCTGAAAGGGAAGGGGAGCCAGTGAAGGTCTAGTAAGAGAGGAGAGGTAGACGTAGTGCGTTTGGTGAGGAAAATAAGCCGGGCAGCAGCATTGAGGATAGATTGGAGTGGAGAGAGGTGTTTGTCAGGAATGCCAGTCAGGAGGAGATTACAGTAATCCAGTCTGGAGATGACCAGTGAGTGGATAAGAGTCTTAGTAGCATCCTGGGTCAGAAAGGGTCTGATCCTGGAAATATTTTTTAGATGAAAACGGCAGGTTTGTGAGAGGTGCTGAATGTGTGGTTTGAAGGAGAGGGAGGAGTCAAGGATTACTCCAAGACAGCGCACTTGGGGGCTAGAGGAGATAGTAGTGCCATCAATAGATAATGAGATTGTAGGAGGTGAGGTTATGCGGGAGGGAGGAAAGATGATCAGTTCGGTCTTAGACATGTTAAGTTTAAGAAAGCGCTGGGACATCCAGGAAGAGGTAGCAGAGAGACAGTTGGAGATACGAGTGAGGAGAGCAGGGGAGAGGTCTGGAGAGGAAAGATAGATTTGGGTGTCATCAGCATAGAGATGATATTGGAAACCAAAAGTACTAATGAGCTTACCTAGTGAGGACGTATAGAGAGAGAAGAGGAGAGGACCAAGGACAGAACCTTGGGGTACACCTACAGTTAGTGGAAGTGAGGGGGAGGTGGAGTCATGAGAAGAGACAGAGAATGAACGGTCAGAGAGGTAGGAAGACAGCCAAAAGAGGGCAGTGTCGCGCAGACCAATGGAGTGAAGGATTTGCAGTAGGAGAGGATGGTCCACAGTGTCAAAAGCAGCAGAGAGATCAAGTAGAATAAGTAGAGAGTAGTGATCCTTAGATTTAGCAGCATGGAGGTCATTGCATACTTTTGTAAGGGCAGTTTCAGTGGAGTGGAGAGGACGGAAGCCAGACTCGAATGGGTCAAGTAGTGAGTGTGAGGAAAGAAAGGCAGTAAGGCAATTGTAGACAATACGCTCAAGGAGTTTGGAGGCAAAAGGGAGGAGAGAGATGGGTCGGTAGTTGGAGAGAGTGTTTGGATCAAGGGTAGGTTTTTAAGAATAGGAGAGATGAGTGCATGCTTGAAGGCAGAGGGGACAGTGCCTGATGAGAGGGAGAGATTGAGAAGGTGGGAAAGGTGGGAACAAGCAGAAGGAGAGAGGTAGCGGAGGAGGCGGGAGGGGATAGGGTCAAGTGGGGAGGTGGTGAGGGGACAGGAACGAATGAGGGCCATGACTTCCTCTCCAGTTGCATGGGAGAAAGAGGTCAGAGTAGGTGGGAGGGATGGGGAGGGGTGGTAAGGGATGAGGGAAAGCTGGCTACTGATGGTCTGGTGTGATGTGATGTCCTTACGTATGGAGTCAATTTTGGATGTGAAGTAAGTGGCAAAGTCAAGAGCAGAGAGTGAGGAAGGGAGACGAGGTGGAGGTGGGCAGAGGAGTGAGTTGAGAGTGGCAAAGAGGTGCCGGGGGTTGGAAGACTGGGAGGAGATGAGGTTCTTGAAGTATGACTGTTTAGCAAGAGAAAGGGCAGCACTGAAGGATGAGAGCATAAGTTTGAAATGGAGGAAGTCTGCCTTAGAGCGTGATTTCCTCCAGTGTCGCTCAGCAGTACGTGAGCATTTTTGCAGATATCTGGTGCATTTGGTGTGCCAGGGTTGAGGTGTTAATTTGCGAGGGTGAATAGTGGTTGGTAGAGCAACAGAGTCAAGAGCAGAAGTAAGGGATGCATTGTATATGGAAGTGGCTTGTTCAGGGCATGAGAGAGAGAGAATAGGAGAGAGAAGTAAGTCAAACATGGAGGAAAGGAATGTGGTGTCAATAGCCTCAATGTTACGCTTAGTGATGGTAGCCTTTGGAGGTAGAGATGGGGAAGTCGAGAGAGATAGGTTAAAGGAGAGCAGGTGGTGGTCAGAGAGGTGAAATGGGGAATTTGAAAAATCAGAAATATCACAGCGGTGAGTGAAGACCAGATCCAGTGAGCTCCCATTCACATGGGAGGGTGAGGAGGTCCACTGGGAGAGACCAAGTGAAGAGGTGAGGTTAAGGAGTTTAGAGGCAGGGCATTGTGTGGGGATGTCAATAGGGATGTTGAAATCGCCTAGGATAATGGAAGGAATGTCAGAAGAGAGGAAGTGAGGAAGCCAGGAAGCAAAGTTGTCGATGAATTTGGAAGCAACGCCAGGGGGGCGGTAAATGACAGCTACTCTAAGATGGACTGGTTGGAAGAGGCGTATAGTATAGACCTCAAATGTAGAGAATGTAAGGGATGGTTCTGGTGGTATGAGTTGGTAGGAGTAACTAGAAGGTAAAAGGACCCCAACACCACCCCCATGGCGACTCCCAGGTCAGGGTGTGTGTGTGAATGCAAGGCCCCCAGCAGAGAGAGCAGCAGGAGAAGTAGTGTCAGAGGGCGTAATCCAAGTTTCAGTAATGGCTAGTAGGTGGAGGGAGTTGGAAATGAAAAGGTCATGAGTGGGGACCAGTTTGTTACAAACAGATCTGGCATTCCACAGGGCACAGGATAGGGGGTATGAGTTTGTGGGAGAGATGTGAATGAGATTATCAGGGTTGCTGAAGCGATGAGGAGAGATTAACTTTGAGTGCAGGGATGATGAGAGAGTAGTGATGGTGCGGGTGCCAGAGCTAGGAGGGGAAACTGCAGGAGGTGGGTAGGGAGGGAGGTCAGTGTGATGTGGATGGGGGTGTGGGGAGGTGACAGGGAAGGGAGAGAGGGAGCAGGGCTGAGTTGTGGGGTAGCAAGACCATGGGGTAGATGTGAGTGAAAGTGGGGTAACAGGAAAGGAGGGGAAAGTATACAGAGAGATGGAGGGGAGACAGAGGAGGGGAGGGAGGAGGAGGTGTAGGAGACTAGGGGGGAAGGATAAAGACGCATGATTAGGTAGACACTGAGTGATGTGGGGAGTATAAGAAAGCCTTGACATAGTGTTTAGTAGGTAAATAGGTTGAGGGAAAGTGGAAGTAGGAGTGGAGGCTGTAAGGAATTCAGAGTTGAAGAATTGCAGAAATGCAGATTAGAAAAGCAGTGTCGGCTCAATGGGGGTAGATTTAGTATGAAATGAATCAGAAGTGTAGATAAAGTGGGTGTTGAGATGTATTTGGACCGTATGTAATGAAAAGATTGTGAGGTTTAAGAAGCAATGGTGGTTCTGTAAGATTTTTTAGGTGTTTGTAGGTAAGATTGCATTGGTGCAGCTGTGCATGAAAAACAAAATTCCAATAATATAGATACAAGCATTTGTTGGTAAAATGGATGGTTTATGAAATGTCCAAGTAAGGTAGTTCCGTGCTATTTAATCAGATGCAACAATCAGGAGGTGAGTGGTCTGAAGAGTAAGTGACTCACATTTGTTATTAGTTCCTCTGGTTTCTTTGTTTTGTTAGATTGGTGTGCTTCTGTTTTCCTTCTTTTTCACTTCGTTTGAACGCTGTTAGAACGCTGCAGTTGTCTGTCACTTTTATCACGCTTTGATAAAAATGCACGCTTAGATCATAGATGCACAGCCAAACGGCTTTGCACAGCCTACACCATTGGATTTAAGTAGAGGACTAATACAAGTGAAACCAATAATTGAAATCTGTAACCACACCCCACCCCCTCAAGTGCCAGGCAATAAATTAATTTAGAAAAACAACCAGGCATTCCACAAAGATTAAACTGGGTCTATATCATTCTAAACTAAAAAAGTACTTCAGAATCACATACTATGCAATAATGTTTCAATTTGCATTACCTAGCAGAATCAGCTTGGCCTATACAAATATATAGTGCAGCAGAATATGTTGGTGGTTGTAGTCAATCAATCAAGTTACCTAGCAGAATCAGCTTGGCCTATACAAATATATAGTGCAGCAGAATATGTTGGTGGTTGTAGTCAATCAAGTTACCTAGCAGAATTAGCTCAGGACTGTTCAGCACAGTCCTGATCAGATCAGGACTGCGCATGCATATGCACCGCAATGCGCAGGCGCGTTGGACAGCTACAACAGGCATCGGCGGTCAGCGACAGGATGGTGCAAAGGATCCATTCGCACATGCGTTCGCAAGGTGATTAACAGGTAGAGGCCGTTTGTGGGTGGCAACTGACCGTTTTCATGGAGTGTCCGGAAAAATGCAGACGGGCTCAAGCTTTTCAGGGAGGGTGTCTGGCGTCAGCTCCAA
Source organism: Pseudophryne corroboree (assembly GCF_028390025.1). NCBI lineage: Eukaryota > Metazoa > Chordata > Amphibia > Anura > Myobatrachidae > Pseudophryne > Pseudophryne corroboree. The sequence continues at coordinate 551,320,057 of NC_086447.1, read as the reverse complement.
CCCCGATCAGCAGGATTCAATCGCACTGGAAGAGTAAGTCCGGGGTTGCGCAGAGACTGCACAAGCAGCTTAGCTACACATGCGATCGTACACTTGCACAGCTAAAATACACTCCCCTTGTAGGCGGCAATTATCTGATCAATGGGCAGCAAAAAACGCAGCCCAGCGATCAGACATGAATTAGGCCCAATGTTTGCAAATTAATGTAAATGTATAATAGAAAGAGAAGAACATTTTTATCCTTTTGGATAAAAATGTTTGGTTATTCTAAAGGGGGTGACATATTTTACTTTTTTATCTCTTTCTGATAGAAAAGATAACGCAACTATATATTTTTTGTTTACTATTTTTCTCTATAAATGTGCTCTCTCAAGGCCTTTCCATTGACCTAAATCTTCTTGGAGTACAAAGAACACTATGATGGTCATTGCGAGTTGTTTGCTCGTTGCCGTTTTTCGCAACGGAGCGATTAGGTAGAAAATACCCAGTTATTCAACACAATACTTAGTAGATTTACACAAGCTCGAGCAACGTTTTTTCAATGCTCGAGTGATCGTAGTGTGATTGACAGGAAGTGGGTGTTTCTGGGCGGCAACATGGCGTTTTCAGGGAGTGTGCTAAAAAACGTAGGCGTGCCAGGTAAAAAAGCAGGAGTGGCTGGAGAAACGGGGGAGTGGCTGGCTAAACGCAGGGCGTGATTGTGACGTCAAACCAGGAACTAAACGGACCGAGCTGATCGCAATCTAGGAGTAGGTCTGGAGCTACTCAGAAACTGCAAATAATTATTTAGTAGCAGTTTTGCTAATCTTTCGTTCGCTATTCTGCTAAGCTAAGATACACTCCCAGAGGGCGGCGGCCTAGCGTTTGCAATGCTGCTAAAAGCAGCTACCGAGCTAACAACTCGGAATGAGGGCCAATATTCACGCGACCCTTTTTGTGATTTTGATTCATCTAGACCTAGAAACCAAATTTCTGAATTTTGAGACCCACTGCTCTTCTGACACCGCTGCATTCCAACAACTGACCAAAAAGCCAAGAAAATTATACTTGAAGCAACAAATGTAAAAGATTATGATATTTTAAAGAAGAATGCTGACAAAAAGTTGCCAACCATTCCATTGTTTTCTCCAGTAGACTATATTTGGCTTGAAATCCTTAAATTAAACATAACATCATCTAAGCTGGTACCAAAATACAATGGTCCTATAAGTCCTGTCAACCGCTACTGTGCTACTCGAGCTCACTCCATGTTTCATGATCCATCCAGTTTTCAATGGGTATACGGATGGTGTAATGGTTAGAATCAGAGGCGTCACTCACCTCTTATGTACCCAATGCAGCAGCGGGTGCGAAGGGGGCATGGCTTCATGGAAAGGTCGTGGCTAAGCGTACCGACCCGCGGGAGGGGTCGTGGCTTCATGGGAGGGGGCGTGGCTAAGCACTCCGACCCGCGTTTTCGTCAGTCTGGGGTCCGGGAGTTGCGGCCTGCCCCTGGATACTAGCGTGTCTGCAGTGCCAGTTCCTACATGGTGACAGGAGCCAGCACTATGGTGTCACTCCCTGGCGGATGACACCTGAGTGCGGGCCGCACCACCCGCACCCACCTTGTGACGTCACTGGTTAGCATTACTGCCTCATACCACTGAGCTCTTGGGTTTGATTCCCACCATAGCTCTAACAGTGTGGCGTTTGTATATTCTCCCTGAGTTTCCTACAACAATCCCCCAAAATGCTAAAATATGTTAATTGGCTGTGATCTTTTAGAAGCAGCTAGATAAATGTTAAGTAGAATCTGATTGGTTGCTATGGGCAACGTCACCATTTCTAAAATAAAAAAAAAAAAACTCCCACCTTAGTAAATTGACCCCATAGATTGTAAGCTCCACTGGGGCAGACTGATGTGAATGGCCAAATTTTCTCTAGGTCCAATTTGAAATTTGGAAAATGATACGCTTTATATAAATAACCATTAATACATAAATAATGTGGTATTCTTCAAGCCATTCATCTTGCTGTACCACTCCCTCTACTATTATTATATTGGAAGATTGTCTGCAAAATTAAGTCCAGAGAATCCAGCAATACTAAAAGATAGGATATGGGTTGATGCCTTGATATTTATGCTTCCAGGGTGACTAGTCATATCATACAAAGCCTACAAAGTCATCTAGAGGACACCCAGTGGTTGCTCAGGTTTTGTATTCGGTGTTAGTGGCATCAGTAAGTGTTTTTTGTTTCTGCAACTTCAAGAGTATTTTGTAATTGCTGGCACAAGATTATGACATCATGCTTCACTAATGTCTTCACCTTCATTTTCTCTGTAGAATTCTGTTTGCCTCTTATTAAAAAATGTTTACATTTATGATATGAAATAGGTATGTGTGTGTGTTTTGCTTCCAAAAAATGAATTATTATTTACACAGACAAAGCGAAGAACCAGGTGCCGCTATACCTACAGAAATTTACAATAATGCGAATAAACACAAGCTATATGATATAATATGGTATCAAGGGGATAGTATCCAGCTACCTCCTCATTTGCTATGCTTTTCTTTTAATATCAATCTACATGGCAAAGGTGAGCAAACTTGCTACAAGTTAGCAGATTGACTGTCACATTGCCTGGTTTCAGAGATTGCTGCAGACCATTGAAGTTAATTGGTTATCTTGGCATGTCTTATAACTTCTAGTTATTTTTATAGACAACCACAATATATGATGCCAATGTCAATGACAATGTAGTGTCGACATATGGTTATTGTTGACCATCTGACCAGATACCATTTCTGAGTGTGGTTTGATTTGTCAACAGTTATCATGTTAACAGTACCTTGGTCAACATGAGAATATCATCATGGTTGAACTGTTGACATTTATCATGTCTACACAGATGATATTTCGACATGATCACCTGTCATCAAACCATCCCTGGTTGTCTAGAGGTCTCTTACCATCTCCCGGCAGTTGCAGCTGCTCCAGTATCTTCTTCTGGGTCCCAGCTGTCACATGCAGTGCAGTTCCCGGTCAGACCTCTGATTCTACAATGTTCTGTTGCATATTAAACCTCCTATCCCTAACTCTAATCCCGACCTCTAACCCTACTCCTAGTGCCTGACCCTAAACTCCCCTGCAGCCAGATATATTTGCATATCAATGGATCAGCAGATATATCTATAGCCGGATTGGGCAGTGCCTGCCTGATGCGCTGTGACTGATGTCACGTACTGGGCGTGCATTTACATGCACCTGCCCAATTGGGCTGTCAATCACCGGTGGCCTCTGCAGCATGTGTACGGGCAGTCAGTTGACCATCCGTACACACAACGATGCACCAATATATCTGTAGATATACTGGTCATCATGTGTGCTGCAGGGCTGACGCAATATCTCTGATAACGACTATGTTCAGAGACATATTGTTGGTATACACTGGCCGACGGGCCAGCGATATATCATCTGTTCCATAGAACGGCCGATATATCAGCCAGTGTGTACCCAGCATAACCCTCCCGGCAGCACCTAAGCCTAACTGTCGGCATCCTATGGATGTCAACATTTCACATGGTGACATTTCAGAAATCGGCATTGTGGACATTACAAGGGATGTCACCTTTGACATAAGTTCACTAACAAGGAATATTCCTACTTAGTTACAGAAGGGATAAGATGCCATGCTGTAAACTGCACCTTTCTATCACTTAAGTAAGAAAGAAAATGCAAGACATTAGATGTAATGCACTGAAAATAGCTCGGTGTCAATTGCATGTTCAGTTCAACACACAGTCAGGACTCAGTACCCTACCGTCTCCATTTCTTCTTGGCGTACAGACCTAAAGCTAAACACCTGATACCCACTGAAAACTCCCTACTCATGTGTCTAAACTGAGTTCACCTTTTTTGCAGTTACAAGCATGAGCAGAAATATATGGCTGCACAGCATGTATGTTATCATGAGCCTGATTGTGTTACACTGCTGGGAGTAGCTCTGTAGACGATCAATTCATTTATATATGTAAGCACCATGCTATCATTAAATATCAACATCTATCATAAGAAAATTAAACTAAACCCCAGGTCATTTGCAATCTATGAGTTTAATTCAATCTTCTCTCTACTATTTATGCCACGTTAAGTGTTAAGCTGGAGATCACATTTTTAAGAAACTACAAAATATCTTAAATGTATTATGGTAAATATAATTATATGGTAAGCAGATCAGCGCTATTCTACTCAAAAAATGTAATTATTAGTTTTCTTCCTTTACTTAAAATCACCCACTCCTGTGACTAATTTGGGCATGTTTACAGGCTGCTATGTTACAATATATAATGTATCCTTTGTATATTTATTTACCACTTTCCAAGTCATCAGTATTACCCTCTGTAAGCTAACGGTACTTCCTAAATAATCATTTGATGAAAGTATAGTCAGGGGTGCCAAGAGTGGGTACTAATTACTAGAGATGAGCGGGTTCGGTTCCTCGGAATCCGAACCCGCCCGAACTTCATGTTTTTTTTCACGGGTCCGAGCGACTCGGATCTTCCCGCCTTGCTCGGTTAACCCGAGCGCGCCCGAACGTCATCATGACGCTGTCGGATTCTCGCGAGGCTCGGATTCTATCGCGAGACTCGGATTCTATATAAGGAGCCGCGCGTCGCCGCCATTTTCACTCGTGCATTGAGATTGATAGGGAGAGGACGTGTCTGGCGTCCTCTCCATTAGAATAGAGATAGATTAGATAGAGAGAGAGAGATTGTGCAGAGTCGCAGACAGAGTTAGTTTACCACAGTCAGTGACCAGTGCAGTTGCTAGTTAACTTTTATTTAATATAATATATCCGTTCACTTCTCTCTGCTATATCCGTTCTCTGCCTGAAAAAAAAAACGATACACAGCACAGTCAGTCACACAGTGTGACTCAGTCTGTGTGCACTCAGCTCAGCCCAGTGTGCTGCACAGTCATCAATGTATAAATTAAAAGCTTATAATTAATTGTGGGGGAGACTGGGGAGCACTGCAGGTTGTTAGCAGGAGCCAGGAGTACAATTATATTAATTAACAGTGCACACTTTTGCTGCAGGAGTGGTGACCAGTGCCTGACCACCAGTATAGTATTGTTGTATACTACTAATATCTCTTTAAATATCAACCAGTCTATATTAGCAGCAGACACAGTACAGTGCGGTAGTTCACGGCTGTGGCTACCTCTGTGTCGGCACACGGCAGGCAGTCCGTCCGACCAGAATTGTATTATTTATTATTATATACCTACCACCTAACCGTGGTTTTTTTTTCATTCTTTATACCGTCATAGTGTCATCCTAATTGTTACGAGTATACTACTATCTCTTTATCAACCAGTGTACAGTGCGGTAGTTCACGGCTGTGGCTACCTCTGTGTCGGCACACGGCAGGCAGTCCGTCCGACCAGAATTGTATTATTTATTATTATATACCTACCACCTAACCGTGGTTTTTTTTTTCATTCTTTATACCGTCATAGTGTCATCCTAATTGTTACGAGTATACTACTATCTCTTTATCAACCAGTGTACAGTGCGGTAGTTCACGGCTGTGGCTACCTCTGTGTCGGCACACGGCAGGCAGTCCGTCCGACCAGAATTGTATTATTTATTATTATATACCTACCACCTAACCGTGGTTTTTTTTTTCATTCTTTATACCGTCATAGTGTCATCCTAATTGTTACGAGTATACTACTATCTCTTTATCAACCAGTGTACAGTGCGGTAGTTCACGGCTGTGGCTACCTCTGTGTCGGCACACGGCAGGCAGTCCGTCCGACCAGAATTGTATTATTTATTATTATATACCTACCACCTAACCGTGGTTTTTTTTTCATTCTTTATACCGTCATAGTGTCATCCTAATTGTTACGAGTATACTACTATCTCTTTATCAACCAGTGTACAGTGCGGTAGTTCACGGCTGTGGCTACCTCTGTGTCGGCACACGGCAGGCAGTCCGTCCGACCAGAATTGTATTATTTATTATTATATACCTACCACCTAACCGTGGTTTTTTTTTCATTCTTTATACCGTCATAGTGTCATCCTAATTGTTACGAGTATACTACTATCTCTTTATCAACCAGTGTACAGTGCGGTAGTTCACGGCTGTGGCTACCTCTGTGTCGGCACACGGCAGGCAGTCCGTCCGACCAGAATTGTATTATTTATTATTATATACCTACCACCTAACCGTGGTTTTTTTTTTCATTCTTTATACCGTCATAGTGTCATCCTAATTGTTACGAGTATACTACTATCTCTTTATCAACCAGTGTACAGTGCGGTAGTTCACGGCTGTGGCTACCTCTGTGTCGGCACACGGCAGGCAGTCCGTCCGACCAGAATTGTATTATTTATTATTATATACCTACCACCTAACCGTGGGTTTTTTTTTCATTCTTTATACCGTCATAGTGTCATCCTAATTGTTACGAGTATACTACTATCTCTTTATCAACCAGTGTACAGTGCGGTAGTTCACGGCTGTGGCTACCTCTGTGTCGGCACACGGCAGGCAGTCCGTCCGACCAGAATTGTATTATTTATTATTATATACCTACCACCTAACCGTGGTTTTTTTTTTCATTCTTTATACCGTCATAGTGTCATCCTAATTGTTACGAGTATACTACTATCTCTTTATCAACCAGTGTACAGTGCGGTAGTTCACGGCTGTGGCTACCTCTGTGTCGGCACACGGCAGGCAGTCCGTCCGACCAGAATTGTATTATTTATTATTATATACCTACCACCTAACCGTGGTTTTTTTTTTCATTCTTTATACCGTCATAGTGTCATCCTAATTGTTACGAGTATACTACTATCTCTTTATCAACCAGTGTACAGTGCGGTAGTTCACGGCTGTGGCTACCTCTGTGTCGGCAGTCGGCAGGCAGTCCGTCCATCCATAATTGTATTATTATTATAATATATACCACCTAACCGTGGTTTTTTTTTCATTCTTTATACCGTCGTCATAGTGTCATACTAGTTGTTACGAGTATACTACTATCTCTTTATCAACCAGTGTACAGTGCGGTAGTTCACGGCTGTGGCTACCTCTGTGTCGGCAGTCGGCAGGCAGTCCGTCCATCCATAATTGTATTATTATTATAATATATACCACCTAACCGTGGTTTTTTTTTCATTCTTTATACCGTCGTCATAGTGTCATACTAGTTGTTACGAGTATACTACTATCTCTTTATCAACCAGTGTACAGTGCGGTAGTTCACGGCTGTGGCTACCTCTGTGTCGGCAGTCGGCAGGCAGTCCGTCCATCCATAATTGTATTATTATTATAATATATACCACCTAACCGTGGTTTTTTTTCCATTCTTTATACCGTCGTCATAGTGTCATACTAGTTGTTACGAGTATACTACTATCTCTTTATCAACCAGTGTACAGTGCGGTAGTTCACGGCTGTGGCTACCTCTGTGTCGGCAGTCGGCAGGCAGTCCGTCCATCCATAATTGTATTATTATTATAATATATACCACCTAACCGTGGTTTTTTTATACCACCTAACCGTGGCAGTCCGTCCATAATTGTATACTAGTATCCAATCCATCCATCTCCATTGTTTACCTGAGGTGCCTTTTAGTTCTGCCTATAAAATATGGAGAACAAAAAAGTTGAGGTTCCAAAATTAGGGAAAGATCAAGATCCACTTCCACCTCGTGCTGAAGCTGCTGCCACTAGTCATGGCCGAGACGATGAAATGCCAGCAACGTCGTCTGCCAAGGCCGATGCCCAATGTCATAGTACAGAGCATGTCAAATCCAAAACACCAAATATCAGAAAAAAAAGGACTCCAAAACCTAAAATAAAATTGTCGGAGGAGAAGCGTAAACTTGCCAATATGCCATTTACCACACGGAGTGGCAAGGAACGGCTGAGGCCCTGGCCTATGTTCATGGCTAGTGGTTCAGCTTCACATGAGGATGGAAGCACTCAGCCTCTCGCTAGAAAACTGAAAAGACTCAAGCTGGCAAAAGCACCGCAAAGAACTGTGCGTTCTTTGAAATCCCAAATCCACAAGGAGAGTCCAATTGTGTCGTTTGCGATGCCTGACCTTCCCAACACTGGACGTGAAGAGCATGCGCCTTCCACTATTTGCATGCCCCCTGCAAGTGCTGGAAGGAGCACCCGCAGTCCAGTTCCTGATAGTCAGATTGAAGATGTCAGTGTTGAAGTACACCAGGATGAGGAGGATATGGGTGTTGCTGGCGCTGGGGAGGAAATTGACCAGGAGGATTCTGATGGTGAGGTGGTTTGTTTAAGTCAGGCACCCGGGGAGACACCTGTTGTCCGTGGGAGGAATATGGCCGTTGACATGCCAGGTGAAAATACCAAAAAAATCAGCTCTTCGGTGTGGAGGTATTTCACCAGAAATGCGGACAACAGGTGTCAAGCCGTGTGTTCCCTTTGTCAAGCTGTAATAAGTAGGGGTAAGGACGTTAACCACCTCGGAACATCCTCCCTTATACGTCACCTGCAGCGCATTCATAATAAGTCAGTGACAAGTTCAAAAACTTTGGGTGACAGCGGAAGCAGTCCACTGACCAGTAAATCCCTTCCTCTTGTAACCAAGCTCACGCAAACCACCCCACCAACTCCCTCAGTGTCAATTTCCTCCTTCCCCAGGAATGCCAATAGTCCTGCAGGCCATGTCACTGGCAAGTCTGACGAGTCCTTTCCTGCCTGGGATTCCTCCGATGCATCCTTGCGTGTAACGCCTACTGCTGCTGGCGCTGCTGTTGTTGCCGCTGGGAGTCGATGGTCATCCCAGAGGGGAAGTCGTAAGCCCACTTGTACTACTTCCAGTAAGCAATTGACTGTTCAACAGTCCTTTGCGAGGAAGATGAAATATCACAGCAGTCATCCTACTGCAAAGCGGATAACTGAGTCCTTGACAACTATGTTGGTGTTAGACGTGCGTCCGGTATCCGCCGTTAGTTCACAGGGAACTAGACAATTTATTGAGGCAGTGTGCCCCCGTTACCAAATACCATCTAGGTTCCACTTCTCTAGGCAGGCGATACCGAGAATGTACACGGACGTCAGAAAAAGACTCACCAGTGTCCTAAAAAATGCAGTTGTACCCAATGTCCACTTAACCACGGACATGTGGACAAGTGGAGCAGGGCAGGGTCAGGACTATATGACTGTGACAGCCCACTGGGTAGATGTATGGACTCCCGCCGCAAGAACAGCAGCGGCGGCACCAGTAGCAGCATCTCGCAAACGCCAACTCTTTCCTAGGCAGGCTACGCTTTGTATCACCGCTTTCCAGAATACGCACACAGCTGAAAACCTCTTACGGCAACTGAGGAAGATCATCGCGGAATGGCTTACCCCAATTGGACTCTCCTGTGGATTTGTGGCATCGGACAACGCCAGCAATATTGTGTGTGCATTAAATATGGGCAAATTCCAGCACGTCCCATGTTTTGCACATACCTTGAATTTGGTGGTGCAGAATTTTTTAAAAAACGACAGGGGCGTGCAAGAGATGCTGTCGGTGGCCAGAAAAATTGCGGGACACTTTCGGCGTACAGGCACCACGTACAGAAGACTGGAGCACCACCAAAAACTACTGAACCTGCCCTGCCATCATCTGAAGCAAGAAGTGGTAACGAGGTGGAATTCAACCCTCTATATGCTTCAGAGGTTGGAGGAGCAGCAAAAGGCCATTCAAGCCTATACAATTGAGCACGATATAGGAGATGGAATGCACCTGTCTCAAGTGCAGTGGAGAATGATTTCAACGTTGTGCAAGGTTCTGATGCCCTTTGAACTTGCCACACGTGAAGTCAGTTCAGACACTGCCAGCCTGAGTCAGGTCATTCCCCTCATCAGGCTTTTGCAGAAGAAGCTGGAGGCATTGAAGAAGGAGCTAACACGGAGCGATTCCGCTAGGCATGTGGGACTTGTGGATGCAGCCCTTAATTCGCTTAACAAGGATTCACGGGTGGTCAATCTGTTGAAATCAGAGCACTACATTTTGGCCACCGTGCTCGATCCTAGATTTAAAGCCTACCTTGGATCTCTCTTTCCGGCAGACACAGGTCTGCTGGGGTTGAAAGACCTGCTGGTGACAAAATTGTCAAGTCAAGCGGAACGCGACCTGTCAACATCTCCTCCTTCACATTCTCCCGCAACTGGGGGTGCGAGGAAAAGGCTCAGAATTCCGAGCCCACCCGCTGGCGGTGATGCAGGGCAGTCTGGAGCGACTGCTGATGCTGACATCTGGTCCGGACTGAAGGACCTGACAACGATTACGGACATGTCGTCTACTGTCACTGCATATGATTCTCTCAACATTGATAGAATGGTGGAGGATTATATGAGTGACCGCATCCAAGTAGGCACGTCACACAGTCCGTACTTATACTGGCAGGAAAAAGAGGCAATTTGGAGGCCCTTGCACAAACTGGCTTTATTCTACCTAAGTTGCCCTCCCACAAGTGTGTACTCCGAAAGAGTGTTTAGTGCCGCCGCTCACCTTGTCAGCAATCGGCGTACGAGGTTACATCCAGAAAATGTGGAGAAGATGATGTTCATTAAAATGAATTATAATCAATTCCTCCGCGGAGACATTGACCAGCAGCAATTGCCTCCACAAAGTACACAGGGAGCTGAGATGGTGGATTCCAGTGGGGACGAATTGATAATCTGTGAGGAGGGGGATGTACACGGTGATATATCGGAGGGTGAAGATGAGGTGGACATCTTGCCTCTGTAGAGCCAGTTTGTGCAAGGAGAGATTAATTGCTTCTTTTTTGGGGGGGGTCCAAACCAACCCGTCATATCAGTCACAGTCGTGTGGCAGACCCTGTCACTGAAATGATGGGTTGGTTAAAGTGTGCATGTCCTGTTTTGTTTATACAACATAAGGGTGGGTGGGAGGGCCCAAGGATAATTCCATCTTGCACCTCTTTTTTCTTTTCTTTTTCTTTGCATCATGTGCTGATTGGGGAGGGTTTTTTGGAAGGGACATCCTGCGTGACACTGCAGTGCCACTCCTAGATGGGCCCGGTGTTTGTGTCGGCCACTAGGGTCGCTAATCTTACTCACACAGTCAGCTACCTCATTGCGCCTCTTTTTTTCTTTGCGTCATGTGCTGTTTGGGGAGGGTTTTTTGGAAGGGACATCCTGCGTGACACTGCAGTGCCACTCCTAGATGGGCCCGGTGTTTGTGTCGGCCACTAGGGTCGCTAATCTTACTCACACAGTCAGCTACCTCATTGCGCCTCTTTTTTTCTTTGCGTCATGTGCTGTTTGGGGAGGGTTTTTTGGAAGGGACATCCTGCGTGACACTGCAGTGCCACTCCTAGATGTGCCCGGTGTTTGTGTCGGCCACTAGGGTCGCTAATCTTACTCACACAGCTACCTCATTGCGCCTCTTTTTTTCTTTGCGTCATGTGCTGTTTGGGGAGGGTTTTTTGGAAGGGCCATCCTGCGTGACACTGCAGTGCCACTCCTAGATGGGCCCGGTGTTTGTGTCGGCCACTAGGGTCGCTTATCTTACTCACACAGCGACCTCGGTGCAAATTTTAGGACTAAAAATAATATTGTGAGGTGTGATGTGTTCAGAATAGGCTGAAAATGAGTGTAAATTATGTTTTTTGAGGTTAATAATACTTTGGGATCAAAATTACCCCCAAATTCTATGATTTAAGCTGTTTTTTAGGGTTTTTTGAAAAAAACACCCGAATCCAAAACACACCCGAATCCGACAAAAAAAATTCGGTGAGGTTTTGCCAAAACGCGGTCGAACCCAAAACACGGCCGCGGAACCGAACCCAAAACCAAAACACAAAACCCGAAAAATTTCCGGCGCTCATCTCTACTAATTACCCAGGCCTGGAATTGTCTGAGGGGACAGATGTGCTGTGGAGGAGGCAGAATGTCTCCCTCCACAACGCGTCATGCCACCTCACAGCAGATTTCGCATTCAGTTTTGAAATGGTCATGGCCACACCTCCCAGATTTGCCGCAGCCTTTTTTATCACCACAGCTTGCATAATAATTAGTATGCGCATTAAAGTCAATTATGAAAGCTTCATCAGTTCGCACACATGTGAACTTCCCTCAAGACCAGACCAGTAAGCAATTAGTCATGCACACTGATGGCCATATTGTATGAAAAAAATAGACTTCAATGACCTCACACTTGCAGCTGTGGTCAATATTCACTAATTTCACCATAAATGATCAAATCCGACTCATTGTAATATGGGCATGGCCATTCTTTGCAAGCAATTTCGTGCAATGGATGTTCTTGTAAAAAAGTTTGCCAAGTTAATTTTTTTAGACAAGTTTCATTACTTATACCCCTTTCACATCGCACAAATAACCCGGTATCAACACGGCATATTGCCGTGTCGAAACAGGTCAGTGTGCGATGTGAAAGCACTTTGGCCAAATCAGTGGGGTCGCCTGACCCGGTAATTCAACCCGGTAAAAAAGAAGTGTTATTACCGGGCTGAATACCGGGTCAGGCGCAGTGTGAATGGGAGCCGTTTCGATGCGACACGGCTCCCATTCACAGCATAGAGAGAGGCGGCGCAGGAGATGAGCTTATCTCCCAGTGCCGCCTCCACTCCCGCCCGGGCCGCCCCTGCTGCTGCTGCGCCCCCCGCTGCTATGGCAACCGACCCGGTATATTGCCGGGTTGGAAAGCCACCAAATCAAAGCAAATGCCGGATCCCACCTGGTAAGAACACGTTTCTCTTACCGGGTGGATCCGGCATTTGCGATCTGAAAGCGGCATTAGCTATTTTGTTTATAGAATGGACTAATATATTTGCGAACCTGGTAATAAAGTATGTGAATAAGTTAACATTTTGTGCTTCATCAGTCAATTCCTCCTGTAAAATGAATGCAGTAACTGAGGATTACAGATGCTAAAAAGTTCCACACTGCTTTTAAATTCAATCAATATTTAACAGGTTTGATGGACACAAATATGCTTGCAATACAATCATAAATTAATCAGTTTGAATATGCGGTTCTAGATTTGAATTGCAGTTTATTTTTGCTGATTGCATTATGCTAACTATGACTTTTTTAGGTTTACAGTTCACCAGTCATTTGTTGTTGTTTTCTTAAATACATTTTGTGAAGACTTAAGGTGCCCACACAGGGCACAATATTTGGAACAATGTGGGTGTTTCCGACCAATCGGAATGACATATTGTTTAAAAAGTGCCAAGTGTACGGACATTAACGACGACAATGCACGCACCTGCGGAACATGCAGAAGGATTTGAGGTGGCAAATGATGCCATGCTGACGATTCCAGCATGCCCCCCTGCCCCCTGTCGCTCGTTGCTGGCATCGGCAAGTGTTTATGCAAAAAAATTACTGAAAATGAATAAAGAAATATATCACAAGAAAAACTTGCCACGTGGTTAAAAGAACAAAAATTAATATGTGTACATTACTAATACAGAACTGCGTCATCATGTACATTGTGGAAATATAGAAGTATATAGATGAGGGAAAAACAAATTTGCTTTGTAAGCACATGCGATGAGGGATAACCTTTACAGATGTAGCTGCTTCTTAGTGAGAATAGACTACTCCACGGTAAACATCTTGTAAGGGGAAATCATTTTTCCAAACCCTTGAACAACGTGATCTCCTTTCTACTATGATAATATTATTGTTAATGGTAATGAGAATATAAAAGCAAAATCAGCGCTAAGGAATAAATATAATAGGGTACGAGAAGCCAGAGGTGCGGCATCTTATGTGAGAATTCTTATGTGATAATGACTGTATTTTTAAAGTGCCAATCATTTACAAGGCAAAACCAACCTGCACCTCCAGCTTTTTGCACCCTTTTACAATTACCCCCTATAACTCTTAACATTTAATAAAAAAATAAAAATGACCCATTGATTCTCCTATTCCTATTCTAGTGAGTGCAATGGCCTTGCTCTTAATTTGTCTGAAATCACTGCTGAGCACATTCATTTGTCTGGCAGTAAAGTTTGTAGTGTCCAAGCTGCATGATCAGCATATGTAGTATCTGGCATTCTTTTCATTTCCTGTCTTACTGATTTGCCATCACTCAGATATATCTGATGTGAAGACATTATGGACCTTATTGAGAATTCCATGTACGTCCGTCATACTGCCGCATCCATCCAGCACAGTCCTTGGTGCCAGAGATCCAAATTAGATAAGAATGATCTCTGTGCACACCCTCTCTGTATAGCCCACAATTCCGTCAGACACCCATGGCGCACTTAACAGTGGGTAGACACTAGGCGATGTGCTCTGATATCGCACAGTGGCGTCATGCTGCACGGCCAACCGGAGCATGCAGTTTTGGACGATGAGTCCAAATTGAGCTGCACCGAGGGTCATTAACGACCTGCGGGGCTGCACATCACTCGGCGGCATACACACTGTGCGATGTAGTAAACGACGTTGCTCAGGAAGGGTCAAAATTAGCGACACTGTTTACATTATAGCTACGTGTGTGCCCACCTTTAGCCTACATGTGAATACCCAGTTGTCGCCCAGTACATCTATGAATGTGCCCAAGATACATAAGACTAAATCACCCATAGTTATTCATATATGCGTATACAGGGCCCCCAATCATTCCCAATTGCTCAAAATTGCAAACTCTGCCCGCAGAGCAGTCTCTGAAACAGGCCCTGTGTTTCATCATCATATTTTAGTAATAACTACCTATTTGACTTTACTAAGTACACATTCTGCTTATAAAAACATTAGACGGTACATGTGTGACCGGCATTACAATGAAGAACCATGTGGAACAAGTCATGATCTCCATTGCTGAATACTCGCATGCCTAGAACTAAATATGAGAAATACACAGGATTATTAAGAGCTGAACTAGTATACATAAAGCATTACTAGGGGAAACTCAGATGTTCACATTATAATCAGTTTAGTAATTCTTTTCATTTTATATTTTAGGTTATGAAACCATGCAAAAAAGATGTATTGACTCCTTCGGAACAGAAGACGTTTTGGAATAGCAATAATTCAGGTAAAGCCCCAAGAACTGACATGGTGATGACACAAAGATGTATATAAAACATGTGTTTTTAAAATCTATTTGGTATGTGTGAGCATGAGCCCATTTATAGAAGCAGAGCGACAGTTGAAATGCCTTCAAATGTTAATTGCCATGCACTGAGCTCCATAGCTCTGCAATGAAATGCTCAAGCTCTTGTGATGTGAACTTTGCTCAGGCCATAAAATCCCACTAATACTTCCCTTTAAGTCCCACATTAGGCACAACTGTTATACAAGTATATTCTAACTAATCCTGTTACTTTGGCTTCATTGGTAGTTTCAGTTATAGGAGAATGAAAAGACAGCTGTCCTAGGTCGCACCGCAATTTCAGCGTGTTCGTAGAAATTGTGGATACCTCCTTGCTGGCGCAGCCTGGCTGCGACAGCAGGAGGCCCGCCGCCATCTTTGTGATCAGAGCGGCTGTGTGTGACGTCCACAACCACCCCGATCATGCTCATGCCATACCCCCTGTTCACCCCGCCACGCCTCCATTTCCCCATCACCACCGCCCGCAACGCTCCGTCTCCACCTTAGAAATCATTGGCGTTTCTATAATGGGTGCAATGGGTGCAGTGCACACGGGCCCCTGGGTCCAGGGGGGGCCCAAACCGCACCCATTGCACCCATTATAATACTTACCTTTCCAGAGTCCAGCGCCGGGAGCTGTTATCGCGCCAGAAATCGCAGCCAATATGGCCACCGCGCATGCACGGTAGCCAAATTGGTCTCCGGATCGTGGCGGGCGCCATGTTTCCGGAGACCTGCGCATGCGCAGTAGACTCCGGTACAGTGCCGGAGACTTCAGCCCCGTGCAGAGGAGGGGGCCCACCCGGAGGTGCACACGGGCCCCCTCCTCTGTAGAAACGCCCCCTGTTAGAAATGGAGCGTTGACACCCCCTCCCACCCCGCAAAGGCATCTGCCTGATTGACAGGCAGAGGTGTTGCATTTTGTTCATGGCACCTGCAGTAAAGGCAGGAAAAAAAGCAGGACGGGACCTGCGCTTGCGCCTGCATCATCATTGTAATTTTGCCAATTGCGATCCAACCTAAATGAACTCCTACATCTTGTACCAGTGTATCTCTTAAGGAAGTTGTTGAGTTTCAGACCTGTTAATCATAATTTCTTAATGATGCTGTTCACAGCAACAAGGAATTATGTTCTGCTTAGATGTATCTAGAAGCCCATCCCTGTGATGTGTAAAGTAAAGTGATCACTGTACTTTGTGCTGCGGGATCCTATGTGCACTACTGCGCACGTGTGGTCATCAGACTGCACATGTGCATGCGGTCATTACCGGGGAGGGATCCTATAGATCCCTCTCATGGTAAATTGTGCCGCATGTGTGAAATAGAAACTTATGGGGGCTGCAATTGCTGCTATTGTGATCGGAAAAGGGGGAACAGCAGCAAATATCGGAACCCCTGTCATACAACCAGGCGATGCTTACATTTTGCTTATATTTCCCGCAGAATTTTCTTCATGAATATGCCTCTATATCCTCTCTTGTTTACTTTAATACTTAAGTTACAGTTCAGATTTAGGTCCTAATTCATGTTTGTACACAAATGCAATTGTGATTTTCTGGCTATGAACCTGCTAATGTTAGCAAGTGAAGCTGCCGCCCTGAACTGAAAAGGCGCCCCCCGGACTCATCACATACTTATTCACACACATTCCTGACCTATACGCAAAAACGAGGAACATCGGGGCTAAAGGTAGCCCTATGGGTATGCAGACTGGACACAGCAGTAGGCACAGATTCCATGTCATTGCACACAAAAGCTCACAGCTGTCAGCAGATATACAGCCCAAAAACGGACATGATACATCTGTGTTTTCCCAACCACTCCTCGTAAATTCCCCATTACCACTTCCAAATGGTCACTTCCTGTCAATCACTTCCATTAAAACCCCCTTACGAGTGAGATTGCAGCAGCCCCAGTGCATTGTGATCACAGCACATGCGCAGTCTGCTGATAATTACTCTGTTACGTGATAATCGGTCACTGCGTACAAACATGATTTAGGTCTTTAAGGCCTGATTCAGGTTTGTTAGCAAAGCAAAAAAGCACCCAACTGAGCAAAACTATGTTGCATTGCAGGTGAGGCAGGTGTAACATGTGCAGAGAGAGTTAGACTTTTCATGCCGGTAAATACTGGCTGCTTTATTTTTACACTGCAGTTTAGATATCAGTTTGAACACACCACACCAAAATCTAAAACTCTCTGCACATGTTACATCTGCCCCACCTGCAGTGCACATAGTTTGCTCGGTTGTGTGTTATTCTGCTTTGCTGACAAACCTAAATCAGACCCTTCGTTCGGTATTCAGAAAAGTTCTAAAACATGTATTCAATTAATTTACAGATTTGCATTAAATAAACATAATCCAGTTAATAGTAGTGTACAAAATAACAATTCTTTTGGATATTCAAAATAAATAAATAAATAAATAAATAAATAAAGTTGCTTCTATATGTGCTTTTGTGCAGATGTTGCTCCTTGCATGCTGCAATTCCCCACTGTGGCTGTCCATTGCTGCTCGTTCCCCACTCCTTATACTTAACTTGATTTATACGTGCCATCATTCCTGGGATATATTCAGAAAGATGGTTCCTCACAAGAGCTAGCAGAAACTTAATCATTGTGCCAGTTGGTTCGGTGCAAGGTGTCTCGGCACCCTAGGCAAAACTTCACACTACTGCCCCCAACCACTTCCCAGCCCTTCAGATGAAAGTGTGACTTCTAAGTTCCACAGCCACCACTTGCATTAAGTACAACAAGAATGTTTCAGAGACATCCTTAATTTTGTGATCCCGGCACAGCTGCCTAGTGGTAGAGCCGGTCCGGGGCCAGCTCAGGGTCTTTTTGCGCCCCGGGCGGCCATAGGGAGCGTGGCTTTATACAGGGGGCATGGTCAGTTACGCCCCCTGTATAGTAGTAGCACCGCTGAGATGATGTGCAGTGCGCGATGACATCATCGCGCACCACACAGCAAAGGTCCTCTCCACGAAGGAAAACTAGATGCTACGCGTCTAGTTCCCTTCGTGGAGAGGACCTTTGCTGTGCGGTACGCGATGACGTCAACGCGCACCGCACATCATTACAGAAAAGGTCCTCTCCACGAAGGGAAACTAGACGCATAGCGTCTAGTTTCCCTTCACAGTGGGCAGCGGGACAGTGGCCAGCGGCAGCGGGGGGCACAGCAGCAGCGGATCTTTCCGTGGTGCGGCGCCCCGGGCAAAAGTCCTGCTTGCCCGTGGCAAGATCCGCTACTGAGCCGGTCCTGTATTACCCAGAAAGATGGAACCACCAAGAACAGGTATGGGGGGCCCACCGCACGGTATCCAGACAATAGAGCTACACTTAAGAAGGTCTACAGTCAACAGGTCTACCACTAGTGGTAGATATGCATTAGGTTGACAGGGTCAAAAGGGCGACAAGGTCGAAAGATCGACGTGTAAAAGGCACAGTTCAAAAGGTCAACAGGGTCAAAAGGTCGACATAATGGTAGACACACATATGGTAGACACTTTTTTACTGTTTTTTTTACTTTTTGATACTTTACCAGCCACGTGGACTACAATTGGGAATAGTACCTGCCCAAAGTTCGCTCGCCATGTAAGGGGAAAAGGAACACTAATGGGGCTTGCTTGCGGCAGAAAAGTGACAAAACACCCCCCAAAAGAGAAAAAAAGATTTCTACCTTTTTTAGTGTCAACCATTTACATGTCGACCTTTTCACCCTGTCGACCTTTCCAACTGTCTACTTATGTTGACCTTTTGACCCTGTTGACCTAATGCATCTCTACCATTCGTGGTAGACCTATTGACTGTAGACATTTTAGTGTAGATCTAATAATCCGCACCCACATTGCACAGCTCTGAAGACATCTCTGTATCAAAATGATGATTATTACTCTTCACTCACTAGAAATTATACCAAATTCTTCACATTTATAAAAGTCTGTCTTCAGTATGCAACCTTAACAACATAGACATAAATCAATTTATATTGGATTTATTTGCATTATGTAAACATCGGCACAATACAGTATATGAGCGTACATGCGTGAATGTTTGAAGTCAGGCTAAGAGTTTTTTGCTTTGTTTTAGTTACAGTAGTTCTGAATATGCCTGAAGCCAAGGTAGTAATATTACTTGTGCAGGTGATAGACAAAAATTGGCCTAAGAGGCACAGAATAGAAATCCATGCCTGAATGTGCCAACTAATCACTTAAATACATACATGGAAAGGATTAGAAAATATTTCAAGAGAAAAATCCTTGCCTGCAATATTTATACAGCGGACAGAGGAATTTTAGAGCTAATGTACCATGAAATTAACTACCATGAACAATAGAAGCCAGGATTGAAATATCAATCTTGTAAAGTAATAGGCAATGAATATAACCATGGCAAATGGACACTTTGCCTGCTAGGTATTAAGCTACCTGTATTTTAAGATAAATAATTGTTACTTGCAAGTTTCTTAGTATATCATATTCTCCAATAAATGCTACTTTTAGGCTTTTATTCCTTTCCTGGAGAATACATCAATATCTAGCTCACAAAGAAACTATAGACAGATAATGTATTTGGCATTCAAATAATATTTGTATAAACTGTAGTGTCATGGGGCAAAAATGTAAGGGTATCCCTAGCAGGCCTGGCCCGCCCATTTGGCAAAGTATGCTTTAGAGCAGAGGTTCTCAAACTCGGTCCTCAGGACCCCACACAGTGCATGTTTTGCAGGTAACTCAGCAAGTGCACAGGTGTATTAATTACTCACTGACATTTTAAAAGGTCCACAGGTGGAGCTAATTATTTCACTTGTAATTCTGTGAGGAGACCTGCAAAACATGCACTGTGTGGGGTCCTGAGGACCGAGTTTGAGAACCTGTGCTTTAGAGTATGGCGCCATGCCTGCAAGGGTGCCATCTTTTGCCGCCGGCCAGATCACAAACAGCGCTGCTGCCTCCCGGTTCCCAGTGACCTGCATGAAGGTGCCGCTCCAGGGACACCCGCAGGCAAGAGATACTCTTCGTCCGGGGATGGGGGGGGTGGATGTGTGCGCCCCTGCCCTGGTCTCCGCCTCGCCGCTGAATATACAGATGAGGCTGGGGAGGGACCCTGTGCCGGGATCTCTGCGCTCCTCACTCTAGTATCTTTATGGTGCGGCTGTGCTGCTGGCTAACAACTGCTGAGCTGCGGGGCCAATGCAGTAGTACGAGAGCCATCTCCTGCCACCGGCCGATTCACATGTGGTTCGCTGGCCTGTTTAAAGGTGGGCAGAGGTATGGGGGTGGGGATGGTGGGGCGCCCCTGTACTTTGTGCGTGTGTATGTCAGTGCCCCTGGCCCCTGTGTGTGTGGGTCAGTGTGCCCCTTGTCCCTGTACACTATGTGTGTGTGTGTGTGTCTGTCTGTCTGTCTGTCTGTCAGTGTGCCCCTTGTCACTGTACACTGCGTGTTTATGTGTGTGTGTGTGTGTGTGTGTGTGTGTGTGGGTCAGCGTGCCCCTTGTCCCTGTACACTATGTATGTATGTGTGCCCCTGGTCCCTGTACAGTGTGTGTGTGTGTGTGTGTGTGTGTGTGTGTGTGTCAGTGTGCCCCTCATCCCTGTACAGTGTGTGTGTGTGTGTGTGTGTGTGTGTCTGTCAGTGTGCCCCTTGTCACTGTGTGTGTGTCAGTGTGCCCCTTGTCCATGTACAGTGTGTGTGTGTGTGTGTGTGTGTGTGTGTGTGTGTGTGTGTGTGTGGGTCAGTGTGCCCCTTGTCCATGTATACTATGTGTGTGCGTGTGTGTGTGCCCCTGGACCCTGTAACGGACACTACTGTGCGGTGTAATGTGAGTAACGGACACTACTGTGCGATGTAATGTGAGTAACGGACACTACTGTGCGATGTAATGTGAATTAGCACTATTCTGTGGCCACACCCCTATATAAGGGGCTCCAAAATATATATTCGCTTACCAGAAAAATTTGGCTTGGGCTGGCCCTGATCGCTAGTACACTAGTGCATATAGCAACATAATTAAACCATTGAAGAAATCAGGCACTTGCCTAAAGTGGTCCATACACTGACTCGGCCACGCCATCAAGCTGCCTAATGGCTGTCAGAAGTGGGCAGACATTTAAAGACACGTTTATGACCTAATCTGAAGTACCTGACTGCACTACATTAGCACATACTTACCTACTCTCCTGGATTCTGCGGGAGACACCCGTTTTTTTTGAGTAGTCCCCCGCAGCCCCGGAAGAGTGGGCACACCTCCCGCATTCTGCCCACTTCCTAGTGAAGTGGGCAGAATGTGGAAAAACACAGCAAAATCGCGGACTGGTGAGGGGGTGGAGCCTAATGAAGCGAGTATATGCTAATTGCGTAATTTTAGCTCTGCCTCCTATGTAAATATTAATCAATTGTGAACTTTTCATGACGAGTAGGCGGGGCTAAAATGATGTAATTCTCTCAGCCCCGCCCTCGACACCGCCCACCTGCTTCTCCTCTCCGGCATCTCCTGGAGAGGAGATTTAAAATGTCGGTAAGTATGCATTAGCAATGTCAGAGGCTGACCTCACAGGTCAATCTTAACAGCATTTTAGGCCATGGGCAAAGCAATTCCTATCTCTGCGTATGTTCCCAATATGAACATTATCTTTACAGGTCCATAAATATATTTGGACATCCCAATTTTTTTTATCGGTTTATGGCATGACCTTCTTTTCAGTGATTAATTTTATACGTAAACTGATTGTAAATCTATTTAAATGTGTTCTTTCAAGTACATGAAGACTGCAGCTTAAGTAGTTAGTTACAAAGGCCAAATAAACATATATGGTTAAGAAACACTGTATTACTTTTTGCAGGTGCTATGGAACAATTGCTGGTTGCCAGCTTGAGTGGCTGAGTAGGTGGTAATTCTGCTTTTGTGATGACAGTAATAGCTGGGCCAAAGCCAAATATTTCCTGGTGCTTGATTACAGGCACACAGTGCCGCTCTGTTCTCCTGGAAAGAATAGGGGAGCTGTGTGTCTTTGAGTACAACACACTCTTATATGTGGGTCCTCAGGATTTACAAGTGGGATGGAGAACATAGTTAGATTACAATTACATTGCAGCTTGCTGAAAATATTTTAACTATTTTTACTTTATTTACATTTTTTCTGTACTTTTCTATTATGATTATCAAATTTTGATGGCATGTGTTGTGTGAAAATATATGTGTCATGGAACTTTCATTTTATTATAGTAAAAATATTAAAGTGGTAGTGTGCAGGGTCTGTATTGCTTCTCATTGTCTTCTGTATAACGGACAATGGGCCTGATTCGTAGATGTACACAAATCTGGTGGTTTACTTACAGGTCCTATTTTTTTTTTTTCTCTGCACAAGCGCAGAATCTGTACTGCATGTGCAGATCATTGTCTGTGACGAAAAGGGTCTCCTAAGAAGCATAGAAACATAGAATTTGACGGAAGAGAAGAACCACTTGGCCCATCTAGTCTGCCCCTTTTTTTTATACTTTAGGTAATCTCAACCCCTTTTGAACCTTATTTCTTTGTAAGGATATTCATAAGCAGCATGGCTGACATGCTGCGATCCTTTGGAGCAGGGAAGGGATGTTGACGGCATATCTCTAATGAATATATTATTGCACAGCCTCTGCGTACAAAGATGCAGCAGCTGTGCTACTGTGTCCATCACTGAATTTATGCGCAGTAGCAGTAGTTTTGTTATCCTGCATTGAACCAGCATTATGAAAATGAATTTCTTTAACAGACTTTACAGTTAATTTCCTTATTCGGGCTCCATTATAACAATGTTTAACTATTGATACATTTACCGTATCACACAGTGGATTAGTTAAGTAACAGTTCTATGAGATTGCTACATTCATAATACAGGCCTGTATAATTCACATCCAGCTCGTGTCTTTCTGGGACCTGAGCTTAGGTCCATTGACAGAAACAAAAACTCTCAAGTAGCTTAGTGGCTGCTATGTCTGATCTTGCTATCACTGTTTTTCAATGGTGAATTATTATTTTCAATTATCATTCAAAACATTTATTTTTGCCCTGTGTATTATGTTAATCTAAGTAGGATTCAAGTGTACATTTTATTATTTGGCATAGATGTATGAAGCAGTAAAAAGAGTGGAGAAGTGAGCCAATGGAGAAGTTGTCCATGGCAACCAATCAGATTTGAAGTAACATTTATCAAGTGCATTCTATAAAATTATAGATAGCTGCTGACTGGTTGCCATGGGCAACTTTTCCCTGGCTCACTTCTCCGCTCTTTTCCCTGCTTTATACATCTACCCGTGGGGCAGCATGGACGGTGTAGTGGTTAGCATTACTGCCTCACAGCACTGAGGTCATGGGTTTGATTCCCACCATGGCCCAAACTGTGTGGAGTTTGTATATTCTCCCTGTGCTTGCATAGGTTTTCTCCGGGTACTCCGGTTTCCTCCCACAATCCAAAAATATACTGGTAGGTTAATTGGCTCCCAACAAAAATGCTTGAATGAGTGTGTGTGTACATTTGGTAGGTAATATAGGGACTAATTCAGACTGGATCGCTGCAGCGACAAATCGCAGTCTGAATCGGTAGATCACAGTCTGAAGCCCTTTGGGGAGTGCACTCGCGTACCCCGTGAAGTCCAATCAGATGCTAAAAGCATCTCAGGGCTGTGATCGCCTCTGCCTTATTGACAGGGTAGGAAGGGGGCGTGGGTGGGGCGCAGTCCGAACAACGCAGGCGTGTCCGGACTGTTGCAGGGGTGGGCCGCCGCGGCTGCATGATGTCACATGCAGCCGCTGCGCAGGCAGGGAGCTACTCGACGGGTTCAAAAGCATTGCTGCCGTGCAATACTTTTGCACCTGTTCGGGGGGATGGGGCAGGGCGTCCTGTGCTGGGCGTCCCCCTGCATGTCAGAGTAACTAATCATAGATCAGATCTGAATTACCCCTATAAATTGTAATCTCCAATAGGGCATGGACTGAAATATTCCCTGTAAAGCGCTGCGGAATATGTGTGCACTATATAATTAACTGGTAATAAATAAATAATAAATACCCCAATATCACTCATTCGTTGAGCAGACATAACTTTTACCTCCTTCGCATCTTTGTTACTCCTACCACTTGCTTCCTATTTCCATTCTATGTCATGCAAAACTCCATCCAAATGTACATTTCTCTTCAGTGCAAATCTCTCATAAACCACCCTCAAAAGTCACTACAGACTTTTTTTCTGAAGCTAAGCAATGTTTCCATTCAGTATAAACAATACTCCGAAAAAACTTGTAAAATGTGGATACAGTTTTTATTATTATCATTATTATTATTATTATTATAATTATTATTATTGTTATACTTTATTTATATCCCGCCACAAGGGATCTGCAGTGCCCAATTACAGAGTACATAAATGAAAAATCAAAAAGGGACAATAGTGACTTACAGTTGAAGACAATATAGGACAAGTACAAGGTAAATAACACTGACATAAGTATCAGAGTGGCAGAAAACCGTGGGATTTGGTGCTGTCGAGGATAGTTTAAGTAAGAGAAGGATAAGCACATGAGGGTTGAGGACCCTCTAAAGTATTCAGGAGTATTTAATTCTTATCAATTTTTCCTTATTAAAAACAAAATAAATAAATTAAAAATTAAGGGGTGAATTTACTAAGATGGGAGTTCTATTTAAGATGGGATGTTGTCCATAGCAACCAATCAGATTCTACTTCTCATTTATCTAGCCCATTTTAGAAGATAATACCTGGAATGTGGTTGGTTGCTATGGGAAACATCCCATCTTAAATAGAACTCCCATCTTAGTAAATATACCTCTACATATCATCTATGCTTTGATGGTACAGAGTAACTTTATTTTCAATACTTCTGTTTCTCTTAGTGTAATACCCATTTCAGATCGCACAAATAACCCGGTATCGAACCGGCATATTGCCGGGTCGACACGGGTCAGTGTGCGGTGTGAAAGCGCCAAGTCCAAATTCCCGGGTTACCTGACCCGGTAATTCAACCCGGGTAATAAGCAGTGTTATTCCCAGGTTGAATACCAGGTCAGTGGCTGCGGTAACGGATTCCCGGGTCGATGCGACCCGGGACCCCTTTACTAGATAGGGAGAGGCGGCACGGAGATGAGCTCATCTCCCAGCGCCGCCTCTGCCTCCGCCCCCGCTGCCGGCTCCACCCTTCGCCGCTATGGCAACCGGCCCGGCATATTGCCGGGTCGGACAGCCAGCCAAAAGGGGTAGGAGAGTTTCCAATGCCGGATCCCACCCGGGAATGACCCGTTTCCAATTCCCGGGAGGGATACGGCATTGGAGATGTGAAAGGGGTATAAGTGGATGTGTTTCCTTACCTGAATTCGGTTTGGTTTGCACAAAACTTTACAACTGGTCATTACATTATAGGGAACTTTAACATTTAAACCACTCCAGAGACTATATGTCTGATTTTCTATGCGTTCATTAGCCTGTATGATACTTTGTGCATTGTGAATGGAGCCAATTGTTTTTGGATATTGCCCATTGTCTCTGTATTTCCCAATACGTGTATGTCATTACCGGTTTGTCGATTCATAAAAGTTTGATTTTATGCTATTCATAGACTTTGCGGTACAACATGTTAGTAAATAATGTACTCTTGTACAGCTAAATATACACATGTTGAAATAATCCACAGTAAATAGGATTAGTCACTGCACTTGCACTAAATTGCACTGTATAGAGGGAAGGTAAATAGTCAAATAGATTATGGAGGTTATGTGGGTGTTTCTGGTATTTGATAAGCTTATCTGAAGAGGTGAATTTACATGGAACGCTGGAAAGTTTAAAGACTAGAGAAAAGTCTTATTGTGCGTGGGAAGGCATTCCACAGAGCTGGTGCAGCCCAAAAAAAGTCCTGTAACTGTGAATGGGAGCATATAATGAGTGAGGATGAGAGACGCAGATCCTTGTGCAGAGTGGAGAGGTTGAGATAAGAGATATTTTGACATAAGCGAAGAGATATATAGTGATGCAGCTTGGTTAATAGCCTTATGTGTAAGTAAAAGTATACCTGGAAACCAGTATGCATCAAATAGTAAAATACATAGTAAATACATGAATCCCAAAAAAATAACCTTTTTATTTTGTAGAGACTTAAATCTTACTTAAAGTTTCTCTTTAAATGTTACCCATCTATCCAACACAAAAACTAAGCTCATAAACTGCTAAAGAAAAACAACTGCAAGATAAACACCCCATGGCTTTTATAAAGTAGGATTGCTGTGTTAAATGCAGCATATGGACATTTATCTTGCCAGCCTATGATTCAGAATCAAGCTGTTGCATTCATTTGCACATTTGGCATAATCAGAGAGTTAAACTTTCGATGTTACAACTATGCAGAGTTAGTAAGTACTGTAGCTATTGGCTGGGAGATGCACTTACGATCAGTGAGTTTGCTGTGGCTATAACATGTTTGTTTTTCCAACATTGGAAGAAATACTGTGATTTTCAGATGCTGATCCTTAGGATAATACCACCTGGCCAATCACAGATCAGTCCCACTTAACTGTCTATAACATTGTATTTTTATAGCTTGTTAGGTACTGTTCCAAATTTGCTTGGACCTTTCCAATAAGAACTATTTCTGAAAGGGAAAAAAACAACACAGTCCTATTCATGTTACTGTATCTAAGGAAACAGGTTCCTATTTTGAACACAAAAGTTATCAGTTTGCTTTTTGCTAGAAAAGCCAATTGGTGAAACAAACAGTATTTCTATTGTAATAAAGGTCCACTATAGCCCGAATACTTACATTTTCTGGAATGAACCATGAATGGGTACTTCCCAACGTCCCACTTGTGGCGGGACAGTTCTAATGTTTGAGGACAGTCCTGCAGTCCAATGATCAAGTGCATGGTGGTGTGTGGGAGGGAGGTGTTGAATTGATGCACACTGTGGAGGCAGGTAACATAAAAATAATGATTAAAAAAAAGATTAGAAAGTCCAGGCCAGTGTACAATCCATACTGAGTATACTGACAAGCAAGACCTAGCAAGAGTTAGTCACTTTGGAGTCACTAACAGCTGGGTGTATTGGCGGTTGCCCGTCTGCGGCTTTAAGCATACAGTATGTTGCTGCAATGTACATCCGTGCGTCTGATTGTGCAAGGACTGAGACACCCAGACTCAGCATCTGTACATGCAGTAATGGTACATCTTTAGACTAGACCCCATCGTCAGCTGCACCACCGAAACTTGTACCAGCTCTATGGCAAATGCAGTTTCTCCATCTGTGCAACTGCCTCCTATGTGAGGGTTCCAAAGTCTGAGTAAGCAACCACTTTCACCAACATGCCTGCGACACTCCCATCACGCACCCATAAGATAGACTGTGACACCCCTTGTGGCGCTGTTGTGTGTCAGTGTAGGCTGTAGCTTTTCATCAGGACCCACTTGCCATGTCAGAGAGACAAGATACTCCTCTGGTTCTCCAATACAGTGACGAGACTGATGGGTGAAGTGACATCAGGTTTATTTAGCGGGATCACTCCATCACTGTTTATCTCATTCAAGTCAAGGTAAAACAAACATACAATGCAACACAGTAATAAATGAAACCCAATATGAGTGACAATACAATATCTCAATTAGAATATTACACTTTGGCTGTCACCGCTAGCAACTCTGTAAGGCTGTAACATTAGTATTAATAGTGCAAATAGTATTTTAATTACACTTCTGTTCTAAACTTAATTTGTTGTACTATGAATAATACGAATAAATGTCACATGACTCAAAGAGTTAACTATACTTGTTGCTTTAACTGCTGCACACTATAGCAAAAGTATGAACATGAATACTGTTATTGGTACCCGAACAGCAACACATACAGAATAAATATTAACAGTTGTAGAGCATGAAATGACATTATGAGCAAAATAGTCTCGCAGTACATAGATATGGACATCCTTTTAAATGGATAATCCCGTCTCACGGATTACACTTGGAATCTTCCCTGGCCAGGCTTTTGTTGATGCACATCAGATTTAGAGAGCAAGTTGAGAGACAATTTCTCACAATACATTGCTGAGGTGGATTGCTGAGTACCTCTGCAATTTCTGACAAATACTGGGTTAATAGAATCTGGCTCAATAGCAATGGAGAGCAGAATAGTGCTGTCCTGTCTTAACAAAACAATGCTGCCTATTGTATTTATAGGCACTTAGTGTTAAATAGTTCCCTTGTGCTATATAAGAGGTGAGGCTGTTCCTTTAAATGCACAACTAAAGTTGGGACTAGGGCGTTCTTGCGTTGCGAGTAGGCAGGGTTACAAACATTCACATGTTACGGTTGCTACAATTCACTTGTCAAATACTCAGCCAGCTGTGTAGGGGTTCACAGCTGGTGACATTACAATGAGTCACACTGACTCATTATATGCCACGCCAGCTGCTGCGCAACCCACTTCCAGTCAGTAAAGCTCCCTGAGCCATGGTTCTGGCCTGGTCCCTTTCCTGTCAGATCCTCCCCATTTTCCGGCCTCCTCTTACTCACTGCAGCTGTCTTTGGGCACGGGCATTCGGGATCTGGCATTACTATCTCGTCCCCAGCACCAATGGTCTAAAGGATCCTGGAGGAGAGGAGGAGCAAAGGCAACTATTTTGCGATGCAACAGCAGCAGCATCTGGTATCCACTATGCACTGTATGCAGGCCAGATAGGAAAAGACTAAAGCGGCACCAGAGTGTACAAGTGCTGGTCAGCTGCTGAAGGCTGCTAAATATAGTCTCAAATTCTCAGTAGTCAGACTGCTCAGCCAGCTCACATCCATCTCTAGCCTGGACTATGTGCTAAATACATTATAATAATGATATCACCCATTACCCTCTACCTCTGCTTGTCAAGTACTGCTGTGTGTCATATTGTGAACTTAGGGTGGGGCAGAGGAGGAAGGCCCAAAGTAAATTTTTGCATCTGGGCCAACCATTCACAAGTCCTGTCACTGCTAAGTACAGATTTACATTACTGCCCTTGCAAAGTGAAATTTCAATTCAACTCAAATTTGTATGAACCTTTTTGGAGAGTTTCAAAGGCTTGGCTCCTCTTACGTACATTCATTCTTGTGCAGAAAACAGGCTGTGCTTTGCCTGCCAGGTGGAATACAATGAGACACAGATAGGTTTGCTTCCATTTATGGGTCCCTCAGCCTATGAAATTAGTGGAAAGTATATAAAAGGACATCTGGTAGATTTTAAAGAGCAAGTAAAACCACTACAAGGCATTGATAAAACATAGGGCTCTATTTATCATCCAGTGAAAACCCCTATTTCTGTAGTTTTCCATGGGAAAAGAGGTTATCACAGGTTAATGCAATTTATCAAGGGGGATTACACCAAGAAATCAATGATTTCTGAGACTTACCAGTCATTCACCCTTCCCTATACTCCAGTAAGGGGAATGCATTCCAATTTGTATTTATCAAACAGCGGTAAACAGAGCTTACCTCTGTTTTAGTTACAATGATAATGCCTTCTACAGCATAGATGGTGTGGCCTATAAACTACACATTGTCATCAGGTAAGATACAGGGAAACCTTTCAGGCTTTGATTAATCCTCACCTGGTTGAAGAGCTATGCACATATGTGGATAGCGGCCGCACATGTGCATTTCACATTAATCCTTCACAACTCAGAAGAGGTCTACACTGAGGAGCGGCAGTGAGAACAGATGCAGTATACACCCTCTGTAGAATTTAATGATAACCAGATCTAATATTGTATCAGTGAACTAGATAAGATAAAATTAAATGTTTAAATTATATCTGTAATGTATGCCATTCATCCCTTTTGCTGAAAGTATTGCATACTTCTTTGGAGGGGAACTAACTGCTTGCAGCACTGTTTGGTTACACATATTATGAAAAATTGGAATAACCCAACATTGCTCATTTTTCTCTAAAGCTATTGAGCATGAAGGAAAATGTGCAATGTTGGCGTCTGTGAGGTGGCGTCTTCTGGCCTTACCCAATGGTAGCTTGCAGGCATAGTCTGAGCATTTAATATCCTTCTTTGTAGGTAGTTATGGTGGAGAAAGGCTTAAGGTACAGTAAGTAAACCAAAAAACAATATAGGTCTGAATCATTTGAATGCATGTCTCCAATATAATTAAAATGCTCTGCAAAGATTGGTGGACCCACCATAGGAGACGGGGTCACTGTTGTGAAGCATCAAACCATCCATCTCATCATTGTCATTATCAGTCACTGACTACAGGCTGTGGTATGTGCAGTAATGATTTGAAAAGGAGGTGGAATGGCATACTATTTCCATTTTCTAAAACTAGAAAATTATTTTCCAACCTTTTTCAATTACCAATCACGAGCAAGCCATGTGGGCAATTGGCTCACACGATGGCCATAAATTGTTATCCTACTGTACTATTATTGCAGGTCTTATACATATTTTACTCCTTTAGGGAGGATTTGAATTGCTGTGACATGGGTTAAAGAGTGGAGGTAATGGGATCATTTAGGACAGCATATCAAAATTCCATTCACACAGCAATATTTGTTATGCAAGCTTCCATAGCAACAAAAGGGCTGCAATGAATACAGCACCCTGAAGCATTACACTGCTCCA
The DNA here is from genome assembly GCF_028390025.1 of Pseudophryne corroboree. Taxonomy (NCBI): domain Eukaryota; kingdom Metazoa; phylum Chordata; class Amphibia; order Anura; family Myobatrachidae; genus Pseudophryne; species Pseudophryne corroboree. The sequence goes on along the minus strand of NC_086447.1, from coordinate 551,289,299 downwards.
AAATTCAAAAGGAATAGAGGAATGAGTAAGAACTATTCTCACCTACATCCATCCACACATTGTATTACCACACACTTTAGGTGAAGACACCCTTCACATTGCAGTAAAAAATCTTCTGAGGAAAGAGTTAATATAAAACCTTCCCTATAAAAAATATACTTCCAGAAATAGTAAACACAAACAGTAGGGATTGGGGAATGACAGACCAGTCATGCCATTTCCAATTACTTGCAGAGCTTTTACGTAGGTCCTGATAAATTTGCTCCATTGTCCTTGGACTTTGGCCAGGATAAATTACTAGCAATATTTTACAACAGGTACAACGTAACAGGTCATATTAAAGTTGTAAATTGAATATCCATTACATAGAGTTTACCAATACATTTAACATAGGTAGATTACAAAAAGTAATTCTGTCTTTATATACAATAACATTAGATTCATTGTTAATAGTCTTTCCTCTTAGCTATCAAGAGCAGTAAAAAGTGGGTATTAATTTTGAACTAATCATATTTTGTTAAGTGTCCATATTTGTTTTTTAGTATTGGTAAAGCTGATCTGACTGATTGTTAGCACGATAGTTACAGTATAAGGGGGAGATTCAAATGTTTGAAAAGTCAGTTGGGACTCTGTTTTTTCCTATCTAATAGACAGGAAAAAACAGACTCCCAACCGACTTTTCAAACATTTGAATCTCCCCCTAAGAGTCTAAAAGGTAGCAATGTCTTACTTAGCCCTTGTTATAAGAACTTATGTTTACTCAGCAACAACTGGATATGACACAACAGTGACGGTGTTAGTTGATAGCTAACCATGTGAAAGGGTTATTTGTCCCTGATCGTTTTTCAAAATAGTAATTTAAGGAACTTTGTTCTCTTGTCCTTGGAAGCATATTTATACTAATGTCTGGGACTAGTCATGCATAGACAAGTATATCCAAACCTCTGTTCTTATGTGTTACTTCAAATGAGTATTGTGTCTATGCTCATTTCACTGCTATTTCAAAGACATCAAGCCAGTACACCTTGTATGTAATATGATAATTTTTAAAGTAAATTAATGAAACCCCTTTATGTAATTTCACATTTTCGTCATCTGTCTCATATATACAGTTTAAGATATCTGAAAATAATGGTATGTTGGATACATCATATTGCAGGCCATATGAATTATCTGAACCTCTGCTATCCAGTTTTGGTAAAATCTGTAGTGTATGAGGTATTTATGTACAGTATTGCCATGTCAGTTAGTCAAAGATATGTTTAAAACTCATTTATTTGCTGAAAACTCCCAAAAAGCTGTGTCGAACATATGTGTATTGGCCATATGTGTGTCGACCACTTGAACCTGACCTTCCCTTCCGATACCTATGCTGCAGCCTGCAGAGAATACTTACTTACATTTGTTTCTTTTCTTGGAGAAGCCCGTACTGGAGATGGAGGTGGGTGAAGATCAATGCAGGATCGCACTAGTTGTGTCATAAAACCCCACCCTCTTGCAGTAAAATGCCATGATTTACGCTTATTTGGATAGGGGGTTGGGCTAAAATGACACAATTACCATAGAATCACATCATTAGGCACCGCTCCCACTGTGACATCCGTGGATTTCTGTTATTTTTCTCCCCATGCTGACCACTTCACTAGGAAGTGGGCAGCATACAGGAGCGGTTCTTCCGAGGGTGTGGGGGATTACCTGAAAAATTGGGTATCTCCTGCAGGTTCTGAAAGAGTAGGCAAGTAAACTGTAGAGCCACTCAGAGTGTTCTAAGAATCCTCTGGGCAGTGCTGTACTTTCCACCCCCTCGGAATGATATCACGTATTCAGGGGACACACCTAGCACAGTGCGCAGTGCCATCTTGCTCTGGCACTGGTCCCTATATCTGTTTATGGGGACTGCAATTATGCCCTATATACCAAGCTACACAATGCTTAGCTTGCTTACTTTTGGTGTTTTACAGCAAAAATTTATAAATAGCCCCCTAAGGGCCTACTTAGTAAATAATATTTGCAGGATATTGGGGGTACTTGCATATGTTAAGGATCCCCTAAATGTAACAAGAAGGGACCTTGAGGTCCCATTACCAACCGCAACAGAAGCCCCCTTAGGTTTCTATGGGGTTTCTAAACTGTTGGATTTACCAAGCTCTGGGGCCCCAGAAGATCGTGCCATAACTTTGCTTCTAATAATTAGCCAGAACAGAACAAAGGATGATAACTGCAAGCAGTAATTTACATTACTACACTGTGATTATGTGTAATATTTTCACATCTAAACCACATAAAAATGTTGGATGTTATAAATATGCCCAATTTATGAGGCCCATTATGCTTAGTAGTAAGTTTTTCTTCATGATGTCCTGACACCAAACTTTGGAAATAGAGGCTTTTCTCAAAAAGTAAGTCATAGATGAATGCCAGTTTATGCTCAGCACTTTTTGTGATTTGTTCACTGTCCGTTTTGCAATCTAATGACATGCCTATATAGTTTATTGGCCTGGTTCTTGAACTGACACAGTAGTGATGAAAGAACCATTTTTCACAAGCATTTTGCTAAACCTTTAGCACACTGCAAATAAAGGGCCTAATTCAGACCTGATCGCAGCAGCAAATTTGTTAGCTAGTGGGCAAAACCATGTGCACTGCGGGGGGGGGGGGGGGGGGGGGGCAGATATAACATTTGCAGAGAGAGTTAGATTTGGGTGGGATATTTTGTTTCTGTGCAGGGTAAATACTGGCTGCTTTATTTTTACACTGCAATTTAGATTTCAGTTTGAACACACCCCATCCAGATCTAACTCTATGCACATGTTGTATCTGCCCCCCCCACTCCCCCTCCCGTGCAGTGCACATGGTTTTGCCCGTTAGCTAACACATTTTGGCAATGGTTTAAATTAGCCTAACTGTATGAGTTTTAATAGTAAGAAAAGGTTCAAATAACAGTGTCAAATTGACTGGTCTACAAATAATACAGTCTATTTAAGGAGTTAACCTTTCTTATATTAATTTGCATATTGTCTGTGCAAGTTTCTTTTCTGGATTAAAAGGGAATCTATAGTCAAATGGCTGAAATCTTCAGGGTGCATGGGCTCAGGTCCCTTTGGTGAGGGTGGTGTTGTAACTGCAGCACCTGATGCAATTGTGGTGGTTCCAACACCGCTGGAGCCCACTATCATATCCCATCAGGAAACAGCATTTGCAATTAAATAAAAACAACCCTGCATATGCTCAAAGGCAGTGGTGACGAGGGGGAGAGGGGGGGGACAGGTACTATTTACCCAGGCCCAGACCTGATGAAGGGTCCCAGAGGGGGCCCAAGTCCACATCCCCCTTACGGTGCTGTGTGCAGGGCCACGCCTCCCATAAGCAGGCCACACCCTCTGAAAAGTACCCAGGCCCGGACCAGTTCTCTACTGCCCTGCTCACTAGAGTAGATTGGGGGCTGGAATGGCAGGCCTTTACCCCAATATTTTTCTATGAATCTGTAGACAGAATTAGCTCACCTGTGCATGATCTGAAAAGCTGTTTCTTGGATCTTGTTAAATACCATTCCCATAGAAAAGTATGGGCATGGATGTTGTGAGGGCTGGAGACCAGAAAGCATCAGCTTTCTAAGTAATTACATAGCAGCCAAATTAAATTCTGCCCATAAACATACAGAAACAGTAGTTTTCCATGGGGGTAATTCCAAGTTGATCGCAGCAGGATTTTTGTTAGCAATTGGGCAAAACCATGTGCACTGCAGGGGAGGCAGATATAACATGTGCAGAGAGAGTTAGATTTGGGTGGGTTGTGTTCAATCTGCAATCTAATTTGTAGTGTAAAAATAAAGCAGCCAGTATTTACCCTGCACAGAAACAAAATAACCCACCCAAACCTAACTCTCTCTGCACGTTATATCTGCCTCCCCTGCAGTGCACATGGTTTTGCCCAATTGCTAAAAAAAATCCTGCTGCGATCAACTTGGAATTACCCCCCATATACATTAAGTGCAAAGTTGCTTGATAAATAGGCCTCTGAATTTCTTACCACTTTCCTAATGAGGTAGTCAGGAGTTCTGTGAAACTTTGTAGATCCCATTTTTGTGAGAGCAATTTTTCCAGTTTAGTATTTGTTCAAACAAGAATACTGCAGAAGTACTTTTATGGGCAAAATGGCTATCTGGCAATTCTGGCAAATGCCAGAAGGGCTGATGGCCAGATCTTGGGTGAGCAGCTCCGCCTCTAGACGCTCTGCTCAGTCAGCATGCTTAGACAGAGCATAGCACGAGGTCACGACACCTTGACTTGTGGCATGCCCCTTTTTCTTCTATCTATCTATCTATCTATCTATCTATCTATCTATCTATCTATCTAATCTATACAGGGTGTCCTGTATGTTTTCTAATGAGCATTTATTAATTGCCATTTCTCCCAGTGACATCCTCAGCTATCAGATCAAACCCGGCTGAACTTCTGATGGATATTGTGAAATACCACCTGTGACAGATTTTTTTCAACACCATCAGCCAAGCAACAGTTGAATGACTTTCTTACGGGAGCATAGAGCTGCTCAAAGCCATGGGTGGTCATTCCGAGTTGTTCGCTCTGTATTTTTTCTCGCAACGGAGCGATTAGTCGCTAATGCGCATGCGCAATGTCCGCAGTGCGACTGCGCCAAGTAAATTTGCTATGCAGTTAGGTTTTTTACTCACGGCATTACGAGGTTTTTTCTTTGTTCTGGTGATCGTAATGTGATTGACAGGAAGTGGGTGTTTCTTGGCGGAAACTGGCCGTTTTATGGGTGTGTGTGAAAAAACGCTACCGTTTCTGGGAAAAACGCGGGAGTGGCTGGAGAAACGGAGGAGTGTCTGGGCGAACGCTGGGTGTGTTTGTGACGTCAAACCAGGAACGAAACTGACTGAACTGATCGCACTGGCAGAGTAAGTCTCGAGCTACTCAGAAACTGCACAGAGAAGTATTTTCGCAATATTGCGAATCTTTCGTTCGCAATTTTGATAAGCTAAGATTCACTCCCAGTAGGCGCCGGCTTAGCGTGTGCAAAGCTGCTGAAAGCAGCTTGCGAGCGAACAACTCGGAATGACCCCCTTGGAGTATTCAGGATGTACTGGCTTCCTATTAAGTGACTTTATATAGATGTTTCTATTTCTCTGACGTCCTAGTGGATGCTGGGAACTCCATAAGGACCATGGGGAATAGCGGCTCCGCAGGAGACTGGGCACAAAAAGAAAAGCTTTAGGACTACCTGGTGTGCACTGGCTCCTCCCCCTATGACCCTCCTCCAAGCCTCAGTTAGATTTTTGTGCCCGACCGAGCTGGGTGCAATCTAGGAGGCTCTCCTGAGCTTCTTAGGAAAAGTTAGTTTTAGGTTTTTTATTTTCAGTGAGACCTGCTGGCAACAGGCTCACTGCATCGAGGGACTAAGGGGAGAAGAAGCGAACCTGCCTGCTTGCAGCCAGCTTGGGCTTCTTAGGCTACTGGACACCATTAGCTCCAGAGGGACCGAACACAGGCCCAGCCTCGGAGTCCGGTCCCAGAGCCGTGCCGCCGGCCCCCTTACAGAGCCAGAAGCAAGAAGAGGTCCGGAAAATCGGCGGCAGAAGACATCAGTCTTCACCAAGGTAGCGCACAGCACTGCAGCTGTGCGCCATTGCTCCTCATGCACCACACGCTCCGGTCACTGATGGGTGCAGGGCGCTGGGGGGGGGGGGCGCCCTGAGCAGCAATATACACACCTTGGCTGGCTAAATTACATCACATATAACCCCCAGGGCTATATGGATGTATATTAACCCCTGCCAGATTCCGAAAAAAAGCGGGAGAAAAGTCCGCCGAGAAGGGGGCGGAGCCTCTCTCCTCAGCACACTGGCGCCATTTTCCCTCACAGCTCCGCTGGAAGGACGTCTCCCTGACTCTCCCCTGCAGTCCTGCACTACAGAAAAGGGTAAAACAAGAGGGGGGGGGGGCACTAATTAGGCGCAGTATAATATACACAGCAGCTATAAAGGGAAAAACACTCTGTTTGGTGTTATCCCAACATATATATAGCGCTCTGGTGTGTGCTGGCATACTCTCCCTCTGTCTCCCCAAAGGGCTAGTGGGGTCCTGTCCTCTATCAGAGCATTCCCTGTGTGTGTGCTGTGTGTCGGTACGACTGTGTCGACATGTATGAAGAGGAAAATGATGTGGAGGCGGAGCAATTGCCTGTACTGGTGATGTCACCCCCTAGGGAGTCGACACCTGAGTGGATGAGCTTATGGAAGGATTTACGTGAAAGTGTCAGATCTTTACAAAAGACAGTTGATGACATGAGACAGCCGGCTACTCAGCTGGTGCCTGTCCAGGCGTCTCAAAGACCATCAGGGGCTCTAAAACGCCCGCTACCTCAGATGGTAGATACAGACGCCGACACGGATACTGACTCCAGTGTCGACGATGAAGAGACGAATGTGACTTCCAGTAGGGCCACACGTTACATGATTGAGGCAATGAAAAATGTTTTACACATTTCTGATAGTACAAGTACCACTAAAAAGGGTATTATGGCCCTCATTCCGAGTTGATCGGTCGCAAGGCGAATTTAGCAGAGTTACACACGCTTAGTCTACGCCTACTGGGAGTGTATCTTAGCATCTTAAAAGTGCGAACGAAGTTTACGCAATATTGCGAACAAAAAAAACTTAGCAGTTTTAGAGTAGCTCCAGACTTACTCTGCCTGTGCGATCAGTTCAGTGCTTGTCGTTCCTGGTTTGACGTCACAAACACTCCCAGCGTTCGCCCAGACACTCCCCCGTTTCTCCGGCCACTCCTGCGTTTTTTCCGGAAACGGTAGCGTTTTCAGCCACACGCCCATAAAACGCCGTGTTTCCGCCCAGTAACACCCATTTCCTGTCAATCACACTACGTTCGCCGGTGCGAACAAAAAGCCGTGAGTAAAAATACTTTCTTCATAGCAGAATTACTTAGCGCAGTCGCAGTGCGAACATTGCGCATGCGCTCTAAGCTGATTTTCACTGCGATGCGAAAAAAAAGAACGAGCGAACGACTCGGAATGAGGGCCAATGTTTGGTGAGAAAAAACTACCTGTAGTTTTTCCTGCATCTGAGGAATTAAATGAAGTGTGTGATGAAGCGTGGGTTTCTCCCGATAAAAGACTGATAATTCCTAAAAAGTTATTGGCATCATACCCCTTCCCGCCAGAGGATAGGGCACGTTGGGAAACACCTCCTAGGGTGGATAAAGCGCTCACACGCTTGTCAAAACAGTTGGCACTACCGTCTCCGGATACGGCCGCCCTTAAGGAACCTGCTGACAGAAAGCAGGAGAATATCCTAAAATGTATATACACTCACACGGGTGTTATACTGCGACCAGCAATCGCCTCAGCCTGGATGTGCAGTGCTGGGGTGGCTTGGTCGGATTCCCTGACTGAAAATATTGATACCCTGGATAGGGACACTATATTACTTACTATAGAGCATTTAAAAGATGCGTTTTTATATATGCGTGATGCACAGAGGGATATTTGCCGACTGGCAGAAAGAGTAAGTGCGCTGTCCATATCTGCCAGAAGAGGGTTATGGACGCGGCAGTGGTCAGGTGATGCTGATTCCAAAAGGCATATGGAAGTATTGCCTTATAAAGGGGAGGAGTTATTTGGGGTAGGTCTATCGGACCTGGTATCCACGGCAACTGCTGGGAAATCCACATTTTTACCCCAGGTAGCCTCTCAACATAAAAAGACGCCGTATTATCAGGCGCAGTCCTTTCGGCCCCATAAGGGCAAGCGGGCGAAAGGCTCCTCATTTCTGCCCCGTGGCAGAGGGAGAGGAAAAAGGCTGCAGCAAACAGCCAGTTCCCAGGAACAGAAGCCCTCTCCCGCTTCTGCCAAGTCCTCAGCATGACGCTGGGGCTCTACAAGCGGACTCAGGCACGGTGGGGGCCCGTCTCAAGAATTTCAGCGCGCAGTGGGCTCACTCACAAGTGGATCCCTGGATCCTTCAAGTGGTATCTCAGGGGTACAAATTGGAGTTCGAGGCGTCTCCCCCTCGCCGTTTCCTAAAGTCTGCCTTACCGACGTCTCCCTCCGACAGGGAGGCGGTATTGGAAGCCATTCACAAGCTGTATTCACAGCAGGTGATAATCAAGGTACCCCTCCTGCAACACGGAAAGGGGTATTATTCCACGCTGTTTGTGGTACCGAAGCCGGATGGCTCGGTGAGACCTATTCTAAATCTAAAATCTTTGAACACTTACATACAGAGGTTCAAATTCAAGATGGAGTCACTCAGAGCGGTGATCGCGAACCTGGAAGAAGGGTATTATATGGTGTCTCTGGACATCAAGGATGCTTACCTCCATGTCCCAATTTACCCTTCTCACCAAGGGTACCTCAGGTTTGTGGTACAGAACTGCCACTATCAGTTTCAGACGCTGCCGTTTGGATTGTCCACGGCGCCCCGGGTCTTTACCAAAGTAATGGCCGAAATGATGATACTCCTTCGAAGGAAGGGAGTTTTAATTATCCCTTACTTGGACGATCTCCTGATAAGGGCAAGATCCAAGGAACAGTTGGTAGTCGGAGTAGCACTATCTCAAGTAGTGCTGCGGCAGCACGGTTGGATTCTCAATATCCCAAAATCGCAGCTGATCCCGACGACACGTCTTCTATTCCTAGGGATGATCCTGGACACAGTCCAGAAAAAGGTGTTTCTCCCGGAAGAGAAAGCCAGAGAGTTATCCGAGCTAGTCAGAAACCTCCTAAAACCAGGCCAAGTATCAGTGCACCAATGCACAAGGGTCCTGGGAAAAATGGTAGCTTCCTACGAAGCAATCCCATTCGGCAGATTCCACGCAAGAACATTCCAGTGGGACCTGCTGGACAAATGGTCCGGATCCCATCTTCAGATGCATCAGCGAATAACCCTGTCCCCAAGGACAAGGGTGTCTCTCCTGTGGTGGTTGCAGAGTGCTCATCTTCTAGAGGGCCGCAGATTCGGCATTCAGGACTGGGTTCTGGTGACCACGGATGCCAGCCTGCGAGGCTGGGGAGCAGTCACACAGGGAAGAAACTTCCAGGGCTTGTGGTCAAGCCTGGAGACATCACTTCACATAAATATCCTGGAGTTAAGAGCCATTTACAATGCTCTAAGCCAAGCAAGACCTCTGCTTCAAGGTCAGCCGGTGCGGATCCAGTCGGACAACATCACGGCAGTCGCCCACGTAAACAGACAGGGCGGCACAAGAAGCAGGAGGGCAATGGCAGAAGCTGCAAGGATTCTTCGCTGGGCGGAAAATCATGTGATAGCACTGTCGGCAGTGTTCATTCCGGGAGTGGACAACTGGGAAGCAGACTTCCTCAGCAGGCACGACCTCCACCCGGGAGAGTGGGGACTTCACCCAGAAGTCTTCCACATGATGATAAACCGTTGGGAAAAACCAAAGGTGGACATGATGGCGTCCCGCCTCAACAAAAAACTGGACAGGTATTGCGCCAGGTCAAGGGACCCTCAAGCAATAGCTGTGGACGCTCTGGTAACACCGTGGGTGTACCAGTCGGTGTATGTGTTCCCTCCTCTGCCTCTCATACCCAAGGTGCTGAGAATTATACGGCGGGGAGGAGTAAGAACTATTCTCGTGGCTCCGGATTGGCCAAGAAGGACTTGGTACCCGGAACTTCAAGAGATGCTCACAGAGGACCCGTGGCCTCTACCTCTGAGAAGGGACCTGCTCCAGCAGGGACCCTGTCTGTTCCAAGACTTACCGCGGCTGCGTTTGACGGCATGGCGGTTGAACGCCGGATCCTAAAGGAAAAAGGCATTCCAGAGGAAGTCATCCCTACTTTGATAAAAGCCAGAAAGGATGTAACCGCAAAGCATTATCACCGCATCTGGCGGAAATATGTTGCGTGGTGCGAGGCCAAAAAGGCCCCGACGGAGGAATTTCAACTGGGTCGATTCCTGCATTTCCTGCAAGCAGGAGTGTCTATGGGCCTAAAATTAGGATCCATTAAGGTCCAGATTTCGGCCCTGTCGATTTTCTTTCAGAGAGAACTGGCTTCAGTGCCTGAAGTCCAGACGTTTGTTAAGGGAGTGCTACATATACAGCCTCCTTTTGTGCCTCCAGTGGCACCCTGGGATCTGAATGTTGTTTTGGATTTCCTAAAATCACATTGGTTTGAACCACTTAACACTGTGGAATTAAAATATCTCACATGGAAAGTGGTCATGTTGTTGGCCCTGGCTTCAGCCAGGCGTGTGTCCGAATTGGCGGCTTTATCCTGTAAAAGCCCTTACCTGATTTTTCATACGGACAGGGCAGAATTGAGGACTCGTCCTCAATTTCTCCCAAAGGTGGTTTCAGCGTTTCATCTGAACCTGCCTATTGTGGTACCTGCGGCTACTAAGGACTTGGAGGACTCCAAGTTGCTGGACGTTGTCAGGGCCCTGAAAATATATGTTTCCAGGACGGCTGGAGTCAGAAAATCTGACTCGCTATTTATCCTGTACGCACCCAACAAGCTGGGTGCTCCTGCTTCTAAGCAGACTATTGTTTGCTGGATTTGTAGTACAATCCAGCTTGCGCATTCTGTGGCAGGCCTGCCACAGCCAAAATCTGTAAAAGCCCACTCCACAAGGAAGGTGGGCTCATCTTGGGCGGCTGCCCGAGGGGTCTCGGCTTTACAACTCTGCCGAGCTGCTACTTGGTCAGGGTCAAATACTTTTGTAAAATTTTACAAATTTGACACTCTGGCTGAGGAGGACCTGGAGTTTTCTCACTCGGTGCTGCAGAGTCATCCGCACTCTCCCGCCCGTTTGGGAGCTTTGGTATAATCCCCATGGTCCTTACGGAGTTCCCAGCATCCACTAGGACGTCAGCGAAAATAAGAATTTACATACCGATAATTCTATTTCTCGTAGTCCGTAGTGGATGCTGGGCGCCCATCCCAAGTGCGGATTATCTGCAATACTTGTACATAGTTATTGTTAACAAATCAGGTTATTGTTGTTGTGAGCCATCTATCCAGAGGCTCCTCTGTTATCATGCTGTTAACTGGGTTCATATCACAGGTTGTACGGTGTGATTGGTGTGGCTGGTATGAGTCTTACCCGGGATTCAAAATCCTTCCTTATTGTGTACGCTCGTCCGGGCACAGTATCCTAACTGAGGCTTGGAGGAGGGTTATAGGGGGAGGAGCCAGTGCACACCAGGTAGTCCTAAAGCTTTTCTTTTTGTGCCCAGTCTCCTGCGGAGCCGCTATTCCCCATGGTCCTTACGGAGTTCCCAGCATCCACTACGGACTACGAGAAATAGAATTATCGGTAAGTAAATTCTTATTTTTATTCTCCACTCTATGTACATCTTGAAACATAAAGATGAAAACAACTACAAATACAAATTGTTAATGCCTCAATTTCTGCTTTTTTAAAGGAAGGTTCATTTAGATTCTAGATGCTATTATGCTGAAATGCAGCTGAACATGAAGCGTTAACAGTATGGAGAAGTATATTGTGAAACATGAAACTCTTTTTATCCACTTACTTTATGAATTCAAGTGATGGTATTTAAAGAAAAACTAAGGAGTGTTTACAGTGTGAGTAATGTGAGGTGTCACGGAAATAAATAGCACAGATATACGGTCAGGGAGAAATGCCTGCGCAGGTAAAGCTGGTCATATTGGTACAGGGTTGAAAAGGTGTGTCTTATGAAGTGATTAATTTCAATTTGATAGTCAGATAAGAGAAAGTGACCTCGGCTATGTTTCAAGTTCATGAACTAAATGTATAGACAAAGTGGGTTTCAACAGTATAACCTTCATAATGTTAACATACTGAATTTGTGAAGTACGGTCATTTGTATGTACAGTACTGATACCTTTATATATGCTTCATGTACACTTTAGGAGGGCGATCCAGTAATAACTTAAACCTCTTGGGAGGAGGATTTACATGTCCTTGCTCTGTAGTTTCAGTCTTTGATTTGCTCAAGTACAAAAATACCTCTACTTGTGATCTATCAGCCATATTAAACAAACTATCCAACCATTATTGCAGTGGATGGAACTTGATCCATTTTGGAGGAAAATCAGTTTGAATGCTGTCCAAAGTCGTCACGCATCTAAATATTACAATGTCTACTGCCAATTTGGATTTAATTCTAATCACATTGGATCTGCATAGTTTGCTCCTCTGTACCAGTGACATGCAGTGGGGTGAGGCAGGTGAGGCAGAGCCTTTCCTGTCATACTTACATTTGTGTCAGAGTTTTGACTGTATAAAGTATAAGCAAAATACAAAGAATATGTTTGAAATATCTTATTTGCATTATTCTAATCATTTTTATAGCGCTGGAATAAAAAATCTATGGCAGGTGATGCACTGCCTATCTTTTCCGCACAGCTCTGATCAAAACTCACTATAATTCCAGGAGGCTCATATATGGTGTGTAAATCTGGCGCTAGCCAGTGCCTCCTGCGCCAGTTAGCTCACTGCATGTCCCTGCTCTTAACACAGACCGCTCAGCACACATCTCACGGGGGGCTCAGCACAATGCAATGTGTACTGAGTGAGGGGGACGGACAGGGGGGATGCTGGGTGAAATGAGTGATGTGATAGATTGAGCCTGCATGCAGCCCAATCTAGCACCGGTGATGGCGACGTGCGGGGCCGAGCATCGATATCACTGCGGGGGGTACACACGGAGAGATCAGTGCTTAACTTCTAAGCAATCTTTAGACTTTAAGCACTGATCTCTCCGTGTGTACCCCCTTAACAGAGATTACTAAATTACATTCCATACCATATCTGTGCACAAAAAAGAGTTTATTTACGAAGCTGAAGCATTTATAAGCCAATGGGGGGGTTGGAGGCGAACATGTGAAATGCCAATCACAGTCAGTGTAAAGCACAGCGTGCTTTACACTGACTCCGAGGGCTGTTTAAAATTTTCACATCCAAGCCGCCGGGGAGAGTTGTAAATAGGATGTGGTCAAGATCTCGGCAGTCGGAATACCGGCACCGGAATCCCAACCGGCACAATCCCGACATATTCTCCCTCTGTGGGTGTCCGCAGGGGGCTGCGTTGCGCTCACCCCCCTGTCGGGATTGTGCCGGTCGGGATTCAAGTGTCGGGATTCCGACCGGCGGGATTTCGTACTGATCCCTTGTAAATAAGGCACAAAGTCTTAAATGGACAAGTGCCTTTCAGTAGATCAACTTGTGCATGAGGTTTAGTGGTCCTTTAAAATTGTACTCAGTAATGTAGGTCTCTATTAAAGTAAGTTAACCTTCATAAATATATTTGTGACTATTGCATAACGTTATTTTAAGTTTAAAGGCTTATTAATATTTACTTGCTATAATGGCTTTTTTTTTGCCACAGTTGCTTTTTAGGTTAGTTTGTTGACCCTTTTAATGGTAGCTACTCATGCATAGTTTTATGCCACGTTTGTGTTTTGGGGTATTTTCAAGATAATGGAAATAGGCCATTAAGCGGTGATAAAAAAGAAAAAGAGCCTTATAGACGTATATTAATAAATAGTCCCCATAGTTCACTACAGATTCTTATCATCAATTCCATACAAGAAATCATATAACCTATGACATTAATTAAGCACTATAATTTACCCAAGGAATTATAATAATCTCAAATGTTGATCTGAAAAGGGACATCTGTGTGGAACCCATGTGTAACCTATTAAACTGAAGCATACCTTATGCTTGTGTATACCACAAGCTATATTTATCTGATATTTGAAAAAGAGCTGTCATTCTGCCATGTATGGGTGATGTCAGCTACAAGCAGCAGATGGATCATGAGAAGGAAAAAACCCAGAAATAAATCTGAGGATTTCAGTAATTCCATTAGTAGCTCTGTCTTGGCTATAATACTTAACAGTATCGTCATGTGTCCTACTATGGCTTTTCTTAGTCCATTGTAATCAAAATGTTCTATTTATCTGGATTAACTACAGAAACACTGCATGCCATAAAAAATAAGTTCAGAACACAGTGGTCATGAGAGCTGAGTTTCATACACAGTGTTAGACGAAAGAGATATACATCATTCAGATTTGGAATGTGAATATAATCCAGGCTCCAGGGAATCAAAGGAAGAATGTTTCAGTGCTGCCTTCGTTTACTCCTAAAATAATAATCGCGCACATAGATAAGGTGTCTTTTACAGGGTTCATTTTGAAGATATGAATCCTTGTTTCCTGTAGGAGGAACAAGCCCGCCAAGTCTTGAAATACCAATAATATATCAATGGGTAAGTGGCAGTTGATTTTCTAAAACAAATTTTTAGCATAGTAGCTGTGTTTTTGTCGTGGAGGACTTGAAAAATATGCTTTATATTATTTATGCCATTTATTATGTACTGTATGCCATTTGCAACTAGAGTTAGGCATAAGCAATGACCAGATCTAAGACCAATTTTTCAATACCATTTTCAGTCAAATTGGAAAAAACTGGGCGCACTTGGCTACGGCCACATATCGAGGTCCTATGTGGCCCAATCAGTTGTATAATGCTGGTGGAGACTGAAAGTCCATCCACAGCCATTTGGGGGCAAATTTGGTCTATAATGACCAACTTGGATTTCTGCATCATCTATGTATGGCCCGCATTCCAGTCAACATTTTCTAAACTACAGTATGTGGTTTGTGGTAAAAAAAAACACTGCAATCTACATAAATAGTCCATAATATAGACCATGCCCACTATGTGTTCAGTGAAGTATCACACACATTATGAACTCATTGTCTGACATAAGGAAGTCTTTTCAGTACAGTAATTTCATTAATTCTCGTGGGTGGAAACTGTTCATTGTTATTCTTATTTATTGTTTTCTTTCAATTGCGACCTATGCAGAGAAACATATGTTGTGTCTGAGTCAGGGGATGGGGTAGCGAGTGACGGTGGTGTGGTACTGTGACATTCCACTCTGACTTTTAAAGCTAGTTGGCCGAAAGCTATAATGGTCAAATTTTCTCTCATTTCTCTGACGTCCTAGTGGATGCTGGGACTTCCGTAAGGACCATGGGGAATAGCGGCTCCGCAGGAGACTGGGCACAAAAGTAAAAGCTTTAGACTAGCTGGTGTGCACTGGCTCCTCCCCCTATGACCCTCCTCCAAGCCTCAGTTAGATTTTTGTGCCCGAACGAGAAGGGTGCATGCTAGGTGGCTCTCCTGAGCTGCTTAGAAGTAAAAGTTTAAATAGGTTTTTTATTTTCAGTGAGTCCTGCTGGCAACAGGCTCACTGCATCGTGGGACTAAGGGGAGAAGAAGCGAACTCACCTGCGTGCAGAGTGGATTGGGCTTCTTGGCTACTGGACATTAGCTCCAGAGGGACGATCACAGGTTCAGCCTGGATGGGTCCCGGAGCCGCGCCGCCGGCCCCCTTACAGAGCCAGAAGAGCGAAGAGGTCCGGAGAAATCAGCGGCAGAAGACGTTCCTGTCTTCAGATAAGGTAGCGCACAGCACTGCAGCTGTGCGCCATTGCTCTCAGCACACTTCACACTCCGGTCACTGAGGGTGCAGGGCGCTGGGGGGGAGCGCCCTGAGACGCAATAAAACACTATAAAAACCTTATATGGCTAAAGAAATGCATCACATATAGCTCCTGGGCTATATGGATGCATTTAACCCCTGCCAGTTTTCCTGAAAAAAGCGGGAGAAAAGGCCGCCGTGAAGGGGGCGGAGCCTTTCTCCTCAGCACACAAGCGCCATTTTCTTTCACAGCTCCGCTGGAAGGACGGCTCCCTGACTCTCCCCTGCAGTCCTGCTATAAGAATCAGGGTAAAACAAGAGAGGGGGGGCACTATTGGCAGCTAATATAAAAAAGCAGCTATAAAGGGAGAAACACTTACATAAGGTTATCCCTGTATATATATAGCGCTCTGGTGTGTGCTGGCAAACTCTCCCTCTGTCTCCCCAAAGGGCTCGTGGGGTCCTGTCCTCTTTCAGAGCATTCCCTGTGTGTGTGCTGGGTGTCGGTACGATTGTGTCGACATGTATGAGGAGGAAAATGATGTGGAAGCAGAGCAATTGCCTGTGATAGTGATGTCACCCCCTAGGGAGTCGACACCTGACTGGATGGTCGTATTTAAAGAATTACGTGACAGTGTCAGCACTTTGCAAAAAACTGTTGACGACATGAGACAGCCGGCAAATCAATTAGTGCCTGTTCAGGCGTCTCAGACACCGTCAGGGGCGCTAAAACGCCCGTTACCTCAGATGGTCGACACAGACCCAGACACGGATACTGAATCCAGTGTCGACGGTGAGGAGACAAACGTAATGTCCAGTAGGGCCACACGTTACATGATCACGGCAATGAAGGAGGCATTGAATATTTCTGACACTACAAGTACCACAAAAAAGGGTATTATGTGGGGTGTGAAAAAACTACCAGTAGTTTTTCCTGAATCAGATGAATTAAATGAGGTGTGTGATAAAGCGTGGTTTTCCCCCGATAAAAAACTGCTGATTTCTAATAAATTATTGGCACTATACCCTTTCCCGCCAGAGGTTAGGGCATGTTGGGAAACACCTCCTAGGGTAGAAAGGCGCTCACACGCTTATCAAAACAAGTGGCGTTACCGTCTCCCGATACGGCCGCCCTTAAGGAACCAGCTGATAGAAGGCTGGAAAATATCCTAAAAGGTATATACACACATACTGGTGTTATACTGCGACCAGCAATCGCCTCAGCCTGGATGTGCAGCGCTGGAGTGGCTTGGTCGGATTCCCTGACTGAAAATATTGATACCCTGGATAGGGACAGTATATTATTAACTATAGAGCATTTAAAGGATGCATTACTATATATGCGAGATGCACAGAGGGATATTTGCACCCTGGCATCTAGAGTGAGTGCGATGTCCATTTCTGCCAGAAGAGCGTTATGGACGCGACAGTGGTCAGGTGATGCGGATTCCAAACGACATATGGAAGTATTGCCGTATAAAGGGGAGGAGTTATTTGGGGTCGGTCTATCGGACCTGGTGGCCACGGCAACGGCTGGAAAATCCACCTTTTTACCCCAGGTCACCTCTCAGCAGAAAAAGACACCGTCTTTTCAAACTCAGTCCTTTCGTTCCCATAAGGGCAAGCGGGCAAAAGGCCACTCATTTCTGCCCCGGGGCAGAGGAAGGGGAAAAAGACTGCACCAGGCAGCCTCTTCCCAGGAGCAGAAGCCCTCCCCCGCTTCTGCCAAGTCTTCAGCATGACGCTGGGGCTCTACAAGCGGACTCAGGCACGGTGGGGGGCCGTCTCAAGAATTTCAGCGCGCAGTGGGCTCACTCGCAAGTGGACCCCTGGATCCTGCAGGTAGTAAGTATCACAGGGGTACAAATTGGAATTCGAGACGTCTCCCCCTCGCCGGTTCCTGAAGTCTGCTCTACCAACGTCTCCCTCCGACAGGGAGGCGGTAGTGGAAGCTATTCACAAGCTGTATTCCCAGCAGGTGATAATCAAGGTACCCCTCCTACAACAGGGAAAGGGGTATTATTCCACGCTGTTTGTGGTACCGAAGCCGGACGGCTCGGTGAGACCAATTTTAAATCTAAAATCCTTGAACACTTACATAAAAAGGTTCAAATTCAAGATGGAGTCACTCAGAGCAGTGATAGCGAACCTGGAAGAAGGGGACTATATGGTATCTCTAGACATCAAAGATGCTTATCTCCATGTCCCAATCTACCCTTCTCACCAAGGGTACCTCAGGTTTGTGGTACAAAACTGTCATTATCAGTTTCAGACGCTGCCGTTTGGATTGTCCACGGCACCACGGGTCTTTACCAAGGTAATGGCCGAAATGATGATTCTTCTTCGAAGAAAAGGCGTCTTAATTATCCCTTACTTGGACGATCTCCTGATAAGGGCAAGGTCCAGGGAACAGTTAGAGGTCGGAGTAGCAATATCTCTGGTAGTGCTACGTCAGCACGGGTGGATCCTAAATATCCCAAAATCACAACAACACGTCTACTGTTCCTGGGGATGATTCTGGACACAGTCCAGAAAAAGGTGTTTCTCCCGGAGGAGAAGGCCAGGGAGTTATCCGAGCTAGTCAGGAAACTCCTAAAACCAGGCCAAGTGTCAGTGCATCAATGCACGAGAGTCCTGGGAAAAATGGTGGCTTCTTACGAAGCGATTCCATTCGGAAGATTCCATGCAAGAACTTTTCAGTGGGATCTGCTGGACAAATGGTCCGGATCGCATCTTCAGATGCATCAGCGGATAACCCTATCTCCAAGGACAAGGGTGTCTCTCCTGTGGTGGTTACAGAGTGCTCATCTTCTAGAGGGCCGCAGATTCGGCATTCAGGATTGGATGCTGGTGACCACCGATGCCAGCCTGAGAGGCTGGGGAGCAGTCACACAGGGAAGAAATTTCCAGGGCTTGTGGTCAAGCATGGAAACGTCTCTTCACATAAATATCCTGGAACTAAGGGCCATTTACAATGCCCTAAGTCAAGCAAGGCCTCTGCTTCAGGGTCAGTCGGTATTGATCCAATCGGACAACATCACGGCAGTCGCCCACGTCAACAGACAGGGCGGCACAAGAAGCAGGAGGGCAATGGCAGAAGCTGCAAGGATTCTTCGCTGGGCGGAAAATCATGTGGTGGCACTGTCAGCAGTGTTCATTCCGGGAGTGGACAACTGGGAAGCAGACTTCCTCAGCAGACACGACCTCCACCCGGGGGAGTGGGGACTTCACCCAGAAGTCTTTCAAGTGATTGTAAACCGTTGGGAAAAACCAAAGGTGGACATGATGGCGTCCCGTCTCAACAAAAAACTGGACAGATATTGCGCCAGGTCAAGGGACCCTCAGGCAATAGCGGTGGACGCTCTGGTAACACCGTGGGTGTACCAGTCGGTGTATGTGTTCCCTCCTCTGCCTCTCATACCAAAAGTACTGAGAATCATAAGAAGGAGAGGAGTAAAGACTATACTCGTGGCTCCGGATTGGCCAAGAAGAACTTGGTACCCGGAACTGCAAGAGATGCTCACGGAGGACCCGTGGCCTCTACCTCTAAGAAAGGACCTGCTCCAGCAGGGACCTTGTCTGTTCCAAGACTTACCGCGGCTGCGTTTGACGGCATGGCGGTTGAACGCCGGATCCTGATGGAAAAAGGCATTCCAGATGAAGTCATCCCTACCCTGATCAAAGCCAGGAAGGATGTAACCGCGAAACATTATCACCGCATTTGGCGAAAATATGTTGCGTGGTGTGAGGCCAAGAAGGCCCATACAGAGGAATTTCAACTGGGTCATTTCCTGCATTTCCTGCAAGCAGGACTGTCTATGGGCCTAAAATTAGGATCCATTAAGGTTCAAATTTCGGCCCTGTCGATCTTCTTCCAGAAAGAACTGGCTTCAGTGCCTGAAGTTCAGACGTTTGTCAAGGGGGTACTGCATATACAGCCTCCTTTTGTGCCACCAGTGGCACCTTGGGATCTCAATGTAGTTTTAGGGTTCCTAAAATCACATTGGTTTGAACCACTCACCACTGGAATTAAAATATCTCACATGGAAGGTGGTCATGCTGTTAGCTCTGGCGTCAGCCAGGCGTGTCTCAGAATTGGCGGCTTTGTCATATAAAAGCCCTTACCTAATTTTTAATTCAGACAGGGCAGAATTGAGGACTCGTCCTCAATTTCTCCCTAAGGTGGTTTCAGCGTTTCACATGAACCAACCTATTGTGGTGCCTGCGGCTACTAGGGACTTGGAGGACTCCAAGTTGTTGGACGTAGTCAGGGCCCTGAAAATATATGTTTCCAGGACGGCTGGAGTCAGAAAATCTGACTCGCTGTTTATCCTGTATGCACCCAACAAGCTGGGTGCTCCTGCTTCTAAGCAGACGATTGCTCGTTGGATTTGTAGTACAATTCAGCTTGCACATTCTGTGGCAGGACTGCCACAGCCAAAATCTGTTAAAGCCCATTCCACAAGGAAAGTGGGCTCATCTTGGGCGGCTGCCCGAGGGGTCTCGGCTTTACAACTTTGCCGAGCAGCTACTTGGTCAGGGGCAAACACGTTTGCAAAATTTTACAAATTCGATACCCTGGCTGAGGAGGACCTGGAGTTCTCTCATTCGGTGCTGCAGAGTCATCCGCACTCTCCCGCCCGTTTGGGAGCTTTGGTATAATCCCCATGGTCCTTACGGAAGTCCCAGCATCCACTAGGACGTCAGAGAAAATAAGAATTTACTTACCGATAATTCTATTTCTCATAGTCCGTAGTGGATGCTGGGCGCCCATCCCAAGTGCGGATTGTCTGCAATACTTGTATATAGTTATTGTTACAAAAAAAATCGGGTTGTTTATTGTTGTGAGCCATCTTTTCAGAGGCTCCTACGTTTATCATACTGTTAACTGGGTTCAGATCACAGGTTGTACAGTGTGATTGGTGTGGCTGGTATGAGTCTTACCCGGGATTCAAAATCCTTCCTTATTATGTACGCTCGTCCGGGCACAGTATCCTAACTGAGGCTTGGAGGAGGGTCATAGGGGGAGGAGCCAGTGCACACCAGCTAGTCTAAAGCTTTTACTTTTGTGCCCAGTCTCCTGCGGAGCCGCTATTCCCCATGGTCCTTACGGAAGTCCCAGCATCCACTACGGACTATGAGAAATAGAATTATCGGTAAGTAAATTCTTATTTTTATTGTCAAAATTACAAAGATATTATAAAACTCTCAGCCATCTGTAATATAGCTGCCAGGGACTGTTAGAAATTAGTGCAGCATTGTTTCTGGCTATATAAAACAATATAAGAACAATGTTTAAAGATGAAACAGAATAAAGAAATTATTTCGCTAAAATCTGATTGGTTGGTATGGGCAACATCACCACTAACCCTTACCAACGCTGTCATTGACAAACCTCATTTACTTCCCAGAACTCAGCAAAATTCTCTTTAGTGCTATAGAAACATGCATATAGTGATTGTTATAATAGGTATGAACTCAAGGACATGCAGTGAAACTGGAGGGAGGTAGGTTATGGGGAAATGTAAGGAAAACTTACTTCACAGAAAGGGTAGTGCATAAGTGGAATAGCCTCCCATCAGAGGTGGTAGAGGCTAAGACTGTAGAGTAATTTAAACATGCTTGGGATAGACATTTGAATATCCTTACAAGGAACTCAGGATCAAATAGCGTTGAAGTTACCTAAAGGATAATTAAAAGGGGCAGACTAGATGGGCCATGTGGTTCTTATCTGCCATCATATTCTATGTTTCTATGACAGTTTTCAGTAAATTTGAATGGATGCAGACAGCCTCCAAAGTGTTTCAGCATAAATGGAAGTACTGGATTTATCCAGCAAAAAAGCTATTCTGACTAATGAGCGCTGCCTCTCACTTTCCATCTCCAGGTCATTGTTCAAATCAATTTATCCTTTGTAACATTATTTATAAACAAAAAGACCAAGAGGTTAAGCTGACCAATAATGGTCATATCATAGAGTTGGCAGTTGCGTAATTAGTCTTTATTTGTTTTACTGTTTTTCTGGGTTGTTTATAACAACCATTTTATTCTGTAAAATAAGTGTTTTATTCATGATACCCAGCACAATATTCACACATGCCCCTACAAAATACAGTAGCATGGAACATTCTAATTCTACTATTTTTAATATTAAGAAAACAAATATGATTGTAGCAAAAAGCAATATGATAAAAGATACAATTTTTTCTTTTATATAGCGGTATATTAAATCAGATAGTGAACTTGCAATTTTAAAGAACTTAGAAATATGTATAATAAATAGGCATAGAAAACTGTGGATCAGTGAACTATACTCTAAACTTTTATAGACATAATTTTACACATACCATATTTTGATGATATATGCCCTGAAATGACAGCAATGCCAGAGGAACTTTACTGATATAATCTAGGGTGAAGACCTTCATTATTTAAGACACCTTGATATGCAGGACATTACCCAACCTCAGGGTTACTTAGAAGGCTGAAGGTCTTGCAGATGATCTGATGCTACGTCTTACGACATAGCACTTGGATTTTGTGATGCCGGCATGAGGCGTCTTGTTCCCTCGGGCCCCTCTTGTGGCATTAGTATTTTCATATTGCTGCTGCGTCCAAAGACACAGCAGTGATGAGAAATGTGTCCAACTCTGAATCAGGCCTTAGATTAGAGGAAGCAGAGCACAAATATGGGCTCTATGTCCTCTGCTAGATATGATCAGACTCCATATATAGACTCAGGTTACCTACACAAGTCTATAATCTATTATACTGAATGCTGGGGATGTTCGGTGTTCCAAATAAGGTTAATTTTTCAATATTCTACATTTTATATAAAATAGACCCCTATCTGTCCAACACTGCCCTTTGCATTGCCCTCATAATCAGAGATGGCCATTCAAATATTAATGATTACATTACTTTTCTGCAATTGATAGTATGATTATTTGCAAACAAAAAAAATAAATCTGCTCTTTTGCATCGTGAAACAAAACAACATTATTGCTTCTATGCAGCACATGGATACCTGTTTTGTAGAGAACTACAACATTGTTTCAACAATGTAGAAAATAACACGCATTCTTAAGGCCAGTACTCACTGGCCGATGTGGGAAGAGATGTGTGCTGAGCGAACCGCTCAGCACACATCTCTCCCCCCGCTCAGCACAGCGCGATGTGTGCTGAGCGTGCAGGGGGAGCGGGGGGCGCTCTTTTCACCCAGCAGGTGAAGTGAGCGACCCGCTAGATTGACCTGCATGCAGGCCAATCTAGCACTAGCGATAGCGATGCGCGGAGCTGCGCATCGCTATCGCTGTGAGGGGTACACACGGAGAGATCACTGCTTAAAATCTAAGCAATCTAGTCAGATTGCTTAGATTTTAAGCAGCAATTGCTCTGTGAGTACCCCCCTTTAAGGGGGGTACTCACGGAGCGATCGCTGCCAGTGACCTCTGTGTGTACCCCTCACAACGATAGCGATGCGCAGCCCCGCGCATCGCTATCGCTGGTGCTAGATTGGCCTGCATGCAGGCCAATCTAGTGGGTCGCTCATTTCACCTGCTGGGTGAAATGAGCGACCCCCCCCCCCCCCCCCCCCCCGTTCCCCCCACACGCTCAGCACACGGCGGGGATGTGAGATGTGTGCTGAGCAGTTCGCTCAGCACACATCTCTTCCCACATCGGCCAGTGAGTACTGGTACCAGTACTAGGTACCAGTCAAGCACTGTTGTAATGAACTGTCTGAATTGATACATGTCATAACCTTCCCTGAATATACTGAATATACCAGAACATGCAAAATAATATTAAATGCCATTTTCACACCAGTTTAATTCTCCTACCACATTAACCCATCTGTTTTCAGTAATCAAATTCTACATATAATGTTCAAACATGTTTGGAATATTTTAGAAAAAGTTAGGAAAATTAACTTATCCAAAGGTCAGTATCATGTGACTGAGGCTAAAAGGACCGCTCAACTGCTACCGAGAGTTTTCAGTTTGCAGCTAGACACATTAAACAGAGTCCTTAAGGTCAATCACCCCTGTTAGTAGCAAATATGTTCTGGATAAACTGTACCAAGTTCTATTAGTAAAGAGCTAATAGACACTTATGAAATAGACACTTATCATATGACACTTATGAAAATTAAATAAATTAATACTGGAGTAAATAGGAGGACTAATTGAGAACTTCAAATGAATTCTACATAATTCTCAAACAACTCCACCTTTTACAACAGTTTTCCATTACTTCATGTTTTATAGATGTTCCCATGACATTTAGAATATTATGCAGGAATCTTTTATATACACAAAGAATGCTGAAGGTAACATCATTTATTGTCTGTGAACTTGTATTCTTTAATGCCATAGAAAAAAAATTATTTGGAATAAGCAAAGTTCCAATATTTACATAATCTGTGTTAGGGTATGTAGAAGCGTTCTTTTGCGGAACATTTAACACTTTTGAGACGAGAGAGGAACTAATCAGAATGAAGGCATGAAGAAGCTTTTGAACAGAGACTGCTTTAGTGTTGTCCATTTGGATGCATGTTTGTATAACATATCTGAACACATAGGAACAATTTACGTACATAGCCACCACATTATTACACAAATAGCTCCACATTACACGAATAGCACCACATTACACGTATAGCACGGCACTACACGTATAGCACTGCATTACACAAATAACACCACATTACAAGAATAGCACCACATTACACGTATAGCACCACATTACACGTATAGCACTGTCTAGCACCGCACTACACGTATAGCACTGCATTACACAAATAGCACCACATAACGTGAATAGCACCACATTACAGGTATAGCACGCACTACACGTATACAGGGCCGGTTCTAGCCCTTGTGGCGCCCGGGCGGAAAATAGGGGCGTGGCTTCATACAGGGGCGTGGTCAGTTACGCCCCCTGTAGAGTTGTGCCCCCATTTGTGCCCCCAGTAGTGCCATTTGTGCCCCCAATAGCGCCATTTGTACCTCCAGTAGCGCCATTTGTGTCCCCAGTAGCGCCGCTTAAAAAAAAAAAAAGGATACTTACAATCCCTGCTTCCGAGTCCTGGCCGTTGCAGACCTCCTCCGCCACTCCTCTCGTCGGATCTATGGGAGAGACGTCATGACGTCTCTCCCATAGCACAGCATAGACACTAGAGGTCAATCATGACCCCTAGCGTCTGTGCCAGTCCCACAATGCTGTGCGGTGTGCAATGATGTCATCGCGCCCCGCACAGCAAAGGTCCTCTGCACGAAGGGAAACTAGACGGATAGCGTCTAGTTCCCTTCACTGCGGGGGGACCAGCGGGGGACACAGCGGCAGCGGGGGGCACAGTGGCGGATCTTGCCATGGTGCGGTGCCCTCCGGATGGCGCTGGCGCCCTCCGGAAGGCGGCGCCCCGGGCAAAAGTCCTGCTTGCCCGTGGCAAGATCCGCTACTGCACGTATAGTACCGCATTATACGAATAGCAAAACATTACACGCAGTAGCGGATCTTGCTACGGGCACACAGGATTTTTGCCCAGGGCGCTGCCTTCCGGAGGGCGCCGCTGCCATCCGGAGGGCGCCACCGCCGTGGCAAGAGCCGCTACTGGTGGTGCCCCCCAGTGCTGTGCTGTCACTGCTGTGCGGTGCATGATGACGTCATCGCGCACCGCACAGCATTGTGGTACCGGCACATAGACGCTAGGGGTCATAATTGACCTCTAGTGTCTATGCTGTGCTATGGGAGAGACGTCATGACGTCTCTCCCATAGATCAGAGGAGCAGCGGCGGCCGGAGACGGAGGGCAGCATCGGTCGGGAATCAGGAGCGGGGATGGTATTAGTTAATTTATTTTTATTTTATTTTTTGTAAGCGGCACAACTCTACTGGGGGCACAAACGAGGGCACAACTCTACTGGAGGCAATACTACTGGGGGGCACAGACGGGGGCACAACTCTACTGGGGGCACAAACGGGGGCACAGCTTTACAGGGGGCATAAATGACCCCGTCCCTTTATGAAGCCATGCCCCTATTTTTGCCCGGGGCGCCACAAGGGCTAGAACTGGCCCTGATTACATGTATAGCACCTCATTACACAAATAGCACCACATTACATACATAGCCACCACATTACATACGTAGCCACCGCATTACATACATAGCCACCGCATTACATACATAGCCACCGCATTACATACATAGCCACCGCATTACATACGTAGCCATCGCATTACATACATAGCCACCGCATTACATAAATAGGCCCGTCATCATGGACAGACATTGGGCATGGGCAGCTATAGGGCTAAAGGACTTTGCATTAGAGATTGTCCCAGGGCTGACTGTGAGTGCTGCCTGACCAGCTGGCATCCTGAGAACAAGGTACATCCTGCTCCTATCCAGTCCCCAAACCATACATTGTGACCCTAACGCGTACACCATCATGATAATGTAAATAATGTAATTAGAAATAACCTCTCTGCCGGGTACTCTTCAGTGCTCAGATGCCGCTCTGGCCAGTTCAGTGAAAGTGCGGGAGCTAGGGTGGCAGCGGGTGTAGTGAAGCCGGCTCCGACCATCACTATACTGCTGCTCCCAGGCCAGGCTTGTTGAAGAGACCTTTGGCCAGTGCCAGAGAGAGAATGTTACTGGGCTGGTTAACTTTCTCTAGGTCCCGCGTTGGTAGAACAGCTTCACCACTTTTCACAGCTAGCGGCACCTGGAAGTGACCGCTAGCCTAACTTTTGGATTGCGTTCCAATGAACCGCAAGTACTGAAAACAAATGTGAGCCAGCCCAGCCTGAGTGTGAATCAGCCTGGCTGAGGGGGATATGGGACCGGCCCATCAGAATCTGTCATGGTATCCTGGTGGGCCAATCCGCCCCTGGAACAATCTATGTGTTTCGGTGGGTTCTAGTTGAATAAAAGTAGATACAGTATATTTAAGAAAGTGTTTGGCCCCAATAATCATACGGAAACAAGTTTCTGCATGACTAACTCATTTCTAAATAACTAGTGTGTAGATATAGGTAGTAAGTAACACAGGAGATATCGCTGATATCACCTGTGTTACTGCAAGTTTTGGAACGCAGCAGTTTTCATACAATGTATGGGGACATTGAGGTTGTGCTATATATTACACTCTGAAAATGAACAGTTTTCAGACTGTCACTGCAGTGACTTGGAATTCTTTAGTTGGCTCATTCCTACCATAGGGAAGAAGGCCCAGATTGAGAATCACAATCTATTTGGGCAGATGTCTCTGGTCCTCACAGTGCACATGTGCCACCTAAGGCAAGCACAGTAACACTACTGGGACAGTACCTGACAGTGTAGAAATTTGCTGCTACCATTAGTGGAGAAAGAGTAGATGCTAGGCTTCACTGGGACAGCTGCGAATTGGACTAGCTGTTCTGGCACAAGAGCAATGATAGATGACTTCAATAGTTTATATTTTGTAATCACTGCAAGTTGGATCGTTAAATTGTGCTGCCACTTTGCGTTTCTTCATAAACAGGCCCTATAGTCACATAACAGAAAGAGACAGCATACAATGGAGGGAATTCAATTGTGGGTGAAGGGGGCGAATTTAAACACCGGCAACGGCAGCCTGACTCACACCCTTGGCTGCATAATTGCCACTCATTTTAAATGTCTGCAGTAGCAGCAGGGACCATTATATAATGCAATTAAGAATTTGATGCCTGAATAACATACCTCCCAACATGACCCTCTCCAGGAGGGACAGAATGCTCTGCTCCTGGACTTCCCTCTAAATTTATGATTGCCAGCACCTGTAGTGAAACGCCTTTCTTTTCCATTCACCTGTTCAAAACAGGTGCCGGCAATCATACATTAAGAGAGAAGTCCAGAAGCAGAGCATTGTGTCCCTCTTGGAGAGGGTCATGTTGGGAGGTATGGAATGAGGGTATAGAGCAGGCATTCCCAACTACGGTCCTCAAGGCACACCAACAGTGCAGGTTTTAGTGATATCCAGGCTGCTGCACAGATGGTTAAATCAAAATAACTGAGCTACTAATTAAGTCACCTGTGCTGAAGCCTGGATATCACTAAAACCTGCACTGTTAGTGTGCCTTGAGAACCGTGGTTGGGAATGCCTGGTATAGAGAGTCGAGGGTAATTACTGGGAAAAAGGCACTGCAGAGGTTAGGAATAGTGAAAGAAACAAGGTTTTCTAAAATTTGGATTCTAACTATAAACCCTTGTTGAACAGGAGTGGAGTACAATGAACATGTGGCCCTGAACTCTGTTAATGGCATGTATCCAGTTGGCAAAAAAAGATAAATAACATTTTTTGTAAAGATGTAATAGGGAGCACATAGCAATTTATTTGGAGAAGGGTTGTCATACTAAGGTCTTTACTCGGGTGGTATTCATGTGACCGGCGGTCTGCTGACCGACAGTCACATGACCTCCTCCACCATCCCGCCGGCTCAGTATCCCGATGGTCGGCATGCCGACCAACAGGGACTATTTCCACTCGTGGGTGTCCACGACACCCATAGAGTGGGAATAGAACCCGTGGCGACAGCAGGTCGCCACCGAGCCCGCAAGGGGCTTGCTGCACTCGCCCCTCCCCACCGGGTTCCCGGCGTCGGTATGCTGCCGGGATCCCGGCGTCGGTAAGCTGACCGGCGGTCAGGAGACCGCCGGACAGCCATACTACACCCTCTTTATCCAAGCACAACACATTACTATTTGCAGTTTTAAATGTACAACTGTGCATTTTATTTTCATATTATGCATTGCATTGTAACTCTGTGTTTATGTCTGTCCTGCTTTTCCCTTAGTGCCTCCTTCCCCCAAATTAAAGAACAACTAGCTTAAAAAATAACTCCAGTTAGTGGTTAGAGAGGAATGAGGGTAAATAAGAAAAATGCACTTACCCATTTATATGATCGGTGTTAAGGTATCATGCTGGATTGCACTTGAGAGGCCACAGATGTGTTTATATCCTACCCAACGAACTTTACATTTGTGTAAATCACATCAAAAACTGCTCATCCTATCTCAAAAAGTAGGGTCAGTAAAAGTAAAAAGGACAGTGATGTGGGACAGTTGAGCCATTAAGAACCCTTGGGGATCTGATGAATCCTATATTTATATGGAGCCACAATGTCACAAAAACTTCACCCAAAACTTTTTTTGAGTTAATTATTTAAAAGTGATAACAACACATACTCAAAATGTAATTACAAGCCCATTTTTCCCCAACTGGCACTCACCACTAGGGATGGAGATCGAAATCCAATGTTTACCAACCATCAATGTTTTTTTTTCGATGGTAGTGCTTTTTTCAATTCGATTGTGGCCTTTCCGATGGTTTGCCACCATCAAAGATAATCATTCGATGGTGTTCCGATAGTGGCCTTTTTTTTTTTTTTTTTTTTTTTATTCTTCATAGCTATGCCTCCCCCAACTCCTTCCTGACTGCTGTTTCTGTTCATGGAGTCATCATGGGCTCGTTGGAGGCTGTCTCTGACTCTCTGCCTGCCTCAGACGTGGCCCTGCTCAGTCCCCTCACTCCCTCCCCTCTCTAGGCTGCTGCTAGGCAACAGGTCACATTGCTAGCTCTGATTGGCTCTTACTGTCTCAGAGAGCCAATGAGAGTGCAGCCTTTTCCCTGCAGCAGTCACTCACACAGCAGAACAGTGCAGCAGTGACAGTGTCTCTCCTCCTCACTGCCTGGCTGTAACACACTGGACTCACTTCAGCAGCAGGTATAGTGTACCCTCCAGTCCGAGGCACAGCAGAGCAGCGCTGCTAGTTACACTACTAGAATTTGTTTCTCAAGACTCTGCCCCAAACCTGACCCTAGTCACGCCCCAATCCCGACCCTAGTCACGCCCCAATCCCACCCTGTCAACCGCGCTGCAAAGGTATGCGCAAATCATATAAATAGTTTTTGCCATCGAATACTTTAGATGCAATGGTAACCATCGCATTGAACGTTTCAATGGTGGAAGCCCAGACAACATTTGATGGTTTGATTCCGATGTCCATCCCTACTCACCACAGGCAGGTGTAATGTTTCAACCTCCAGAAACCTCAATAATCAGTTGCAACAGTTTACATTCATAAACAGTTACTCATTTCAACTAACAACTGTGCTATAGCAACCACACAATCTCCTGTGTATAGGAGCACTTACACAAGAAAAATATTATTCGTAAGACAAGGTCTTATGGTAAACAAGGAGTGACTGCTCGTAGAAACATAGAATTTGACAGCAGATAAGAACCACTTAGCCAATCTAGTCTTCCTATATACATGCACACAGTGGGAGGAAATGGAGTACCTGGAGGAAACACTTGCAAACATGAGGAGAATATACAAACTCCACACAGTTAGGGCCATTGTGGGAATTGAACCCATGACCTCAGTTCTGTGAGGCAGTAATCCTAACCATTACACCATCCATAATGGTCTGTACAGAAACATCTTTGGGTCTAATTCAGTGATGTACGCAAAATGGATGGTTTGCGTACATCTCCAATGGTGGGGCGCCTACATTTATCTCGGAATCAGGCCCTTTGTAAAGCAAAGTTATTTATTAAACTATGTTGGATTTTTATTTTATTGATATGTATATAGCCCAAATAACATATATCAATGCCAATATTATCTTTTGTTACAATAAATACGAAATTCAATCTTAGGGAACTAAAACTTTATTGTTAAATTCTATATTCACATAAATTGCTATTATATAAAAGGATGAAACAATTTGTTATCCTTTATTTGTAGCTTTACAGTTTTTTGTTTCCTTTCTTATTAATATGCTGTCTGTCAAGAAAAATAGCATTCTTCTTCAGCCTTTAAAAGAATTGTCCAAATCTGGACAAATATTGGTATCAATTCAATTCAGCACGCTGATAATAGCGCTGGGAAGGAGGTATCGGAGCTCTGCAATTCAGCGCGCTGTTATGTCAGAGAATGCCAGAAATGCCTTAAAGTGGGTGTTTAGTCATGAAAACCAACATTCTCTGACTTAAATACCCCATTGTGATGCTGTTTGCACAGCGCTAAGGCACAAAACAGCATCACAGCACTAGTTTTGTTGTATTTCTGGTATGCAGTCAGCATACCAATGGACGGGATTCTGGCTGTCACAATACCGAAGCCGGGATCCAGCCAGGGGCACCATACCGCCACCAGAATACCAGTGAGGTAGGTGATTCCCCCTCTGTGGGTGTCCACGACACCCATAAAGGGAAAATAGAACCTGTGATGCTTGCCACTGTGCTTGCATCATAGCGAGTGCAGCGAGCCAGCAAGGGGCTTTGTTGCGCTAGCCCCCCCTGCCGGCATTCTAATGACCGGGATCCCGACGTCAGTATAATGACCGCCGGGATCCCCGTCACCAGGATCAAATACTGACCCTGTATTTCTGCTTGCACCTCAGCCCTTAACAGCATGCTGAATGGAATAACTCTGGGACCTCTTTCCCGGCACTGAATTGAACTGTCCCCAGTGATACTAAGTAGATAGCCAAATTGCCATCCAGAGCCCCCCCCCCCCCCCATGCACACACATTTTCCCACAAAACTCCCACTGTTATGCACATAGCATTCTACTCCCCTACGATTGATAGTGACAAACTGCCAGAATATTTATTTTATTTTGTTTATATGGCACCATGAGAGTCCCATAGCGCCATACATAGGGGTGAATGACATAACAGGGCAAACACATAACATTACATAATTACAGAGAGAAAACAAAAGGGCTTATAGGGGTATAACTAACATAAAAAGTGGACAAACAGGGCGTTGTGTCATGTTATAGATGTTTCATAAGTAAAATGTCATGTCTAATTTCCTAGTGGCCAATCATTGTGCATGCAATCCCATTGTGTTTCTACAAGACACTTGTATAGCCAAGGTCACGCTATATAACAAAAGTATTTTCCAGCATTCACTCACGTGGCTAGACCCAAGCTACTTGGTTAATAATAGTAATATCATCAATTAACTGACATCAGCTGGGGAAATTTATGGAAGCAGCCCTAATGGGGATGTAGTCTGATGAGGGGGTGGGGTCTGTTGAGGAGAGCGTGATGACTCCTCACAGGGCCTGATTGTATGCAATTCCTCACTTTCCTTTCGTCTTTTGCTGCAGTTATGTCTGGGACTAGAGGCCGATTGGGAACAAAAAGTAGCACTGTGAAATTTTGAAGAAGTAGCCCGCCATACCGTGTAGCCATGGCAGCATCACTGGATGACAGCAATGAATGGGGACAATGCAGTGTACTGAGTGCAGTGGGCTGCCTGTCATGTGGGGGGTGGGGCCACATGGCAACACACAGGCCCCACAGACACATCAGCCTACCTGGAATCTTCCTGTGAGCACTATGGCCAGTCTGCCCCTGTTGGTAACTCATTATTGTATTCATGATTATGAAATGTGAACAACAACAGACCCATGCGTGCAAAATGTGCCATTGTTATGGAGCCCAGATCCTTAGGGGGCTCACTTCTGGGGCTTGACTCAACTGCACCCAGGTCATAAACTTGTCTACTAGGTTCCCTGAATTGCTCAATAAGCACAGTGTGGCATAATGTGAACTGGGGCACTGTGTAGCATGTGTAATGGTGGCAGTACAATGTGGCATCAATATGCCACATTGTACATTAACTTTGAGCACTATAATATGGCACAATGTGAACTGGGTGCACTGTATCGAGTATTGTGAACCAGAGCACTGCTATGGGGCATAACATGAACAACTGCTGTGTAGAGAGATGTCTCTCTAAAATGTGGTAAGGGCCCCTTTCAAATGTTGCTATGGATCCCAGAAAGTTCTGGGTATGCCCCCGAACAGACCAATTAAAATTGAGACTTTTTCTGAAACAAAATATCTAAACCAAATATTTATCAGCTATATTTTTTAAAACATGAGTTTCAATTATACACAATTTTGTTATTAGTATCACTACAACATGCACTTTCATTTTTATTAGACTTCTCTATACTTTTCTTTGTGCAAGGTAAATGTGTACCTTATTAATGTTACATAAAGGTATGCACACACATTAATCATAAGCTGCATCAGCAGCCATTGACCAGTTCTAATCAGATTAATAATACATAACCTCTCCTGTGTCTGCAAACTGGTGTAAGAGCAAGGATAAGTATCCTGATCTGCGTGCTAGTGTAGAGTTCAGTGAGTGCATGTTGATCTCAGCAGTGTCACCTTCCTGCAGGAACTGGAGAGCACAAGCACGCAATGTAAATAAATTCCTAGAACTTTGAACACTTTAGAGAATAAAATGATTATTAAAGGCACCTATGGAAAAACTTGTCTCAGCTGTAATGCTAGTAGTGGACAAGAACACCAAATGGCAGCAAGAAATATGGCACAGGAATGCAAAGAAATATACAATGGAGAAAACAACAGCAACATTTTATTCTAAAGGATTAAAAAAATCTATTTATATACCGTATACTGCATTGTAGGGCTATGTAAGCAAATCCTTTCTTAGCATCTCACACCCTTTCTATTATATCAACATAATGCATTTAACTTGTCCGGTGCCATATTTTACAACTAAAGGGATATTTATCAAGGGTTTTTTTTATTTTATTTTTTATGAAATTATGTAGAAACTGCAGTTTCTGCATGATGTTAGGAATTGTTGCTATGTACTAATAGTCTAATACAGGATATTTCACAGAAATCTCTTGCAGAAAGCTCATTAGGCGCTGTCTGTATTATTACTTATTGATGGGGGTCTACAGTCTGACCCCTACAGTGTCAGACTGGAGCATGAGGGGCCCATCGGGGGGATGCAGAGGTAGGGGCCCATGTTTAGGGGTGTGGCTAGTCTACAGAGGGGGTTTGTCCAGCCGCCACATTAGTTTGGCTAACCATGAGAGAGTGCATGGTCTGGGCCCCTTGATAAAGATATATATAGATATAGTAAACACTGCTAGTATACGCATGATAATGTACAAGATTATTAACAGCAGTGCACAGTAGAAAATACACCATAGTACTGTGCAGTATAAGTAACATGTATAATTCAAGTGCACAGTTTGGAACCTGATCCCTAGAGGAGGGGGTGGGACCCTAGGCAGTGGGGCCCATCTGTGGTGTCCCCTGTACCCGTATGGGCCATTCCAACCTTGGACCCCTATGTACCAAACTACAAAAAGCAAAGCTTTTCTGAATTTGAGCCTGTGCGTTTATGCCTACATATGGTGTCAACCACTTTAAGTTTATGGAGGAAATCTCACAGGAGAGCGATTTTCATGTGGGGTGTACTACGTTATGCCGGCGCTTGGTATCCCAGGCCCAGCATACCGGCGCAGGGATTCTGACTGCCGGCATGCAGGCAGCAGGGTGAGCGCAAAAGAGCCCCTTGCGAGCTTGCTGCACTCTCCACGTTGCGGGCATGGTCTTTCTCTCTCCAGGGGTGTCGTGGACACCCCAAGAGGAAGAATAGTTGTCTGTATGCCGACTGCCGGCATCCCGGCACCAGTATGGTGTGCGCCGGGATGCCGACAGCCGGCATATCAAATGCTTCCTCTGCATGTGCAGTGTCACTTTCCCCAGAGGAGGATTTCACAAATGTGAAACACTTCTCTAATATACCACGGAAGTAATACATATCCTGGGAAAGCGCTTATTACTGCTTCTGTCCCTGCGAGTTAAGTGTAGCGCATAGCGGAGATACAGGTTGAGTATCCCATATCCAAATATTCCAAAATACGGAATATTCCGAATTAGGAATTTTTTGAGTGAGAGTGAGATAGTGAAACCTTTGTTAACTGATGGCTCAATGTACTCAAACTTTATTTAATAAACAAAGTTCTTAAAAATATTGTATTAAATGACCTTCAGGCTGTGTGTATAAGGTGTATATGAAACATAAATGGGGCCTGATTCAGGCCTGATCACTGTTGTGTGAATTCGCAAGGCGGACGATTATCGATCAACTGCGCATGTATACAGATCGTAATGTGCACGCGCGAGGCCAAACTATGAAAGAATTCACAGACTTTTTTGATTGCTAAGCGTACACAAGTTGATTGACAGGAAGCGGACGTTTGGAGGGTAGTAACTGGACATTTTCTGGGAGTGTCAGGAAAAACACAGGTGTTCCCAAGCGTTTCAGGGAGGGTGTGTGACAGTGACGTGCGGTGGGGTGAGGCAGGTGAGGCAGAGCCTTTCCTGTCATACTTACGTTTAAACAAGAGTTTTGACTTAATAAAATATATGAAAAATACTGATAATTTGTTTGAAATATCTTCTTTGCATTATTCTAATAATTTGTATAGCCCAAACTCTGGAGTAAAAAGTCTATGGCAGGTGAGGCAGTGCCTCACCTGTGTATCCTTTCCACACATCTCTAATCAAAACTCACCAGATTTCCAGGAGTTTATACTGCTGCACCTGTGTATAATGACCAGATGTACCCTTTGGCTCATATATTGCATGTAAATCTGGCTCTGGGGTTAGCCAGTGCCTCCTGAGCCATTTAGATCACCGCTTGTCTCTGGTGTGTGACGTCAGCTCCGGCCCGATCAGCCTGTTTATATCACACTGTAGGAGTAGGTCCTGACTGGAAAAAAAATTAAATGGTGAGTGAGTTGCAAACAGATTTGAAGCTGACCGGCGTATGCAAAGCTTTTCGCACGGCGTACGCAGACTTGCACAGGGCGGATTTTCACTCTGGCTGGGCAGCGACTATTTGATCACAAACCTCTGCAAATTCGCAGAGGAGCGATCACTTCTGAATTAGGCCCTCTGTGCTTAGACTTGGGTCCCATTGCCATGATAAGTCCTTGTGGTATGCAAGTACAGGTTGAGTATCCCTTATCCAAAATGCTTGGGACCAGAGGTATTTTGGATATGGGATTCTTCCGTATTTTGGAATAATTGCATACCATAATGAAATATCATGGAGATGGGACCTAAGTCTAAGCACAGAATGCATTTATGTTTCATATACACCTTATACACAGCCTGAAGGTAATTTTGCCCAATATTTTTAATAACTTTGTGCATTAAACAAAGTGTGTGTACATTCACACAATTCATTTATGTTTCATATACACCTTATACACACAGCCTGAAGGTCATTTAATACAATATTTTTAATAACTTTGTGTATTAAACAAAGTTTGTGTACATTGAGCCACAGAAAACAAAGGTTTCACTATCTCACTCTCACTCAAAAAAGTCCGTATTTCGGAATATTCCGTATTTCGGAATATTTGGATATGGGATACTCAACCTGTATTCCAAAATATAGAAAAATCCAATATCCAAAAGACTTCTAGTCCCAAGCATTTTGGATATGGGATACTCGTCTTGTATTGTAATTTTAAATGAAAATATCCATTCCAATACAGATTATTAATATTCACGGCATTGCCTCAATTATTAATACAAAGAGATCTATGTACTAAGCCTTGGAGAGAGATAAAGTGGACAGAGATAAAGTACCAGCCAATCAGCTCCTAATTGCCATGTTACAGGAAGTGTTTGAAAAATGACAGTTATGAGCTGATTGGTTGTTTCTTTATCTTCATTCACTTTATCTCTCTCCGAGGCTTAGTACATAGACCCTAAATTTTGACTGGATCAAAATGAGCCTTAATAAAAAGTCAATTAAATGAATTATTTCATTGAGCCCAAATTAATCTACTCACAATCAGGGAAATACTGGACCAGACAGATGACTTCCCTCTAATAGCGCATATCAGCATTCCTATTATTCCACTGTGAAAGGGGACAAGTCATACAAAGGTGTGATAAGTGTGACCCACCCAGTATTTCAGATTTCAGGGTGTGTAACAACAGTGACACGTGTCTGGGATAGATTGCCAGATCAGCTATTTAAAACTATTTAAGACTGAATTTGCATAATGCATGAATTAGATTATTTTGCATGTCTGCAGGAGATTTGATATCAACATGAAAAATACTTCTAATGTAAATGGAGTTGCCATAAAGCACATGAAACAGACCAATTATATCAGTCACTGTACTCTGTGGATGGGAATGGAGACTGTAGATGGAATTAACTGGGCTGGAGGAAAAATAAGATTTTAAACCTACCGGTAAATCTTTTTCTCGTAGTCCGTAGAGGATGCTGGGGACTCCGTAAGGACCATGGGGATAGACGGGCTCCGCAGGAGACATGGGCACTTTAAGAAAGAACTTTAGGTATGGGTGTGCACTGGCTCCTCCCTCTATGCCCCTCCCCCAGACCTCAGTTAGAGAAACTGTGCCCAGAGGAGACGAACAGTACGAGGAAAGGATTTTTGTTAATCCAAGGGCAAGATTCATACCAGCCCACACCATTCACACCGTGTAACCTGTGATATACTAACCAGTTAACAGTATGAAAACAACATAGCATCAGTCCGAGACCGATGAAACTATAACTTAACCCTTTAGTAAGCAAAACTATATACAAGTCTTGCAGAAGTAGGCCGCACTTGGGACGGGCGCCCAGCATCCTCTACGGACTACGAGAAAAAGATTTACCGGTAGGTTTAAAATCTTATTTTCTCTTACGTCCTAGAGGATTCTGGGGACTCCGTAAGGACCATGGGGATTATACCAAAGCTCCCAAACGGGCGGGAGAGTACGGATGACTCTGCAGCACCGATTGAGCAAACAGGAGGTCCTCCTCAGCCAGGGTATCAAACTTATAGAATTTTGCAAAGGTGTTTGAACCCGACCAAGTAGCAGCTCGGCACAGCTGTAGTGCCGAGACCCCTCGGCCAGCCACCCAAGAAGAGCCCACCTTCCTAGTGGAATGGGCCTTGACCGATTTTGGTAACGGCAATCCAGCCGTAGAATGAGCCTGCTGAATCGTGTTACAGATCCAGCGAGCAATAGTCTGCTTTGAAGCAGGAGTGCCAACCTTGTTGGTTGCATACAGGACAAACAGTGCTTCTGTTTTTCTGACTCTAGCCGTTCTGGCCACGTAAATTTTCAAAGCCCTGACCACATCAAGGGACTCGGAATCCTCCAAGTCTCGCGTAGCCACAGGCATCACAATAGGTTGGTTCATATGAAAAGATGACACCACCTTAGGCAAAAATTGAGGACGGGTCCGCAATTCCGCTCTATCCATATGGAAAACCAGATAGGGGCTTTTATGAGACAAAGCCGCCAATTCCGACACTCGCCTAGCCGAAGCCAAGGCTAACAACATGACCACCTTCCAAGTGAGAAATTTTAACTCCACCGTTTTAAGTGGTTCAAACCAGTGCGACTTAAGGAAACTCAACACCACATTAAGGTCCCAAGGCGCCACCGGAGGTACAAAAGGAGGCTGAATATGCAGCACTCCCTTCACAAAAGTCTGTACTTCTGGGAGAGAAGCAAATTCTTTCTGAAAGAAAATGGATAAGGCCGAAATCTGAACCTTAATGGAGCCTAATTTTAGGCCAAAATTCACTCCAGTTTGTAGGAAGTAAAGGAAACGGCCCAGATGGAATTCTTTCGTAGGAGCATTCCTGGCCTCACACCAAGAAACATACTTTCGCCATATACGGTGATAATGTTTAGCTGTCACGTCCTTCCTAGCCTTTATCAGAGTAGGAATAATCTCATCCGGAATGCCCTTTTCCGCTAGGATCCGGCGTTCAACCGCCATGCCGTCAAACGCAGCCGCGGTAAGTCTTGGAACAGACAGGGCCCCTGTTGCAACAGGTCCTGCCTTAGAGGAAGAGTCCACGGATCTTCTGTGAGCATCTCCTGCAAATCCGGATACCAGGCCCTTCGCGGCCAATCTGGAACAATGAGAATTGTCTGTACTCCTCTTTTTCTTATTATTCTCAACACCTTTGGGATGAGAGGAAGAGGAGGAAACACATAAACCGACTGGAACACCCACGGTGTCACTAGGGCGTCCACAGCTACCACCTGAGGGTCTCTTAACCTGGCGCAATACCTCTGTAGCTTTTTGTTGAGGCGGGACGCCATCATGTCTATCTGGGGCAGTCCCCACTGACTTGCAATCTGTGCGAAGACTTCCTGATGAAGTCCCCATTCTCCTGGATGCAGGTCGTGCCTGCTGAGGAAGTTTGCTTCCCAGTTGTCCACTCCCGGAATGAACACTGCTGACAGTGCGCTTACATGATTTTCTGCCCAGCGAAGAATCCTGCTGGCTTCCGCCATCGCCACTCTGTTCTTTGTGCAGCCTTGGTGGTTTACATGAGCCACTGCGGTGATGTTGTCTGACTGAATCAGAACTGGTAGGTCGCGAAGTAAGGTCTCCGCTTGACGAAGGGCGTTTTATATGGCCCTCGGCTCCAGGACGTTGATGTGAAGACAAGTCTCTTGACTTGTCCAAAGTCCTTGGAAGTTTCTTCCCTGTGTGACTGCTCCCCAACCTCGGAGGCTTGCGTCCGTGGTCACCAGAACCCCGTCCTGAATGCCGAACCTGCGGCCCTCTAGAAGGTGAGCACTCTGCAGCCACCACAGGAGAGATACCCTGGCCCTGGGGGACAGGGCGATCAACTGATGAATCTGTAGATGTGACCCGGACCACTTGTCCAGTAGGTCCCATTGGAAGGTCCTCGCATGGAACCTGCCGAAGGGAATGGCCTCGTACGATGCCACCATCTTTCCCAGGACTCGAGTGCAGTGATGCACTGACACCTGTTTTGGCTTCAATAGGTTCCTGACCAGGGTCATGAGTTCCTGAGCCTTTTCTATCAGAAGATAAACCCTTTTCTGGTCCGTATCCAGAATCATGCCCAAGAAGGTCAGACGAGTCATAGGAACCAGCTGCGACTTCGAGATATTGAGAATCCAGCCGTGTTGCTGTAACACTTTCAGTGAAAGTGACACGCTGCTCAGCAACTGCTCTCTTGATCTCGCTTTTATGAGGAGATCGTCCAAGTACGGGATAATTGTGAGACCCTGCTTGCACGGGAGCACCATCATTTCTGCCATTACCTTGGTGAAAATCCTCGGGGCCGTGGAAAGCCCAAACGGCAACGTCTGAAATTGGTAATGACAATCCTGTACCGCAAATCTCAGGTACGCCTGATGAGGTGGATATATGGGAACATGAAGGTATGCATCCTTTATGTCCAGGGATACCATAAAATCCCCCCCTTCCAGGCTGGCGATGACCGCTCTGAGTGATTCCATCTTGAACTTGAACCTTTTCAAGTATAGGTTCAGGGATTTTAAATTTAAAATGGGTCTGACCGAACCGTCCGGTTTCGGGACTACAAACAGGGTTGAGTAATATCCCCTCCCTTGTTGAAGTAGGGGAACCTTGACCACCACCTGTTGAAGATACAATTTGTGAATTGCATTTAACACTAACTCCCTTTCTGGAGGAGAAGCCGGCAGGGCCGATTTGAAAAACCGGCGAGGAGGCACCTCTTCGAATTCCAGCTTGTAACCCTGAGAAACAATTTCTATTGCCCAGGGATCCACCTGTGAGTGAACCCAGATGTGGCTGAAAAGTCGAAGACATGCCCCCACTGGGGTGGACTCCCGTAGCGGAGCGCCAGCGTCATGCAGTGGATTTTGTAGAGGCCAGGGAGGACTTCTGTTCCTGGGAACTAGCTGTGTTGTACAGCTTTTTTCCTCTGCCCTTACCTCTGGCAAGAAAGGACGCACCTCGTACTTTCTTGTTTCTCTGTGACCGAAAGGACTGCATTTGATAATGTGGCGCTTTCTTAGGCTGTGAGGGAATATAAGGCAAAAAATTTGATTTACCTGCCGTAGCTGTGGAGACCAGGTCCGAGAGACCTTCTCCAAACAATTCCTCACCCTTGTAAGGCAAAACCTCCATATGCCTTTATGAGTCGGCATCACCTGTCCATTGCCGGGTCCATAGGACTCGTCTAGCAGAAATCGACATAGCGTTGACTCTAGAACCCAGTAAAGCAATGTCTCTTTGAGCATCTCTCATATATAAGACAGCATCTTTTATATGTCCTAGGGTCAATAAGATGGTATCCTTATCCAGGGTCTCAATCTCCGCTGATAAGGTATCTGTCCACGCTGCTACCGCGCTACAAACCCAAGCCGACGCAATAGCCGGTCTGAGTAAAGTACCAGAATGTGTGTAAATGGACTTTAAAATAACCTCCTGCTGGCGATCAGCAGGATCCCTTAGGGTAGCCGTATCTTGGGATGGCAGCGCTACCTTTTTGGATAAGCGTGTCAACGCTTTGTCCACCCTAGGGGAGGATTCCCACCGTATCCTGTCCTTTGCCGGGAAAGGATACGCCATAAGAAACCTTTTGGGAATCTGCAGTTTTTTGTCTGGAGATTCCCACGCTTTTTCACACAACTCGTTCAGCTCATGAGAAGGGGGAAAGGTTACCTCAGGTTTCTTTCCCTTATACATGTGTACCCTCCTGTGATATGCAAAACATCTTTTATTGCAATAATCATATATCAAATACATTTAGCCAATTTTGGCTGTAACTTTGCATCATCGTAGTCGACACTGGAGTCAGAATCCGTGTCGGTATCAGTGTCTACTATTTGGGATAGTGGGCGCTTTTGAGACCCCAAAGGTCCCTGCGACATAGGGACAGACATGGGTTGACTCCCTGGCTGTTCCCTAGCCTCAGCTTTGTCTAATCTTTTGTGCAATAAATTCACATTAGCACTTAAAACAGTCCACATATCCATCCAGTCAGGTGTCGGCGTTGTCGACGGAGACATCACATTCATTTGCTCCACCTTCTCCCTAGGAGAGCCTTCTACCTCAGACATGTCGACACACGCGTACCGACACACCACACACACATGGAATCCTCTTATCTGAAGACAGTTCCCCCACAAGGCCTTTTGGAGAGACAGAGAGAGAGAGTATGCCAGCACACACCCAGCGCTAATGACCCAGGAAAAAACACACAATATGTTTACCCAGATAGCGCTGTAATCTGTATATTGCGCCAATTATGTGCCCCCCCTCTTCTTTAAAATCCTCTTTCACCGTGGATTAGCAGGGGAGAGTCCGGGGAGCTTCCGCTCAGCACTGTGCTGTGGAGAAAATCGCGCTGGTGAGTGCTGAGGAAGAAGCCCCGCCCCCTCGGCGGCGGGCTTCTGTCCCGCTCAAACATCGAAAAAAACCTGGCTGGGGCTTCTTTTATATACAGTGCCCAGCTGTATATATACACATTTGCCAGAAAAAGAGGTTTTATTGCTGCCCAGAGCGCCCCCCTGCGCCCTGCACCCTTACAGTGACTGCCGTTTGTGTGTGCTGTGTGGGAGCAATGGCGCACAGCTTTACTGCTGTGCGTTACCTCAGTGAAGATCTGAAGTCTTCTGCCGCATCTGAAGTCTTCTTTCTTCTCATACTCACCTGGCTTCTATCTTCCGGCTCTGCGAGGAGGACGGCGGCGCGGCTCTGGGACGGATGGCGAGGGTGAGACCTGCGTACCGATCCCTCTGGAGCTAATGGTGTCCAGTAGCCTAAGAAACAGAGCCTAACATTAAAGCAGGTCTGTTTCTCTCCCCTCAGTCCCTCGATGCAGGGAGTCTGTTGCCAGCAGGCTCCCTGAAAATAAAAAACCTAACAAATATACTTTCTATCAGGAAACTCAGGAGAGCTCCCTGTAATGCACCCTGTTTCCTCTGGGCACAGTAGTAAACTGAGGTCTGGGGGAGGGGCATAGAGGGAGGAGCCAGTGCACACCCATACCTAAAGTTCTTTCTTAAAGTGCCCATGTCTCCTGCGGAGCCCGTCTATCCCCATGGTCCTTACGGAGTCCCCAGCATCCTCTAGGACGTAAGAGAAACATATTTTATACAAGCATTTTCAATTGGTTATGTTTGGCGGACATCCTTACTCATACACAGGCACAGTAATAATTTTGACTGGGCCAATAATGGGTGGTCTTCAGTATGGCGAATGTCGGGATCCCGGCGCACAGTATACCGGCGCCGGGATCCCGACACCCAGCATACCGACAGCTATTCTCCCTCGTGGGGTTCCACGACCCCCCTGGAGGGAGAATAAATAGCGTTGCGCCACCGTGCCCGCAGCGTGGTGAGCGCAGCGAGCCCGCAAGGGGCTCCTTTGCGCTCGCCACACTGTCGGTATGCCGGCGGATGGGCTCCCGGCGCCGGTATGCTGGTCGCCGGGAGCCCGGCCGCCGGCATACCATACTACACCCCCAATAATTATT
Organism: Pseudophryne corroboree; assembly: GCF_028390025.1. Lineage (NCBI taxonomy): Eukaryota > Metazoa > Chordata > Amphibia > Anura > Myobatrachidae > Pseudophryne > Pseudophryne corroboree. Next base: position 551,246,648 of record NC_086447.1, on the reverse strand, counting down.
CTACCTGTTGACTCAAAGGAAAAACCTTATTGCGCAACTTCTCTACAAAAAGCAACCTGGGAGAAGTGCAAGTGAGGAAACCATCTTGAACCCTAAAAAAGTCACAACTGGTATAGCAGAAATACATAGAAGGCACTTAGTGGTCACAAGGAAAGTATTGCAGGTTCTCAAAAAGGAGTCAATTGGCTGATTTTTGCACTTTTAATTAGAGGTGTAAAATTGATAGCCACCAAGTGTTTTTAGCAAAATAAAGGCTTTACATTATTGTTTAAGTACAGAAAAAAGTTACATTTCCATCTGCAAGTTCAAAAAACCCTCCCCCATCAATACGACACCTCCACGTACCTGTCTCACATCATTAACCCATTATACCTTTCCAGACATACAGCAAAGACCTGGGTTTTTATCCCGTGAACGTGCACCGACCCGGGAATTTGCTATATATGAACATAAATGACTCGGTTGAAGTCCCTGGTCCATGACCCTGCTTTCTACCAAGGTTTTTCCCGGGTACGACCCAGGTCACCTCTAGAGTGGATGCATCCAACCTCGGTGTTTAGACCGGGTTGGAAGAAAAGTGTCTGATACCTCTTTCAGACATGCTCCAAAATCCCGGGTTTTTGCACATGACAGCGCATCAACCCGGGGGATTTTGGCATGTGTGAAAGGTGCCAACCCGGGAAAAGGTTCCCGGGTTGGCAACCCTGCAATGAGCAGGGTTTTTCCTGGGACTGGTATACAACCCGGCTTAGGTCTGAAAGGTGTAACCCAGGAGTTTGCTCCCAGGTCGCACCTGATTGGCGCGTGTGCTTGTGGAAGGGGCGGGGCTGCCTGGAGGGGGCTGGAGTGAAGAAGGGGCATGCATCCGCTGCTGTAGTCCGTGCTGCTGTGAAGCAGCCGGTGCAGCCTAAAAACATAGAGGCAGCCTGTTGTGGTGAGTGTGTGTGTATATGTGTGTGTGTTTATATGTGTGTGTGTGTGTATGTGTATGAATTTGGCAAGTGTGTGTATATCACATGTATGTGCGTGTTTGAGTGTGACATGTATATGTGTAAGACGTGTGTATGTAACATGTACAAGTGTGATGTATGTGTGTGTGAAATGAGAGTAGCCTGGTCTGCCCTGGCTGCCAGGGCAGACCAGGCTTATGTCTGAAAGGGGTCGACCTGGGAATTTCCCAGGTCTCAGGTGTAGTGTGAATGGGGGTCTCTAGCAAAAACTCTGGATTTTTCAGAGATGAAAAACCCGGGACTGAGCAGGGAAATTCCCAAGTCGTATGTCTGAAAGGGGTATGAGGCTGTTCAGCTAATGGCTATAACATAAGCTAGCTAAATTAAGACTATAATACCACTTTCAGACAGAAAAGTCTGAAAGTCCCGGCAATTACCCGGCATTTCAATGCCAGGTCATTTTGCCGGGACCTGCCTGATCCCCCCCTTTCACACAGACATGCAAATTACCGGATCGAGAATTTCGACCTGGTAATTTGCAGATCAACACAGGTATTTTGTCTGTGTGAAAGGGTCAACCCGTGTCGAAATTCCCATGTCTCCAACCCTGGTAGACTCCAAGGTCGAAGTCCCAGGAATTACAACCCGGTTCAACCCTTTTACACAGAAAAAGGACCCGTGTGTTTCATGAAATTACCGGGTGGAACTGCTTCACCGGTAATCTCTGTTTCTGTCTGAAAGGGGTATTACACAGCAGGGTGTAATATGTTATGCCGGCGGTCGGGCTCCCGGCGGCCAGCATACCAGCGCTGGAATTCCAACCGCCGGCATACCGACAGCTGGGTGAGCTCAAATGAGCCCCTTGTGGGACCGCTGCACTCACCACACTGCGGGCACAGTGGAGTGCTGAGCGCGCCATGCTATCTATTCTCCCTCCAGGGGGGTCATGGACCCCCAAGAGGGAGAAAAGCTGACGGTATGCCGGCGGTCAGGATTCCGGCGCTGGTATGCTGGTCGTTGGGAGCCCGGCCGCCGGCAAAATGAAGACCACCCACACAGCAGACTATGCAAATGCTTACAGGAAGATCACACATGAGAAGGGCAGATCTATAACTGAGGAATGGTAACACTGGCTGATAGCTGGATGTGTTAAAGGGGAATGTGAGAGAGTGCACCTTAACAAGAAAAAATAAAAAAAGACTTATCTAGTAAGTAGATCAGCATTAAAGCAAAAGTGTAAATGCATCTGACTCAGGAATTTCCTGGGTTTTTGGTGTAGCCAGAGCCGGATTAACGGCGGGGCAGAAGGGGCGGTTGTCTCGGGGCCCCCACACAAGTGGGGCCCCCACACACTGTCATCACAACTGCAAAAAAACATCGGAATAGGAGTACAGCATTTACATGTCTCCTCTCCGTCTTTACAGCTGCGGCCACCGAGGAGCTTCACTCACTGCAGTGTGAAGTCTCGCGAGACTTGACATTATCTCATGAGACTTCACACTGCTGTGAGTGAAGCTCCTCGGCGGCCATAGCAGTAAAGCAACAGCTCAGCTGCCGAGGAGGACGGAGAGGAGACAGGTAAATGCTGTCAGTGTCGGACTGGGGAATGAAGGGCCCACCGGGGAAATGCTGTTGTAGGGGCCCATGCTTAAGGGTGTGGCCAACCACCACAGAGGTTTGGCTAACCATTACAGAGCACATGTTCTGTGCCCCTTGGTAAATATATAATAAACCATGTTCTTATGAAGTATAATGTAACATATGTATAATGCATAATTCATGTGCACTAGGATAGAGACTGGAACCTGATCCCTAGAGAAGGAGGAGGGCCCACAGGTAGTGGGGCCTATCGGTGGTTTCCCATGTGGGCCAGTCCGATTCTGAATGCTGTACTCCTACTCCAATGTTTTTTTGCAGTTGTGAGGACAGTGTGTGGGGCCCCCACAAATTTGTTGCCCAGGGGCCCCCACAGACCTTAATCCAGCCCTGGGTGTAGTGTAAATGGGGGACTCAGACAGAGAACCGGGAAATTCCCAGGTAGATAGACCTGGTTTGTACCCGTGAATTTCCCAGGTTTTATGTCTGAAAGGGGTATAATGAAGCTTTTTAAAGAAAATCACCTGAAAACTGACATGTCTTTGTTGGCCAAAGTATGCTATTTAAACCCCTCCAAGTGCATGATTATTCATTAGAAGAGGTTCTGCTCTGTGTCCTGACATTTCTACCTTCAAATAAATATTTTTCCTACTTTTTCACCTGTACAGGGGTCTAGGCACAAACAAATGCAAATGCAATGTTTGGAATTGAATTGCAAAAGCATTCATGGTGCTAGATTTCTGACAAGACCCAATTTGCACCTAATAGGATTGACCCCTCAGGCTGGGTACACACATCAGCGACTTGCACACTGCACGATCCACCATATGACCACGATATATCATTACATTAATGGTTCCAAAGCTTTCCTGAATCACGGTGCCCTACAGTCAGGGGCGTCCCTAGAGAGGAGGGGACCCATGTGCTGACTCCGTGTGTGGGCCCCCTCCTCTCCCGTAGCCGCCACGCTGCTGCTAGCGCTCTGAGCGCTCTAGACTCTGGCACAGTACCAGAGTCTACAGCGGATGCGCAGGACTCCGAAAAATGCCCACTGCACCATTATTTCTGAGTCCTGTGCATGCGCTGTAGCAGCGGCGCGACGGCTACGGGAGAGGAGGGGGCCCACACACGGTCAGCGATGAACTCCGGAAAGGTAAGTATAGGAGAAATGGGTGCAATGTGTGTGGTGTGGCCCCCCTCCCCCCGGGACTCAGGGGCCCGTGTGCACCGCACACACTGTACCCATTATAGAAACGCCAATGCCTACAGTATCAATGTAGGATAAAAGTTTATTATTATTTCACTGACGTCCTAAGTGGATGCTGGGGACTCCGTCAGGACCATGGGGATTAGCGGCTCCGCAGGAGACAGGGCACAAAACTAAAGCTTTAGGATCAGGTGGTGTGTACTGGCTCCTCCCCCCATGACTCTCCTCCAAGCCTCAGTTAGGTTTTTGTGCCCGTCCGAGCAGGGTGCAATCTAGGTGGCTCTCTTAAGGAGCTGCTTAGAAAAAGTTTTTAGGTTTCTTATTTTCAGTGAGTCCTGCTGGCAACAGGCTCACTGCATCGAGGGACTTAGGGGAGAGAAGTTCAACTCACCTGCGTGCAGGATGGATTGGCTTCTTAGGCTACTGGACACCATTAGCTCCAGAGGGAGTCGGAACACAGGTCTCACCCTGGGGTTCGTCCCGGAGCCGCGCCGCCGACCCCCCTTGCAGATGCTGAAGATTGAAGGTCCAGAAACCGGCGGCAGAAGGCTTTTCAGTCTTCATGAAGGTAGCGCACAGCACTGCAGCTGTGCGCCATTGTTGTCACACACTTCACACCAACGGTCACGGAGGGTGCAGGGCGTTGCTGGGGGCGCCCTGGGCAGCAATGTATAATACCTTATTCTGGCTAAAAATACATCACATATAGCCCCTGGAGGCTATATGGATGTATTTAACCCCTGCCAGGTCTCAGAAAAACGGGAGAAGAAGCCCGCCGAAAAGGGGGCGGGGCCTATTCTCCTCAGCACACAGCGCCATTTTCCCTCACAGAAATGCTGGTGGGAAGGCTCCCAGGCTCTCCCCTGCACTGCACTACAGAAACAGGGTTAAAACAGAGAGGGGGGGCACTTATTTGGCGATATGTATATATATATTAAAATGCTATAAGGGAAAAACACTTATATAAAGGTTGTCCCTGTATAATATAGCGTTTTTGGTGTGTGCTGGCAAACTCTCCCTCTGTCTCCCCAAAGGGCTAGTGGGGTCCTGTCCTCTATCAGAGCATTCCCTGTGTGTGTGCTGTGTGTCGGTACTTGTGTGTCGACATGTATGAGGACGATGTTGGTGAGGAGGCGGAGCAATTGCCGGTAATGGTGATGTCACTCTCTAGGGAGTCGACACCGGAATGGATGGCTTATTTAAGGAATTACGTGATAATGTCAACACGCTGCAAGGTCGGTTGACGACATGAGACGGCCGGCAAACCAATTAGTACCTGTCCAGGCGTCTAAAACACCGTCAGGGGCGTTAAAACGTCCTTTTACCTCACACGGACACTGACTCCAGTGTCGACGGTGAAGAAACAAACGTATTTTCCTTTAGGGCCACACGTTACTTGTTAAGGGCAATGAAGGAGATGTTACATATTTCTGATACTACAAGTACCACAAAAAAGGGTATTATGTGGAGTGTGAAAAAACTACATGTGGTTTTTCCTGAATCAGATAAATTAAATGAAGTGTGTGATGATGCGTGGGTTTCCCCCGATAGAAAATTATTGGCGGTATACCCTTTCCCGCCAGAAGTTATGGCGCGTTGGGAAACACACCTTAGGGTGGATAAGGCGCTCACACGCTTATAAAAACAAGTGGCGTTACCGTCTCCAGATACGGACGCCCTCAAGGAGCCAACTGATAGGAGGTTGGAAAATATCCTAAAAAGTATATACACACATACTGGTGTTATACTGCGACCAGCGATCGCCTCAGCCTGGATGGGCAGCGCTGGGGTGGCTTGGTCGGATTCCCTGACTGGAAATATTGATACCCTTGACAGGGACAGTATTTTATTGACTATAGAGCATTTAAAAGATGCATTTCTATATATGCGAAACTCTGGCATCAAGAGTAAGTGCGATGTCCATATCTGCCAGACGATGTTTATGGACACGACAGTGGTCAGGTGATGCAGATTCCAAACGGCACATGGAAGTATTGCCGTATAAAGGGGAGGAGTTATTTGGGGTCGGTCCATCGGACCTGGTGGCCACGGCAACAGCTAGAAAATCCACCTTTTTTACCCCAAGTCACATCTCAGCAGAAAAAGACATAGTCTTTTCAGCCTCAGTCCTTTCGTCCCCATAATATCTGCCCAGGGATAGAGGTAAGGGAAGAAGACTGCAGCAGGCAGCCCATTCCCAGGAACAGAAGCCTTCCACCGCTTCTGCCAAGTCCTCAGCATGACGCTGGGGCCGTACAAACAGGTGCGGTGGGGGGTCGTCTCAAGAGTTTCAGCACGCAGTGGGCTCACTCGCAAGTGGACCCCTGGATCCTACAAGTAGTATCCCAGGGGTACAGATTGGAAATTCGAGACGTCTCCCCCTCGCAGGTTCCTGAAGTTTGCTTTACCAACGTCTACCTCCGACAGGGAGGCAGTATTGGAAACAATTCACAAGCTGTATTCCCAGCAGGGGATAATCAAAGTACCCCTCCTACAACAAGTAAAGGGGTATTATTCCACACTATATTGTGGTACTTAAGCCAGACGGCTAGGTGAGACCTATTCTAAATGGAGTCACTCAGAGCAGTGATAGCGAACCAGGAAGAAGGGGACTATATGGTGTCCCTGGACATCAAGGATGCTTACCTCCATGTCCAAATTTGCCCTTCTCACAAAGGGTACCTCAGGTTCGTGGTACAAAACTGTCACTATCAGTTTCAGACGCTGCCGTTTGGATTGTCCACGGCACCCCGGGTCTTTACCAAGGTAATGGCCGAAATGATGATTCTTCTTCAAAGAAAAGGCGTCTTAATTATCCCTTACTTGGACGATCTCCTGATAAGGGCAAGGTCCAGAGAACAGTTGGAGGTCTGAGTAGCACTATCTCAAGTAGTTCTACGACAGCACGGGTGGATTCTAAATATTCCAAAATCGCAGCTGTCTCCGACGACACGTCTGCTGTCCCTAGGGATGATTCTGGACACAGTCCAGAAAAAGGTGTTTCTCCCGGAGGAGAAAGCCAGAGAGTTTTCCGAGCTAGTCAGGAACCTCCAAAAACCAGGAAAAGTGTCAGTGCATCATTGCACAAGGGTCCTGGGAAAAATGGTGGCTTCTTACGAAGCGATTCCATTCGGCAGATTTCACACAAGAACTTTTCAGTGGGATCTGCTGGACAAATGGTCCGGATCGCATCTTCAGATGCATCAGCGGATAACCCTGTCTCCAAGGACAAGGGTGTCTCTTCTGTGGTGGCTGCAGAGTGCTCATCTACTAAAGAGCCACAGTTATGCATTCAGGACTGGGTCCTGGTGACCACGGATTCCAGCTTGAAAGGCTGGGGAGCTGTCACACAGGGAAAAAATTTCCAGGGAGTGTGATCAAGTCTGGGGACTTCTCTCCGCATAAATATACTGGAGCTAAGAGCAATTTACAATGCTCTAAGCTTAGCAAGACCTCTGCTTCAAGGTCAGCCGGTACTGATCCAGTGGGACAACATCACGGCAGTCGCCCACGTAAACAGACAGGGCGGCACAAGAAGCAGGAGGACAATGGCAGAAACTGCAAGGATTCTTCGCTGGGCGGAAAATCATGTGATAGCACTGTCAGCAGTTTTCATTCCGGGAGTGGACAACTGGGAAGCAGACTTCCTCAGCACGACCTCCACCCGGGAGAGTGGGGACTTCATCGAGAAGTTTTTTCCACATGATTGTGCACCGTTGGGAAAGACCAAAGGTGGACATGATGGCGTCCCGCCTGAACAAAAAACTGGACAGGTATTGCGCCAGGTCAAGAGACCCTCAGGCAATAGCTGTGGACGTTCTGGTAACACCATGGGTGTACCAGTCGGTGTATGTGTTCCCTCCTCTGCTTCTCATACCAAAGGTACTGAGAATTATAAGACGTAGAGGAGTAAGAACTATACTCGTGGCTCCGGATGGGCCAAGAAGGACTTGGTACCCGGAACTTCAAGAGATGCTCACAGAGGACTCAGGGCCTCTGCCGATAAGAAGGGACTTGCTTCAGCAAGTACCATGTCTGTTCCAAGACTTACCGCGGCTGCGTTTGACGGCATGGCGGTTGAACGCCGGATCCTAAGGGAAAAAGGCATTCCGGAAGAGGTCATTCCTACCCTGGTCAAAGCCAGGAAGGAGGTGACCGCACAACATTATCACCACATGTGGCGAAAATATGTTGCGTGGTGTGAGGCCAGGAAGGCCCCACGAAGAAATTTCAACTCGGTCGATTCCTGCATTTCCTGCAAACAGGAGTGTCTATGGGCCTCAAATTGGGGTCCATTAAGGTTCAAATTTCGGCCCTGTCGATTTTCTTCCAGAAAGAATTGGCTTCAGTTCCTGAAGTCCAGAAATTTGACAAGGGAGTACTGCATATACAACCCCCTTTTGTGCCTCCAGTGGCACTGTGGGATCTCAACGTAGTCCTGGGATTCCTCAAATCACGTTGGTTTAAACCGCTCAAATCTGTGGATTTGAAATATCTCACATGGAAAGTGACCATGATGTTGGCCCTGGCCTCGGCCAGGCGAGTGTCAGAATTGGCGGCTTTGTCTCACAAAAGCCCATATCTGATTGTCCATTCGGACAGGGCAGAGCTGCGGACTCGTCCCCAGTTTCTCCCTAAGGTGGTGTCAGCGTTTCATCTGAACCAGCTTATTGTGGTACCTGCGGCTACTAGAGACTTGGAGGACTCCAAGTTGCTAGATGTTGTCAGGGCCCTGAAAATATAGATTTCCAGGACGGCTGGAGTCAGGAAAACTGACTTGCTGTTATCCTGTATGCACCCAAAAAACTGGGTGCTCTTGCTTCTAAGCAGACGATTGCTAGTTGAATGTGTAGTACAATTCAGCTTGCACATTCTGTGGCAGGACTGCCACAGCCAAAATATATAAATGCCCATTCCACAAGGAAGGTGGGCTCATCTTGGGCGACTGCCCGAGGGGTCTCGGCTTTACAACTTTGCCGAGCTGCTACTTGGTCAGGGGCACACCCTGGCTGAGGAGGACCTGGAGTTCTCTCACTCGCTGCTGCAGAGTCATCCGCACTCTCCCACCCGTTTGGGAGCTTTGGTATAATCCCCATGGTCCTGACGGAGTCCCCAGCATCCACTTAGGACGTCAGAGAAAATAAGATTTTACTTACCGATAAATCTATTTCTCGTAGTCCGTAGTGGATGCTGGGCGCCCATCCCAAGTGCGGATTGTCTGCAATACTTGTACATAGTTATTGTTACAAAAAAATCGGGTTGTTATTGTTGTGAGCCGTCTGTTCAGAGGCTCCTACGTTTGTCATACTGTTAACTGGGTTTAGATCACAAGTTATACGGTGTGATTGGTGTGGCTGGTATGAGTCTTACCCGGGATTCAATATCCTTCCTTATTGTGTACGCTCGTCCGGGCACAGTATCCTAACTGAGGCTTGGAGGAGGGTCATGGGGGGAGGAGCCAGTACACACCACCTGATCCTAAAGCTTTAGTTTTGTGCCCTGTCTCCTGCGGAGCCGCTAATCCCCATGGTCCTGACGGAGTCCCCAGCATCCACTACGGACTACGAGAAATAGATTTATCGGTAAGTAAAATCTTATTATTTGGAAAAAAAGTAAACTGTGCCTACCTGTCATCCTGTGCTTCCGATTGTCCACACGGTATATGTTTAAGTTGCCAGTTGTCGGGATCCCGGCGTTCAGGATAGCGACACCCGAATCCGGACAGCTGGCCATGCCGGCAGCTGGAATTCCCGGCCAAACAGGACTATTCCCACGCTTAGTTGTCCACAACACCCATAGAGTGGGAACCTGCGGTGAGCGCAGCGAGCCACCAAGCTCACAGCATGGTGAGCGCAGTGAGCCCATGAGGGGACTCTTTACACTTGCTCTGCTGCCGGCATACTGTTGGCCAGGATGCCGTTGTCGGTATACTGACGCCATGCATCTAGGCCACCGGTAAATCATACCGAACCCGTCCACATATTTCATGATTGGCAGCCACTGGCACTGGTTTTGCTTATAAATAATTTGATTAGGTCCTGAACCACCAACCTGTGGCACCCCAGGGTGCGTAGGCACACAGTTTGGGAACCTCTCAATTACATGCGTAATGTAAGTGCACCATGTTGTCCGTCACATCGCAACATCGGATGTGATGAGCACAAAATCGGCTATGTATCGTATAGTATATACCTATCTTTAGAGTGAGATGGTAAGTAGATATTGTATTAGATATAATGTAACATTTAATTGTATATACTCAATATAAATAAATGAAATAAATATATAAAATTGTATTAAATAGTAATATATCTGCTCAGTTAATCTCAGAGAGAGACATAAATATCAGAGATAATTAAATATTCTGCACTAAGTAGACCCTTAATAAGATGGTGAAATATCTAAGTGCCTTATAGGGTAGATGCTAGAATCAAGTGGGCTAAAGGACCTCTGATGTCATGGGGAGGCAGGCTTGGGCTGGCCCACAGGGGTACAGGGGAAACCACCGGTGGGCCCCGCTGCCTGGGGGCCCACCTCCTGCTCTAAGGATCAGGTTCCAGACTGTGCACTTGAATTATTCATTATACATATGTTACCTTATACTGGAATATGGTATATTTTCTACAGTGCATTGCTGTTATTAATCTGGTACATTATCATGCATGCAGCAGCTGAATTTACTGTATATACTTATGAAGGGGCCCAGATGTTGCACTCTCTAATGGTTAGTCAAGCCAATGATGTGGCAGGCCACACCCCCTCTGTGGACTAGCCACACCCCTAAACATGGCCCCCTACCACTGCATTTTCCCGCTGGGCCCTATATGCCCCAGTCCGACACTGGGGGAAGGAGCTAGGATAGCAGGATAATACTTTTAAATATCCACACCCCCAACCACTCCCTTCTAGTAACCCGGTGGCGAGCGAATTGGAGTGGAGGGAGCCACCGAGCCTGAAGCGTTTTGGGTACCCTGTTCAGAGCTTGCTCCTCCCCCTGGTGACATCAGAGGTCCTTTCCCCAACTTGGTTTTAGCCATAACCAGGCCGGGGACCTGACTGGAATACTGTATTTAATACTTTACGTTTTATGTGGGATTGGGAAAATTACATACACGCCTGTAGAAATGTGTGTTATGAGTGTAACAAAAACAATGTTGAAGTTCATTCAGCTTTGTTCATGTCAAAATAGTAATGTATGGGGTCACCGAATAGGATTACGCTGACAGGAAGGCTGAAAAATGTATTTTTCCTGTTAGGAAATGCTTAGTAGGTGGCAGTGCTGGACAGGGGGCGCCTGCTCCACCCTCTAGCTATCCGGCCGGGATGGGAAGCCAGTCTAGTCTGATGACACCAGTCAGAGGGAGAGCATCTGACCTCGGCGCCAGCACACAGCTGCCTCTCGGGGAGACAGACTTCCCTCTCACACCCCGTCCCAGCGCTGCTGATACATAGTAGGGGGACCCAGGTGGAAGCAGCTCAGCCAGGGGGTAATGACTGGATATACCCGCACGCTGTCAGATCAGACACCGCTTACTGATTGCTGACTCTTGGACTGTGATGCTACAGTGGGCAGAGCTATACACTTATCTGCCCTATGCTAATCAGCGCTGCTGCTGCTGCAGGTGATAAAGCTGCCGGCTGTAGTACAGGAGAGGCTTTTCTCTCTCCACTCTGCCTGCATATACCACTCAGCCTGGGGATTACTATATGACCGCTGCTGCTGAACTTCAGCATGAGAACTAAGGCAGACAAGTCCCCTTTGAAAGGTAGGTTCTTCTATAGGCTGCAACTCTGGGACCTATATAATGACCTTCTGCTTTTAGAAGAGTATACAAGTTATGGGGCCAGTACTGCTGTGCACTGGCTCTGACCCCCAGATTGGGCACTATATATTGGAAGATACACACATATATAGAGAGAGAGATAATATGTGTGTGTTGGTGGTATTACTCAGACAGGGGACCTTATACTAATGTTCTCAGTGGCTTGTAGACGAGTTCTATAAGTGAGAGCACGATGGTCTGCATAGAGACCTGATGGAGAGTGGCTTCCGCCAGCCCCATCTCCCCAGCTGTGTGATGTCTGTAATCGTTTTATTGGATTAGCATTGTGTAGGCATTCCGGTGACTGGGCGGAGGTGGCAGCTGATGCTGCTTACAGCTGATTGATATCTGACAGATAACATTTTGGAAACTATATTTACATTTGTTTATTACAGATTGGTTTCCCAGTAAAAATAATTGTTCTTTGTGAGTTGTGTCCAGATTTCCGAGGTCACACACTTGTTCTTCAGACATGTAAGAGATCTTATGTATGGATTAACTATTGTTTATTTAATCAGAGTATCATGACTCTTATCCCAAATCGGTGCATGTTCATGGGATATAGACTTCAGATTTCATTCAATCATATTTATAATCCCAGCGAAAGGCATTATTTGTGGTTTATTAGAATGTAAGACCTAGACTATCTCAGATCACTCTGAAGTCAGTGGGAACATATGAGCGTAATTACTAGGATTTTTGGTTTGTTTTTTATTTTCAAATTTGTTTAAATGTCGATACTTTATTTTCAGAAACTGTTTATATTTAAAATGACTTCTAGCGCCCCCTGGTGGTTGCCTGGTGCATTCCTGCAGCAGCAGGCTCTCACTGTACCCATAGCGGTGCTAGAAGCTGGAGGCCGCTTATTGCCCGCCGTGTGCTCGGTGCCTGCTGGAGCCGGGGCACATGTACTGCAGACACTACTGCGGCTGTACTATGCAATGATAGGCAGCGTTATATAGTCACGGGAACACGGCGTCACAGCCGCACACACAGTAACCGAACAGCTGATCCGCATGTGACAGGAGCGCTGTGCAGCCAGAGCCTCAGGCAGAGGGTTGGCAGCCCCGTCTCCCCTGTGCACACCCCCCGCAGGGACTCCCTCAGCTCACTCAGTGTGACGTCCATGGGAGAGACATGTGCTGTGCGGGGGAGAGGAGGAGTGGGAGCCGGGCTGCGTTGGAGGGACACCTGCTGTGTGAGCGGGGAAGCACCGTCTGCCTCATAGTACTATGAGGGAGCCGCTGTGTGGGTGATGATGATAATACAGCTGCCCCCCTGTACCCGCTGCTGCCGGCATAGCACCCTCAAGTGAACATGACTAGTAGTGTAGATGCAAAAAAAACTTCTTATCAAGAACAGGCGCTCAATAGTTGCTGCACCAAGCAGCTGCTAAGAGACCAGGAAAGTCACTCCTGAAGATATACAGAAAATTGAGAAATAGGCAGCGCTGCAAATGAAGTGATTGGAATGAACTTTAAAATGTATTCCAATCACTTCATTTGCAGCGCTGCCTATTTTTCCATTTTTTGTATGACTAGTAGTGTGTGTGTGTTGCATCGCTTGGGTGTCATTGCTGCGCTGTGACGGGTCAGTGTGCACTGTGCAGCAGCGGTGTATATCACACAGTGTGCAGTTACCGGGGCCCCTCAACATTGTATATTACACAGTATACAGCGTGCAGTCACCGGGGCCCCTATACATTGTATATCACACAGCATACAGGGTGCATCAGGCGCTGCAGACATTAGTGTGCATTATGCACTGCCGCACGATAGGGATGAGCTGTGAGCAGCTAGTGGAAGACGGAGCTCAGGTAGCGGAGACACGTGCCCTGCACCCAGGCTGACTGCTGCTAGCGGTGCCCGCTCCCCTCCTGGGTACAGGATGCCCGGTGACGGCGGCTGCACTCGGTCAATCAGTACTGTACATAAAGTTCTACCACCTCCTCACCCTCCCTCAGTCTGACTCCGAAGGAGAAGACAGCGAGGCCCCGCCCTTTTTTACGTCAGTGAACGGACGAGGGGCGGAGCCGGGCGAGGCGCCGGCAGACTGACCCCGGCCAGATCTGGTCGCCCTGATCCTGTGCCAGCCTTGTCGCTGGCTGCCAGCCCCGCCCACCAGCTCATCCCCTATATAAGCCCTGTTCTGCGCCGCTGACTCAGTAGACGCTGCCTGTGCTGCTGGAGCTGTAGGATCCAATTTACTTGGTGGATTATTATCCCGGCAGTCACGGATTTATTATTATACCCAGAGCTACTATGACAGTAAAGACAGACTCCGCACCCACCGCGCTGACTTACTCTAAAATGAGGGGCATGGTAGCAATACTCATCGGTGAGTGGCTGGAGCTCCTATCCCTGTCTGTGTGCGGGATCTAACCGGGGATGCTTGCTGGGTGCTGGGGACAGATGCTGCGAATACTGAGTACTGAGCGCTTCTGTGTTATGTTTTACAGCTTTCATGAAACAGAGGAGGATGGGACTCAATGACTTCATTCAGAAGATCTCCACCAACAGCTACGCCTGCAAGCAGTAAGTGCTATTACTGGATCCTGTATGTTTAAATGTAAATCACTTTTAGCTGAGTTGTGTTGGGAGTACAGTACTATATGAATATCGCTACTGATGTAATCATTACCCAGGGTATCATTCGTGTTCTATGCAGTCTGCAGTGACACCTGTAGATAAGTGCGCTGTACATGTCAGACAGGGCTCCTAGTGCATTTTATAAAAGTCTAGGAAGAAATGTAAAGTCTGATTGCACAGTGAGAACTACTCACTAAGTTAGCGTTGTGGGCAAAAGCTAGTGTAAGATGAAATGATTAATATAGCTGTAGTCTGTGTAGTACATAGCTGCCCTTTACTGGTGAATGTTGTGGTCTCTCTGTGGTGGTAATGGTTTGTTTTTTCCTCCTATTTCAGTCCTGAAGTGCAATCTATCTTGAATATTTCTCAAGCTCAAGAGCCAGAATTACTGAATGGAAATTCCTCTCCCCCAGTAAGTACCCATAATGGCTGTAGATAAGATCTTATTTAACATTTTTTTTATTTTATTTTTTTCTAGCTGCAATATGTCCTTTAACTGACTAAGGGGTCTATTTACTAAGCCTTTGATGGAGATAAAGTCCCAGCCAATCAGCTCCTAACTACCATGTAACAGGCTGGGTTTGGAAAATGGCAGTTAGTAGTTGATTGGTTGGTGCTTTATCTCCAGTGACTTTATCTCCATCCAAGGCTTAATAAATAGACACCTAAATGTAAATGCACAAGGAGCTTTTAAAAGTATGTGCATATGATCTGCAACTGCATTATACTGTATCTGGCCTGCTAAATATAATACATGGATTCTAGGGCAGAGCTATATTAAGTGGATGCCCAGAGCCCTCTGCTCTCAGAAGGCTCCCTGTCACTTGTCTGTTTCCTGCAGCACTGTCGCCAGTATAATAGGGAGTGGGACTGGCTTAAGTGGCCTGGGTTTCTTAAAGTTTTCATCTAGTAACTTTAAATTGTTATTGTTGTGCAGCCTATTGCAACTTCAGTAACTGAATTGTTTGTTTTGTTTTTTTCCTCCTCCAGCCAAGCCCATCCCAACAAATCAACCTTGGTCCTTCATCAAACCCACAAGCAAAGCCATCTGACTTTCAGTTCTTAAAAATCATTGGGAAGGGAAGCTTTGGAAAAGTACTTTTAGCGAGACACAAAGCCGATGAGAAATTCTACGCAGTTAAAGTCTTACAGAAGAAAGCAATTCTCAAGAAAAAAGAGGTAATTATGCTATGCATGTCTTTGTTTCTCCCAATGACTAATACAGGCCTTTCTGAAATCTGTTTTTCCTATGTAATGCATTCTGCCCAGTATATCAGACTTTCAACATTATAATACTAACCGCAATATTCTTCATTTTAGGAGAAACACATAATGTCTGAACGTAACGTACTGTTAAAAAATGTGAAACATCCTTTCCTGGTTGGGCTCCACTTCTCTTTCCAGACGGCCAGCAGATTATACTTTATTCTGGATTACATCAATGGTGGAGAGGTAAGAAGACATTCCATGGAGCAAATTAAACATAACATTGCCATCTGTTTTATTATGGAGAAATCAAGTTAGGAACTAGAAAGTAACTTTATTTAGCATTTCCTTGAAGGCTGCCAAGGTTTAAGATTCTGCTGATAAACTAGTGATTTCCAGCCATTGTTTTACTTGCGGTGCATGCCGTTACTAATGGATTGTGTTTTACACAGCTGTTAGCATTTTTTTTTTTTTAAATACATCTTTATTTCTGTTTTCCCCTGCAGCTATTCTACCATCTCCAGAGAGAACGTTGCTTCCTGGAACCTCGAGCTCGATTCTATGCAGCTGAAATTGCCAGTGCACTGGGATACTTGCATTCTCTGAATATTGTTTATAGGTAAGCTCTATAGCAATGCGTGTATTTTAAAGCATATTGTGGTATTACCAGTTATATACCAACAAAGGTATAGCCTTTCACTCAGACCTACTCCATAACATTCAGAATAAGACAAGTCCCACAGTCCCTAAGACTTCCTACCAGCCCAAGTTTCTGTAATGTCAGGGTAGGTTGGTAAACCTGGCGCAGGCTATTGTGTGAACAACGCATGTTGGAATGAAAACCACTAGTTGTCTTTTGCCACTTCATGGTTGAGAGCTGATGCAATAGCATTTTTGATACCGCAAATATCTTACGTAAATCTGCGTTTTTCTTTGCAGAGACTTGAAACCTGAAAACATATTACTGGATTCACAAGGACACATTGTTCTAACTGATTTTGGACTTTGTAAAGAGAACATTGAGCCCAATGGCACAACCTCTACTTTCTGTGGCACACCTGAGGTATGTCTTTTTTTTATGTATTTGTATCTTATTTTCTTCATTCTCCTGGACTGTACCTGTACCAGGAGACTGGACTGTACCTGTACCACCCCTGTATGACTTGCCACACTCTCTAATAGGCTCTGTTTTTGTTTTTTGGTACAGTACCTTGCACCAGAAGTTCTTCACAAACAGCCATATGACAGGACTGTTGACTGGTGGTGTTTAGGAGCAGTTTTGTACGAGATGCTGTATGGCCTGGTAAGTAACCAAATAATACAAAACTGCATTGTTTAAGTGATTAATTGGAGTTTAAAGTCAATGTTGTGGTGTTTGCCATCCATTTAAAATTATTTATTTTTTCCCACAGCCACCATTTTACAGCCGAAACACAGCAGAAATGTATGATAACATCTTGAATAAACCACTACAGCTGAAACCAAACATAACCAACTCAGCCAGAAACCTTCTAGAAGGTCTTCTGCAGAAAGATCGGACTAAAAGAATTGGTGCAAAGAATGACTTTGTAAGTATACATTCCCACACTGAGCTTATACTCGAACACGTGTCTAATTACTTTTGATTGGTTGGTCTAATCCAATTCCTCTTTTGCTGACAGATGGAGATTAAGAACCACATCTTTTTCACTCCAATTAACTGGGATGATCTCATCAATAAGAAGATTACCCCTCCTTTTAACCCAAATGTGGTAAGTGTTAGGCATTATAACGACATTTTCTATTTTTAATGTTTATGGAGTAACCTAGATGAGCTTGTTTTCTTATTAATTTAGCTGTAAATCACAATGTTTCTAGTTCTGTAAAGAATTGCATACTATGTTCCTACTGTACTAATAAAAGTAGGAACTATACTTAATAGTCTGGCAGAACAAGGATTTATACATATTCCTAGCTGTCCATTATATTGCTGTTTAAGCCTGGAAACAAATACAAAACAATTGACAGGCAGAGCTGTAATTGCCTCAGGTTGGCAAATGTTGTGGTAGCATGGCACAAACCTAGCTGGAATGCTCTTGTAGTGTGACCCTCATTTGCAAGTGCATATTCTGATCTTTCCTTGTCACCTTTTTTTTTTCAGAGTGGCCCAAGTGATTTGCAACACTTTGATCCTGAATTCACAGAAGAACCAGTTCCGAATTCAATTGGTCAGTCACCTGACAGCATCCTCATAACAGCCAGCATTAAGGAGGCAGCAGAAGCTTTTATGGGCTTCTCCTATGCACCACCTATGGAATCTTTCCTTTGAGTAATGCTCTTTTATTGTGGCCATTATCAGTCAAGTCACTTTGATCGAGGGTTTTTTTTTCCTAAGAAGAAAAAAAAAAAGTATTGCACATCCTTCATGACAGCATCACAGCCTTAATTTCAATACCACCAGTTTTTCTGGAAGAACGCACAGTGGAGCTTAGTCAACGAGGGAAAAGTGACTTTAATATGGGCAAGGCAGTGAGTTACTCACAGCTAGTGTCTAAAGAACCAGATCTGCAAGTGTGAATGCAGGTCCTAGACTTTGTACACCGACAGAGGAATATACAGTATGAAGAGTGGAGACGAAGAGGCATCGGAGTTTATTTGTGTAGTATGTTTTTGTTTTTCAACGTGCCTTTCTCAATTCAGAGATCCAGTGTAGTCTGAGAATTGTCCACAAGAGATGGAGGTTCTTGGGTGTGGCGACTCTGGTTTCACAAGTGAACAATGGTATGAGTGTGATGATTATCACAGTATAACTGTGGCTGTCTCACACCTTAATGTGACACTAATTCTGGGGCATTATACCTTTTTTCTTCCATATGTGGAAGCTAAATGTAATGTAAATCTTGTTTTGTTTAGATAGTACTAACTAAGTGTAATGCCATTGGCTTGCAGAGATCTTTGTTTATTAATGCTTGAAGTAAAAGCATTGCTGCTATTCAGATTTCTATTTTTAGAAATGGTTTTATGGACCAAAATGCCCCACATTTAGTTGTTCAAAGCTGTAATATGTGGTTTAAAATACATTATTTATGTTATTTTTTGACATTCCTGACCATCTTTGTGTATATTGTACATAAACAAGAGCTGTATATTTAAACTGACAGATGTACTTCTAAGAGATAAACATAATGCCAATGTACTGTAATTAAGAGAAATGTATCTTTTGTGACCAAACCTAAGGGTTTGCAATAAAATGTTAAAAACTTATCTGCAGCTTTTCTATATTTGTCTGAAAAAAGGAGTCAAGTTCAAGAGAAAACGTACACTGTAGCAATAACCTGTTTAGACCTCCGCTATTTTGCAGTCAAATCATGAATTAGAAGTTTTACGAGAACTTGATCACAATAAAATTATTCTGCAACTTCTAGCAACCAGTTACTTGTTGACAATATTGTTCCTAGTACAGTTGACGACCCTGCAATGTAATTGTAAAGTGCAACGGAATATGCTGCGCTATAAAAGAAACTGTTAATAATAATAATAATAATAATGTCCGGTTGCTGAGGGTTACTAGTACTGATATTGCTGTGCAACTAATTTACAAGTGTCCCTTTATGGCTCCTGGCTCTCATCTGGTATATACAGAGTGTTTAGTGCCCCTTATGGGAAATGGCTTTGTGGGCATTAATCTGGTTGATGGGGTCATGTGATTAGGCATTAAGTTGATTCTGAGCTGACAATACTTGTCTAATTAAAGCAGGCCTTTATCTTCATGGCCTAGCAAAGGAATATACACTGCTCAAAAAAATAAAGAACACTAAAATAAAACATCCTAGATCTGAATGAATGAAATATTCTTATTAAATACTTTGTTCTTTACATAGATGAATGTGCTGACAACAAAATCACACAAAAATGATCAATTGAAATCAAATGTATTAACCCATGGAGGTCTGGATTTGGAGTCACCCTCAAAATTAAAGTGGAAAAACACACTACAGGCTGATACAACTTTGATGTAATGTTCTTAAAACAAGTCAAAATGAGGCTCAGTAGTGTGTGTGGCCTCCAAGTGCCTGAATGACCTCCCTACAATGCCTGGGCATGCTCTTGATGAGGTGGCGGATGGTCTCCTGAGGGATCTCCTCCCAGACCTGGACTAAAGCATCCGCCAACTCCTGGACAGTCTGTGGTGCAACGTAGCGTTAGTGGATGGAGCGAGACATGATGTCCCAATTGGATTCAGGTCTGGGGAAGGGGCGGGCCAGTCCATAGCATCAATGCCTTCGTCTTGCAGGAACTGCTGACACACTCCAGCCACATGAGGTCTAGCATTGTCTTGTATTAGGAGGAACCCAGGGCCAACCGCACCAGCATATGGTCTCACAAGGGGTCTGAAGATCTCATCTCTACCTAATGGCAGTCAGGCTACCCCTGGCGAGCCCATGGAGGGCTGTGCGGCCCCCAAAGAAATGCCACCCCACACTATAACTGACCCACTGCCAAACCGGTCATGCTGGAGGATGTTGCAGGCAGCAGAACGTTCTCCTTGGCGTCTCCAGACTTTGTCACGTCTGTCACATGTGCTCAGTGAGAACCTGCTTTCATCTGTGAAGAGCACAGGGCGCCAGTGGCAAATTTGCCAATCTTGGTGTTCTCTGGCAAATGCCAAACGTCCTGCACTGTGTTGGGCTGTAAGCACAACCCCCACCTGTGGACATCGGGCCCTCATACCACCCTCATGGAGTCTTGTTTCTGATTGTTTGAGTTGACACATGCACATTTGTGGCTTGCTGGAGGTCATTTTGCAGGGCACTGGCAGTGCTCCTCCTGTTCCTCCTTGCACAAAGGTGGAGGTAGCGGTCCTGCTGCTGGGTTGATGCCCTCCTATGGCCTCCTCCACATCTCCTGATGTACTGGCATGTCTCCTGGTAGCGCCTCCATGCTCTGGACACTACGCTGACAGACACAGCAAACCTTCTTGCCACAGCTCGCATTGATGTGCCATCCTGGATGAGCTGCACTACCTGAGCCACTTGTTTGGGTTGTAGGGAGGTCATACAGGCACGTGGAGGCCACACACACTACTGAGCCTCATTTTGACTTGTTTTAAGGACATTACATCAAAGTTGGATCAGCCTGTAGTGTGTTTTTCCACTTTAATTTTGAGGGTGACTTCAAATCCAGACCTCCATGGGTTAATACATTTGATTTCCATTGATCATTTTTGTGTGATTTTGTTGTCAGCACATTCAACTATGTAAAGAACAAAGTATTTAATAAGAATATTTCATTCATTCAGATCTAGGATGTGTAATTTTAGTGTTCCCTTTATTTTTTTGAGCAGTGTATTTACCTGATACAAAACCCCACATGCAATAATGCACATTACATAGTGCTTAACATACAATGAGGCCAAGACTGCCTGATTTATTTATTTATTTTACTAAAGGGGAGTACACATGGAGAGATTTTTGCTTAATTTCTAAGCATTCTGACTAAATTGCTTAGCAATGAAGCACGGATCACTCCGTGTGTATGGCCACATAGCGATGCACGTCTCTATCGCGGGCTCAGATCTTGACTGCATGCAGTCAAGATCTGGCTAGATCGCAAGGCTCTCATTGAACCTTGCGGTCTAGTTAGGATCGGGCTAGCACACATTGCAGCATGTGTACAGACATCGGCTGTGATGTGTGCTAAGCCCACATCTGGTTCAGCACACATTACGCTGAGCCCGAATCAGGCCGTGTGTACCCCCCTTAATGTGCTGTTATACATATTTATTTATTTTTTCTTTTCTTATAAAGTACCAGCCAATCCGCTTCCTAGCTGTCATTTTTCAAACGCAAACTGAGCTGATTGGCTGGTACGTTATCACTCTCTTTATCGGTCTCCACTTTATCACTTTTTAAGGCTTGATACATTTGGCCCACAGTTCTTTCATGGAACCCTGATTATATTTTCACATTAAAGATTTATTAACACAGTTATTTTACCATACTATTTTTACAGCATAATAAATAGCTAATAGACAGTACATATAGAGGCTGATTCTGAGTTGGGACGGAGCCAAAAAAGCAAGTAGTATCTGGAATAACCCATATTATAATGAAAAGGGTGCACATTCACACAAGCAAAAATATTTTGGTTTGTATTCAAGGTAAATACTGGTTGCTTTTGCTTGCAGACAAATACTGGACAGCTTTTTTTTTTTTTTTTTTTTATATATACAGTAATTTACATTTGAGTTTGGACACCAATCTCAAACCTGAATCTGCACATTAAAAATCTGCCCAACTTTCAGTGCAACTAAAGTTTTACTAAGGTGCAATTACTTTTATTTTTTGCTTTGGTCCCAACTCTGAATCCGGCCTATAAAGTAGAGATGAGCGAGTTCGGTTTTACTCTGATTTATCCGAATCTCCTTATTGGCTATCGGACGTCACGTGTTTTGGGTAGCCAATAAGAAAAATCCAGAAAATAAGAAATGGCGATAATTCTGGCGTAAAGAACCGAGTAAATCCGAACCTGCTCATGTAAAGTCACTTTAGTAGACTCATATATTGGTCATTTCAACATAACTAAGACCGTGTTTGTCATTAAACTATAAGTGGGTTATATTCTATCACATGGGAACAGGTTGGTGTATCAACTTGATTATTACTGTATTTCACCCCCACCTGAATCCAGCTGGAGGTATATTGGAACCGGGTTCACTACGATATGCCGGCGGTCGGGCTCCCGGCGACCAGCATACCGGCGCCGGGAGCCCGACCGCCGGCTTACCGACAGTGTGGCGAGTGCAAATGAGCCCCTTGCGGGCTCGCTGCACTCGCCACGCTACGGGCACGGTGGCGCGCGACACTATTTTATTCTCCGGAGTGTCGTGGACCCCCACGAGGGAGAATAAGTGTCGTATGCCGGCTGTCGGGCTCACGGCGCCGGTATGCTGGTCGCCGGGAGCCCGACCGCCGGCATACTGAAGACCACCCATTGGAACCAGCAAGCAGTGTTCTGTCTTGGTCATAGAGCAGAGGTTATGCTTTGCCTGTGGCGGGGAAGATCCTGCAATGCATAGCCAAGCTGACACAGGTCACTTAAAGAACTGTCTATTGATTGCATGCATGGCTATATACATTACTTGTGCATGTTTGGGATCGTGATTGCAGTTTTCTTTGTGTCAAACAAAAAAAGTTGACGTATTCATTAAACAACTAAGTAAGTGAACATACAGTATTTCTGACATGAATGTAGCTTTGAATAAAGTGTTCTCTATATGACTCCCTTACATTGTCACCCTCATTCAGGTGTTGTCTTGAAGCATGTGAAAATGTATTTCTATTATATGTCAACCTCACCATAAATGAGTTCTGGCCTGTGATGTAAACTGGCATTATTCATAGATGAGGTTTACATAAACTGAAAGAGAAAGCTTGTTACACCTGTGCATCATGAAGTGTCCTGAGTCTATAAAAGCCATCCTATGCTTCCTTTGGCATGTAAAACTGTTACATGCATCCACTGTCACTAATCATGATGATGTGGATGCTTCAAAATGCCTACATTTTGGGAAAAGCGGAATGGTGAGTTTAAATTTTAGTGTCAGAAACTAGGTCTGTCCTTGGGAAAACAAGAATACAATCAAGCCATATATATATTATGCTGTATGTAGAATTTATATGGCATAAGCACTTTTGTGTGACAGTTAATGAGTCTCCTATTGATTGCTCCATTTGAATGCCACATTCGTCTTCTGGAAAGCTGGCATTGTAAAATGCAGTTGCATATCCCAACGGGTTCGGTATGAAATGCCGATGGCATTGATGCCGGCCGTCAGTATACTGACAGCGGCATACCGGCCACCAGTATGCCGGCAGCGGGGTGAGCGTTAGTAAGCCCCTTGCGGGCTCGCTGTGCTTGCCACACACTATATTCTCCCTCTATGGGTGTTGTGGACACCCATAGAGGGAGAATCATCTATCTCGTTAGTATTGTACTGCTGTGTGGGATTCCGCTGTCGGCATTGTGATCGCCGGGATCCCGTGCGGCATTATCTTAACCGCTTCCCCTCCCAACATGATCCTGTAACCCTTCATAGTGTTAAGAGCCCTACACACTGGTCGATATCAGTGACAGATATGAACAAGATACCGTTCATATCTTTCAATGCGGAGGCACCAGCGATGAACGATGTGCGGCCCGCGCTCGTTCATCGCTGGTGCCGGCTCGTTTAAACATGCAGGCCAATATGGATAATATCGTCCATATTAGCATGCATTGCTATGGAGCCGGGTGACGGGGGAGTGAACAAACTTCACTCCCCCGCCGCCGGGTCGCCCGTCTGCCATATCGGCGGCCGGGCAGCTCGGCGGCGGGCCCTTTACACTTCTGAGTCAATATGTAGATATGTCCTGGATTACTTGTACTTGATGCTGCGGAGACATTTGTAGAGAATGTTTTCTAGGCTGTTATGCTATAAGGCTGGCTCTGCTGTACAAGCAGCCTCTGACTTTTCAGCTTCTTGTGCCATCTAAATTGTGGGTAGGAAGATGCTATGACATATGAAAAGGACTTCTGTCCAGCTATTAAGATGACCATACCAACTACATGCAGTATTACATATAAACACATGTAATACCATACACGTAAGCAATAGGGAGAGAGGGGTTTCATTTAAGGAAAATGTTACCCATTCTTTATTTATGACTAATTAAACTTTTGTAACAGTAATACAACTTCTATAGAGATGTACATCTGACAAATGTTTTCACTTTCCTAGTGTCTTATGATTATCTGATATCCACTGTGAGCAGTTTTCAATGTATATGAGAATCTATGTATATCTTTTGTGATATATATGTAAATACGAACCTAGAGTATAAATGATTAAAAATAGCCCAAACAATAATTGCTCTGTCAGATATCTTTTTAAACTATAACATTTTGATTTAGAATTTGTTTAAACATTATCGTCGTGATTCTGATTTGGGAGCCATTAAATAAAAAGAAGTAACGTTGTACCTGGACAAACCATGTTGGAATGCAAGGGGAGTAAATGATTGTTATTTTTGTGCATGCAGGGTAAATACTGCCTGCTTTTGCATGTAGCCCACAGCTTTATTTTTACACTGCAATTTAGACTTGAGTTTGGATACACCATTCTTAAATCTAACTCTCTGCCCCACCTGCAGTGCAGCATGGTTTTACCATGGTGCAGTCAGCCCCTATGAAGGCTCAGATAATGCTGTTGATCTGTTAATGGGTATGTTTAATCCACAGTGACATCTGCAGGCCGTAAATTGAAATCCCTATTTTCAACCTGCATATACTACAAGTAAGACAACAGTGACATCTGCAGGTTATATATTTTAAATGCTACAGGCTGCCTTCTAATGCCTACAAGTAAGCAACAGTGACATCTGCAGGCTATTTACTGTATAAACTACTATAAAGCATACAACGGAGTACAGGTTGAGTATCCCTTATCCAAATTGCTTGGGACCAGAGTTTTTTGGATATCGGATTTTTCCGTGTTTTGGAATAATTGCATACCATAATGAGATGTCATGGCGATGGGACCTAAGTCTAAGCACAGAGTAAGTATGTTTCACATACACCTTATACACACAGCCTGAATGTAATTTTATCCAATATTGTAATAACTGTGCATTAAATAAAATATTTGTAATAACTTTGTGTATTAAACAAAGTTTGTGTACATTAAGCCTTCAGAAAACAAATGTTTCACTATCTCAGTCTCACTCAAAAAATTCTGTATTTCGGAATATTCCGTATTTTGAATATTTGGATATGGGATACTCAATCTATACTTAAAAATAATATGTATAACTAAAATTGCGTTCAATTCAAATTTAAATGTCGTCACAAACGGTAAAATGAAGGTAGTCATCGTTGCTGTTTGTAACACATAATCTGCAATATTTAAGTTAAACACATACAGGTAAATGTTGACATTATCCAGATACTCTTTCCATGAAGAGAAATAAGAATAATTTGCACTACTATTGGTGCATTTTGGCAAGAACAGAATTCCTAGCTAAGGCATAATTATGTCACAACTTCTGTTCTGAAACAAGTGTGCCTGTTGCTAGTTGCTATTAGAATTTAATGTATGAGATTTATCCCATATGTGCCTGGTTAATCTAAAATTAACTGGATAATACAAACAGTATTCACATTTCAGGACCCTATGCTGCACAGAGTTTAAAATCTAGTAAGTGGTCCTCCTTACTGGACTTCTGTCATGCTTAGAACAGTGGTAATGGACTGACAGTCAATAGGAAAATAGGGTTAGGGGAAACTAGAACATGTCCTTCTTTCCCTCATCCATCCTATGCCATAGGCAGGGGCGTAGCCAGAACTTTGTAGGCCCCATAGCAACATTTTGAAGGGGCCCCTAATCCAATGCTTCTAGAGAAACTCCTCTTCACAGCAGTTGTTAATATTATCCCGCATAGTAGTGCCCTAGTTGATTTTCTGAACCATAGTAGTGCCATAATTAATGTTATGCCCCATAGTAATGCCCTAGTTAATGTGGTTGCCCCACAGTAGTACTCTAGTTTATATTATATCACAATGAAAGGGTTGCCAGTACACATTAAGCAATAGTGTCCACAGTTCATATTATGCCACACTAGTGCCTCCACTTCTTACTGTGCCACATTACAGTGCCCCGGTTCATATTATGTAACATTATAATGCCGTCCAGTTTATTGTCTATCACATTACAATGAGCAGGCCCAGGGGAATACCTAGATATTTTGTAGGCCCAACGGCAAAAGTTGTAAGGACCCCAATGTACCACCCAATGGTGAAAATGTATATAACACATGTACCTGTGATAGGAAAGGTGGCCCCTCTCAGCTCTGGGCCCCACAGCAGCTGCACTCCCTGCACCTATAGTAGCTACGCCCTTGGCCATAGGGATCAATGATACTTTTTTACAACCACCTGTCCCTCCTAAATCCTCCTTAACAAGAGAAAGGAAGAAAGAGGTAAGTGAAAGTGACCTTCCAGTATTGCAGGATATTATCTCAACTCGCTGCATGGAGTTAAACCTTATGATATTTATTTTGTTTTTATTAAGGAACCACATACTCATATATTCATTTCTCACAGGTAATTAGCTGAAAATTAAATTTTGTGATATAAACGTACAATGTAAAATATTACTGTATGGTCTGCTGCCAGTAGATCCATTATCCAAAGTTTTACCTCACATTTAGATATATTTATACAAAATTAATTTTTAATTAGAATGTAAGCTTTGGAAGCAGGGACTTTTGTGTATCATGTTGTTTAATATTTACACTTTAAATGTTTACTCTGTTATGCTGAATTGCTATTTATTGTGTTGCCTTACACTTGTATGCTAAAGTATAGTGTAAGGTTTGACATAATACATTCTACAGTATGTAATGTTTTGTTGTTTGCAGTGACACCATCAAGAGTAAGAGCACTGTGACTTTTGAAATAAAGGAACTTTAACTGTTTGTTTTTGTTTAGTGCTTTGTTTCTGTAGATCATACATTACAAGATTTGATTTGCAAATGTATGTTTTTGTTGTTTTTCATTACTAGATATATATCTAAAAAACATAGCTACACGATTTGATAAAGGAATTTATCTGATCTGTTAGGTCCAAAAGTTGGTGAAAACAAGTACAATTATTTTCCCTAGAATGAAATAACAGATCTCATGTAATATGTCACTTGTATGCTAGAGCCACTGACATTAGATAGAAGGGGCCAGCCAAAAATGAAAAAGATAAAAGACAGTAAGTAAAACGAGATAGAAGTTTCTGGATAAATCAGAAAGCATGTTTTTGGGTATAAGTTGTTTTAAATTACATTTTGAATCAGAAAATGTTAGTTCATTTTGACAGACATGTTTCAATCAAGACAAAATGTATGAATATTTTAATTAATTACACTGTGGACTCCCAAGCACTAGATTAAGGTTTTTCAACAATTTTTTATGTACTGATGTCTGTAAAGGGGGGTACACACGTAAGCGATTTTTGCTTAATTTTTAAGCGATCTGACTAGATTGCTTAGAAATAAAGCACTGATCCCTGCCCCAGTGCGATAGCGATGCGCAGCCCCGCGCGTCGCTATAGATTACTCTAGATTGGCATGTGTGCTGAGCGTTCTCTGATAGATAGCTCAGAACACATCTCCCCGTGTGTACCCCCCCTTAAGGGAGATATTAAATTAAGTGTGAGGTTCTATAGGAGATTCTCACGGTGTGTTTCTGCGCACATTTTCTGTTACTTCGGTACAGAAGACATATCTTATTTTGCTTGTACTGTGAGGTGCAAGCAAAAATGAAAGTAAAGTTTAATACAAATAACATCCCAGGAAGACAAATCATGTAAGGTTGCTACCAGACCCTGTGTTTAACTGAATATCCCCATGTAAAATTATGGCCCAAATGTATAAGCCTTAAAAAGTGATAAAGTACCAACCAACCAGCTCCTGTCATTTTTCAAACTCATCCTGTAACATGAGAGTTAGGAAGCTGATTGGCTGGTCATTTATCACTCTGTCATTCTCCACTTTATCACTTTTTAAGGCATAATACATCTGGGCTGTGAATACCCCCTAATATCTGCATACTTATTTTCAATACATTTTCTTAAAAATGGCTGAAAAATAAGTTAGGTATGCAACTAAAAGCAATGGTTGTCATTTTAATCTTTAAAAATGTTTCTCACATATACCCACTGATTTTGTCGAATATACCCCTCTTTTCTATTTATTTACTTATAAAGGAGTACAGTATATTAAGTGAGCAATATTTAAATAGCTTATGTAGAATTTGAGTCAGTCTATGATAGACTTAGGGCTAAATTTCCCAGCGCTTGAAAAACCCAGCACTAGGCTGTTCATGTGATGTTCACGTGCTAACCTGTTTGAAATTTTTTTTTATCTGCCAGATGAAGGGGCTTTAGTGCTGGCAAGACTTGCAATTATTTAAATACAGTTAGCTATTAGATATATCACCGTGGAATTTATTTTATTTGTTCTGTCATCACAAAGGGTAGATTTACTAAAAGCTTTTTGGGTTTTGTTTGCAATTTTATTCTACGATTTTGAAAAGGTGAAGGTCAATTAAGGCCAAATGCATATAAAACTAGATGATTGTAAAATGCACTCTCTGAAATGGCTATCCTCATTTTCAAATGGCAGATATACAAACCAGTGTAATTTAAAAATGCTCGGTCTATAAAAACATGAGAAAATGGCAGTTCTTTTAAAAAAATATGAAACTGTCTGCAATTGACAAGCTATATATTGTGCATGAAAGGCTGTCTGGGCACCAAGACCTTCAGTTCTTCTCAGGATGAAGTTTGGCTTGGGGTGCTAGGCGAGAGACTCTCTGTTATTCATCGCTGTCAGACTAGGACATGAAGAGCCCAAAGGGTGAATGCAATGGTAGAGGTCCTCTGAAGGGGAAGGGAAGGGGGGGAGGGCAAAATTACAAAGGTGTTGCCAGCAGATTGAAGGGGTGTGGTGGAGAGCATTGAAATTCATGCAGTGACCACCACATAATGCAAGGAGCATCAAAATGCCTGCCATATAATGGAGAGAACAATGCAGTGACCACCATATAATACTGAGACAACACGGTGACTGCCATATAATACAGAAACAATACAGTGACCACCACATAATGCAGGAAGCATCATGATTCTTACCATATAATGCAGAGAGCAATGCAATGACGTCCATGTAATGCAGAGAGCATTGCAGTGCCTGCCATATAGTGCAGAGAGCTTTGCACTGCCTGTCATATAATACAGAGGGTGTCGCAGTGCCTGCCTTATAATGCAGAGTGTCACAGTGCTAGTCATAGAATGGAGAGAGCATTGCAGTGCCTGCCATATAATGCAGAGATCATCACAATGCCTGCAGTATAATGTAGAGAGAGTAGCAGTGCCTGTCATATAATGCAGAGAGCGTTGCAGTGCCTGTCATATACTGCAGAGAATGTCGCAATGCCCATCATACATTGCAGATTGTGGCAGTGTCTGTCATATAATGCAGATCGCATCAAAGTGTTTGCAATATAATGTAGAGAGCATTGCAGTGCCTGTCAAATAATGCAGAGAGTGTTGCAGTGCCTGTCATATAATGCAGAAGGCATTGCAGTGCCTGCCATATAATGCAGAGAGCCTCAAAGTGCCTGCCATATAATGGAGAGAATGTTGACGTGCCTGTCATAATACAGAGAGCATTGCAGTGCCTGTGATATAATGCAGAGTGTTGCAGTGCCTGTCATATAAATCAGAAGGCATTGCACTGCCTGTGATATAACGCAGAGGGCATTGCAGTGCCTGACATATAATGCTGCAGAGAGCATCACAGTGCGATATAATACAGAGAGTGTAGCAGTGCATGCCTGGCTGCGCAACTCTCCTCCTGCCTGCTAAGCCTCTCCCCTATCTGAAAGGGCCATGGCGTGGAAGAAGTGGGGCCCCTAAGTCTGACTGTGCTCAGCATTGAGTCAGTCAGACTAGGTGTTGGGTCTGATAGGTGTTTGGGTTGACCAGTGGACCAGATAAATGCTGAGTAGCATCGTCTTGGAATCTAATACATACCACAATTGAATGTTTTCCATTTGATGTTACCATGCAATTTTGCATAAGAGTTTGCAAAGACTTTGCATGCAGTATGAGGTTTCAGTCTCAAAATAGTAAATGGTTTTATGACAGATATTACTGGATAATTTGCTATTTATCCAGTAATATCTGTCATAAAACCATTTACTATTTTAGTGTTGTAAAGTAGGAATACTAATGCATTCTGACCATAAGTATGGTTGGTTAGGGCCTGGGGGGTGGGGGTAGGTTTAGGCGTCACCTGGGGAGGTTAGGGTTGGGCTGCGGGAAGGGAGAGGTTAGGGCTAGGCTGTGTGGAAGGGGGTTAGGCAACACCGGTGGGGAGGTTAGGGTTAGGCTGCGGGAAGGGAGGGGTAGGGGAGAGAGGATAGCATACTTACCTCGCACTTGTCGGAATTTAAATATCGGGATGCCAGCATCAGTATTGTGACTGCTGCCATCCTGTCCACCAGTCACACATACTGAATCCCACCGCATGTTAGAATTGCAAACTAGATAAGAATTAATTTTTTCCCTGGGTAAATGCATACTTTCTCTCAGAACAGTAGAATGTTGTAAAATAAATGAAAATAATAACAACTAAAATGTCCTTAAATATGTATTATTAAAGCATTTTTACACAACTGTAATTGCAAAAGTGTTGTTCTTACTACAATACTAACAATATTTAGAATGAAAGTGAATAGTATGTGTATGGTGCCATCTAGTGGTATAATTTAGATAGGGCACCATTAGCTAGTTTTACATACAGTAGTTGTGCAATCTACAGACCAGGAATCTGGAATTTAATGTAAAATTTTCAGGTTGAATTGTAGGCGAGCAGACAGGTTCAGTAATTGATATTCACAACAATATTCAGGAAAAGCAGATCTTTGCATCTATGTTCTGGTAGGTAGACTCAAATGGGTAATGGCCAGTAACTGGCCAGTATCACCTAACTTGGGGAAGAACTGAGAAACCACAATTTCTGAAAGCCTGGCATGGTTTTGAGCTGGAGGAATATGAAATCAAATATTTGGCTCGGCCTAATGTCAGGCATGAAAAACAGATCTGCAAAGATTGTGCCAGTAAAAGGGGATATTAAGTCCATCAGGTTTTAGTCACTCAGATTGAAGCGTGTGACAAGGCACATTCCATTGAATCGGAAGATGCACAGGAAAATGAGGCTAAAGACAACACACCACAGACTATTTAAACCCCCAGTGCCCGTCAGAAATAAGGTAGCGCCCACTCCAGCTGAATTGCAAACTTGGCTAGTGCATTGGGGAGCAGAGTCACTGAGCAACATTCACCAAACAAATCTTAACATCGTTGAGGAATTTGGAGAGTGAATTTGGAGAGTCGTTCATCTGTAACGACTGGTGTTGAATTTGTGTCTTTTGCCAGAAATCTATTCAGTTCTGTTGCCCTGGAATATGCAGGGGAAGCACCATTTGTGCAGTTGATCTGGTGTACCCACTGGAGTGGGCTGACTAGCAGCTGTGCTCTACCATGTGGGCAGAGGATATCAGGGCCAATCAGCCAGGAATGTCAAGATTATCCCAACAAGGATGGTTTACATATTAGCAAATGTTTGCACCCCACTGGTGGTAGTAAGGTCAAGATCTTCATTATACTAAATAGCGCACCCTCAGGAGGTTGATGGCACTTTGGGTGTATTGATACTTACTGGTATTTCTGTACTTTGTGAATAAACAATTTGATTGCATTCTTTCACTGATTGCTGAATATTAAAGATATTGTACCTTTGCTATTGCTTGCCTACTGTGTGACCAGGGAACCTCAAAAGGTGCAGAGGTAATGTGACACTAGAAATATTCAACTCAATGCGAGTCTAACCTATGGTCAGTTCAAAAGGACACATACAAGCCTGGTATGCTCACAGATGTCATCCTCAGCTCCCTTTCCTTCACCCCTTTATAATCATGCTGTCTCTCAAACTTGCCGTCATTGTCTCTCCAATGTCTCCAGCAGGGGCTGGCTGGTAATTGTAAGCATGGGGGGAAGGGCAGATGAAAACAAGTTGCATGGCTTTTCTGCCAGTGCATGCAACGGATTTGTAGGCGGCACACAAAGTAAACACACAGGAAAACACTGTCACCCTGACCAAAAAAAGTGTTCAATACACTGAAATTGTGCTTCTTGCTATGTTTTCCATATTATGGGCCTGATTCGGAGTTGGACACAGCTATTCTTGTGTCTTGCAGTCGTGCCTTTAACTTCATGCTAATGATGTAACAAAGCCCATTTACTGGTGTAAAACTGTGCATTCAAATGTGTAATGACTGAGATGTCCACTTTCAGTGTCTCAAATACCGCTTTGTGTGTTTTCAGACGCACCATTGAAACTTGCCCTAGTGCTATGGCATATGCATGTTATCCATCAGAGTATGACCCTATGTGACTGAATTCTCGTCTCAGTACACAACCATTATCAGAGACACACACCTGTGACACTCCCATAATACGCATCATTTCCATACGTATGATAACCCATCATCCTGGTACCTCCCTGTCATCACCCAGAAATGCCCCATACTTTTCCATACTCTGTATGAACAAAATCAGGATGCACGCACAGACTAAAACATCACTCCACTGCATCCAATACTTCCAACCCAGAATCAGACCCTATGGGGCATATGCAACTGGGGCCATGGTTTTGGCTGCAAAAAAAAATTGCGGGCCTCATGCCCAATTTTTTATTATGGTGGGTATGTGCACTCCAGATGGGATCAGTACTAATTGCCGCCGGTCGGAATCCCGGCGGTCGAAATACCGACGCCGGAATCCCGACCACACAATCCCGACAGGGGTGGTGAGCGGAACGAGGCCCCTTGCGGGCTCGCTTCGCTCGCCACGCTGCGGGCACGGTGCCTCGCTACGCTCGGCACACTATTATATTCTCCCTCTATGGGTGTCGTGGACACCCACGGAGGGAGAATATGTCGGGATTGTGGTGGTCGGGATTCCGGCGTCGGTATTTCGACCGCCGGGATTCCGTCCGGCGGCATCCTGACCGCATCCCCTCCAGATACCCGTGGTAACCAATTTTTTTTTTAAATTAATCGCAGGACTTCTGCAGCCAAAATCACATGGGGAAAGGAAAAGAAAAATTGTGATACTAACATATGTGTTCCGGCAGGTCTCGTCTCCCTTCTTTTTTACACTATGCAAGAGGACGCTGGGAGGGGATGTATGTGGTTGCTGATGGATGTAGTTCTCCCTGCTTCTGCCTCCGGACATACACAGGGGATCACACACAAATGTGTGTGTGTGGTGGGGGGGGGGGGGGAGGTAGTCACACACACACTGGGGGGTACACAACTAGTAGGTCACAGGGGACTTACAATCACAGCTGCTTCAGATGACCTGCTCGTCGGGATCCAAAGGGAGAAGATACCTCTTCAGAAGGTGAGTAATTAAGGACTGATTGAGCTAAATGGAAACATCCAATTGCTTAATTGGTCATTAAGGGGGTTCTGCAAAGGTCCCAGAGCAATTCCTGGAAATTTTTCCTAAAATAATGATTTTGGGAAAATTCAGACTTGCTCTGGGCTACGAGAAAAAAGATGCAGTGTTTTATCATTGTTGTTTCCAATTGTTTTGTATTTTATAACTATTGTTTCCTATTGTAAAGTACAACGGAATTTACTGTAATATATACGAAATGTAATAAATAATAAATAAATCACTGTGGCTCAGTTTCTCTCTTTCAGTTTTATAGGAAGAACCTGCAGCTGCAGGAAAAACCCTGCTATGTGGGTTTTTTTTTAAAATACACACACAATAGAATATGCCCCTATGTGTTCGTACTTTGAGTGCCGCCTAATATGGAAATGTGTGCCAATTTGTGCCCTGACAGCATCTATAAAATACATAGTATAAAAAAACAAAACAAACATATAACCCATGTGGGCACAATACTTAACAACAGAATGCAATATTGGGGATCATTCCGATTTGTTCGCTCGCAAGCTGCTTTTAGCAGCTTTGCACACGCTAAGCCGCCGCCTACTGGGAGTGAATCTTAGCATATTAAAATTGCGAACGAAAGATTAGCAGAATTGCGAATAGACACTTCCTAGCAGTTTCTGAGTAGCTCCACACTTACTCGGCATCTGCGATCAGTTCAGTGCTTGTCGTTCCTGGTTTGACGTCACAAACACACCCAGCGTTCGCCCAGACACTCCTCCGTTTCTCCAGCCACTCCCGCGTTTTTCCCAGAAACGGTAGCGTTTTTTCGCACACACCCATAAAACGGCCTGTTTCCGCCCAGAAACACCCACTTCCTGTCAATCACATTACGATCACCAGAACGAAGAAAAAACCTCATAATGCCGAGAGTAAAATTCCTAACTGCATAGCAAATTTACTTGGCGCAGTCGCACTGCGGACATTGCGCATGCGCATTAGCGACTATTCGCTCCGTTGCGACAAAAAAATAACAAGCGAACAACTCGGAATGACCCCCATAATGTCCATTTAAAGTTAATACTGAAGAAAAGAAATTCTATATATTTATCCATCTATATTTTACATATATATATATATATATATATATACACACACACACACACACACACACACACACACACACACACACACACACACACACACACACACACACACACACTATATGTATAGAAAGTATTTGCACACCTGACTCAGGCCCGCCACTACCTGCTCAGCAAAGGGATGCACTGAGGCACCAGGCTGGAGAGGAACTCTCCCTGCTCTGCATCCCTGTGCTGAGATCCCCTTGGGCTGCTGGCTGCTGTGCCTGTCATATTGTATTGACAGGCAGCAGCATCGGAAGCTTGCAGCATCCTCCCCCACCCTCTGTGACAGCATAGGTGTTCGGCCTGAAACGGGGGTGATGCTACACAAGACTGAGTGGGCATAGCTACATAGGATCCGGCTGTTACAGAGGAGGAGGATCTGCTACAGCTCCGGACAGCCAGACTGTGATCAGTAAGTGGAGGGAGAGAGGGTATGAGAAAATATGTGTGTATGCACGTTTGTGTGTGTACACAGTATCTGTGTGTGTATGCGTGTATTATGTATATAAGCAGCACTACTATTGGGGGCATTATGTATAAGTGGCACCAATCCTGGGGGGCATTATGTGTATAACTGGCACCTCTACTGGGGGCACTGGGCCTAATTCAAGGTTGATTGCAAAGCAACATTTTCCTCTAATGGGCAAACCATTTGCACTACAGTTGGGGCAGATATAACCTGTGCAGAGAGAGTTAGATTTGGGTTGGTTATATTGTTTCTGTGCAGGGTAAATACTGGCTGCTTTACTTTTACACTGCAATTTAGATTTCAGTTTGAACACACCCCAACCAAATCTAACTCTCTCTGCACATGTTATATCTTCCCCCCTGCAGTGCACATTGTTTTTGCCCATTAGAGGAAAATGTTGTTTTGCAATCAACCTTGAATTAGGTCCATTATGTATAAGCAGCACCACTACTGGGGGCATAATGTGTATAAGCGGCACCTCTACTGGGGGCATTATGTAAAAGTGGCACTCCTACTGGTGGCATTATGTGTATAAGCAGCACTACTACAGGGGACATTATGTATATAAATGGTGCCACCACTGGATGCATTATGTGTATAAGTGGCACCTCTGCAGGGGGCATTATGTATAAGCAGCACTACCACTGGGGGCATTATGTGTATAAATTGTACCACTTCTGGGGGATTATGTGTATAAGCGGCACCACTACTGGGGGCATCATGTATAAGCGGCACTAGTGCTGAGGGCATTATGGGGCTAATTCAGACCTGATTGCTCCTGTGCATTTTTGCACAGCGGGTGATCAGGTCTGAACTGCGCATATGCAGGTGCCGCAGTGCGCTGGTGCATGCTAGAGATGCGCTTGGCATCTCAGCCCAGCGATCGCCTCTTCCTGATTGACAGGCCGAGGCGTTTGATGGGCGGGCCGCCATTTTGGGGGCGCAGTCCAGGCAATGGAGGAGTGCCCGGACCATGCGGGGGGCGGGCAGTGGCAGCTGAGTGACATCACATGCAGCCGCTGCAACCCAGAGAGCGACGGGTAGCTCCCTGCCAGCGTGCAGGAGCTGCGCTGGTAAGGAGCTACTCTTCAGGTACAAAAGCATCGCTGCCGTGTGATGCTTTTGTACCTGTGCAGTGGGGGGAGGGCCATACATGTGGAGCGGACTTACCCTGTGCTGGGCATCCCTCCGCATGTAAGGTTGGCTGATCGTAGCCGTGAAAATTTTGCACAGCTACGATCAGGTCTGAATTAGTCCCTATGTGTATAGGCGGTGGTGCTACTTCATCAGTCCTTTAGAATGCTACAGTGCCTAGTATATGATGTGCCTATTATAAAGTGCCAGCTTAAAAGCAGTGTTATACCTGAATGTCATTAGTAACATCTTCAACTGACTCCCCTCTGTCCTTCTCATCAACAGGTAAACTTATTCAGATCAATATTGCAGACTATTTCAAATGCTTTTACTGAATTATTACTAGGGAAACAGAAGGCAAACAAACAAACCAACACTATAACAAAAGGCAGAGCCGGCCATAGGCATAGGCAAACTAGGCAATTGCCTAGGGCATTTGATATGCCTAGGGGCATCAGCAGCTTCTGCTGATTAAAATGATATGCGGCATGCCTATATTCTGTGTGTTGATTTTCATATGCAGATACAGCCACAGTCTCACACAGTATATAGGCATGCTGCATATCATTTTAATCAGCAGAATCTGCTTGTGCATCCTAGCCACATAGCAATGCAAATAAGATGCAATTTTATAAAAAAGGTATGCCCGACGTTAGCATTGAGGCAAGATTTATGAGGACACATCTGTATCCAAGCAGAGGCAGAGGTCACAGTGTTAGTGGCAGTGTGAGCGCTGTGTGCATGTGAGTGGATTGGTTGTGCAGTAGCGTTCGGAATATGTGTAAGGAACATTATGTGTGTCATGTAAAAATGCATTAATAATGTGCAACATATGTGTAAGGGGCACTATGTGTGTCATTATGTGTATAAGGGCATTAATAATGTGCGGCATATGTGTAACAGGATACTACTGTATGTGTGTCATTATGTGTATAGGGGCACTAATAATGTGCAGCAAATGTGTAGGGAGCACTATGTGTGTCATTATGTGTATAAGTACATTAATAATGTGCGGCATATATGTAAGGGACGTTATGTGTAAAAGGGCATTAATAAAAGTTGTCATAATATGTAAGGCACATTATGTTTCTAAGGACATTAATAAGGTGTCTCATATGTGTAAGGGGCATTACTGTGTGGAATTAGGTGTATAAATGCATTACTACTGTGTGGCATTATGTGTATAAGGTGCTCTACTATGTGGCGTTGCGTATAGAAAGGGCACTACTATGTCGTCTAATGTGAACAAAGAGCAATAGGGTATGGTGTAATGTGAATAAGGAGCAATTCAGTGTGATGTAATGTAAATAAGAGGCTCTACTGTGAGTAGTAACATTTATAAGGTAAAGTGATACTACTGTGGGATGTAATATGAATTATGGACACTATCGCATGATCAAATGTGAATAAAGTTGCAGTACTGTGTGGTGTAATTGGAATTGGGGTTACTATTGTGTGGCCATGCCCCTTGCCAGCAAAAATACACCCCTTTTTGGGCTGTGCGCCAAATGTGTGAACTGTTCCTATTTAAAATATAGGGGGTACAAACACCAAAATAAGGACTGCTATGGGTGAGGGGTGATGGTGCTGGGAAAAAGGTGCAAGGTCAGAGGTGGAACCAGCGGTGGTGCTAGGGGGCACCAGCCAAAATCTTGCCTAGGGCATCATATTGGTTAGGGCCGGCTCTGACAAAAGGACTGTGTTCAGGGCCGGCGCTACCATTAGGCAGCTTTAGGCAGCTGCCTATGGGCGTTGGATCCTGAGGGGGCGGCACCGAGTCTCCCAGCACAGTAATAAGGATGTCTCTGAAAATGACATCCTTATTTTACTACAGCCACGGTTTGCACAGGCTTACTGGCTGAGACTGCAGACATGTCACAGTCTGACATGTCTGGTGCAGCCAGCAGCAGTGCCCGACGCCCGCCCCCCTTCCTCTCTGCAATGTGGTTGCTCTGTTCCCCGGGACCCAACCACCTATCTACTAGTATGTCCTTCTCCTGCCCCTCCCGAGGCCCCGCCCCTCTACTCGAGGCCCCGACTCTTCCTACTCCTGGAGTCATCATCATGCTCTGTCTGTGGGTGCCTATCCTGCCCTGCTCCTCAGTGTGCAGTGCAGTATGAGTGAGAGAAAATGCAGAACCCTTCAAGCAGTAGGTGGGTGTTTTTTAGTGTTATCTGGGGGTTGGGGTGTATATTAATATTATCTGGGGAGGTGGGTATAGCAGTTATATGTGGGGTGGGATAATGTCATATTTAAATTTACTGTATCTAAGTTACTTGCACATGGTGTTAAGTTATGTTTGCTTGGTGCGGGGGCAGGTGTCTGTAGTAATGTTTTGTGGGGTCTCAGGGGATGTATTGTTTAATATGTAGATACAGAGCGCTTGGGACTTCATAAATGATATATACTGTATGTATATATATATATATATATATATATATATATATATAAGAAAACAGTGGCACTCCATTTTTAAATCAATAAATCGTGTTGTATTCAGGCATTTGTTGTCAAATGCGTGTCCGACGTTTCAAGGTGAGTTACAAAAACAAAGGAGCTATGGGCCCCGAAACGTCGGACACGCATTTGACAACAAACGCCTGAATACAACACGATTTACTGATTTAAAACCGCAGTGCCGCTGTTTTCTTCTTTGCATATAACCTATCGTATTGAGGGAACCCGGGCAACTATTTTGTGACATCAAAGGAGTGCCGGACTATCCTATATATATATATATATATATATAATATATATAATTATATATATATATATATATATATATATAATGGGAGGAAGCAGCACAGAGGAGCAGTGATACAGGTGACAGAGGAAGTGACAAAAAAGGGTTGGCATACAGGTGACAGAATAGGTTAAATGGCACAGGGGAGCTGGGATACAGGTGTTGGGATACGGGGTGGGGGAGGCAAAGAGGAGAGAGGAGCTGGGATACAGGTGACGGGATGGGGGGAAGCGGCACTGAGGAGCTGGAATAGAGGTGACGGGATGGGGGGAAGCGGCACAGAGGTGCCGAGATACAAGTGAAAGGATGTGGGGAATCAGCACAGAGGAACTGGGATACAGGTAACTGGATGCGGAGGAAGTGGCACTGAGGAGCTGGGATACAGGTTTGGGATACGGGGGTGGGGGAGGCAAAGAGGCAAAGAGGAACTGGGATACAGGTGACGGAATGGGGGAATCGGCACAGAGGAACTGGAATACAGGTAATGGGATGGGGAGAAGCGGCACTGAGAAGCCGGGATACAGGTGACGGGATGGGACAAAGCAATACAGAGGAGCTGGGATACAGGTGTCAGGATGCAGGGGGAAGCAACTCCGAGAAGATGGGATACAGGTGACAGGATGGGACAAAGCAGTACAGAGAAGCTGGGATACAGATGATGGGATGGATGGAAGCAGCACAGAGGAGCTGGGATACAGGTGACAGGATGCAGGGAATCAGCACCGAGGAGCTGGGATACAGGTGACGGGATGGGGGGAAGCAGTACAGAGGAGCTGGCTGGGATACAGGTGTCAGGATGCAGGGGGAAGCAGCACAGAGAGCTGGGATACAGGTGTCAGGATGCAGGGGGAAGCAGCACAGAGAGCTGGGATACAGGTATCAGGATGCCGGGTGAAGCAAAGAGGGAGAGAGGAGTTGGGATACAGGTGATGGGATGTGGGGGAAGCGGCACTGAGGAGCTGGGATACAGGTGACGGGATGGGGAAAGCAGCACTGAGGAGCTGGGATACAGGTGACGGCATGGGGAAAGCAGTTCAGAGTAACTGGGATACAGGTGACGGGATGGGGGGAAGCAGTACAGAGGAGCTGGCTGGGATACAGGTGTCAGGATGCAGGGGGAAGCAGCACAGAGAGCTGGGATACAGGTGTCAGGATGCAGGGAGAAGCAACTCCGAGAAGATGGGATACAGGTGACGGGATGGGACAAAGCAGTACAGAGAAGCTTGGATACAGATGACGGGATGGATGGAAGCAGCACAGAGGAGCTGGGATACAGGTGACAGGATGCGGGTAATCAGCACCGAGGAGCTGGGATACAGGTGTCAGGATGCAGGGGGAAGCAGCACAGAGAGCTGGGATACAGGTGTCAGGATGCAGGGGGAAGCAGCACAGAGAGCTGGGATACAGGTATCAGGATGCCGGGTGAAGCAAAGAGGGAGAGAGGAGTTGGGATACAGGTGATGGGATGTGGGGGAAGCGGCACTGAGGAGCTGGGATACAGGTGACGGGATGGGGAAAGCAGCACTGAGGAGCTGGGATACAGGTGACGGCATGGGGAAAGCAGCACCGAGGAGCTGGGATACAGGTGACGGGATGGGGCAAAGCAGTTCAGAGTAACTGGGATACAGGTGATGGGATGGGGCAAAGCAGCTCAGAGTAACTGGGATACAGGTGTCGGGATGCAGTGGAAAGCAGCTTCGAGGAGCTGGGATACAGGTGACGGGTTGTGGCAAAGCAGTACAGAGGAGCTGGGATATAGGTGTCGGGATGCAGGGGGAAGCAAAGAGGCAGAGAGGAGCTGGGATACAGGTGATGGAATGAGGGAGAGGCGGCACAGAGGAGCCAGGACACAGTTGACGGGATGGGTTGATAGGCAAAATTTTTGCCTAGGGCGCCTAGAAACCTTGCACCGGCCATGACTGTGTTACAACCACAAAGCTCAGGTTCATTATGTGGCCTCTCCTCACCTCTACCACGAGAACTCCAGGATCAGCCTTACCACCTCTCTTGCTGAGAACATCAAGTCTGTCCCCGGGCCTAAGGGGGCCCATATACGGTGCTATTATTGCATGCTATTTGAACTTTTTAGTTCAAAAAGCATTGCATCTAGTTCAAATAGCACCGTGTGTGGTGTTACTTGCGATGCGCGCTCCCATCCAGTCCATATCTCAAGGCAAAATAGTATGTGCAGGCAGGTATTTTTGTACTACAGCACACATAGTACATTGTAGTGAATTCAAAATTGGATGTAGTTCAAATAGCATGTAGTTCAAATAGCATACCCCACTTTGTCCAAATCGCATAGTACAAATTGTATAGCTCAAATCCTCACCTTGCATAAATAGCACCGTGTATGGGCCCCATGACCCTCGGATGAACAGGGAGCTGTGGGGGGAGAGAACCAGGGCCAAACTCAGCAGGGGCATGAGTGACTTGAGTGTACTCCCCACATTCTCATACCCATCCGTACTATGATTTTATAAAAATAATGTTATCCCAATTTTCCTTCTGCCACTGGTTACCTGCAAATGTTTTTTCTCCCTGTTTCCCCCTGTAATATGTCAGCGTACCTGAAGTCTCACGCCTGTCCAGTTGCAGTCTGTCTGGTCGACCAGTTCTCACTTGCTGCGATGCCTGCCGAAGTCTGCGTGGAACACCTGTGTAGGATTTGGGCAAAAGGACGGAGATACCCCAGTACGGACAATACCTCCAAGATGTACAAGGATCACTACGGTGGGACACGGTAACAAAGGTTTATTGAAAGAAGGTAGTTACTATTTCAAGTAACTTGAGTTGCTGGTTAGTAAACCTGGCACATTTCAGCAAGGCACATTACCTATTATCACATATCAATTGCATAGTAAACAAACATATCACAACGTCAACATAAGTGCTTTCAGAACATCTATCATTTAGAAAAGCTGGTTCAGGAATGTTCAAACAGTATACTAATGAGCCACTAGATGGCGCTGTGAATTCAATTAAGGGAGTCTCTGGCCCTGTACAATATCCTGAAAAGTTCAAGCGTGAATTGATGCAACACAATCACTGGAGGCGGCAAGAATAGTACTGACTTGAAAGTCTGGTGAATAATTACAAATGGTATCTCTGAGGGCTAGTCACTAAATTCCACTCGGACACATAGATACAGTCCAGGCTGCTTAATTGGAATCTCAATTCCTTCTACAGTTGTGTGAGGCTGTTGGGATGGGAGCAGCCTATTAAGGTTGAGAACTGGGTGTAGCTTAGAACAATGTCCCTGATTGGGAAATATAACAAAAGGGTTTCAGGTCAGTGGTGCTGCTCCTCCAGGATCAGCGTGTGTCTCTGTAAGAGGTGCGGCTGCGGTGCGTGTGGTGGTGCCTGCTGCCGTGCAGGTGAAGAGTCGGTACTCACCAGGCGCCGCTCTCTCTCACCTTCAGGTATCGGAACCTTCGACGGACCTGGCAATCTTCAATCGGATCCGGACACGGCGATTCCCTCTCGGAGCTGACCGAGCTGAGGAGAGAATAGTTTACCTTAAAGGGGGTATCAACCCTTCTTCCACTGGAAAAGGGGATACCCCAGGGGTGACCGCGACCTTCACCGGTTGGGTGAAAGGTCATCACTGGCACAAAGCCTCAGCCACCCAGCATTCACACACTCGCACTCACGCGCGTAGTGTGATGAAGGGGATTCTCACGTCCGTGAGCAATCCCTATTCCGGCGCTCGGGGACAGACAAAGGGACAAACGTACACGGATGCTACTCACCGTCTCAAGTCTTGCACTCCGATCTTCTCCACTTACAGGTCCCTGTAAGGAGGCAAACAAACAAACAGCCGTGCAGGGCCTAGAACTACCCTAGTGTGCGTCCGCTACACTAGCTACATAAACAGAGCCCTCAAACTAGCTCGTGTGAGTGGTGCAACACAACTATGCACAAACTTAAAACAAACAGACACCTTGCCCTGCACGGTAACAACATACATCACGGAGTACAACATAAAACGGTGTTGTCCCTTTTAATCCCTACCGCTGGAAAGGGGGTGGGCGCCGCACGGCCTGCCCACCTCCTGTACACGACCTTCTATGAGGCTCAGGTCCCGTGGACCTGCCTACCTAAACACCTCAGGGTGGCCTGGGCCTAGTGCCCAGTGCCACCTTTACTCACCTCGGGGGGGGGGGGACTTATTCCCTGGGCCTAGCGCCCCCTATTTGCGCACGGACCCGAGGCCCGACTGTACCCACGGGCCTAATGCCCGCCTAACTCGTCCCTCGTGGGGTGACCTGGGCCTGGCGCCCAGGGTCACCTTATATTCCCTAACTGGCCAAAATACCCTAGGGCCTAATGCCCTCTAACGTCTCACAGGCCTATTGCCTGATGTGCCCCCGGGCCTAGTGCCCGCCTACTGCGCTGGGAGAGGGTGGCTTGAGCCTAACGCCCGAACCCCCTAATTAATGTGTGGTCAGGTCTGGGTGCTTGGGCCACGGGCCGGGGGGAACCCCGACTGCGCGTCGCCTTGGACCCAGAGAGCCCGACTCACTTGTGCCCACGGGCCGGGAGGGCCCGACTGTATGCCCACAGGCCGAAAGGGCCTGACTTTGCCCACGGGCCTAATGCCCGAACACCCGATGGTCTAGGGAGGAAAATGGGGGGGTGAAAGTTGCCTCACTGAGGCCTCACCTGATCCGTGGGGTCTCCGGCACTCTCTTCTGCCGCTGACCCATCCTGGCCAGCGGCGCCGCCGTCTCTCCTCCGCGTTCAGCCGCCGCTGGACATCTTCCTCCTGCAGGCCGACGTCTTCCGGCCTCTTCAGCGGCCACCGGAGCTCTTCTCCCCACGGACGCCGTCTTCTTCTTCTCCTCGCGGCGTCTCCTCCGCTCACCCGCGCGGTCTTCTCCCTCCGGGTCCCGGCCGCTTCTCTCTCGCTCTTCGGCACGCTTCTGCACCTCTTCGGTTCCCGCCCGGCGTCTGACGTCAGACGCCGGGGGCGGGGCCTATGACGCAGCGAGCGCCGATTGGCTCGCCGCGCCCGCCTCTGATTGGCCGCCGCTCCAGGAGCCGCGATTGGCTCCCGGAGAGCGCCAATATTTGAATCTATCCGCAGCCTCCGGTCCGGTGCAGGGAAAAGGGTAATCCCTGCACTGGACACCCGCCGCCGCCATGCACCCAGCGCTGGGGACAGACAAGCTGCCCCAGCGCTGTCCCCAGCCAGGGACAGCACCACTGATGTGCCCACAGGGCACATCTCTACATCTCTGTGCCAGTGCTACTGCGTGCGGTACTGGTAAACTGCTAGAGTGGGGGAATCCAGCGCTCGACTCCACGCCGGGCATTTAGCCGAGTATCAACAGTTGGTGTGAGTTGATGATTAGGTAGAGGCTTAGGGGCTATAAAGATTGAGGCACGGTGGTGTCTTAGAGTGCTGT
Source organism: Pseudophryne corroboree (assembly GCF_028390025.1). Taxonomy (NCBI): domain Eukaryota; kingdom Metazoa; phylum Chordata; class Amphibia; order Anura; family Myobatrachidae; genus Pseudophryne; species Pseudophryne corroboree. The sequence continues at coordinate 551,202,335 of NC_086447.1, read as the reverse complement.
CTCTGACCCAGTCTCTATGGCCATAGATGGTATATGTTTTCTATTATGGAGGCGCATTCCCCACTAAGGCACTTTCATTCTTCCCTGCAATGTGTCCCTTGATAAGGAGGGGGGTTTGGGGGTACTGCCAGAGTGATGAGTACCTGGGACAAAAACCACACTTGCATCCTAAATTCTAGATAGGGAAAATATAGGGATAACTATGGTGGAAAAAGATTTGGGGATGCTCATAGATAATAGGCTTAATAACAGTACACAATGTCAAATTGCAGCAAAGAAGGCAAGTAAAGTGCTTGCGTGCATTAAACGGGGCATTGAGACAAGGGACGAGGATGTAGTCCTGCTTCTGTACAAATAATTGGTACTAATTGGTAATTCTGCACCTGGAATATTGTGTTCAGTTCTGGGCACGTATTATAAAAAGAAGAGCTACTAAATTGATTAAAGGGTTAGAGACACTGGAGTATGACGAAAGGCTTACTAGGTTAAATATGTATACACTAAAAAAGAGGCGACTAAGAGGAGACATTTGTAACCCCCTTGTCCGTGGGTGTGCTAGATAACCTTGATTCCCAGCTGACAGTACTCTGTTACCTCGTTGTTACCAGCACCCCGTGACAGAGTGGCAAGCGTTAAACAGTTCCCTGATTATGCAGACACAGACTGACATGTCACGTGTACAACACCATTTTATTTATATGGCAAAATGAACAAGATTTTAAATAACCAGTTCTGTACACTCAGCGTGAACACTTCTGAAGAGTATGATACAGAGACAGGTAAGCAGGAAACAGGTGCACGGTTAAACAGGCTGCCTATGGCTTCGTTACTATAGTCACAGGTAACCAGCGGGAGCTTTCATGCGTGGCAGGTAATCAGGAAACAGGTGCACGGTTAAACAGGCGGGCTATGGCTTCTTTACTATAGTCACAGGTAACCAGCGGGAGCTTTCATGCGTGGCAGGTAATCAGGAAACAGGTGCACGGTTAAACAGGCGGGCTATGGCTTCTTTACTATAGTCACAGGTAACCAGCGGTAGCTTTAATGCGTGGCAGGTAAGCAGGAAACAGGTGCACGGTTAAACAGGCTGGCTATGGCTTCTCTACTATAGTCACAGGTAACCAGCGGGAGCTTTCATGCGTGGCAGGTAAGCAGGAAACAGGTGCACGGTTAAACAGGCTGGCTATGGCTTCTTTACTATAGTCACAGGTAACCAGCGGTAGCTTTAATGCGTGGCAGGTAAGCAGGAAACAGGTGCACGTTTAAATAGGCTGGCTATGGCTTCTTTACTATAGTCACAGGTAACCAGCTGGAGCTTTCATGCGTGGCAGGTAAGCAGGAAACAGGTGCACGGTTAAACAGGCTGGCTATGGCTTCTTTACTATAGTCACAGGTAACCAGCGGGAGCTTTCATGCGTGGCAGGTAAGCAGGAAACAGGTGCACGGTTAAACAGGCGGGCTATGGCTTCTTTTCTATAGTCACAGGTAACCAGCGGTAGCTTTAATGCGTGGCAGGTAAGCAGGAAACAGGTGCACGGTTAAACAGGCTGGCTATGGCTTCTTTACTATAGTCACAGGTAACCAGCGGGAGCTTTCATGCGTGGCAGGTAAGCAGGAAACAGGTGCACGGTTAGACAGGCGGGCTATGGCTTCTTTACTATAGTCACAGGTAACCAGCGGTAGCTTTAATGCGTGGCAGGTAAGCAGGAAACAGGTGCACGGTTAAACAGGCTGGCTATGGCTTCTTTACTATAGTCACAGGTAACCAGCGGGAGCTTTCATGCTTGGCAGGTAAGCAGGAAACAGGTGCACGGTTAAACAGGCTGGCTATGGCTTCTTTACTATAGTCACAGGTAACCAGCGGTAGCTTTAATGCGTGGCAGGTAAGCAGGAAACAGGTGCACGGTTAAACAGGCTGGCTATGGCTTCTTTACTATAGTCACAGGTAACCAGCGGGAGCTTTCATGCGTGGCAGGTAAGCAGGAAACAGGTGCACGGTTAAACAGGCTGGCTATGGCTTCTTTACTATAGTCACAGGTAACCAGCGGTAGCTTTAATGCATGGCAGGTAATCAGGAAACAGGTGCACAGTGAGACAGGCTGGCTATGGCTTCTTTACTCTAGTCACAGGTAACCAGCGATAACTTTAATGCGTGGCAGGTAATCAGGAAACAGGTGCACGGTTAAACAGGCTGGCTATGGCTTCTTTACTATAGTCACAGGTAACCAGCGGGAGCTTTAATGCGTGGCAGGTAAGCAGGAAACAGGTGCACAGATAAACAGGCTGGCTATGGCTTCTTTACTATAGTCACAGGTAACCAGCGGTAGCTTTTAATAAGAGAACTATAACTACCAGCATATCTCAATAGCAGATAAGTACATTCACATTAGCTTTAACACTGCTGGGCGGAGCTTGCATAAGAGAACTATAACTGCCAGCATATCTCAATAGCAGATAAGTACATTCACATTAGCTTTAACACTGCTGGGTGAAGCTTGCATGAGAGAACTATAAGTACCAGCATATCTCAATAGCAGAAAAGTACATTCGCATTAACTTTAACACTGCTGGGCGGAGCTTGCATGAGAGAACTATAAGTACCAGCATATCTCAATAGCAGAAAAGTTCATTCGCATTAACTTTAACACTGCTGGGCGGAGCTTGCATAAGAGAACTATAAGTACCAGCATATCTCAATAGCAGAAAAGTACATTCACATTAGCTTTAACACTGCAGGGCGGAGCTTGCATGAGAGATCTATAAGTACCAGCATATCTCAATAGCAGAAAAGTACATTCACATTAACTTTAACACTGCTGGGCGGAGCTTGCATGAGAGAACTATAAGTACCAGCATATCTTAATAGCAGAAAAGTAGATTTGCATTAACTTTAACACTGCTGGGCGGAGCTTGCATGAGAGAACTATAAGTACCAGCATATCTCAATAGCAGAAAAGTACATTCGCATTGACTTTAACACTGCTGGGCGGAGCTTGCATGAGAGAACTATGGGGGTCATTCCGAGTTGTTCGCTCGCAAGCTGCTTTTAGCAGCTTTGCACACGCTAAGCCGCCGCCTACTGGGAGTGAATCTTAGCATATTAAAACTGCGAACAAAAGATTAGCAGAATTGCGAATAGACACTTCTTAGCAGTTTCTGAGTAGCTCCAGACTTACTCGGCATCTGCGATCAGTTCAGTGCTTGTTGTTCCTGGTTTGACGTCACAAACACACCCAGCGTTCGCCCAGACACTCCCCCATTTCTCCAGCCACTCCCCGCGTTTTTCCCAGAAACGGTAGCGTTTTTTCGCACACAGCCATAAAACGGCCTGTTTCCGCCCAGAAACACCCACTTCCTGTCAATCACATTACGATCACCAGAACGAAGAAAAAACCTCGTAATGCCGTGAGTAAAATTCCTAACTGCATAGCAAATTTACTTGGCGCAGTCGCACTGCGGACATTGCGCATGCGCATTAGCGACTATTCGCTCCGTTGCGACAAAAAAATAACGAGCGAACAACTCGGAATGACCCCCTATAAGTACCAGCATATCTCAATAGCAGAAAAGTACATTCACATTGACTTTAACACTGCTGGGCGGAGCTTGCATGAGAGAACTATAAGTACCAGCATATCTCAATAGCAGAAAAGTACATTCACATTGACTTTAACACTGCTGGGCGGAGCTTGCATGAGAGAACTATAAGTACCAGCATATCTCAATAGCAGAAAAGTACATTCGCATTAACTTTAACACTGCTGGGCGGAGCTTGCATGAGAGAACTATAAGTACCAGCATATCTCAATAGCAGAAAAGTACATTCACATTGACTTTAACACTGCTGGGCGGAGCTTGCATGAGAGAACTATAAGTACCAGCATATCTCAATAGCAGAAAAGTACATTCGCATTAACTTTAACACTGCTGGGCGGAGCTTGCATGAGAGAACTATAAGTACCAGCATATCTCAATAGCAGAAAAGTACATTCACATTGACTTTAACACTGCTGGGCGGAGCTTGCATGAGAGAACTATGGCCCTCATTCCGAGTCGTTCGCTCGGTATTTTTCATCGCATCGCAATGAAAATCCGCTTAGTACGCATGCGCAATATTCGCACTGCGACTGCGCCAAGTAATTTAACAATGAAGATAGTATTTTTACTCACGGCTTTTTCATCGCTCCGGCGATCGTAATGTGATTGACAGGAAATGGGTGTTACTGGGCGGAAACACAGCGTTTTATGGGCGTGTGGATGAAAACGCTACCGTTTCCGGAAAAAACGCAGGAGTGGCTGGAGAAACGGGGGAGTGTCTGAGCGAACGCTGGGTGTGTTTGTGACGTCAAACCAGGAACGACAAGCACTGAACTGATCGCACAGGCAGAGTAAGGTTGAAGTTACTCAGAAACTGCAAAGTAGTTTGTATTCGCAATATTGCGATTACATCGGTCGCAATTTTAAGAAGCTAAGATACACTCCCAGTAGGCGTAGGCTTAGCGTGTGTAACTCTGCTAAATTAGCCTTGCGACCGATCAACTCGGAATGAGGGCCTATAAGTACCAGCATATCTCAATAGCAGAAAAGTACATTCACATTGACTTTAACACTGCTGGGCAGAGCTTGCATGAGAAAACTATAAGTACCAGCATATCTCAATAGCAGAAAAGTACATTTACATTGATAAGGAAATACACCTCCCTTCCGCTTTTTTATAACCTGGGGAACTAATAACTTGAGGGGAGCCTACCCCTAGATGACTCAGTCTTGCGGGGCACTGGTGACAGGGGAACCTACCCCTTAACAAATCTATAATGCCCCAAATGCAGAGTTCATGCAGCGGAAGAGGTTTAAACAGGGGCACAGGGGAGTTAAGGGGAGCCTACCCCCTGTATTTAACTTAGTGTGTGGCACCTGCAGAGTTTAGCAGCGGAAGGGTTAACTAAAGGCAGAGTTTCTGGCAGCGGAAGGGTTACTGGGGCACCAGGGTCTCACCACCAGATGCGGCGCTTCTGCCACCTCCGATCGCCTCGGTCTTCAGCGCCACCCGGGATGCAGAGCACCGCGCCGGGGAAGCACCCTTGAAGCAGCCGCTGACACAGGACCCCTCTTCCACTCCAATCTTCAGCCGCAGACTCTGGTCCTCTCCACAAGGTCCTCGATGGGGTCCTCTTCTTGGGGTCGTCCTGCGCACTGCCCATTCCTCTGTCCTCGATGCTCCGCGGTGCGGCCTCCTGGGTCCCGGCTGGCCGGCGGCGACGAACAGCCTCCGTCCTCGTGGATGTCCCTCCGCACGGCTCCCGGCTCCTCACTTTCCTCGTCAGGCGGTGACACGGCCGACTTCGTCCAATAGGGGTCCTGGGCAGGCACCGGAGGTCGCTCTCGTCGCGTTCCTTTCCTGGCGGCTCCAGTTCCCGGTCCAGCGTTCAGGCAAGCCACGCTCTTCTCCTTCCCAGGGCAGCCTCTCCTTCACCCCGCAGGGCAGCGCTCCCAGCTCCGGCAGGACTCTCTTCCCCTTCTCCCAGCGACAGACAGCCCTTCTCCCGCGCTGAGGGGCCCTAGATAAGGACTTCAGGTCCCAGCGCCACCCCCGTCCTTCAGGTTGACTGGCTCTTGGACCCCAGCAACAGCCCGCCCTAGGGATCTTCTACCCTGCAACCCCAGGGGGCCAATCAGTGTGGGGCCAGTCTTCCCGGGGAATTCAGTTACTGAGCGGAGGGGCTAAAAATAGAATGCAGTGGCGCCAAACTTCTCCTTAAGCAAAGCTGCCAGAGTTTCTAGTGCACAGCCCACGTTATTCTATGAGCCCTGTTCTTTTTACCTGATAAGGGACTTATTCTAAAAAAAAAACAAGGGGGTCCCCATTTTAAATAACTTCAGGGTATTACACATTATTAATATCTTCAAATATGTAAAGGGTCATTACAAGGAGCTAACAACGGATTTGTTTATTAAAAGAACTCTGTATAGGACACGTGGGCACTCGCTGAGGCTAGAGGAGAGAAATTTCTGTACACAACGTAGGAAAGGGTTCTTCACGGTAAGGGCAATAAAGATTTGGAACTCCCTGTTGGAGAAGGTAATAATGGCAGACTCTGTAAATGCATTTATGGAAAATGTATCCAGGGCTATAGCATTTAACATATTGACATTAAATTATCTGTGAGTGGTAAGAATCATAGCTGTCAATTGGTACTAAACCATTACTTCAGCTGGCGCATTATATAATATGAACAAATTAACACAGAATACAGGTTGAACCTGATGGGAATTTTGCCTCTTTTCAACCTCACTGGCTATGTAACTATATAACTATGTAACTCTCTGGCATTGCTTTACACTTTCCAGCTCCACTGGGGCTCGACTTACAGTGTGTCTCTCATGCTCACCATGGTGGTCAGCTGCACTGGGCTCTGTCCTTGTGTCCCTGAGGCTGCTCTCTCTCTCCCCTTGCTCACGAGCACAGCCTTCCGCTGGTTCACCTGCTGATGAATGCGGCTTCTCTTTTCCCCGCTTAGGAGTAGCGTGACACGCTCCTCTCTCTCTCCCTGAGTGTCTCTCTCTTATCCTCTCCAGCGGCAGCGTGACCTCTCTTCCTGCATCCGGCAACCGCGTGACCTCCTCTTCACTGCGCGATGTCCCTTCTCACAGCAGCGCGGCATGTCCCCACTTCTCCGTCTGCACACACACGCTCCCGGCACTGGTGCCAATTCTGCCTCCTCGTCAGCCCACTCTCTCTCTCAGACCCGCTCACCTCCTCCCTGGGTCCTAGTGCCCTCCTTGTGATGGCCGGTGTTGCCTAGCAACCCACCGGCTTGTTAACCAATGTTTTTCCGGTGAGTGTGCCTCTGTCCTGTGAGGGACAGCAAGGCACAAAGCAGTATATCACACATTCCTCCTCTGGAAAATTGTGTGTCTTCACACATTCGACTGGGCCCTGAGGTCCGAGAAACAAAGTCTTTCAAGTTACAAACATATGTAAGTCAGTAAACATAACCAGGTCGAGTATCAACATGCATATACATTTCTAAACATAAGCATATTCACAGATCAAGCATTATATTATTCCTTGTACCTGGAGGCTAATTTCCACAGAGGGGATTCTGTTCTCACTACGGGTAGTGACTGGATTGGGCCAACTCTGACTTTCTACAGGCCCATTAACCACAGGATCTAGGGTGTCATGGGGCACTGAGCTCGATGCGGGTGGACCACACATAAAGAGTAAGAGCCCCATGGGGTCAAGTAAGGGTATGCCCCAAGAGGATCCCCGCCCTCCTGCCACAGGTGAGTTCTCTGTCTCTGGTGTGAATGCTGATTTGCATACAGGACAAAAAGCTATACCTTTTACACTGAAATTCGAGCAGCTGTGGCTGCTGGATACAGGACAGAAAAAAAACAATACCTTTTACACTGAAATTCGAGCAGCTGTGGCTGCTGGATGTAATCTTTAACATACGTACTTCTTACTAATTTAGCGTACACACACACCGACACGCTGTGAGCACAATGCAGCTACACGTGTGCCTGAAGTACACTTATAACCTTAACAGGGAGGAGTCACGACACCAATTGTATTTAAGATGTTGGGATCCGACCCACCAACATATAATTTATAAAAGGGGTTACAACAACAATACAATCATACTAACAGAAAAGAGGCTACAATGCAATGGTACATACGTTTGGTTTCACCAGCGCCACGCGGTCCCGGTGCTCAGATCAATCAGGCATGATGACCCTTCAGAGAGAGAGTGACCGGCTAGGCTGCTTTGGCTTTTATACATTTGGTCAAAACACAATACAATAGAAACTGTAACCTCTACATCCATAGGTCAAAGGGTTGGTCGTTTACAGTACTGGAGGGGTCATAGGTTGATTTGAAAAGGTGGGCGATGTCTGTTCCATGTGTGATTGCAGTTGGTCTCCACTGGGTTCCCACCGAATATCAGAATACAGTAAATACAGTATAATAGTAATATTCTGTTCCTGCGCATAATTATGCGCAGGAGCACGTGATCTTCTGCAAACTGCTACCGTAATGTTGCCCTAAAAATACCCTACAGTTGGATACCAAACACCACCTTATAACCTAATGCTGTCCCCTCATATCCTGTAAAGGTGAATCCCTTTGTTGATGTTCCATTTAAACAAGTATAAATTGCTGTTGCGGTGCATGTGGGCTATGTGTACATTGTGCACTATGTGGATTTAATATATGATATGTTTTCGTAGCTCTTCCATGCGAGTACAAATGCTACCGTAATAACTCATACCACGCTCTAACACGCACGACCGCGCAGGCGGTCGTATGCAATTTGCGAATATGTGCACGCACGGCAGAACAAGTACGCGCACGGAGGCCATCTGTGTGGTGTTTGTACGTGGTGTGTGTACTGTAATATTTTCTGACTTCGACAGTCCACCCTTTGGTAGTCATCAATAACTGCCACTCTTAACTAATAAACATAAAAATATTACCTAATACAATATATACAAAAGCTTGGATGATCGGGGGAGAGTTGTAGGTGGGAAATGTATAGCCTAGTGGGATAGTAAAAAGCATGTATGTATGAACCAATGTCTGAGGGGCATGTATCATCGTGCTGTATATGTTCTAAGTAAGCTTCGAGGTATTGCGAAGTATACATTAAATCCTTCTCATCCCATATTAAGGGTCTGTAAATGGGCAAACAAACACTACCGAGCTCTTTTCGGCTTCTTATTCCAACAAATTGGGAGCACATTTAGTTGATTATACATGGAGGGGGAACATATGTCAATGCTACTATATGTGGATTACACCTGTCGACTATGTGTGCCATTTAACTGAGGGTTGCAGAGATGAAGAAAAGACATATATATATATATATATATATATATATATATATAAAAATACATTCACATAAACATTTGGGTAGGGTTGACGTCTTTTCCGTTTGGATGTATCTGGGCAGAGGGGGAGACAGAGAAAAACTGGTGAAATAAACAGGCCATGACATTCATTTTACAATCCTTATCATATCACAGTTTCTAAAGAGGGGTCATAAATTAAATCTGCTGCTGTAACAGCGCTCTCGCTCCTTAGACTCATTAAATTTGTGCCATGTTTGCGCCGCGCTAGAATTCGAACACACCTGAATATCAGTCCAATAATTATGATGACTCCCAAGATACAAAGGAGAAACTTTCCCACACTCATAATGACATTTTGAGCCCACTCTCCTAACCCTGAGAACCATTTGCATGGGTTCAACCATGAGACCCAGCCGGTCAGTTCATTACCCACAGTCGCTAAGGTAAGGTTGTGCTTCCTCCTGAACTCCCACTTCAACTGTTAGATCTTATCCATCTTGTGATCGATGATCTCCGTGGGGTCGTCAGTGCTATTCGTGATATATGTACAACACTTCATGCCATATTGAGTTGCCAGGGTAACACCGTACCCACCTGTCACGGCTGTAACGTAATTAAGGACCATCCTGTGCTGGATCAGTTCCTTCGTGTAGGCTTGTAACTCCCTTCCCGTATACCTGAAGGTGTCATCATACATCTCAGTGATATTATCTATCAAGTTCGCTAGCGCATGGATGCACCTATAATTTATAGTTCCTCTGGCAGTACGGGTGATATCTAATGCGAAGAGGAACTGAATCCCGGTGGATCAAATGCCCTCTCTATGAGGTGTCTCTTGATGATGTGTTCATAGTGAGTATGAGTATAAGGAGTCTGAGCGCCACTGTGAACGTCTTTCATTTTGTTGTGGGTTATGGTCATGACCTCTGGTAGTACTCTCCCAATATAACACAATCCCTCAGAGCTCGGAGTGAGCCACTTGTACGCTTTCCTCCTACATATAAAATAGGCATCATCTGGGAGAACGTAGGGTACAAAATGTAACATCACCATATTGCAAACTTTCCATGTAAAGAAACCAATCCCCAGTTCTCTCATTTGCTCAGTACAAGTATCGGGCTGGATGATATGGGCACATATCATGATGATATGGGCCCTTCGATACTTTTCCAACCCACATGGTCTTGCTTCCACGTGTATACCGATACCGAAAATACCTCCCACTGTTGGCTATCTGTGTACAAGTTCAGAGTCGATAGGTATCCCATCAGCTCTGTGCGAAAAGGTCATTGTCTGGTTATTCCATGTCACTTCCCAATTTCCTGGTTTTCGGAATTTCTTGTCCACCGGTCTCCCACCCCGTAATTCGAGAACCTCATCTATTGCTAAAGGGTATGGTACTAATCCTGATTTACTCTGTCCTTGAGGTACCTGTGAGCACACCCAGCATTCTGTCTGGATTAAGACCTTACCCACTAGTGAGTGGTAATCACTCAACGGATGGCGGTCCATGTCGATATTAATGTTGGACTGGCATCTCTGGATGCAGCCATCTTCGACTATGTTCTCACAATTTCTACAAATACAATATTCATCAGACAATAACCCCTCACATTGCCTCCGAGCTCCATGACTACCAGAGCGCTTACTGATACCATCCTTTACTTGAGTGATGTGCTGCTCCTGAGACCCTACAAATCCGTACTCGCCTTCAGAACCCATACCAGATCCTTGCTCAACCTCTCTGGGACCCTCACCAAAACAGATTGTCCTGGTTAAAAACAGAATTACTAACAGAACCCGAAACGCAGTCTCTTGGGGTAGATCCATTTCGGTAGGGGGAGGTAAGGGAGATAAGAAGGAAAAGAAAGGGGGAAATTCAGTGGGAGGTGAAAAAAGAAAACTAGTATGAGAACCGCCTTTGATCTTGTTGTTCTCCGTGCTCAGGTGCCGTCTCAACAGTCCTGCCTCTCAGCTTTCCCGGAAAAAACACTCTAGTGATACGAGGTTCTCTTCACCTTGCTCTTTGTCACGAGTTTTCTCCGGGTCAGCGACCTTTTTGCAGTGGGACGAGTGGACCCAAGTCTCTCTTTTGGCGACCTTTAGTGCTGTCGTGCTGGTTAACAAGACTTGGTACGGTCCTTCCCACCTGTCTATGAGGCAACCTGAGCGTAACATTTTTTGAATCATCACATAATTCCCAGGCTCAATGTCATGACAATTACTGTTCGGTAGGTGAGGAATCACCAGCTTTAGATTTCTTTGTTGATTTTTCAGCTGCTGGCTCATCCTAACCAAGTATTGCACAGTTATTTCATTATTGCATTTCAAATCATCCTGGGGGTCTATCATTACATGGGGTTGTTGACCAAAAAGAAATTCAAAGGGTGATAAGTTAAGCGGTGACCTGGGAGTGGTTCTGATGCTGTACAACACTAGTGGCAAAGCTTCTGGCCACAGCAGTCCAGTTTCAGCCATCACTTTGCTCAGCTTATTCTTAATAGTGCTGTTCACTCTCTCTACCTTCGCACTCGCCTGTGGTCGGTACGGAGTGTGCAGCTTGCTATTAATTCCCATCAGTTTGCACATGACCTGAAAGACTTCACCTGTAAAATGGGTACCCCTATCACTTTCAATCATTCTAGGGATACCATATCTGCACACAAATTCCTGCATGATTTTCTTTGCAGTGAACACAGCAGTATTTGTGGCAGCGGGGAATGCTTCTACCCAGTTGGAAAACACATCATTACATACTAACACATATTTCAAATTCCTACAGGGTGGTTACTGTATGAAGTCGATTTGTACTACCTGAAAAGGTTCGTCTGTAGGAGGGATATGGGATGGCTCTGTTGGTATTGCCTTACCAATATTCTTCCTCAAGCAAGACATGTCATTGCTTTCCCACCTGCATGAGAAGAGAATCCTGGTGCACTCCAGTAGGCTCTTACCAGCTTGCACATACCTTCTTTTCCTAGATGAGTCAGACCATGTGCCGCCTCAGCTAGGCTTGGGAGATATGCTCTGGGGGCCACTGGCTTACCGTGTCCATCTGTCCAAAGTCCTGAGGACTCCTGACCATACCCCTTCACCTTCCAGACTGCCTTTTCCTGTAGGGAACACAAATTTTGCATTTCAATTAACTGTTGCATGTTAACTGTTTCAAATGTCACCAGTGATGTGATGTTAGTTCATGTGGTTGTGCTTGCTGCTGATTTAGCAGCTTCGTCTGCTCGGCTGTTACCAAGTGAGATTGGGTCTTGGTTGTAAGTGTGTGCTTTACACTTGAAAACAGCCACTCTGTCTGGTTCCTGTATTGCTGTCAGAAGTCTTTTGATATGGGACGCATGCGCTACAGGTGTGCCAGCTGCTGTCATGAAATTTCTGAGGCGCCACAGGGCCCCAAAATCATGCACCACTCCAAAGGCGTACCTAGAGTCCGTGTTATATATTTATGAGCTGATTTACCTTTGGCCAACTCACATGATCTGGTCAGGGCGACCAACTCAGCAACTTGTGCTGAGTGTGGTGGGCCAAGGGGTTCAGCCTCTATGATACCTTCGTCATCTACAACTGCATATCTGGTGCACAGGTCTCCCGATTCCGTCTGTCTGTGGCAACTACCGTCAGTGTAGAAGGTAAAGTCTACTCCTTCCAGTGGGCTGTCACTAATGTCAGGTCTCGCAGTGAAAGTTTGGTTCAAGTATTCCATACAATCATGCGTATCAGTATCTGCACTAAATCCTCTTTCACCATCTTTCTCATCCTCCACCCTTTGTGCCTGTCCAGGCACACTTGGCAAGTAAGTTGAAGGATTTAGTGAGCTGCATCTCTTAATGGTGATGTTTACAGGGGCCATCAGTGCTAATTCCCACTTTGTAAACTGAGCAAATGAGACATGTCTGGTTTGGGCGGAGTTTAGCAAGGCTGATACTGCATGAGGTGTATGAATGGTCAAGTCGTGTACTAACACTACGTCTTCGCTTTTACTTACCAGCAAAGCTATCGCTGCAACACTTCGCAAGCAAGTGGGGAGAGACCGTGCTACAGTGTCCAACTGTGCACTGTAGTAGGCTACCGGTCTGCCTGCATCACCATGTCTCTGTGTTAAAATGCCTGCCGCGCACCCTGCACTTTCAGTACCGTACAATTCAAAGGGCTATTCATAATCTGGCATACCCAATGCAGGTGCTTGTGATAAGCACTGTTTTAGTCTCTCAAACGCCAGTTCGGACTCCTCTGTGTGGGAGACCCATTCTGGTTTGTTCGAAGAGACCATCTCCTGCAAAGGTAATGCCAGTATGGAGAACCCCGGAATCCAGTTCCGACAGTACCCACACATTCCGAGGAACGTGCATATCTGTTGTTGAGTTTGCATCAGAGTCATGTTGCGAATTGCCTGTATCCTATCAGCGGTCAGATGCCTAAGTCCTTGTGTCAAGCAATGTCCCAAGTATTTAACCCTGGTCTGGCACAACTGCAGCTTATCTTTTGAAACCTTGTTTCCTGTCTGGGAAAGATGAAACAGAAGCTGTTTAGTGTCTGCCAAGGACGACTCGAGTGAGTCAGAACACAACAACAGGTCATCAACATATTGTATTAGCACTGATCCACTCTCAGGTTGAAAGGATTGCAAACAAGCCTGGCCTGGGAGAAAATACTCGGGCTGTCAATGAAACCTTGGGGGAGACGAGTCCAGGTGTACTGTACTCCCTTGTAAGTAAAGGCAAAGAGGTATTGGCTGTCAGGGTGAAGAGGGATAGAAAAGAAAGCAGAACAGAGGTCAATGACAGTGAAGAATTTTGCGGTAGAGGGAATTTGCATAAGGATGACAGCTGGATTGGGCACTACGGGTAATTGGCTCTCAACTATTTTGTTTATCCCCCTTAGATCCTGCACTAGCCTGTAACCCCTCCCCCCACTCTTTTTCACAGGGAAGATGGGAAGATGGGACTATTGGCTGTGCTGGACGTCCTGACTAGGATGCCCTGTTGTAGCAGTCGCTCTATGACAGGGTACACTCCTAACTCTACCTCTGGTTTCAGAGGATACTCAGGGATTTTTGGAGCTATCCTGCAATCTTTTACTTGTACTACTACTGGAGCTACATTCGCCATCAATCCAGTGTCCTGTCCATCTTTGGTCCATAGGGAACCCGGTATTTGTGAGATCATTTCCTCTACCTGCGATGGACACGTGTCTATAACAGTGTGACATTAGTTTTTGAGGGGTGTCTAAAATATCTTGTACTTCTTAAGCATGGGTCTCAGGTATATCCAAGAAGACACCATCAGGAGTACAGTATATGACACACCACATTTTACACAATAAGTCTCTGCCAAGTAGATTAGTCGGAGCCGATGCAGCCAGCAGGAAGGAATGTTTTGTCTGCAAGGGCCCTATCGTAATCTCTGCAGGTCTACTCAAAGGGTATTGCTGCACTGTTCCTGTTACTCCCATTGCCAAAATTGTTTTACCCGTGGTTTTTACACCTGTTGTGGAATTCAACACTCACCTGGCCGCCCCTGTATCTACAAGGTAATGGTACACCAGCTACATCAACTGTGACCGCAGGTTCACTATCAAGGCTAGCAATCAGCTTCACTGGCTGCAGACTACAGGTGTAGCCCGACCCCTATTGTGTAGTGGGACCCTCCCGCAGCACATTGGCAGCTACAATATGTGAGGGGGTAGCTGTGATTTTTCGGAGGCCTGCCAATCCCTCCTTGGTGGGTACCTCCCTGTTTCCCCTCTATGTGGCTCGTAATCTCTTCTATATGGTCCCTGATCCCAATTATGTGAATTGTAATGTGGTTCGTATTCAGGTCTAGGGGGTCTGTATACATTATGTGTCCCTATATTCCTACAGTCCCTTGCAAAATGTCCTTCCTTATTACAGTAAAAACATATTATTGGAAGTCACTTACCATCAGGGGTCTGGGGTTTTGGCTGATGGGGTTTTGCTTTAAGAGCCTGTATACTTACCATCATCAGCTTATCCCCTTGCGACTCCCTGTGTTTACTGATGTTCCGATCGTGCTCGATAGTGGACTTTCTCAACGCAGCCACCGAGATACCTCTCCAATTAGGTAGAGAGGTTTGCACCCTTGTCCTTAGTGCCTCCTTTAAACCGTCCATTAGCACAGAGACAGCTACCTCCCTGTGATGTGCATTATCCTTAATATCCTCGATCCCAGAGTATCTAGCTCTTTCCTGCAGTACTCGATGGAAATATTCGGATGCCATTTCACCTTCTTTTTGTCTTATGGAGAAGATGTTATTCCATTTTAACAATAGTAGGGAAATACACTCCTAATTGCAGGTTGATTTGGCGTACATTCTCCTGATTGTATTCATCAGTGAGAGGTACCTCTGCATCTAAGTGACAATCCGTTATGAATTTCGTGATGTCAATATTTGAGGGTAAACACAGCCGTAGCACTGTTCGCCAATCTTTATTTGTGGGTTCGTGGGCCTAAATCTTTAATGAACCTCTGGCATCCGACTAGATCTTTTCTGGGATCGGGGAATTCTGACATAATTGACCTTAACTCTGCTCGGGACCAAGGACAATGCATGACAATGTTCCTAATGGGAGCCACTCCCTGACTGTCAGTCTTCCTGTTGGGGACTGCAATCACCCTGACAGGATTTAGTTCAACTATATCATTTTGACTTGTTTCTACAATGCGGGGAGCTATCGTCTCTGCATAGTGTGTGGTACCGTACTTACCATGGGACACAACCTCACTCACCCCTCCACTGGGGGGCATCGCTACTGCTCTTGGTGGTTGGGCCATGCCCACCTGGGTGTCCTGTATGGTGGCTGCTAGAGAGAGTGACGATATCGTGCTGGGCTCATCTTCCTGCTCACAATCCTGGGGAAAGTTTAGAATGGGATACAACTGGCAAGGGTTAGGGTCAGGGTTAACACATTTATCAATCACTTTCCTATCCTTTACTGATGCACCATTGCTTGTAGCCAATTTCTCCCCATCAATATATGGTGGTGGTGGTGCGCTTGCAATTGCTTTCCCGCTAGGTTTGGAACTTGCTGTGCGAGCCAGTTCCTTCTGCACCCTCTTGCTGCCACAGGTTTAAACAGTTTGTATGTCTGACCCTTTGTTTTCTGGATTTAATCAGACATATTTTAATACTTATGTTCTGTAACACCTCTGATCCAAAGCTGCCCACCCTTGGAAATGGGGTTTTATCTTCCGCAGTCATACGTAACCATTCATTGCAAAAAGCCTCCGTGTGTGAACCATATTTTTCACACATAATAAACCTTGCTGACCCTCTCGGCCGCACTTCTGACCTTCTCGATCCCACTTCTTCAGCCTGAACCCTAGCTACCAAATGCCCACTGCTTGTGCAATTGGATCCTATCGCGGACTTTTTGCCAATAAACGCAATCCCCAATGCACACCGCAAATAGACGTGAAAGACACCTAGCGCTTTCACTCGGTCCTTCTCCGCTGACGTACCACGACTCACTCCAATAGTGACCACCGCGTACCCAGTGAGGCCCTAACTAGCTTCTATTCACTGGAAAATTTGTGGAGTAACTTACCTTTTCCAGTGAATATCAGCCATTGAAGATTTTCCTGAGAGAGACCAGCGAAAACTTCCCTTTTTTTGACGTACACAAATCACGCCTGCGTATGCTCTACACAGCACTAATGATACCGCGATTTTACGCAAAAGCCCATAAAGGGGTATCAAGTTGCGCTACGTATTGCACCCACAAACATGCGGTCCAATCACACAGCGTATAGGTGCTTGTTACCTATCCACCCTACGACTACTGGAATCGAATACACAAGCTGCGATCCTCAGCCAGAGCATAATACAAAACCTTTAAACTTCAATTCACAATTTCTATACTTCTGCACAATGCACAATTCTATATCACGCTCCTCTACAAATCACCTCACGATTTGCGTATTATCTTTACCTTTATTAACGTAAGTCAGCCGCCTCACGCCACCAAGCCTCTTCTTACATGGTGTACCCATGGGACCCGAATTTCCGGCGTTCAAATCTTCTCACTCCACTTTCACTCACTCAAATACACCTTGTTTTTCTTTTCTGTACAGAAAATTTTTTACTCCCTCAGGTCAGCAGCTTTACCCCAGAGGTGCTCACAGTTTTTAAACTAAATTTAAGGTAACCTGCTTTTTGAAATCGGATAGTTATGTGCTATTGTATTAAATGTATACTATCCCACCTTTAATTGAATAAATATCGTGTGCTTTGTACTTAGCGTCCGTAATAAAACAAATCACACAATTTCTATAAATGTGAGCAATACAAACTATAACCGCTCACAAACACAACCCACACTTGTTCTGTCTAACCCTTTACGACTGGGCCAGAACTGCGTTTTGTGTTTTTATAATTACTCCCTTAATATATTATATAAAGTTTATCTATATAGCACACAAATGTATCGGATTTCACACAGATTTAAAATTACCTAATAAACTATACCTGTGGCAACAATATGAGAGGGTATGCAAAGTATCGGTACGCCCTGTGTACGCTTTATTACACTGAGATAATAAACAGCTTTTTTCCTGTGTCCAGGTTTCACACTAGCATCCCTTAAGACTACAGTACAGACGTGATCTAACAACACAGAATAATAGGGTTTAGGAACACCCAAGCAACCAGAAAAAGGTTTATCTTAAAATGCGTCCCCACCCTTTGTTGATAGATCAAAGTCTGTTTTGTTAGCTGCAAGTCTGTGAGTATGTAGTGAACCAGACGGTCCCCCAATTGTGAATGCTGATTTGCATACAGGACAAAAAGCTATACCTTTTACACTGAAATTCGAGCAGCTGTGGCTGCTGGATGTAATCTTTAACATACGTACTTTTTACTAACTTAGCGTACACACACACCGACACGCCGTGAGCACAATGCAGCTACACGTGTGCCTGAAGTACACTTATAACCTTAGCAGGGAGGAGACACAACACCAATTGTATTTAAGATGTTGGGATCTGACCCACCAACATATAATTGATAAAAGGGGGTTACAACAACAATACAATCATACTAACAGAAAAGAGGCTACAATGCAATGGCACATACGTTTGGTTTCGCCAGCGCCACGTGGTCCCGGTGCTCAGATCAATCAGGCATGATGACCCTTCAGAGAGAGAGTGACCGGCTAGGCTGCTTTGGCTTTTATACATTTGGTCAAAACACAATACAAAAGAAACTGTAACCTCTTCATCCATAGGTCAAAGCGTTGGTCGTTTACAGTACAGGAGGGGTCATAGGTTGATTTGAAAAGGTGGGCGATGTCCGTTCCATGTGTGATTGCAGTTGGTCTCCACTGGGTTCCCGCCGAATATCAGAATACAGTAAATACAGTATAATAGTAATATTCTGTTCCTGCGCATAATTATGCGCAGAAGCACGCTATCTTCTGCAAACTGCTACCGGAATGTTGCCCTTAAAATACCCTACAGTTGGATACCAAACACCACCTTATAACCTAATGCTGTCCCCTCATATCCTGTAAAGGCAAATCCTTTTGTTGCTGTTCCATTTAAACAAGTATAAATTGCTGTTGCGGTGCATGTGGGCTATGTGTACATTGTGCACTATGTGGATTTAATATGATATATTTTTGCGGCTTTTCCATGCGAGTACAAATGCTACCGTAATTACTCATACCACGCTCTAACACGCACGACCGCGCAAGCGGTCGTACGCAATTTACGAATATGTACTCGCACGGCAGAACAAGTACGCGCACGGAGGCCATCTGTGTGGTGTTTGTATGTGGTGTGTGCACTGTAATATTTTCTGACTTCGACACTGGTAATACTGTGGAGGTGCAAGGCTTGAGTTGTTCTCTGGGCACAACGCTGACAGGCGTGAACCAGTCTCCCTCTTGGACACCGACAATGACATAAGGTGCGCTTTCCCACATGGTGTCCAACTTACTGGTGCTGTGATTCTGTTTCTACCAAACAAGGTCACTCATGTTTAGAGGCATAGGCCAGACAGTTGCATTGCAATTCCTTTCCTGGCGGTGTCGGACAGTTTCCATCAGCATTTCCACTAGTCCTCAGGCTGCTTCGATCCTCCATTGGTGCTCCCGAACCCAGTCGGTTTGCGGAGTGGCAGGGGAAGTTAGCGCGAAGGTGAGCTCCAGGTCTTGGAGCAGTTTACCTTTGCGACAGACCATAAGATAATACGATGTGAAACCGGTGGAGGAATGTCCTGCATTATTGTAGAGGTAGATGAGTTTGGGTAAGAAGGTTGGCCAACGGGCCCGGTCTTCAGCCGGTAGGCTTCTGAGCATCATACTAAGGGTTTGGTTGGCTCGTTCGCACAGGCCATTCCCTGTGGGTTGTATGCTGTCATTCTTGCTTTCTTGCAGCCATAGTAGGAGCACAGTTCATGGAATAGCTGCGACTCAAAGGCAGGCCCTTGGTCAGTTAGTATACACTCGGGATACCCGTAGGGCCTGGGACAGTGTTTCAGGAATAGCTCAGCCGTAGTCTTAGCAGTCAAATCTTTCGCAAGGAGCGCCATTAGGAGCTTTCTATAGTGGTCTGTCATGGTTAAGGCGTAGTTGTGTCCGCTGGTACTGGGCTCTAGTTTCACGTGGTCCAGGGCGACAATTTGCAGAGGGCGGTGACTCTTGATGGGGTTCAGGTGATCCTTCTGATGTGCAGCCGGGTACCTCTTCAGGTTATAGGGGACACAGTCCCGGCACCATTGCTCTAGGTCGTCACGCATACCTATTCAGAAGTACTGTGGGGGTCATTCCAAGTTGATCGCTCGCTAGCAGTTTTTAGCAGCCGTGCAAACACTATGCCGCCGCCCACTGGAAGTGTACTTTAGCTTAGCAGAAGTGCAAACAGTTGTATCGCAGAGCACCTGCAAAAAAATTTGTGTAGTTTCAGAGTAGCTCAAAACCTACTCAGCGCTTGCGATCACTTCAGACTATTCAGTTCCGGATTTTACATCACACACCCACCCAGCGTTCGCCCAGCCATGCCTGCGCTTTCCCTGGCACGCCTGCGTTTTTTCAAACACGCCCTGAAAACGGTCAGTTGCCACCCAGAAACGCCCACTTCATGTCAATCACTCTGCGGCAACCAGTGCGACTGAAATGCATCGCTAGATCCTGTGCAAAACGGCATCATTCTTTGCGCCCGTACATCGCGCGTGCGCATTGCACTGCATACGCATGCCCAGAATTGCCGTTTTTTTAGCCTGATCGCTGCGCTGCAAACAAATGCAGCTAGCGATCAACTCGGAATGACCCCCTGTGTGTGCAAGATAGCATTGTTTTTTTTTGTGTACCGAAATGCCCGGATTTGTTGTGGTAAGCGGTGAATAGAAAGGTGGCTTGGCTCCTGGGGCAACCATTTGGTCCACCATCTGGTGAGTACCAGGGTCGATACTGGTCTGTACTAGGATGCCTTGTTTCAGATGAAGCTGTTCCTGATGTCGCAGTAACTTTACCAGTTCCGGATCCACTTTGGCACGTTGTTCCCAGGACAGCTGGTGGTCTTGTCGGAGGAGGGCTCTGAGTTCCTATAGCACTGGGTCTTGTCGCTGGATCTCTTCCCAGTCAACTGCAGGGGCTTCAGACATATCAGGTTGCTGTCGGTCCATGATGGGTAACGGGTCTGAGATGACTGCCCATCCTTTCCTCTGGGCCTTGAAGACTGGGGCCTCTATCTCCTACTCAACATCTCTTGCTTCCTCCACCACATCGGTGGTGGGTAGACAGGATAGAGCGTCGGCGTTGCCGTTGGATTTCCCACTCCTGTAGGACATGGTGTATTTGAAATTGGCGAGCCGTGATACCCATCTCTGTTCAAGGGCGCTGAGTCGAGCGATGGACAGGTGCGTCAACGGGTTGTTATCCGTCATGATGAGAAATGGCATAGCAGCGAGATAGTGCTTAAATTTTTTGGTAACAGCCCAGACAAGGGCGAGCAGCTCTACCTTGAAAGCACTGTAGTTCTCGCAATTCTGTTCTATTTGCGTAGTCTTCTACTGGCATATGCGATTCACTCTCTCAAGCCCGTTCTGTACCTGGGACAAAATGGCTCCAAATCCACGGTGGATGGCATCTGTATAGACTTGGAACGGCTGCTTGTAATCTGGGTAAGCCAATAGCTGGGCTTCTGTCAAGGAGGTCTTTAGCTGTTGGAAGGCCTGTTGCTGTTCTTCGCCCCACTGTACCAATGACAATCCTCTTCTTTCGAGGCCGGACTGGCCTCTCAACAATTCATGCAATGGGGCTGCCACTTTGGCAAAGTGTGCCACGAAGCGTCTGTAATAACCCACGAACCCGAGGTAGCTGCGAACATCCCTGACGGTCTTCGGTACTGGCCAGTCCTGAACAAATCAGACCTTTTCGAGGTCGGGCATCATGCCCTCAGTGCTGATGATGTTGCCCAAGTACTGTACTGCTGTACCCTAGGTTTGAGCAGGTGACATTTCGTTGGCTTTAGCTTCAGACCACATTTAATCAGTTGCTGGAACACTTCTTCCAAGTGTTGTAAGTGGTCTTTGTAGCTCTTGGAGAAGATGATTATGTCGTCAAGGTACAACAGGACCATCTCGAAATTATCCTGTCCAAGACAGTGCTCCATGACGTGTTGGAAAGTGGCGGGCGCGTTGCAAAGCCCGAAAGGCATCCGCTCAAATTTGAATAGACCCATTGGCATTGTAAAGGCCGTTTTTCACTGTCTTTGGGAGCCATCTGAATCTGCCAGTAGCCACTGGTGAGGTCAAGGGTCGAAAAGTATGCAGCAGTCTTCAGGGCCGTCAAAGACTCTTCGATCCGAGTACGCGGGTGGGCGTCCTTATAGGTAGCCGCATTGAGCTTGCGGTAATCAACGCAGAAGTGAAGGTGTGTTCCTCACAGGCTGGTACATGGCTGGGGGGAGTGGGCAGTGTCTCTCCTTGATAGGAGGGGTCGTCCCTGTAGGAATATGATGGTACAATTTGTCGGCATTCCCAAAATCACAAGGGTATTGGCTAAAAGCTGCTGCATTCTGCCGCACCACTCGTAACACTCCCGTCTTCTGTTCATCGGAGTTATCAGCATCGCTGATCTGAACATCAGCCCACCATGGGGGTTCTTGACCTGACATCGATGGCCCCTCGGTCACCTGCTCTTGAGTAGCTGTGGTAATTTTCTGCCCCACAATGCATTGGAAGTCAATTAGGCTTACTTTCGCTACCAGGGAGCATTTGTGGAGCCTGATAGAATAGGGGTGCGGGTTCAGGATGTGTACCGGCACTCTCCCATGTTCCACCTTCACCAATGTCCTCGCCACAGTAAAGGGTTGTTGGCCATCTGAGTCACAGGGTTCCACCAAGGCTTCATAATCTTGACCCCCTGGACCGATTCTCGCGCTACACCACACTACATGTTCGGAGTTCGGCCTCAATAGGATAGACCGGTGGTCAGCGATTCTGGCCTTCCTAATCTCCCCTCGATGGTTGGTGAACCTCTTCTCTCTCTCCAGCAGGTGCACCGTCTGCTGTAAGGCCCTCTACTCCACCCGGGCTGCTATCTGCATCTCTTGCCGAAGGGCTTCAACTAGCTCATCAGGGTAGTTCTTCAAGACATTCATGCCCAGGATGACGGGAGGTAGGTGAGTGTTAGGGGCAGTGGTGATGAGATACCCTTGCCAGGGCAATGTAGCATTTTCAATTTTTGTGTCTGCTTCCTAGTAACCAGTAACCCTGATACGTTATGGGTTGCCCATTGCTGGCCTGCAGATGGAGCCAGGTGGTTGGTGGGGACACAATGGCAGCTTCGTCCCAGTACTGAAGGAACTCTGTGATCTGAATGGTTGAGACTTGCGACCCAATATCCAACAGTGCTGTCACTTCGATTCTGTTGATCCAGATCTTGAGATGTGGACATTCCCCCAATGTACGTGTACCATTCCTGGGGCAATGGACCACTTACTGGTTCCTCTCCCGAAGGTCTGCCCATTGCCTAGGGAGTTCCCATTTAAAATGGCCGCAGGACAATTCCTTTCGATATGGCCATTCTGCCGACACCCTCTGCATATCGTGCGCCCCTGTGAGTCTAACTGATCGGTGGATCTTCGGCCCAATTCTCTTACTACGTCCCAGTGAGGATGACTCCGCCCACCTTGCTCTTGATGCCATTCCCTGCGTCGATTCCTATCTTGATACCTGCCGAGCTCTTCCAATCTCTGGCTCATTCGGAAAAGATTCAATGTCACCTCCATCAGCTTCTGATTGAAAGTTTCTATAGGGTCTGGCCCGGGTGGGGCTTGCGCTTGTTGAAGAACTGCTCCCACTTGGGCTAGTCCAGCCGGCTTTTTGAGCGGCACGGTTTCCTTGTAGCTGTCATCTTCACTCCACCCAGAAGACGCATCTCTCTCGGCACCATTGCTCTAGATTTGCCCAAGGATCTGTAGAACTGTCTCTTTGATTTTGGAGAAGGAGCTCCCTGGTTGCTGCCGCCTCCACATGCACAGTTGACAGCAGATTGTCTCTCCTCTCACCCCTTCCACAAATAGGTCTATTAGTATTCCATCCATCCACTCGACCTCTCATTCATCTAAGGCTCATATCGTCTTCGCGGCCTCTTGTAGAGCCAACGCGAAGTCCCGCAGCGATTTGTCGGATCATTGTTTTCTCGCATAAAGGCGACTCTTTAGTTCCGCTATGGTCTTGCAGTCGAATATGGTCATCAGCTTTTTAAAGATGCATTCAACGGTCTTCTTTTCGCTGTCTTCCCATGCCTTCACTTCCCGTAGTGCTGAACCTGTCAACTGACCCATCACAAGCTCTATTTTCTGTTCTTCAGTCAGCGGGTACAGTCGGAACATTACATACATTTTGTCTTTAAATTCCTTGAAGGTGCTGGAACCAGGAATTTGTTTTCCCGCATATAACCATATATGACCATGGGGCCCCGAAATAGTATGGCATAGTTAACGGTGATGCCGCTGTGGTGGTCGTGTTTCTTTGCCTGGGTAATGCAGGTAGCATCCTCCTGCCAGATGTTGATGTGGGTGTCGCAGGGACCCGTGGATCTGTCATCCTATTCGTATCCTGTTTGCGGACGCCAAATGTAATATGTTTCAAGTAACTTGAGCTGCTAGTTAGTAAACCTGGCACATTTCAGCAAGGTACATTACCTATTATCACATATCAATTGCATGGTAAACATAAACATAAACATAAACATATTACAATGTCAACATAAGTGCTTTTCAGAACATCAATGCTCAAACTATTATTTAGAAAAGCTGGTTGAGGAATGTTCAAACAGTATACTAATGAGCCACTAGATGGCGCTATGAATTCAATTAAGGGAGTCTCTGGCCCTGTACAATATCCTGAAAAGTTGAAGCATGAATTAATGCAACACAATCACTGGAGGGATTTATAATTACTTTGTAGCTGGTAGTTTTGATAACTCCTGCCCATAGCAGGCATTAAGAATAGAACTGACTTGAAAGTCTGGTGAATAATTACAAATGGTATCTCTGAGGCAGGGCCGGTTCTGGGGCTCTGTGCGCCCCGGGCGCCGATAGGGGGCGTGGCTTTGTACAGGGGGCGTGGTCATTTACGCCCCCTGTACAGACTACTGTAGCGCTGAAATGTGCTGTGCGCGATGACGTCATCGCGCACCGCACAGCAAAGGTCCTCTCCACGAAGGGAAACTAGACGCTACGCGTCTAATTCCCTTCGTGGAGAGGACCTTTGCTGTGTGGTGCGCAATGACGTCATCGCGTACCGCACAGTAAAGGACCTCTCCACGAAGGGAAACTAGACGCGTACGCGTCTAGTTTCCCTTCACAGCGGGGGGCAGCAGGCAGCGGGGGGCAGCAGCAGCGGATCTTGCCCTGGTGCGGTGCCCTCCAGATGGCGCCCTGCGCCCTCCGGAGGGCGGCGCCCCGGGCAAAAGTCCTGCTTGCCCGTGGCAAGATCCGCTACTGCTCTGAGAGCTAGTCACTGAATTCCACTCGGACACATAGATACAGTTCAGGCTGCTTAATTGGAATCTCAATTCCTTCTACAGTTGTGTGAGGCTGTTGGGGTAGGAGCAGCCTATTAAGGTTGAGAACTGGGTGTAGCTTAGAACCTTGTCCCTGATTGGGAAATATAACAAAAGGGTTTCAGGTCAGTGGTGCTGCTCCTCCAGGATCAGCGTGTGTCTCTGTGCCAGTGCTGCTGCGTGCGGTACCGGTGAACTGCTAGAGTGGGGGGAATCAAGTGCTCTGCTCCGCGCCGGGCATGTAGCCGAAGATCAACAGGTATGAGTTGAGGATTAGGTAGAGGCTTAGGGGCTATAAAGGTTGTGACCTACATACAGGGTACATTATACTACTACTACTACACAAGTGTCAGTTTTCCCATATATGCACTGGGCCATTGTATGACTTACCTCTCACAGTGTAACCTTCATAGTGCGCCCAACATGGCTGATTCATCTGGTATGTTTGTGGATAAGATTGAAAAATACACGGACTTGGTGGTTTTGTTGGGACCCTACTCTGAGCATTGGGATGCTGCAATCTCCCCAATTTGTGTTATTTCCTCTAGGGGTAGACTATTCCACCCAGGGTAATCCTACATAGTGCACACAAAATGGCTGCCTCACCTAGTACTTTGTTTTTGATGTCTGTACAGCCACTTGAGTCCTGTTGGAGAAAGAGCGCTCTATAAATAAAATTATTATATTATTATTATTATTATTATTATTATTATTACTTCTGTGAGCATTAAGTGTATAACCAGTGTTACTACTGGGGGAATTATTTGTATAAGCAACACTAATACTGTGGGCATTATGTGTATAAGTGGTGCTATTTCTGTGGGCATTCTATGTATAAGTGGTGCTACTTGTGTGGGCAATATGTGTATAAGCGGCATTACTACTGGGGGCATTATGTGTATAAGTGGCGCTACTACTGAGGACATGACACTACTTCTATGGTCATTATGTGTATAAGCAGTGCTACTTCTGTGGGCATTATGTGTAAAAGCAGTGCTACTTCTGTGGGCATCATGTGTATAAGCAGCATTACTACTGGGGCATTATGTGTATAAGCGGCACTACTAATGGGGACATAACACTACTTCTGTGGACATTATGTGTATGAGTGAGTGGTGTTATTTCTGTGGGAATTATGTGTATAAGTAGCGCTACTAGTGGGGGCATTATGTGTATAAGCAGTGCCACTACTGGGAGCATTATGTATATGTGGTGCCACTACTGGGGGTGTTATGTATATATGGCACTACTGCTGGGGGCATTATGTATAAGCTGTACTAATGCTGGGGGAATTATGTGTATAAGCGGACCTACTACTGGGGACATTATGTGTATAAGCGGCTCCATTACTGGGCACTTTACACAGCTAAACCCAACCTCCATGGGCACGATCAGTGTGAAAACCAGAAGCAATTCAATATTGTCCGTCAATTTTACAAGAGATGTGGGGTGATAATCAATTAAATATCGCCCATTATGTAATGTGCATGACTTCGGTGAGTATTTTGTTTTGCACTAGCCATCTAGTACAAGCAGTAGTAAACCGGTGCTATTAAACAATGGACACTGTATGAGTCTTTCCTTGCCTTTCCTTTGTTTGAGAGGTTGCCTATTTCCTTTTTGTTTCACAAAATGCATCATAATTATTATCTAGCATCCACAGTTATTTTAACATACAGTACCTGTGGGTAAATGTAATAATATCCTGTGCGATGTAGGCATCAGAATTTTTCCACCAAGTCTGACCAATGTTTTAACTTGCCAATTATTTAAAAAGCAAAACCTACCTAGTTTTGCCTTTTAAATGATTGCCACATTTAAAACATTTACACTCTGGACTCAGAAAGGCTGACCAACTTCACATCTAGGTTAGTCTCTCCACTTCTGAAATGCAGTGTTCTCTTTTCAGGATTGCAGCTCTTGGCTGGTGCCGTTATACTAATCCAGGGTGTCAGTAGTGGTGGATAGGTGTTGAACACACAAAAATTAATGTTTATTGATAGCGTTAAATTGAATCATATTCACAAACTACTACATATAAATGTTAGGGAACTCCAACACTATGTGTGTAAGACCCCTAGAGCTAGTGAGAGGGCCTTTTACCAATAACAGCCCCCGCTGTTCCCTTAGTGCACAACATGCACGCCAGTACTTAGGGGGACGCCTGGGCTTAAACCTCTAGCAATAGGGGCTCACATGGCAGGGATTAACAGAAAACAGACTTTGGCTAGGTTATACAGACTAAGCTGATGTAACTGAAAAAAGGACGACACAATGAAAACCAGACATACAGCAAAGCAGGAGTTAATTGAGTTTAGCTGGATATGCTGGCTGAAGACTTCTGCACTAAGAGTGTACAGGTATCACAGAAGCAGGGGCGGAACTACTGGCAGTGCAGCCAGTGCATTGCACTGGGGCCCCGCCGCACTCAAGGGGCCCACAGCCGCCGGCATTACAATGAGTCACAATGACTCATTGTATCATGCCGCCGCTGCCGCAAGCTGCACTCCCGCCCGTCGTCCATGTCACACACAGACCAGGCACCAGCTATGCTGCCGCCCACTGCCTGTGTTAACACAGTCAGCGCCTGCGGCAGCCTGGATGAAGGGGGTGGAGGGGTCCCAGCCGGAGAGGGAGGAGGGGCCGTCCCTCCCTCATACAAACTTACTGGTCTCACTGGCTGCTGCTATAAGGAGGGAACGCTCTCGTATCTCCTCCTCTCTCCAGCGCCTCCTCCTCCACACGTCCTCCTGCATTGTAATAAAATGCTGCCGCCCACTGTCATAATGGGAGGGAGGGAGAGGAGCAGGAGCTGCTGGTCATTCCCTGTGTGCATGGTGAGTCAGCAATTTGCTTGCACTGCTGCCTGCAGCAACAGCCCCTGGTAGGAATTAGTTGTTTTAAATGTCTTTAATTGTGTTGCATATGTATAAACACAATTATATATTCATATATATATATATATATATATATATAAAATTTATTTTTTATATTGAGTTTGCATCTCTTGCCTTGTAAAAATGGGACGCTGTCTGCCGTAATGTATAAAAAAGGGGGACTCTGTCTGCCATAATGTGTAAAAATGGGACGCTGTCTACCGTAATGTGTAAAAAAGTGGACGCTGTCTGCCGTAATGTGTAAGAAAGGGGACGCTGTCTGCCATAATGTGTAAAAATGGGACGCTGTCTACCGTAATGTGTAAAAAAGTGGACGCTGTCTGCCGTAATGTGTAAAAAAGGGGACGCTGTCTGCCGTAATGTGTAAAAATGGGACGCTGTCTGCCGTAATGTGTAAAAAAGGGGACGCTGTCTGCCGTAATGTGTAAAAAAAGGGGACGCTGTCTGCCGTAATGTGTAAAAATGGGGATGCTGTCTGCCGTAATGTGTTAAAATGGGATGCTGTCTGCCGTAATGTGTAAAAATGGGGACGCTGTCTGCCGTAATGTGTAAAAAAGGGGATGCTGGCTGCCGTAATGTGTAAAAAAAGGGGATGCTGTCTGCCGTAATGTGTAAAAATGGGACGCTGTCTGCCGTAATGTGTAAAAATGGGACGCTGTCTGCTGTAATGTGTAAAAATGGGGACGCTGTCTGCCGTAATGTGTAAAAATGGGGACGCTGTCTGCCGTAATGTGTAAAAAAGGGGACGCTGTCTGCCGTAATGTGTAAAAAATGGGGACGCTGTCTGCCGTAATGTGTAAAAAAAGGGGACGCTGTCTGCCGTAATGTGTAAAAATGGGGATGCCGTCTGCCGTAATGTGTAAAAAAGGGGACGCTGTCTGACGTAATGTGTAAAAAAGGGGACACTATCTGCCGTAATGTGTTAAAAAGGGGACGCTGTCTGCCGTAATGTGTAAAAATGGGGACGCTGTCTGCCGTAATGTGTAAAAGGTTGATACTGTCTGCCGTAATGTGTAAAAAGGGGAATCTGTCCGCCGTAAGGTGTAAAAGGGTCTCTACCTGGTGTAGTGGTGCTACCGTGCGGCGTAATTTGAATAATGGAGACTACTGTGCACCGTTATATGAATTGGTATTATTTTGTGGTCACACCCCTTCCCCACAAAGCCACGCCCCTTGGTTTTTTTGTGCGCGCCTACGCCGCGCACTGCCCCTCTTTTGCATGGAGTGGGGGGGCTCAGATACCGTTTCTTGCACACAGCGCTAAAATGTCTAATTACGGCACTGTTGCTAGGTATCCATTTCCCTGGCTCTGAGCAGGTCCCCCTCACCAGATCTTATCAAGAGGTGAGGGGGTGGACTTGGATGGAATGAGGGGGGGGGCAAAGCATTTTGTCGCAAATGGGCCCACCACTCGCTAGTTCCGCCACTGCACAGAAGGCCAGTGGTAACTGAAGCAATGAGGTGTGAGTTGTAGTAAACTTAGCTAGGTGGTGGTCAGGGGTGTATATATAATGGGTGCAGTGTGTGCAGTGCACACGGCCCCCTGGGTCCAGAGGGGGCCCACACTGCACACACTGCGCCCATTTTTTCTATACTCACCTTTCCATTGGTGACTGTGTGTGGGCCCCCTCCTCTCCCTTAGCCGTCACCACTGCTGCTAGTGCACTGAGCACTAGAGACTCTGGCACAGTGCCAGAGTCTACAGCGCATGCGCAGGACTCTAAAAAAATGGCGTGGCGGCCATTTTTTCGGAGTCCTGCGCATGCGCTGTAGACTCTGGCACTGTGCCAGGCTCTGAGCACTGAGATCGCTAACAGCGGCGGCGACGACGGTTACAGGAGAGGAGGGTGCCCACACACAGAGTCTGCACACGGGTTCCCTCCTCTCTAGAAACGCCTCTGGTGGTGGTTAACTGATGAGTGTGTACTAATTGAAAGCAGAGTGCTGCCACTATGAACTAAGTTGCAGAGAAACTTAATAGATTAATTGTATCCAGGCTGCAGATTGCAATAACACACAGATGCTAAAATGTTGCTTGAGTACTGGATACTCTCAGGGCTTAAAGTGGTCCTGGAGAGGTGGTGGAACTCATTTACCGCGCCAATAACACCCCCCCAAATAAATAAATAAAATAAATCACACTAAGTAGAGCCGGGGCCAGTACTAGTGTTTTCAGCACCCCCCTGCAAACCAGGGACGTGCGGTGAGCTAAATGGCTCGGGTGGCACTAGCTAGCCCCAGAGCCAGATTTACACACAATATATGAGCCAAAGTGTACATCTGGGCATTATACACAGGTGTAGCAGTATAAACTCCTTGAAATTTGGTGAGATTTGATCAGAGATGTGCCGAAACGTTAGCCAGGTGAGGCACTGCCTCACCTGCCATAGACTTTTTACTCCAGAGTTTTGGCTATAGAAATTATTAGAATAATGCAAAGGAGATATTTCTAACGTAATCTTTGTATTTATCATATACTTTACACTGTCAAAACTCTGTCACAAACGTAAGTATGACAGGAAAGGCTCTGCCTCACCTGCCTCACCCCACCGCACGTCACTGCTGCAAACTATAAATGAGTGCCCTGTCACGAACCAATCACTCACTGCTGCGGGTTCTGGGGGGTCCGTCCATTGCCGGCGCGGTTGCTCGCGGTGCTGTTCAGCTGTGTGGGGACGCGGCATGGTTGGCGGCAGAGGTGATGCAGGTTCTGGGAGCCAGGAGTGCGGGGACCGAATGGCCAGAGGCGCCTCTGTGTGTCTGCAGTATAGGAGGTGGCCATGTTGGAGACCAAAAGCAGCACCTGTGGGTAAGTGTTAGCCAATCCTGTGCTTGTGCTGCCTATAAGTAGGCTGGGATTATTTCACTCTTGGCCAGTGCTTTGTTGTAGCTACTCTGTACCCTAGCTCTGTGCTCTTTCTGTGGGTTTATGTGTGATTCCAGTGGTCCTGATATCACCTCCGCTCCCAGAAGTCTGTCTGCAGCCTTCACCGCAAGAGATCTCCTGCTGTACTGTCAGTCAATCGCTCTCCAAGTGGCAACAAGTGGATTCCCAGAGTCCTGTGAGAGGTTACCCTGTTCGTTCAGTGACTGCCTGCTATAATCACACAGTCTGTGGAATTTTCTACTCAATCCTGGTCCTCGTTCTCTCATCACTCAGCTTAACCCATACTTCACCATTGTCGTCTGCTGCAGCTCTTCACAGTGTTTCAAGGATAATCTTCACAACCTGCAAGTACTCCTTTCAGTAATGTATCTACATTTTTGCATCATTCAAAGACAATTATTCACAGTTCTTCAGTTCAGCCTTTTAAGCTTCAGTAACAAGTCTTCGCAGTTATTCATCTATCTCTACAATATCCAGTTAACACTTCTTTACCTTTTGGCACCAATCATTGCTTCATATTGGACAATTCTTAATTAATCTTCAGGCACATTTTATCTTATTCATATGAACATGTTAATGCATCTTTAATACAGATCCAGCTTATCATAATGCCATTCATTGCAGTACTTCAGTTTATGGGGTATATGCAATTGCGGTCGAATTCCCGAAATTGTCAAAAAACGGGACTTTTTCGCTAAAAAAAAATAATCGACAATGCAATTCAGTACTTTCCGTCAAAAAAATGGACTTTCAAAATTCGACTTTTTGAAATTCGACATTTGTCAAATTCGACTTTTCTGCAATGGTACAAATGCGGCAATTCGACCAAAGTATATTCAATTGAAGTTTGGAAATTCGACAACAGTGCTTTTAGACAGTAAATTCGTCATTTTCAATCCGCCACACTTTGGTGGGTGAATCTAATAAAAAAAATTTAAAACATGTTTTTTTGGGTGTTTTTTTTTTATTGGTAATAGCATATCTATTTATATTAGAAGGGATTAGGTACTTGGTTTGTCTTTTTGGGAGGCACAAGTATTATTTATATATTTAAAAAAAATTTTTTTTTAATTTTTTAGATGGAATGGTAAAATCCCGGAAAAAAATGGCGTGGGGTCCCCCTTCCAAAGCATAAGCGGTCCTGGTTCTAAAAATCCGGGGGGGAAATGGACAGGGGATCCCCCGTATTTTTAAAACCAGCACCGGGCTCTGCGCCTGGTGCTGGTGCAAAAAATACGGGGGACAAAAAGAGTAGGGGTCCCCCGTATTTTTTACACGAGCATCGGGCTCCACTAGCTGGACAGATAATGCCACAGCCGGGGGTCACTTTTATACAGCGCCCTGCGGCCGTGGCATTAAATATCCAACTAGTCACCCCTGGCCGGGGTACCCTGGGGGAGTGGGGACCCCTTCAATCAAGGGGTCCCCCCCCCAGCCACCCAAGGGCCAGGGGTGAAGCCCGAGGCTGTCCCCCCATCCAAGGGCTGCGGATGGGAGGCTGATAGCCTTGAGAAAATGTAAAGAATATTGTTTTTTCCTGTAGTACTACAAGTCCCAGCAAGCCTCCCCCTGCAAGCTGGTACTTGGAGAACCACAAGTACCAGCATGCGGGAGAAAAACGGGCCCACTGGTACCTGTAGTACTACTGGAAAAAAAATACCCAAATAAAAACAGGAGACACACACCTTGAGAGTAAAAATTTATTACACACCTGCCGACACACACATACTTACCTATGTTGACCCGCCGACTGCCACGTCTCCTGATCCGACGATCCGGGGTACCTGTGAATCAAATTATACTCACCTCAATCCAGTGTCCAGATATAAATCCTCGTACTTGGCAAAAAAAAGAAAACGAACAACCGAACCAGCGGACTGAAAGGGGTCCCATGTTTACACATGAGACCCCTTTCCCCGAATGCCGGGACCCCACGTGACTGCTGTCACCGAGGTCCCTTCAGCCAATCAGCGAGCGCAACGTCCTGGCACTCTGCTGATTGGCTGCACGTCTGAGCTGTCAGACAGCGCCTCGCAAAGCCTCTCCATTATACTCAATGGTGGGAACTTTGCGTCAGCGGTGAGGTCACCCGCGGTCAGCGGCTGACCGCGGGTAACCCCACCGCTACCCGCAAAGTTCCCACCATTGAAAGTAATGGAGAGGCTTTGCGATGCGCTGTCTGAGGTCACACGCGCATACAGCCAATCAGGTGAGTGCAACGAAGTAGCGCTTCCTGATTGGCTGAAGTGACCTCGGTGACAGCAGTCACGTGGGGTCCCGGCATTCGGGGAAAGGGGTCTCATGTGTAAACATGGGACCCCTTCAGTCCGCTGGTTCGGTTGTTCGTTTTCTTTTTTTGCCAAGTACGAGGATTTATATCTGGACACTGGATTGAGGTGAGTATAATTTGATTCACAGGTACCCCGGATCGTCGGATCAGGAGACGTGGCAGTCGGCGAGTCAACATAGGTAAGTATGTGTGTGTCGGCAGGTGTGTAATAAAGTTTTACTCTCAAGGTGTGTGTCTCCTGTTTTTATTTGGGTATTTTTTCCCAGTAGTACTACAGGTACCAGCGGGCCCGTTTTTCTCCCGCATGTTGGTACTTGTGGTTCTCCAAGTACCAGCTTGCGGGGGAGGCTTGCTGGGACTTGTAGTACTACAGGAAAAAACAATATTCTTGTCATTTTCTCAAGGCTATCAGCCCCCCATCCGCAGCCCTTGGATGGGGGGGACAGCCTCGGGCTTCACCCCTGGCCCTTGGGTGGCTGGGGGGGACCCCTTGATTGAAGGGGTCCCCACTCCCCCAGGGTACCCCGGCCAGGGGTGACTAGTTGGATATTTAATGCCACGGCCGCAGGGTGCTGTATAAAAGTGACCCCCGGCTGTGGCATTATCTGTCCAGCTAGTGGAGCCCGATGCTGGTGTAAAAAATATGGGGGACTCCTACTCTTTTTGTCCCCCGTATTTTTTGCACCAGCACCAGGCGCAGAGCCCGGTGCTGGTTTTAAAAATACGGGGAATCCCCTGTCCATTTTCCCCCCGGATTTTTAGAACCAGGACCAGCTCGAAGAGCCCGAGGCTGGTTATGCTTTGGAAGGGGGACCCCACGCCATTTTTTTCCGAGTTTTTTCCCGTTTTTACCCTTTTTAAAAAAAACTGAACAAAATCCGTCAAATCGGCCGTTTTTCGTCAGCGGGACTGTCGAATCCGTTTTTTATTGCATATGGTCAATTTCGGCACCCACTTGCCGAAATTAGACTGTCGAATTGTGTCGAATTGAAAAACGGCCGAATAATTGCCGCGATTCGCCGCTAATTGCATATACCCCTATATATGGTGACTAATGATTGTCATTTAACTCCTTATTGGAATTGTTGCCTTTTAATAAATATAAGAAACGGAACTATTGTCCTCCCTGTTTTCACCATACTCCAGCACCTACACCTTCAGTTGGTCCAAGGTTAACGGATTCACAAAATCAGTCGGTCCTGACAGTGCCCTACTTTCCATACTCTATAAAGGGACGTTAATCTCACAAAGGAGCACTGTGCTCACACAATAGTACCCCCAATTCAAATTACTCCACACAGTAGCAGAATCTTATTCACATAACACCGCATGTAGTGCCCTTGATTCCTATTACATCACATAGTAATGTATTGAGGACATGTCACTCAGTAGTGCCCTTTATTCACATTGCGCTACACAGTAGTACCCTTTATACACATTATGTTACAAAGTAGACCCATTACACATAATGCCCACAGTTGTAGTGCCCCTTACACATAATGCCCACAGTTGTAATGACCACAGTAGTGCTGCACATAATACCCACATAAGTGCTGCTTATACACCAAATGTCCACAGTAGTGCCACTTATATACAGAATGCCCACAGTAGTAGTGCCGCATACACATGCCCACACTAGTAGTGCCCCTTATACACTCTGCCTATGTCACTCCAGCAGCTCCATGTCCTATATCCCTCCAGCAGCTTCCCCACCTCTTTTGTCCCTCCAGTCCCTTCTCATCATCTCTTCAAGATGCACAGAGCCTGCTCCTCCTTCATGGCTCTTCACTTAAGCAGCAGTGGCAGTATGACCTCACATACACCGTGCCGGAAAAGGAAGCCA
Source organism: Pseudophryne corroboree (assembly GCF_028390025.1). NCBI lineage: Eukaryota > Metazoa > Chordata > Amphibia > Anura > Myobatrachidae > Pseudophryne > Pseudophryne corroboree. The sequence goes on along the minus strand of NC_086447.1, from coordinate 551,167,520 downwards.
CTGGGACCTTAGGAGGGGATGAATGCTGTTCAATAGACACAGCGTGTGTGAGTACCAGGAGGGGTGGACTGTAGATGGAGGAGGACCATGGAGCCACCAGGACCTGAGGAAGGAGGAAGTGGCTGCAGCTCATCAGTAACACTAGCATTGCATGCATCATTTATTGACGTAGGTAATGGGGCGGGCTTTTCTGTTGGAATTACTGTGCAGGGCAATGAAGGAGGTGGAACTAGCTCCCTCTACTATTACAGGTGGTGTAACTCAGTTCCACCTCATTCCCCCCCACTTTAACCCCTGGATATTCTGCAGGCTTGTGACATCCAGGTACGGCTGGAATGAATATACTTTACTGCAGAAGGTATTCACAGACACTCAGGCTGGATGTGCATGGAACTAGGACTGGAAGGATATATTCACAAAGACTTGAGAGGAGCCTGGACATGAATCAGGAACTGACATGAGAGTAACTGGAGGGCCACAGCAAGACAATGACAAGAAGCAGGTATGGACACAGGATCGAAGGTACAGGGCAGGATCCAACAGGGCACGGGTGCAGGACTGGCAGGAAAAACACACAAAGGACTTAGGGCCTAATTCAGGTTGGATCGCAAAATAAGCGATCCAACCGCAATGTCTGAGAAATAGATGCGGTTGCATGCGCAGCGCCCATCCTGCACATGCGCCCGCAGTTTCTGCGGAGGGGGGGGGCACAGAAAATGCATTTGACTTTGCATTTCAATCAGGCAGAGGCGGTCACGGGGCGGAGGGGAGGGCGGGCAACGCTCCGTTTCCAGCGAGGAGATGGAGCATTGGCGGCCGAACGGGGGCATGTCGGGGACATGATCATGGCAGCTGCGTGACGTCACATGCAGCCGCCGTGATCAGGAAGATGGCAGCGAGTCTCCTGCAGCTAAGTTGCGCCGGCAGGTGGCTTCCACAGTTTCTGCCAATAAGCAGAAATTCGGCCTTGCCCCAGCGATGGGCGGCCCCCAGCATGCAATCCAAAGGATAGTAAATTCTGCTAATTACCAGAATTTGCTATCCTTACTGAATTAAGCCCTTAGGCGTGATACAGGAATGCAGGTACACAGAGGCAGGGAACCAGGACTCAGGAACAGACAGACTGGGAACTGTACAGGATACAGTGACCATGTCATGAGCTTACTAGGTGCAGGAACTAGGGAATATCACCGGCAAAAGGAACTGGCTAGAATCACTGATGAAAGGGAGAGAGACCAATCACAGGAGTGATCAGGCTGGAGTCAGGTAACAAGGCATTCCAAACAGGTGTGCTGCTGCAGGTAGCAGCCAGTGTCCAAGTTGCTAGGAGAATTACTGAATTAAGCCCTTAGGCAGGACACAGGAATGCAGGTACACAGAGGCAGGGAACCAGGACTCAGGAACAGACAGACTGGGAACTGTACAGGGTACAGTGACCATGTCATGAGCTTACTAGGTGCAGGAACTAGGGAATATCACCGGCAAAAGGAACTGGCTAGAATCACTGATGAAAGGGAGAGAGACCAATCACAGGAGTGATCGGGCTGGAGTCAGATAACAAGGCATTCCAAACAGGTGTGCTGCTGCATGTAGTAGCCAGTGTCCAAGTTGCTAGGAGAAAGTCAGAATACATACAGGAATGAGCTGCAGTGGAGAGTCATAACAATAACTAGTTTGTTTGATATGCAAGTGAGCTACTCTATTAGTTGATTAATAATCTCAGTATGTCAGAGGACAGCTCCACTCCACCATAATTAGAATTGAAACAAGTGTAAAGGCCCATACACACTAAGCAATTTCATCCTTAAAAAATAAACGATAATGACATAAAAGTCGTTATCGTTTATTTTTAAAGCTTATATCATCCAGTGTGTATGGGGTAATGTTGGTGACTGATGAACGATGCGTGCGCCCGCACACCATTCAGCGATCACCAACTTTGAGCTGACATGCAGCTGAACCCGTCAATGTCGGGCTGAGCTGCATGTTTGGGAATGCCGGGGGTGATGTCACTGAATGTTATCGTTGAACGATAATGTTCAGTGTGTATGCACTATGTAGCCCCTATTGATGGCTACCACAGTGTACCAAGGTAATATATATCTAGCAGATGTGCCTCCACCCAAGTCGTATCCCAGTTTTGCTAAGTGAAACCGGGGTTATAAGGGTAGACTTGGGAATACCCGATGGTGTATAATATCTATTTCAAATCACATGCAATTTTATAATTAGTTTATTACTATTTCAGGTTACCTGGAGCGCCGTAACTCTTCGTTCCTTCTCGAAAGTGGTAAATATTCCGGAAGAAACAAGAAATAACTGATACTAACACTTTTATTAAAGTATAAGAGATATTTACTTTCCAGGTAATTCTTAACTATAAAGTACTATAATATATGTAATGGGTAACGATTCTTCAGTATTATGCTAAGCACTATAAATAATTAGTTGAACTCAAGCTGTAAACGGTCAAGTACTTCCCCTAAACCAACAGGTATAAAGGCATATCAGATATCAATATAACTCTATCGATCATATCCTTATCAACAAAATGCCCCAAGGTGAATTATATATTTGCAAATATATATATATATATAGAGTCAGTGCACTGTTAAAGTATCTCTCTATCTCTCTCAATGAGGATCGGAGATTAACTATAAATTCGCCCCATAAAGGTGGGAATGATAGTCCAATATTTGACCTTAACCCCACAGGGAGGTTTTATGGGGGAAGATTTAAGTCTCTTGTCTGTATCCAAATCGCCAATGTCACTCACTAATCCGGGACTCGGACTCTGTGGGCCAGTACTTGACCTTGATACTTTTAGTATATTAGATGCTCAAAGCGGCCAATACAATCTAACAGTCATCCGGTATTAACGTGGATGTTGCGATGTGCTCTGAGACTGCATTACTGATGTATTCCGTAGTAATTATTCCTAAATCTCTGCTTTATTTTAGGGAGAGCACAGTATTGAAATATAAGGGTGAATTCTCCTTCACGATTCCTGTCCAATTACCGGTCTGCAATGTCCCAAAATACGTAAGTATTAAATGTCATTAATGGGTGTTGCAAACGTTCTTGTCCTCTAAGTGATGTAGACTCCCCTTCAGACGTGTTATGTATTTAGAGTTTTTATAATCCCTTAATAATTTATGTCCCGGGTCTGGTTAGGCAGCATAAATGAGAATGCATCTGCGATAATCAACTTGTATATCCTCTCTCTATTTATAGCAAGGGTTAGATACTGGTGTTTCAGTACAGGTAGAGAGGTTAGGGGGAGTCACCTGCCCTCAGGCCCTCCTTCGGGGCGGCTCTGTGCAGCACTTACAATACCAGTCTAATTAGAGGGGCGGCACTACTCACTGACAGCTCCTTCCCACTGGCGTCTACCACATACCGATTTCCCGTCGGTCACAGACTCTGCTCAGTTCCCGCAGTCTCAGACCACTCCTGCTCACCCAACTCTGCAGTCTCCGAGAGTTGATCCGATCACCGCTGGCTGTTACTGCAGCTCTCTCTCAATGATCTGTCGGCGGATGTACGGTTCCCGCTGGCTGTTACTGCAGCTCCCTCTCAATGATCTGTGGGCAAAGGTACAGTTCACATCTATTCGGGCTCCCGGCTTTTGTAGTGTCTCTCGGTATATCAATCCTGCTGGGTCCGGTACACTGTTCAGCTCTCTTTTCCGTAGCCGTCCCGTACTGCCTCCCTCCTGCGCCACAGCTCCCACGCTCCTTTTTTAACGTCCTCATCCGGATCTCCTCAATTCCAGTCCTCGCTCTCCTCCCTGCCCGCGGGCCCCCACGAGCTTACCGCGGAGGATCATAATCTTATGCACGGGCCATGTTAGCAATGTCCTAACTGCAGTCCGTTTATCTATATAATACCACTATGACATTTCTTATTATATAAAGTTATAAATCAACCAACATATAATATAACTCATATAATACAGTATACTTTATATCCAATATATAGATCACTAATCATGCTACACTTATATCATTGAACACTATATTGTTCAACGATATAGACATCCGTCACCGGCATTCCACTATCGGGTAGTGTGTACCCACTTTAACCTTGAACGAGTGAATTGTGTAACAACCAATTTATAGCTGCAAGTGCAGTGAGGCTGTCAGCGTGCCAATATCAGTGAGTTGATAGGAGGATGCAGTTACTATTACATAAAGCAGACTTGAAACCAGGGTTGCCTGGTTTAAACCACCTTAGTTTAAACTAGAGATGAGCGGGTCCGTTTATCTGAGAATCGGACCCACCCGAACATTGCCATCCGATCCGAATCCAGCTCAGGGTTTTCCGCCTGACTCGGATCCCAAAATGAGGCAAAACGTCATGGATTCTAAAAGAGGTCCCCATTTCACTCCGGAGCTTGTACTGAACCTACGTGTCTGTGCTGTGTCCACATTGTCCATTAAGGGGTGCTGCTGTGTCCTCCAGGGGTTCTTTGTCCATCCATAAAGGGGTGGTCTGTCATTCTAGTGGTGCTTGGTAAATCTAGGGGTCCTTTGGCAATCTAGGGGTGCTCTGTCAATCTAGGGGTACTCTTCTGCAGCAGTTTAAACAAAATAAAACCTAAATATATCATTTAAAAAAAAAAATATATATATATTTTGGTACTAAACCTCAGTGTACTATACTATTATTTTTCTGTGATACTGCCAGTCAGACTACAGTATATAATAAATCATACACATACTGTGACACTATAGGTGGTCCGTGCTTTTTTGGACATCAAGAGGTGCTATGTCCTCCAGGGGTGCTCCATCAATCTAGGAGTCTGCTCTGCCCCAGTTTAAACAAAATAAAAGGTAAATATATAGTTTTAAAAAAAATATATTAATTACATGTGAAACTGCTCCAGAAAGGCTCAAGGGATCAGCTAGTGGTAACCTTCATTCGGTGTGACAGAGCTTTCTGTTGCTAGCAACAACCAGCAGACATTTATGTACAGTACAGAAGGTATGTTTTCCAAAAGATGTCAAGATTTTGAGGCCCTCTGTGATACATTATCATGCACCAAGTTGGCTAGCTGTTTTGTTTATTACGGTTAATTATAAGAAAAACAGGCAGGGCCGTATTAAGGCTAGTGGGGGCCCCCACATCTTTGTTGCCCTGGGGCCCCCACCTTAAAATGGCCCTTAATATAGTGCTTATTACGGGGAGTGTGCGGGAGAGAGAGAGGGGGTGTCAGGGAGAGACAGAGAGGGAGTGGGAGCAAGCGGGAGAGAGAGAGAGAGAGGGTGTCTGGGAGAGAAAGGGAGAGAGGTGAATGGAATGAGAGTGAAAGGAGCAAGAAAGGGACAAAGACAGATGTGTCAGGGAAATAGAGACAGGGAGAGAGATAGAGGGAGAGGGTAGCAAGTGAGAACATGTCAGGGAGAGAGGGGAGAGACAGAGAGAGGGAGGAGGAGCGAGCGGGAGGGAGAGAGAGAGAGGGTGTCAGGGAGAGAGAGATGGGAGAAACAGAGATTGAGGGGGAGCAAGCTGGAGAGAGGAAGGGAGAAAAAAGGGAGGGGAGGGAGAGAGAGAAGAAAGACAGGGAGAGAGATCCAGGGAGAAGGTAGCAAGAGAAAGCATGTCAGGAAGAAAGGGAGGGAGAGTGAGCGGGATAGAAAGGGTGTCAGGTATAGGGGGAAGACAGAGGAGGAGGTGCAAGCGAGAGAGAGAAGGTGTAAGGGATAGACAGAGGGGAGAGACAGAGAGAGGGTGTCAGTGAGAGGGAGAGGAGAGACAGAGAAAGGTAGGGGGAGTGAGCAGGAGAGAAAGGGTGTTGGGGAGAGGGGAGATACAGAGAGAGGGAAATAGAGCGAGCAGAAAAGAGAAAGAGGGTGTGTCGGGGAGAGACAGAGGGAGGGCGAGTAAGCCGGAGCTAGTGAGGGTGTCAGGGACACGGGAGAGAGGAAGGGGGAATGGGCAGGAAAGAGAGAGGTTGTCAGGGAGAGAGAGAGAGGGGAGAAACAGAGAGAGGGTGTCAGTGAGAAAGGGAGCATGTCAGGAAGAGAAAGAGGGAGAAACTAATGGTGGATACACACTAGGCAATTTTGTAAACAATATCGCTCATTTTTACCCTGCTGAGCGATATTGTTTACAATATTTCCCAGTGTGTATGCTGCCAGCTATAGCCGATGCGCGCTCCCGGGGGTCGTTAATGACCCCCGCTGTTACTAGCACATGCAGCTCAATCTGACTATATTATATCATGTACTATATCATGTTCGAACTATATCATGTTCGGGCCGGCTGAGGTTTGAGGCCACTATGCAATATCGCTTGCGATATCGCATAGTGTGTATGCACTATGTCGACTGCCCTGCCGGGGAGGAGAAAGACTATGCAATATTGCTCATAGAGTGTATCGCATAGTGTGTACCCACCAAAAGAGATGGAGAGAGACAGAGAGTGAGGCGAGCAAGAGATAGAGAGAGAGTTATGAATTATGTAAAAAATCCATTTACATCTTCCATACAGCTTTTCCAAACAAGTGATAGTAAAGGGAAAGGGATGTAAGACAGACAGTAAATACTTTAACCTGTATTTCTAACAGAAAGTCTAGAGATACAGAGGAGCTACTAAAATCTCACTTTATAAATTTGTGCAGTGTGCACTGTCTGGTCCAGGCAGCACCACACCAGCCACCAATGCTGTAGTGTAAGGAGCTCCCTGACGGCCGCTGTTAAGGAATAGCTAAGCTGCAGAAGAGAAGGGAGAATGTAGACTTCTAAATGCTGTGCTCCAGTTTTAATAGCAGTACCAGGGGACAGTATTTGGGTCCCTCCTAAAATCAGGCCCTGAATACAGGCGTAAACAATGTTCACATTCCATAAACAATCACTGAATTGCTAGACCTAGCTAAAGGGGCACATGGGACTGCCGTTTAAAACATAAATTATTTTCCAAAAAGTTGAAGGGTAGCGCTATACAGAGACGGCCCTAACCAATATGATGCCCTAGGCAAGATTTTGGCTGGTGCCCCCTAGCACCACCGCTGGTTCCGCCTCTGACCTTGCTACTCCTCACAGTAGAGCCCCTTATTCACATTACATCACAATGAATTGCTCCTTATTCACATTACACAACACCCTATTGCTCTTTATTCACATTAGACGACACAGTAGTGACCTTTCTATACGCCACGCCACATAGAGCACCTTATACACATAATGCCACACATTAGTAATTAGTAATGCATTTATACACAATTCCACACAGTAATGCCCCTTACACATATGAGACACATTAATGTCCTTATAAACATAATGCGCCTTACACATTATGACAACCTTTATTAATGCCCTTTTACACATAATGTTCCTTACACATATGCCGCACATTATTAATGCCCTTATACACATAATGACACACATCGTGCCCCCTACACATTTGCTGCACATTATTAGTGCCCCTATACACATAATGACACACATACAGTAGTACCCTGTTACACATATGCCGCACATTATTAATGCCCTTATACACCTAATGACACACATAGTGCCCCTTTACACATATGTTGCACATTATTAATGCATTTTTACATGACACACATAATGCTCCTTACACATATTCCGAACACTACTGCACAACCAACCCACTCACATGCACACAGCACTCACACTGCCACTAACACTGTGACCTCTGCCTCTGCTTGGATACAGATGTGTCCTCATAAATCTTGCCTCAATGCTAACGTCAGGCACCTTTTTAATGAAAATGCATCTTATTTGCATTGTTATGTGGCTAGGATGCACAAGCAGCTTCTGCTGATTAAACTGATATGCAGCATGCCTATATACTCTGTGAGACTGTGGCTGTATCTGCATATGAAATGCTACATACAGAATGATAAAGCTAACTATTTATCTTATTACATTCACTATAAAATGGGTAAGAGACTCAGTACGCAATTGGCGTATGGGGTACCGCAAGGGTACGCACTTAGCGTAGCAGACGTTTAGTCGTGGTCGAGACGCACATGCGACACGCTCGCTCACAACTTAACGCGTGGTGTCGAGCACGCTATAGGCGGCCGACTACCGTAATGCTACGCTACTAGCGTAGCGTACGCTCGTGACCACGAGGAGAACACGAGAGGCGCAGACGCTCACGGGATGACACTCAGTAAACCTTGTATGCAACACAGTGAAAGATTGAGTTTGTACTGTAAACCTTGGTTTTGTAATGTGAGCACAATGCAATGCTAATTAACCTCTATTGTATGAAAGCCTCTTGAGCGATTGAGACACTCTGAATACTCTCAGCAATGTAATAAACACACAATACCTTGCTAAGGTTCCAACACCTTTACTAACAATATCTAGCTATGTAAAAGTTAAAACAGTTAACAGTTCATACACTACAGGCTAACATCAATATCTAAGCAGACTAACTACACATAAATATACAATATCGTCACAATCTTATACAATAACAGAGAGAGAGAATATGGCAAATACAAACAGAGATTTAGAATGGTTACAGAGAATAACTTACACACACTGGGGAATGATCGCTGCGCAGTCCTGGTACCAGCTCCGAGTTAGTCAAGATGACAACCGTTTGTGGAGAGAAGACTGAGCTGGCCAGGCTGGCTGTCCTTATATACACTGCGTACAGTATACTACAAAGGGACCTACAATCTCATTGTTCATTGGACACAGGAATGTCTCCTCGCATCATAACAAAAGGCCATAGGTTAGTTTGAACAGGTGGGCTGTGACTATATCAAACTGCTCAGGTGGGAGGGAATCTGAGAATTCCCGCCGCATGGATAATGAACCGCAAATATAGTAAATGTCCAGAAACTACTAATAGACATAACTATACGCAGGAGCGATTAATCTTTACCTAACCAGCACCGGATTGTTTCTAATAAAATGTTCTTTAGTTAGGTATCAAACACCACTGCTCAAACCCTGTCTGACCCTTCATATCATACAAAGAGGAATTTCTCTGTCCAGCGACCAGTTACATTAAACAAACTTACAGTCATTATTAAGGGGAACATTATCTATAAAACATACTATTTGGTTTTATTATTTAACGTTTGAGTCGCCCGCTAGACACACACAAACTCTACCGTAAATGCACATACCACGCGCTCGAGCGCATGGCCGAGGAGGCGCCATCACGCAGCTGCGAGTATCAACACGCACGGGAGAGAATGTGCACGTGCAGCGGGCAAGCGCATGAGGTGAATATATGGCAACGTGTAGCATGATATTTTTCCGACTTTGACAGTCCACCCTTTGGCAGTAATCAATAACTGCCACTTCCTAAAACAGTTCAAAAAGAAAAATATATGTCATAATGTAAATACAATTTTATGATTGGGTAAAGGGAGGAGAGGAGCAGGTGGGAAAAAGGTATGACCTAGTGAGATAGTAGAAGCATGTGTGTATGAATCCATGTTTGAGGGGTCATGTATCATCGTGCCGTACGTGTTTTAGATCAAGCTTCGAGGTATTGCGAAGTATACATTTGAATTCCTTCTTATCCCGTATCAAGGGTCTGTGGATGGGCTGTCAAACTTTACCGAGCTCTTTTCGGCTTTTGGTTGCAACAAATGGGGGAGCACATTTAGTTGATGATACATGAATGGGGGGGTATGTGGGTGCTGATATCTGTATCTATATTCCCTATCGACTATGTGTGTCATTACCTGAAGGTTGTAGAGGTGAAGATAAGAAGCAATTATTATAAATGCAGTCGTAAACTATGTGAGTTTAATATGCATTCGCCGATTGAGGTCTTGTCTGAAGTCTTGTCTTGATGTACATGTTGTCTGATGTCTCTCGGTGCTTTTGCTATAAATAACGAGCAAAAGTTGTTCCATTGTCCATAAAGTTACAGTCTCTAAAGTGTTGGGCTATCGTAAAAGTTAAAGTCACTAGGGAAATTGGGGGCTTGTAGCATAGTTCATCAATGGTCTGTATAAAAGAGGTTGTCAAATTCTTCTTCCAAGCGGATGTCTTTGTACCTTGGAGGAAAACAAAGGAGAAACGGGTGAAAGAAACGGACTGTGGAATCACATTTTCATCACAACATTGTCTCTATCGTTGGGTCATAAATCAGATTAGTTGTTGTTAGTACAGTGTCCTCGCTCCTCAGACTCATCACTCTGGTATTACCTTTACACTTCGTTAAAGTCCGAACGCATCTAAATATCAGGCCAACCAATATGACGACTCCCAGAATACACAAAAGAAATTTCCCTACATCCATAATAATACCTTGGGCCCATTCTCCTAAACCCGAGAACCAATTTCGTGGGTTCAACCATGACACCCAACTGGTCAGCTCATTACCCACAGCAGCGAGTGTGAAATTGTGTTTCCTTCGAAACTCCCACTTTAATTGTAAAATGTCATCCATCTTTTGGTCTATGACCTCGGCTGGGTCCTCCGTGCTGTTTGTAATGTACGTGCAGCACTTTATTCCATATTGAGTTGCTAGGGTAACACAATACCCGCCTGTCACAGCTGTGAGGTAATTGAGAATCATCCTATGCTGAACCAGTTCTGTTTTGTAGGCTTGTAACTCTTTCCCAGTATACCTGAATGTGTCGTCATACATTTCGGTGATATTGTCTAATAAATTTGCAAGCGCAGATATATATTTATAATTTATCACTCCTCTGGCGGTACGAGTGATATCTAACGCGAGTAGGAATTGAATCCCGGTGGATTCATGGATCAGATCAGAGGCTGAATGCTCTGTCCTCTCTATCAGGTGCCGTTTAACGACGTGCTCGTAATGAGTGTGAGTATAAGGAGCTTGGGCACTGCGGTGAATATCTTTCATTTTGTTATGGGTTACAGTCATTACTTCAGGCAGTACTTTTCCAATATAGCACAATCCCTCTGAGTTTGGGGCAAACCACTTATACGCCTTCCTCCCGCATATGAAATATGCATCATCGGGGAGAACATATGGGACGGAGTATGACATTATCATGTTACAAATTTTCCATGTGAAATCTCCTAACCCTAATTCTCCCATCTGTTTAGTACACGTATCAGGTTGTACGATATGTGCACAGTATCCTGGTGATACTTCTCCAACTCGCATGGTCCTACTTCCTAGAGTGTACCTATACCGGAAATATTTTCCATGGTCGGCTATCTGGCGTATAAGTTCTGTGTCTATGGGCATTCTATCGGGTCTGTATGAAAAGGTCATGGTTTGATTACTCCATGACACTTCCCAATTTCCCGGCTTTCGGGGATTGGAAATTTTAAAGCACACTAAGGACCTATCCACATGATATTGGTGGAGCTTCAAACTAGGAGGACTAGAGATATTAAACCTCTTGTCCACCGGCCTCCCACCACTTAGCTCAAGTACCTCTCCTACAGTTAAAGGGAATGGTACTAGTCCTGATTTGCTATGACCTTGAGGTACTTGAGAGCATACCCAACAGTCTGTCTGATTTAACACTTTACCCACTAAGGAGTGATAGTCACTCAATGGATGCCGGTCCATGTGAACATTAAAACTGGACTGACATTTCTTTATGCACCCATCCTCAACTATATTGTCACAATGCCTACAGATGCAGTTCTCTTCAGCTAACAATCCTTCACAATTCCTTCTATTGTCAATGCTACCAGATCGTTTTCTGATACTCGCCTTTACTCGGAGATTATGTTGTTCTTGGAAATCTACGCCTCCATCCTGGTCATCAGAACCCATTCCCGATCCTTTCTCGACCTCCATGGTACTCTCACCGAAACAGACTGCTCTGGTCAACATCATGGTCATCAGGAAAATCCAGATCGCAGCCTCTTGGGGCAAGTCCATCTTAGAGGAGTAAAAGGAGAAAAATAAGAAGGGGGAAAGGAAATAGGAGGGAGGTGGGAAGTGGAGAAAATAACAAATGGGAAAAAGAAATCTGGCTCGACAAGCATCCGGTCTTATTATTCTCAGCGCTCCGGTGTCGTCTCAATCCTCCCTGAACAGACACTCTAGTGATACAACCTCTACCGTCTGTTCTTTATCACGGGACCTCTCTGGGTCAGTGACCTTTTTACAATGAGACGAATGGACCCAAGTCTCTCTCTCGGCAACCTTCAATGCTGTTGTGCTGGTCAATAAGACTTGATATGGTCCTTCCCATCTGTCAATAAGGCAACCTGAGCGTAGAAAATTCCGTATCATTACATAATCCCCAGGTTCAATGTCATGACAATTACTGTCTGGCAGATCAGGAATCACCAACTTTAGATTATCATTCTGATTCCTCAATTGCTTACTCATCTTAACCAAGTACTTTACGGTTACTTCATTGTTACATTTCAAATCATCCTGGGGGTTAATCATAACATGGGGTTGTCGACCAAACAGAATTTCAAAAGGAGACAGATTAAGAGGGGACCTGGGAGTGGTTCTGATGCTGTATAATACGATTGGCAAAGCTTCAGGCCATAACAGTCCTGTTTCAGTCATTACCTTGCTCAATTTATTTTTAATAGTGCTGTTTACTCTTTCCACCTTTGCACTCGCCTGGGGGCGGTACGGAGTGTGCAGCTTACTATTAATTCCCATCAATTTACACATTGTTTGAAAGACTTCACCTGTAAAATGGATACCCCTATCACTTTCAATGATTCTAGGGATACCATACCTACACACAAATTCCTGCACAATTTTCTTTGCAGTAAATACAGCGGTATTTGTGGCCGCGGGAAATGCTTCAACCCAATTTGAGAACACATCAATACAGACCAATACATATTTTACATTTCTACAAGGTGGCAATTGTATGAAATCAATTTGTATTACCTGGAAAAGACCATCTGTCGGAGGGATATGGGATGGCTCTGTCGGTATTGCCTTTCCGATATTCTTCCTCAAGCAGGTGAGACATGTCATCGCTCTTTTACCCGCATGGGAAGAAAATCCTGGGGCGCACCAATAAGCTCTTACCAACTTACACATTCCTTCTTTGCCTAGATGAGTCAGCCCATGTGCCGCTTCCGCTAGACTTGGAAGGTATGCTCTGGGTGCCACTGGCTTACCCTGTCCGTCTGTCCAGAGTCCTGAGGACTCCTGGCCATATCCTTTTGACCTCCAAACTGCCTTTTCTTGTGGTGAACACAAATTTTGCATTTCACACAATTTCTGTGTGTTTACAGTATCAAATACCATCAGTCGTGTACTATCTGTTTGTATGGGGTTACTAGCTGCTGATTTAGCAGCTTCGTCTGCTCGGCTGTTACCAAGTGATACCGGGTCTTGGCTATATGTGTGAGCTTTACACTTGATAACAGCCACTCTGTCGGGTTCCTGTATCGCTGTTAGAAGTCTTTTGATGTGGGCTGCATGCGCTACGGGTGTGCCAGCTGCCGTCATGAAATTTCTGAGGTGCCATAGGGCCCCGAAATCATGGACTACTCCGAAGGCGTACCTAGAATCTGTGTAAATATTGGCTGATTTGCCCTTAGCCAATTCACATGCTCTGGTTAGGGCAACCAGTTCAGCAACTTGTGCTGAGTGTGGTGGGCCTAGCGGTTCCGCTTCTATGGTACCTTGGTCATCTACGACTGCGTATCCAGTACACAAGTCTCCCGAGTCCGTCTGTCTGTGACAACTACCGTCAGTGTAGAAAGTAAAATCTACATCTTCCAGTGGGTTGTCACCGATGTCAGGCCTTGCCATGAAATTTTGGGTCAAATATTCCATACAATCATGCGTGTCATCCCCTGTATTAAATCCTCCTTCACCATCACTCTCATCCTCCACCCTTTGTGCCTGTCCAGGCACACCTGGGAGATACGTTGCAGGATTTAATGCGCTGCATCTCCTTATGGTGATGTTTACGGGGGCCATCAATGCCAATTCCCATCTTGTAAACCGCGCTGATGAGACGTGTCTGGTTTGGGCCGAATTCAGTAAGGCTGACACTGCATGTGGTGTATGAATTGTGAGGTTGTGTCCTAGCACTACATCTTTGCTCTTTGTGACTAGCAATGCTATTGCTGCAACGCTTCGCAAACATGTGGGGAGGGATCGCGCTACCGTATCTAGCTGAGCGCTATAGTAGGCTACCGGCCTGCTGGCATCACCATGCTTCTGGGTTAAGACACCTGCTGCGCACCCAGCACTCTCTGTTCCGTACAGCTCAAAGGGTTTCCCATAGTCAGGCATACCTAATGCTGGTGCCTGCGTTAGGCACTGTTTAAGTCTCTCAAATGCCATCTCGGATTCGTCTGTGTGCGAAATCCGATCAGGTTTGTTTGAGGAGACCATCTCCTGCAAAGGTAGGGCTAGTATGGAAAAACCTGGGATCCAGTTACGGCAATACCCACACATTCCTAAAAATGTTCTTATCTGTTGCTGGGTTTGTGGCAGGGTCATGTCACGAATTGCTTGAATTCTATCAGCGGTCAGGTGTCTCAGTCCTTGTGTTAGACAGTGTCCCAAATACTTCACACGGGTTTGGCATAATTGTAACTTGTCCTTGGAAACCTTGTGTCCTGTGTCTGAAAGATGAAACAGGAGTTGTTTCGTATCTCTCAGGGACGCTTCCAGTGAATCTGAACACAGCAGTAAACCATCCACATACTGTATCAATATTGATCCACTCTCTGGTTGGAAAGACTGTAAACAATCATGCAGGGCCTGTGAGAAAATACTTGGACTGTCTATGAAACCTTGTGGTAATCGAGTCCAAGTGTACTGAACTCCTCTGTATGTGAATGCGAATAAGTATTGACTGTCAGGGTGCAGAGGTACCGAGAAGAAAGCGGAGCAGAGGTCAATCACAGTGAAAAATTTGGCAGTGGGAGGGATTTGCATAAGGATGACAGCTGGATTTGGCACTACAGGGAATTGACTCTCAACTATTTTGTTGATCCCTCTTAGATCCTGCACTAATCTGTAACCCCTCCCCCCACTCTTTTTAACAGGGAAGATGGGACTATTGGCAGTGCTGGACGTTCTTACCAGAATGCCCTGTTGTAGCAAGCGCTCTATTACAGGGTAAACTCCTAACTCCACCTCTGGCTTCAGAGGGTATTGTGGGATTTTTGGAGCTATCCTACCATCTTTTACTTGTACAACTACTGGGGCTACGTTTGCCATCAATCCAGTGTCTTGTCCATCCTTGGTCCAAAGTGATTCCGGTATTTGGGAAATCATTTCCTCTACCTTGGACGGACACCTATTTACAACAACAGTGTGTGACATTAATCTTGTTGGGGAGTCTAGCATATCCTGCGCTTCCTGAGCGTGGTTTTCAGGTATGTCCAAGAACACACCTTCAGGAGTACAGTATATGACGCATCCCATTTTGCACAGTAAATCTCTTCCTAGGAGATTAGTCGGAGCCGATGCAGCCAGCAGAAAAGAATGCTTGGTATGCAAAGGCCCTATCGTAATCTCTGCAGGTTTGCTTAAAGGGTAGTGCTGTACTACTCCTGTTACTCCCATGGCTGGAATTGTTTTACCAGTGGTTCTCATGCCCACGTCGAATTTATCACTGACTTGGCCGCCCCCGTATCTACAAGGAAATTTAGAGATTTACCAGCTACATCAATTGTGACCTCGGGTTCACTTCCAAGGCTCGCAATTAATTTTACTGGCTGCAGATTACAGGTGTGGCCCCGCCCCTATGGTGCGTGGTGACCTCCCTGCATTGCGCTGGCAGCTATTACCTGTGAAGGGGATAAATGGGAACTATCAGTGACTTGCCAGTCTCTTTTTGGGGGATACCTTTTTGTTTCCCCTGCGTGTGGCTCATAACTCCGTCTCTGCTGTCCTTGATCCCAATTTCGTGTGTCATGTCGTTGTCTAGGGGGTTGATATGATTTTTGTGCATTTTTCGATCTACAGTCTCGTGTAAAATGTCCCTCTTTATGACAGTAATAACAAGTTACCACATTTGACTTACCCACAGGGGTCGGAGACTTATACTGAGGTGGCCTTGTGGTCAGGGCCTGTATACTTACGGCCATTAACTTATCACTTTGTAACTCCCTGTGTCTGGTGATATTCCGATCATGATCAATAGCGGCCTCTCTCAAAGTAGCCACCGACAGACCTCGCCAACATGGTTGGGTGGTCTGTACCCTCGTCCTCAATACTTCCTTTAAACCATCCATTAACACAGATACTGCTACTTCTCTATGATTCACATTTGTCTTAATGTCTTCTATGCCTGTATACTTAGCCATATCCTGTAGTGCCCGATGAAAATAATCAGCAGCTGTTTCTCCCTCTTTTTGTTTGATGGAGAAACAGCTGGAAAATACTCTTTTAACTGTAAATTTATTCTCTTTACATTATCTTGGTTGTACACGTCCGTAAGGGGTACCTCTTCATCTAATTTACAGTCAGCTATAAATCTCGCTGAGTCGACATTGGAGGGTAAACATGCCCTCAGCAATATCTGCCAGTCTTTGTTATTGGGCTCCACAGTATTTCCTAGCTCTCTAATGTATTTATGGCTTGCAACTAGATCTTTCCTAGGATCAGGGAATTCAGACACCATTGATCTTAATTCCATTCGGGAAAAGGGGCAGTGCATGGCGATGTGTCTGAGAGGAGTGACTCCTGAAGTGTCAGTTTTCCCATTTGGCACTGCAATTACCCTAACGGGATTAAGTTCAATAACATCATTCTGAGTAGATTCTACAACATGTGGTGAAATGGTTTCAGCATAGTGTATGGTGCCGTACTTACCAGTTGATACGACCTCACCTGTCTCTCCACTAGGGGCATTTGATACTGCTCTTACTGGTTGGGACGTGCCCACTGTTGTTTCTGCTATGGTGGCTGCTAGAGAGAGTGCCGATATTGTTGTTGGCTCATCCTCTTGGTCACAATCCTGGGGAAAGTTTAAAACAGGGTACAGCTTGCACGGGTTAATATTAGCATCAACAATCTTGGTTACATTATTCTTAACATTTATACAGTTACTAAGTGCTTGTTTATCATTCACCAGTGTGCCATTCTCTGTAACCACCTTCTCTCCCGTCATGTATGGTGGTGGTGGCGCTGTGGCTATCAGTTTTCTGATAGGGTTAGATCCAGCCGCTTGAGCCAATCCTCTTTGTATTTCACCTTCCTGTTGCCATAACTGTAAATAATCATAATGTTTGATCCGTCTCTTTGCAGATTTAATGAGACATATCCTTCTCCTTAGATTTTGTAACACCTCGGGACTAAAACTGCCTACCCGTGGGAACTTTTCCCCATCATGCACAGTCATTCTTTCCCATTCATCGCACAAAACCTCTGTGTGTGAACCGTATTTCTCACACATGACATACCTTGCCGACCCGATTGGTCGGTTTACTAAGTCAACCCGAACCGAGGTTGATCGCCCCCTACCTGAACAACTGGCCCCCATCTTTGCAGGTGTTGCTTTCACTACCTCTGACCTTCAAATCAGGGTCTTCAGTGAACCCTTACAAAAACCAAGATGTCCGGGGTAGGCCGGCGGCGGAAGTTTACCGAGTACCTCCACTCATTCGCCCACGTCGACCAATACGCCCACACACTGCCCTAGCGCTGGCGTACTCGACCTAGGGCCCCTGCGACCTGAACCTCTATTTACTGGAACATGTGGGTGTGATCCGAAGAGCACTTAACCCTTCCCAGTAACTATTGGTTGTTAGAGAATTCCCGAGTGACCAGCGAACCTCCCTTAAAATAAAAAAAATTACACAAATCACGTTAGAATGTACAAATAGCGTTTATGACCCCTCTAGCGTACGCAAATGGTACTGGGTCAAGTTACTAACTAATGCACACAATTACGTGCGGTACAATCGTTCTGCACATAAGCAACTAATCTTATGTGTGGAGCGACCAGTGGAATCGAAAATTGTGGCTGCGAATTCCTTCAGCCAGAGCTTAATGGCCTATATGGGTACCGCACCAACCCTTCCTGGTGTTGTGCTCCTTTACTCTTTATCTATAGCGGACTTCTTAGTCTGCTGTACCTAGACCTCCTGGTCTGTCTGGACCTCCTGGTTTGTGCTACAGTAGACCTCCTGGTCTGCTATACTCTAATGCTCTTTTTTTAAATGTTTAACAAGGGATGCCTCCCAAGCCACCGTGCCGTCACTTACACGTATGTACCTCATGAGAACTCGATGATTTCCTGTGGTTCAACCCCAAAAATTAGAAACTTATATATGTATACACACTCTTTCACCTCATATACTCTTTACTTTCGTTTCTGCGCAGAAATCCCTTTCATTCAGTATCGCAGGCTAATCCCGAGGAGTTGCAACTAGAGAAGGATCTATTAGCTTAAAATTTTGGACACTGAGATTGGTTTGCGCTATTATCGCGTTTGCCTCCTTATCGCCTAACTAAAACAATAGTATCGTGTTATTTGTATTATGTCGGCGTACCCAGACGCTCCGTTGCATAATATACGCTCCGTGCGTCGGCCCTTGCGTCACGTACGCTAGTCCCGCCCTTTGTTAGAGACACATGTACGCAAGCCAGGTATATCCACAGAAATACAATTAACACGTTTATATCAATGTAGATGATCTTTAACTGTAATAATTTACTGAACACCACACAGAACTTCCTTGTATCTTAGCAAGCCGTGTGCGTGTTTTACAAATTATTCCTTAACGTATTAATATTACTTTTAACTACCAATAGCAACAAATCTTTCTCAGCACGTTATCAATTGTGAAATGGCAAACAGGAAGGTGAGGTGTGAAAATACACAAATGAAAAGAAATACAGGTGTGTGCGTGCGTGCGTGCGTGTGTGCGTACGCAAAACAGAAATAAACAGTTTTAAAAGACAATAGCGTACTGTTCTTACCTTCCGGTTCCGGATTCCACCAGCACTCCTACAGCATAGCGAAACAGACGCTTATCTAGCCAGCACTACTGTATCCCGATACGAAGGGATACTGCCTTCCCGCCCTTGCTGACAGATAAGTCTGTGTTCGCTGGTGCGGATATGTGGAGGACGGACGAGCCGCCAATTGATAAAGCTAACTATTTATCTTATTACATTCACTATAAAATGGGTAAGAGACTCAGTACGCAATTGGCGTATGGGGTACCGTAAGGGTACGCACTTAGCGTAGCAGACGCTTAGTCGTGGTCAAGACGCACATGCGACGCGCTCGCTTACAACTTAACGGGTGGTGTCGAGCACGCTACAGACAGCCGACTACCGTAATGCTACGCTACTAGCGTAGCGTACGCTCGTGACCACGAGGAGAACACGAGAGGCGCAGACGCTCACGGGATGACACTCAGTAAACCTTGTATGCAACACAGTGAAAGATTGAGTTTGTACTGTAAACCTTGGTTTTGTAATGTGAGCACAATGCAATGCTAATGAACCTCTATTGTATGAAAGCCTCTTGAGCGATTGAGACACTCTGAATACTCTCAGCAATGTAATAAACACACTAGAGATGAGCGCCTGAAATTTTTCGGGTTTTGTGTTTTGGTTTTGGGTTCGGTTCCGCGGCCGTGTTTTGGGTTCGACCGCGTTTTGGCAAAACCTCACCGATTTTTTTTTTGTCGGATTCGGGTGTGTTTTGGATTCGGGTGTTTTTTTCAAAAAACCCTAAAAAACAGCTTAAATCATAGAATTTGGGGGTCATTTTGATCCCATATTATTATTAACCTCAAAAACCATAATTTCCACTCATTTTCAGTCTATTCTGAATACCTCACACCTCACAATATTATTTTTAGTCCTAAAATTTGCACCGAGGTCGCTGGATGACTAAGCTAAGCGACCCTAGTGGCCGACACAAACACCTGGCCCATCTAGGAGTGGCACTGCAGTGTCACGCAGGATGGCCCTTCCAAAAAACACTCCCCAAACAGCACATGACGCAAAGAAAAAAAGAGGTGCAATGAGGTAGCTGTGTGACTAAGCTCAGCGACCCAAGTGCCCGACACAAACACCTGGCCCATCTAGGAGTGGCACTGCAGTGTCACGCAGGATGTCCCTTCCAAAAAACCCTCCCCAAACAGCACATGACGCAAAGAAAAAAAGAGGCGCAATGAGGTAGCTGTGTGAGTAAGATTAGCGACCCTAGTGGCCGACACAAACACCGGGCCCATCTAGGAGTGGCACTGCAGTGTCACGCAGGATGTCCCTTCCAAAAAACCCTCCCCAAACAGCACATGACGCAAAGAAAAATAAAAGAAAAAAGAGGTGCAAGATGGAATTGTCCTTGGGCCCTCCCACCCACCCTTATGTTGTATAAACAGGACATGCACACTTTAACCAACCCATCATTTCAGTGACAGGGTCTGCCACACGACTGTGACTGATATGACGGGTTGGTTTGGACCCCCACCAAAAAAGAAGCAATTAATCTCTCCTTGCACAAACTGGCTCTACAGAGGCAAGATGTCCACCTCATCATCATCCTCCGATATATCACCGTGTACATCCCCCTCCTCACAGATTATCAATTCGTCCCCACTGGAATCCACCATCTCAGCTCCCTGTGTACTTTGTGGAGGCAATTGCTGCTGGTCAATGTCTCCGCGGAGGAATTGATTATAATTCATTTTAATGAACATCATCTTCTCCACATTTTCTGGATGTAACCTCGTACGCCGATTGCTGACAAGGTGAGCGGCGGCACTAAACACTCTTTCGGAGTACACACTTGTGGGAGGGCAACTTAGGTAGAATAAAGCCAGTTTGTGCAAGGGCCTCCAAATTGCCTCTTTTTCCTGCCAGTATAAGTACGGACTGTGTGACGTGCCTACTTGGATGCGGTCACTCATATAATCCTCCACCATTCTTTCAATGTTGAGAGAATCATATGCAGTGACAGTAGACGACATGTTCGTAATCGTTGTCAGGTCCTTCAGTCCGGACCAGATGTCAGCATCAGCAGTCGCTCCAGACTGCCCTGCATCACCGCCAGCGGGTGGGCTCGGAATTCTGAGCCTTTTCCTCGCACCCCCAGTTGCGGGAGAATGTGAAGGAGGAGATGTTGACAGGTCGCGTTCCGCTTGACTTGACAATTTTGTCACCAGCAGGTCTTTGCACCCCAGCAGACTTGTGTCTGCCGGAAAGAGAGATCCAAGGTAGGTTTTAAATCTAGGATCGAGCACGGTGGCCAAAATGTAGTGCTCTGATTTCAACAGATTGACCACCCGTGAATCCTTGTTAAGCGAATTAAGGGCTGCATCCACAAGTCCCACATGCCTAGCGGAATCGCTCCCTTTTAGCTCCTTCTTCAATGCCTCCAGCTTCTTCTGCAAAAGCCTGATGAGGGGAATGACCTGACTTAGGCTGGCAGTGTCTGAACTGACTTCACGTGTGGCAAGTTCAAAGGGCATCAGAACCTTGCACAACGTTGAAATCATTCTCCACTGCACTTGAGACAGGTGCATTCCACCTCCTATATCGTGCTCAATTGTATAGGCTTGAATGGCCTTTTGCTGCTCCTCCAACCTCTGAAGCATATAGAGGGTTGAATTCCACCTCGTTACCACTTCTTGCTTCAGATGATGGCAGGGCAGGTTCAGTAGTTTTTGGTGGTGCTCCAGTCTTCTGTACGTGGTGCCTGTACGCCGAAAGTGTCCCGCAATTCTTCTGGCCACCGACAGCATCTCTTGCACGCCCCTGTCGTTTTTTAAAAAATTCTGCACCACCAAATTCAAGGTATGTGCAAAACATGGGACGTGCTGGAATTTGCCCATATTTAATGCACCCACAATATTGCTGGCGTTGTCCGATGCCACAAATCCACAGGAGAGTCCAATTGGGGTAAGCCATTCTGCGATGATCTTCCTCAGTTGCCGTAAGAGGTTTTCAGCTGTGTGCGTATTCTGGAAAGCGGTGATACAAAGCGTAGCCTGCCTAGGAAAGAGTTGGCGTTTGCGAGATGCTGCTACTGGTGCCGCCGCTGCTGTTCTTGCGGCGGGAGTCCATACATCTACCCAGTGGGCTGTCACAGTCATATAGTCCTGACCCTGCCCTGCTCCACTTGTCCACATGTCCGTGGTTAAGTGGACATTGGGTACAACTGCATTTTTTAGGACACTGGTGAGTCTTTTTCTGACGTCCGTGTACATTCTCGGTATCGCCTGCCTACAGAAGTGGAACCTAGATGGTATTTGGTAACGGGGGCACACTGCCTCAATAAATTGTCTAGTTCCCTGTGAACTAACGGCGGATACCGGACGCACGTCTAACACCAACATAGTTGTCAAGGACTCAGTTATCCGCTTTGCAACAGGATGACTGCTGTGATATTTCATCTTCCTCGCAAAGGACTGTTGGACAGTCAATTGCTTACTGGAAGTAGTACAAGTGGGCTTACGACTTCCCCTCTGGGATGACCATCGACTCCCAGCAGCAACAACAGCAGCGCCAGCAGCAGTAGGCGTTACACGCAAGGATGCATCGGAGGAATCCCAGGCAGGAGAGGACTCGTCAGAATTGCCAGTGACATGGCCTGCAGGACTATTGGCATTCCTGGGGAAGGAGGAAATTGACACTGAGGGAGTTGGTGGGGTGGTTTGCGTGAGCTTGGTTACAAGAGGAAGGGATTTACTGGTCAGTGGACTGCTTCCGCTGTCGGCCCAAGTTTTTGAACTTGTCACTGACTTATTATGAATGCGCTGCAGGTGACGTATAAGGGAGGATGTTCCGAGGTGGTTAACGTCCTTACCCCTACTTATTACAGCTTGACAAAGGGAACACACGGCTTGACACCTGTTGTCCGCATTTCTGGTGAAATACTTCCACACCGAAGAGCTGATTTTTTTGGTATTTTCACCAGGCATGTCAACGGCCCTATTCCTCCCACGGACAACAGGTGTCTCCCCGGGTGCCTGACTTAAACAAACCACCTCACCATCAGAATCCTCCTGGTCAATTTCCTCCCCAGCGCCAGCAACACCCATATCCTCCTCATCCTGGTGTACTTCAACACTGACATCTTCAATCTGACTATCAGGAACTGGACTGCGGGTGCTCCTTCCAGCACTTGCAGGGGGCGTGCAAATGGTGGAAGGCGCATGCTCTTCACGTCCAGTGTTGGGAAGGTCAGGCATCGCAACCGACACAATTGGACTCTCCTTGTGGATTTGGGATTTCGAAGAACGCACAGTTCTTTGCGGTGCTACTGCTTTTGCCAGCTTGAGTCTTTTCATTTTTCTAGCGAGAGGCTGAGTGCCTCCATCCTCATGTGAAGCTGAACCACTAGCCATGAACATAGGCCAGGGCCTCAGCCGTTCCTTGCCACTCCGTGTGGTAAATGGCATATTGGCAAGTTTACGCTTCTCCTCCGACAATTTTATTTTAGGTTTTGGAGTCCTTTTTTTACTGATATTTGGTGTTTTGGATTTGACATGCTCTGTACTATGACATTGGGCATCGGCCTTGGCAGACGACGTTGCTGGCATTTCATCGTCTCGGCCATGACTAGTGGCAGCAGCTTCAGCACGAGGTGGAAGTGGATCTTGATCTTTCCCTAATTTTGGAACCTCAACATTTTTGTTCTCCATATTTTAATAGGCACAACTAAAAGGCACCTCAGGTAAACAATGGAGATGGATGGATACTAGTATACAATTATGGATGGACTGCCGAGTGCCGACACAGAGGTAGCTACAGCCGTGGACTACCGTACTGTACTGTGTCTGCTGCTAATATAGACTGGTTGATAAAGAGATGTAGTAGTAGTATGTATGTATAAAGAAGAAAGAAAAAAAAACCACGGGTAGGTGGTATACAATTATGGACGGACTGCCGAGTGCCGACACAGAGGTAGCTACAGCCGTGGACTACCGTACTGTACTGTGTCTGCTGCTAATATAGACTGGTTGATAAAGAGATGTAGTAGTAGTATGTATGTATAAAGAAGAAAGAAAAAAAACCCACGGGTAGGTGGTATACAATTATGGACGGACTGCCGAGTGCCGACACAGAGGTAGCTACAGCCGTGGACTACCGTACTGTACTGTGTCTGCTGCTAATATAGACTGGTTGATAAAGAGATGTAGTAGTAGTATGTATGTATAAAGAAGAAAGAAAAAAAAACCACGGGTAGGTGGTATACAATTATGGACGGACTGCCGAGTGCCGACACAGAGGTAGCTACAGCCGTGAACTACCGTACTGTGTCTGCTGCGACTGGATGATAAATAATGATATAAAAAATATATATATATATCACTACTGCAGCCGGACAGGTATATATTATATAATGACGGACCTGCTGGACACTGTCTGTCAGCAGAATGAGTTTTTTATAGAATAAAAAAAAAAACACCACACAAGTGAAGTCACACGACGAGTGTTTAACTTTTTCAGGCAATCACAATATAGTATACTATACTACTAACTATACTGGTGGTCAGTGTGGTCAGGTGGTCACTGGTCAGTCACACTGGCAGTGGCACTCCTGCAGCAAAAGTGTGCACTGTTTAATTTTAATAATAATATGTACTCCTGGCTCCTGCTATAACCTATAACTGGCACTGCAGTGCTCCCCAGTCTCCCCCACAATTATAAGATGTGTGAGCTGAGCACAGTCAGATACGAGTGTTTAACTTTTTCAGGCAATCACAATATAGTATACTATACTACTAACTATACTGGTGGTCAGTGTGGTCAGGTCACTGGTCAGTCACACTGGCAGTGGCACTCCTGCAGCAAAAGTGTGCACTGTTTAATTTTAATAATAATATGTACTCCTGGCTCCTGCTATAACCTATAACTGGCACTGCAGTGCTCCCCAGTCTCCCCCACAATTATAAGATGTGTGAGCTGAGCACAGTCAGATATATACATAGATGATGCAGCACACTGGGCTGAGCAGTGCACACAGATATGGTATGTGACTGAGTCACTGTGTATCGTTTTTTTCAGGCAGAGAACGGATATATTAAATAAAACTGCACTGTCTGGTGGTCACTGTGGTCAGTCACTAGTAAACTCTGCACTCTCTACAGTTCTACAGTACTCCTAAGCTCCAGTAAATCAGGTCAATCTCTCTCTCTCTCTCTTCTAATCTAAATGGAGAGGACGCCAGCCACGTCCTCTCCCTATCAATCTCAATGCACGTGTGAAAATGGCGGCGACGCGCGGCTCCTTATATAGAATCCGAGTCTCGCGAGAATCCGACAGCGTCATGATGACGTTCGGGCGCGCTCGGGTTAACCGAGCAAGGCGGGAAGATCCGAGTCGCTCGGACCCGTGAAAAAAAACATGAAGTTCGTGCGGGTTCGGATTCAGAGAAACCGAACCCGCTCATCTCTAAAACACACAATACCTTGCTAAGGTTCCAACACCTTTACTAACAATATCTAGCTATGTAAAAGTTAAAACAGTTAACAGTTCATACACTACAGGCTAATATCAATATCAAAGCAGACTAACTACACATAAATTTACAATATCGTCACAATCTTATACAATAACAGAGAGAGAGAATATGGCAAATACAAACAGAGATTTAGAATGGTTACAGGGAATAACTTACACACACTGGGGAATGATCGCTGCGCAGTCCTGGTACCAGCTCCGAGTTAGTCAAGATGAAAACCGTTTGTGGAGAGAAGACTGAGCTGGCCAGGCTGGCTGTCCTTATATACACTGCGTACAGTATACTACAAAGGGACCTACAATCTCATTGTTCATTGGACACAGGAATGTCTCCTCGCATCATTACTGTCACAATCCTGACTGTAGGTTTTATATTTGGTGACTTACCCCTGCCATCTGTCCTGGATCCTGTGTCTTTTCACTCACGGAGTTAAACAGCTTGTCAGCACTGAGTTTTCCTGAGTTCTCTGCCTGAGAGGTAATAGTTAATTAGCTCCACCTGTGGTGATCTCCTGTGTGAGGCTGAATTCAGTAATCTGAACTTTAGGTCTAAAAGCCAGCATCCTGTGTTTTGCAGAAGTCCAGGCTTCAGTGTTCTCTCGGCCTGCTAGGCCTCATTCTACATCACAGCCTTGGCTAGAGTAGTCACATGACAGTGACTGTTCACCTGACCCAGAGTTGTTCAATCCTCTGCCAGCCTGAGACTCTCTGCATCACCTAATCCTGCTCACCAATCACCAAGGACCAGGAAGTATAAATCAGGAGGCTGAGTTAGAAACGGGGCCAGTTCCTTGTGTCACACACAGCTATGTGTGAGCATTCTAGCTGAGCTCCCTAAGGTTGTGATCTCCAGAGCTCCCGTATCCCAGTACCTCAGTACCTCCGTGCCTCAGCATCTCCGTGCTTTCAGCACCTCCGTGCCTCAGCACCTCCGTGCTTCCAGCACCTCCGTACCTCCGTGCCTCCGTGCCTCAGTACCTCCGTGCTTCCAGCACCTCCGTGCCTCCGTGCCTCAGCACCTCCGTGCCTCAGCATCTCCGTGCTTTCAGCACCTCCGTGCCTCAGCACCTCCGTGCTTCCAGCACCTCCGTACCTCCGTGCCTCCGTGCCTCAGTACCTCCGTGCTTCCAACACCTCCGTGCCTCCGTGCCTCAGTACCTCCGTGCTTCCAGCACCTCCGTGACTCCGTGCCTCTGCACCTCCGTGCCTCAGTACCTCCGTGCTTCCAGCACCTCCATGCCTCAGTACCTCCGTGCTTCCAGCACCTCCGTGCCTCAGCACCTCTGTGCTTCCAGCACCTCCGTGCCTCAGTACCTCCGTGCTTCCAGCACCTCCGTGCCTCAGTACCTCCGTGCCTCAGTACCTCCGTGCTTCCAGCACCTCCGTGCCTCTGCACCTCCGTGCCTCAGCACCTCCGTGCTTTCAGCACCTCCGTGCCTCAGTACCTCCGTGCTTCCAGCACCTCCGTGCCTCCGTGCCTCAGCACCTCCGTGCCTCAGCATCTCCGTGCTTCCAGCACCTCCGTGCCTCAGCATCTCCGTGCTTCCAGCACCTTTGTGCCTCAGCACCCCAGTGTCTCTACACACCCCGGTGTCTCTACGCACCCCAGTGTCTCCACGCACCTCAGTGTCTCTACGCACCTCAGTGCCTCCAATCACCTCAGTGCCTCCATGCACCTCAGTGCCTCTACGCACCTCAGTGTCTCTACGCACCCCAGTGTCTCTACGCACCTCAGTGTCTCTACGCACCTCAGTGCCTCTACGCACCTCAGTGCCTCCACGCACCTCAGTGCCTCTACGCACCTCAGTGTCTCTACGCACCCCAGTGTCTCTACGTACCTCAGTGTCTCCAAGTACCTCAGTGTCTCCAAGCACCTCAGTGTCTCCAAGTACCTCAGTGTCTCCAAGCACCTCAGTGTCTCCAAGCACCTCAGTGTCTCCAAGCACCTCAGTGTCTCCAAGCATCTCAGTGTCCCCAAGCACCCCGTGCCCTTTAGCACAGTTGTACCTGTTATTCTTCACTGATTCATCAGCGCCTTTCCAGTTCTGTCTTTCAGGAGACCTTCAGCGCCCACACGTGCTTCCTGTCTGCCGACCTCATCCTGCATGAGGAGAACCTGGATTCGGCCATCTCTGCCGCGGTTCCTCTTCCCAGTCACCGGAAGAGACCCCGAGTCCACAACACTTCCAAACCAGGTCAGTGGTGGTATTCGTGTAGTCCTCAAGTCACCCGCGCAGACTTCGCTAGCACCGGGTTCACAAAACCTTAGTCATGACAATAACAAAAGGCCATAGGTTAGTTTGAACAGGTGGGCTGTGACTATATCAAACTGCTCAGGTGGGAGGGAATCTGAGAATTCCCGCCGCATGGATAATGAACCGCAAATATAGTAAATGTCCAGAAACTACTAATAGACATAACTATACGCAGGAGCGATTAATCTTTACCTTACCAGCACCGGATTGTTTCTAATAAAATGTTCTTTAGTTAGGTACCAAACACCACTGCTCAAACCCTGTCTGACCCTTCATATCATACAAAGAGGAATTTCTCTGTCCAGCGACCAGTTACATTAAACAAACTTACAGTCATTATTAAGGGGAACATTATCTATAAAACATACTATTTGGTTTTATTATTTAACGTTTGAGTCGCCCGCTAGACGCACACAAACTCTACCGTAAATGCACATACCACGCGCTCGAGCGCATGGCCGAGGAGGCGCCATCACGCAGCTGCGAGTATCAACACGCACGAGAGAGAATGTGGACATTAGGCTTTATCCAATTGTGCAATAGCTTCTGACTGATATGATTGTTGTGTTTATGTTTTTTGTCAATTTTACTTGTCGTGTACAAAATGTGGTTCCATGTTAGCATCAAAACAATTTACATAATCCTGCATTCTCAATGGCAAGTCTAGGTAAACTGTTGTCCAAATAGAATTATACCCAGGAGTTTACAAAACCATGCTTCTTGTTTTTGTAAAAAATGTAAAGTCTAACAGTCTTTGTAGAAAATATTGCAAAATATGAATTCTAATTTCTGCCAGAGGAGGTTTGTCTTTCCTCATTGTCCCCCGATTGCATCTTTGCACCCATTTGTGTTTCATGTAACATTGTATTACCCCCCAGTGAGAAATACTTTACTTTAAAAAAAAAAAAAACCTACACTGATTAATGTTTGTATTCTGTGGTAGTGTAACTTACGTCAGCATTGGGGTTCGTTCCCCCCCAAAAAAAACAAAAAAAAAAACAAAACACATTTCTTTGACTTTTAATGCAATTGAAAGTTTCCAATTAGCTTAATTAGTCCTTACTTACTCACCTTCTGAAGCTTCCTCCAGATCCTGACAGGCTGGTCATTTGCATCATCAGTGTGTAACATAGTAACATAGGACCTCATTCCGAGTTGTTCGCTCGCTAGCCGCTTTTCGCAGCAGTGCACACGCTAAGCCGCCGCCCTCTGGGAGTGAATCTTAGCTTAGCTGAATTGCGAACGAAGTATTCGCAATATTGCGAAAAGATTTTTCTTTGCAGTTTCTGAGTAGCTCGAGACTTACTCTTCCAGTGCGATCAGTTCAGTGCTTGTCGTTCCTGGTTTGACGTCACAAACACACCCAGCGTTCGCCCAGACACTCCCCCGTTTCTCCAGCACCTCCCGCGTTTTTCCCAGAAACGGCAGCGTTTTTTCACACACACCCATAAAACAGCCAGTTTCCGCCCAGAAACACCCACTTCCTGTCAATAACACTCCGATCAGCAGAACGAAGAAAAAACCTTGTAATGCCGTGAGTAAAATACCAAACTTCTTAGCAAATTTACTTGTCGCAGCCGCAGTGCGAACTTTGCGCATGCGCAGTTAGCGGAAAATCGCAACAATTCGAAGGAAAAGAACGAGCGAACAACTCGGAATGAGGGCCATAGTTGGTGAGGTTGAAAAAAGACCAGTAGTCCATCAAGTTCAACCTGAATTATATAATATATTATATTCCCTATTCTTTTCTGGTTAAAGGCTATATCCTCGGATATCTTTTTCCTTTAGAAATGTATCTAACCCATTTTTAAACACATGGGGGTAAATTTATTAAGATGGGAGTTCTATTTAATATGGGATGTTGCCCATAGCAACCAATCAGATTCCAGGTATTATCTTCTAGAAGGTGTTAGATAAATGAGAAGTAGAATCTGATTGGTTGCTATGGGCAACATCCCATCTTAAATAGAACTCCCATCTTAGTAAATTTACCCCATTGACTGAGTCCGCTATTACAACCTTCTCTGGCAGTGAATTCCATATATGTATTGCCCTTACAGTGAAGAATCTCTTCCTGCGCTTAGTAAGAAATTTCCTCTCCTCAAGCCTTAATGGGGGGCATTATGTGTAGAGGTCTCTTAATAAACAAATCATCTGATAGCTCTGCATATTACCCCTTTATGTATTTGTAAATATGAATCATATCTCCTCTTATGGTGTGTACACACGGGGAGATATTTTCTTCTGATTTTGACTATATAGTCAAAATCGTAAGAAAAGTTAGTGCAGATTGCAAGGTGAAAGTCACCTTGCGATCCCGATGCGATGCCGATGCGCGGTCGCCAAGCCTAGATAGACTGTGCAGGCAAGTCAATTTTGACTGTCTTGTAGAAAAGATAGTCAAAATGGACACTTAGCCAAAATCGCACATAGTCAGTATCGCAAGCACAGTCATTATATGCTTTCGATATCGACCTAGTCCCTATCGCACAGTGAGAATCGGGGCTAGCCTGAATCTCACCGTGGGTATGCACCTATAGTCATCTCATTTCTAGTGTAAACATATCTAACATAGAAAGCCTCTCCTCATAGTCCAGTGTCTCCAACCCCTTAATCAATTTGGTAGCTCGTCTATGAACCTTTTCAAGTAGTAACATGTCTCTTTTATAGTGTGGTGTCCAGAACTGTACACAATACTCAAGATGCGGTCGCACCAATGATTTATACAGTGGCAGGATTACACTCTCATCCCTTGTCTCAATTCCCCTTAATGCATGCTAACACTTTATTTGCATTAGTTGCTTCACTTTGACATTTTGTACTGCTGCTAAATCTACTATCAATGAACACCCCCAAATCCTTTTCTAATACCGTATCCCCAATATTTTCACTATTTAACTGGTAGTCTGCGTGTTTATTCTTAGTTCCAAAATGCATAACTTTACATTTTTCCACATTAAACTAGTGATGTGCACCGGACATTTTTCGGGTTTTGTGTTTTGGTTTTGGATTCGGTTCCGTGGCCGTGTTTTGGATTCGGATGCATTTTGGCAAAACCTCCCTGAAATTTTTTGTCGGATTCGGGTGTGTTTTGGATTCGGGTGTTTTTTTACAAAAACCCCTCAAAAACAGCTTAAATCATAGAATTTGGGGGTCATTTTGATCCCATAGTATTATTAACCTCAATAACCATAATTTCCACTCATTTTCAGTCTATTCTGAACACCTCACACCTCACAATATTATTTTTAGTCCTAAAATTTGCACCGAGGTCGCTGGATGACTAAGCTAAGTGACCCAAGTGGCCGACACAAACACCTGGCCCATCTAGGAGTGGCACTGCAGTGTCAGACAGGATGGCACTTACAAAAAATAGTCCCCAAACAGCACATGATGCAAAGAAAAAAAGAGGTGCACCAGGGTCGCTGGATGGCTAAGCTAAGCAACACAAGTGGCCGACACAAACACCTGGCCCATCTAGGAGTGGCACTGCAGTGTCAGGCAGGATGGCACTTCAAAACAATTGTCCCCAAACAGCACATGATGCAAAGAAAAATTAAAGAAAAAAGAGGTGCAAGATGGAATTGTCCTTGGGCCCTCCCACCCACCCTTATGTTGTATAAACAGGACATGCACACTTTAACAAACCCATCATTTCAGCGACAGGGTCTGCCACACGACTGTGACTGAAATGACTGGTTGGTTTGGGCCCCCACCAAAAAAGAAGCAATCAATCTCTCCTTGCACAAACTGGCTCTACAGAGGTAAGATGTCCACCTCCTCCTCATCGTCCGATTCCTCACCCCTTTCACTGTGTACATCCCCCTCCTCACAGATTATTAATTTGTCCCCACTGGAATCCACCATCTCAGGTCCCTGTGTACTTTCTGGAGGCAATTGCTGGTGAATGTCTCCACGGAGGAATTGATTATAATTCATTTTGATGAACATCATCTTCTCCACATTTTCCGGAAGTAACCTCGTACGCCGATTGCTGACAAGGTGAGCGGCTGCACTAAACACTCTTTCGGAGTACACACTGGAGGGTGGGCAACTTAGGTAAAATAAAGCCAGTTTCTGCAAGGGCCTCCAAATTGCCTCTTTTTCCTGCCAGTATACGTACGGACTGTCTGACGTGCCTACTTGGATGTGGTCACTCATATAATCCTCCACCATTCTTTCAATGGTGAGAGAATCATATGCAGTGACAGTAGACGACATGTCAGTAATCGTTGGCAGGTCCTTCAGTCCGGACCAGATGTCAGCACTCGCTCCAGACTGCCCTGCATCACCGCCAGCGGGTGGGCTCGGAATTCTTAGCCTTTTCCTCGCACCCCCAGTTGCGGGAGAATGTGAAGGAGGAGCTGTTGACGGGTCACGTTCCGCTTGACTTGACAATTTTCTCACCAGCAGGTCTTTGAACCTCTGTAGACTTGTGTCTGCCGGAAAGAGAGATCCAACGTAGGTTTTAAATCTAGGATTGAGCACGGTGGCCAAAATGTAGTGCTCTGATTTCAACAGATTGACCACCCGTGAATCCTGGTTAAGCGAATTAAGGGCTCCATCCACAAGTCCCACATGCCTAGCGGAATCGCTCTGTTTTAGCTCCTCCTTCAATGTCTCCAGCTTCTTCTGCAAAAGCCTGATGAGGGGAATGACCTGACTCAGGCTGGCAGTGTCTGAACTGACTTCACGTGTGGCAAGTTCAAAGGGTTGCAGAACCTTGCACAACGTTGAAATCATTCTCCACTGCGCTTGAGTCAGGTGCATTCCCCCTCCTTTGCCTATATCGTAGGCAGATGTATAGGCTTGAATGGCCTTTTGCCGCTCCTCCATCCTCTGAAGCATATAGAGGGTTGAATTCCACCTCGTTACCACCTCTTGCTTCAGATGATGGCAGGGCAGGTTCAGGACTGTTTGCTGGTGCTCCAGTCTTCGGCACGCGGTGGCTGAATGCCGAAAGTGGCCCGCAATTCTTCGGGCCACCGACAGCATCTCTTGCACGCCCCTGTCGTTTTTTTAAATAATTCTGCAACACCAAATTCAATGTATGTGCAAAACATGGGACGTGCTGGAATTTGCCCAGATGTAATGCACGCACAATATTGCTGGCGTTGTCCGATGTCACAAATCCCCAGGAGGGTCCATTTGGGGTAAGCCATTCTGCGATGATGTTCCTCAGTTTCCGTAAGAGGTTGTCAGCTGTGTGCCTCTTCTGGAAAGCGGTGATACAAAGCGTAGCCTGCCTAGGAACGAGTTGGCGTTTGCGAGATGCTGCTACTGGTGCCGCCGCTGCTGTTCTTGCTGCGGGAGGCAATACATCTACCCAGTGGGCTGTCACAGTCATATAGTCCTGAGTCTGCCCTGCTCCACTTGTCCACATGTCCGTGGTTAAGTGGACATTGGGTACAACTGCATTTTTTAGGACACTGGTGACTTTTCTGAGGTCTGTGTACATTTTCGGTATCGCCTGCCTAGAGAAATGGAACCTAGATGGTATTTGGTACCGGGGACACAGTACTTCAATCAAGTCTGTAGTTGCCTGTGAATTAACGGTGGATAACGGAAACACGTTTCTCACCGCCCAGGCTGCAAGGCCTGAGTTATCTGCTTTGCAGCAGGATTACTGCTGTGATATTTCATCTTCCTCGCAAAGGACTGTTGGACAGTCAATTGCTTACTGGAAGTAGTACAAGTGGTCTTCCGACTTCCCCTCTGGGATGACGATCGACTCCCAGCAACAACAACAGCAGCGCCAGCAGCAGGAGCCGTTACACTCAAGGATGCATCGGAGGAATCCCAGGCAGGAGAGGACTAATCAGACTTGACAGTGACATGGCCTGCAGGACTATTGGCTTTCCTGTGTAAGGAGGAAATTGACACTGAGGGAGTTGGTGGTGTGGTTTGCAGGAGCTTGGTCAAGAGGAAGGGATTTAGTGGTCAGTGGACTGCTTCCGCTGTCATCCAAAGTTTTTGAACTTGTCACTGACTTATGATGAATGCGCTGCAGGTGACGTATAAGGGAGGATGTTCCGAGGTGGTTAACGTCCTTACCCCTACTTATTACAGCTTGACAAAGGCAACACATGGCTTGACACCTGTTGTCCGCATTTGTGTTAAAATAATTCCACACCGAAGAGGTGATTTTTTAATGTAATTTGACCAGGCATGTCAATGGCCATATTCGTCCCACGGACATCAGGTGTCTCCCCGGGTGCCTAAATTAAACAAACCACCTCACCATCAGAATCCTCCTTGTCAATTTCCTCCTCAGCGCCAGCAACACCCATATCCTCATACTGGTGTACTTCAACAGTGACATCTTCAATTTGACTATCAGGAACTGGACTGCGGGTGCTCCTTCCAGCACTTGCAGGGGGCGTGCAAATGGTGGAAGGTGCCACCTCTTCCTGTCCAGTGTTGGGAAGGTCAGGCATCGCACCCGACACAATTGGACTCTCCTTGGGGATTTGTGATTTAGAAGAACGCACAGTTCTTTGCTGTGCTTTTGCCAGCTTAAGTCTTTTAATTTTTCTAGCGAGAGGATGAGTGCTTCCATCCTCATGTGAAGCTGAACCACTAGCCATGAACATAGGCCAGGGCCTCAGCCGTTCCTTGCCACTCCGTGTCGTAAATGGCATATTGGCAAGTTTACGCTTCTCCTCAGACGCTTTTAATTTTGATTTTTGGGTCATTTTACTGAACTTTTGTGTTTTGGATTTTACATGCTCTCTACTATGACATTGGGCATCGACCTTGGCAGACGACGTTGATGGCATTTCATCGTCTCGGCCATGACTAGTGGCAGCAGCTTCAGCACGAGGTGGAAGTGGATCTTGATCTTTCCCTATTTTACCTTCCACATTTTTGTTCTCCATTTTTTAATGTGTGGAATTATATGCCAGTATCAATAGCAATGGCCTACTACTATATATACTGCGCACAACTGAAATGCACCACAGGTATGGATGGATAGTATACTTGACGACACAGAGGTAGGTAGAGCAGTGGCCTACTGTACCGTACTGCTATATATTATATACTGGTGGTCAGCAAACTGTGCACAACTGAAATGCACCACAGGTATGGATGGATAGTATACTTGACGACACAGAGGTAGGTAGAGCAGTGGCCTACTGTACCGTACTGCTATATATTATATACTGGTGGTCAGCAAACTGTGCAAAACTGAAATGCACCACAGGTATGGATGGATAGTATACTTGACGACACAGAGGTAGGTAGAGCAGTGGCCTACTGTACCGTACTGCTATATATTATATACTGGTGGTCAGCAAACTGTGCAAAACTGAAATGCACCACAGGTATGGATGGATAGTATACTTGACGACACAGAGGTAGGTAGAGCAGTGGCCTTCTGTACCGTACTCTATATATTATATACTGGTGGTCAGCAAAATTATGCACTGTACTCCTACTATATACTGCAATGCAGCACAGATATGGAGCGTTTTTCAGGCAGAGAACGTATAATACTGGTGGTCACTGGTCAGCAAAACTCTGCACTGTACTCCTCCTATATAATACTGCTGGTCCCCAGTCCCCACAATAAAGCAGTGTGAGCACAGATATATGCAGCACACTGAGCACAGATATGGAGCGTTTTTCAGGCAGAGAACGTATAATACTGGTGGTCACTGGTCAGAAAAACTCTGCACTGTACTCCTCCTATATAATAGAGATGAGCACCTGAAATTTTTCGGGTTTTGTGTTTTGGTTTTGGGTTCGGTTCCGCGGCCGTGTTTTGGGTTCGAACGCGTTTTGGCAAAACCTCACCGAATTTTTTTTGTCGGATTCGGGTGTGTTTTGGATTCGGGTGTTTTTTTCAAAAAACACTAAAAAACAGCTTAAATCATAGAATTTGGGGGTCATTTTGATCCCAAAGTATTATTAACCTCAAAAAACATAATTTACACTCATTTTCAGTCTATTCAGAATACCTCACACCTCACAATATTATTTTTAGTCCTAAAATTTGCACCGAGGTCGCTGTGTGAGAAAGATAAGCGACCCTAGTGGCCGACACAAACACCGGGCCCATCTAGGAGTGGCACTGCAGTGTCACGCAGGATGTCCCTTCCAAAAAACCCTCCCCAAACAGCACATGACGCAAAGAAAAAAAGAGGCGCAATGAGGTAGCTGTGTGAGTAAGATTAGCGACCCTAGTGGCCGACACAAACACCGGGCCCATTTAGGAGTGGCACTGCAGTGTCACGCAGGATGGCCCTTCCAAAAAACCCTCCCCAAACAGCACATGACGCAAAGAAAAAAAGAGGCGCAATGAGGTAGCTGTGTGAGTAAGATTAGCGACCCTAGTGGCCGACACAAACACCGGGCCCATCTAGGAGTGGCACTGCAGTGTCACGCAGGATGTCCCTTCCAAAAAACCCTCCCCAAACAGCACATGACGCAAAGAAAAAAAGAGGCGCAATGAGGTAGCTGACTGTGTGAGTAAGATTAGCGACCCTAGTGGCCGACACAAACACCGGGCCCATTTAGGAGTAGCACTGCAGTGTCACGCAGGATGTCCCTTCCAAAAAACCCTCCCCAATCAGCACATGATGCAAAGAAAAAGAAAAGAAAAAAGAGGTGCAAGATGGAATTGTCCTTGGGCCCTCCCACCCACCCTTATGTTGTATAAACAAAACAGGACATGCACACTTTAACCAACCCATCATTTCAGTGACAGGGTCTGCCACACGACTGTGACTGATATGACGGGTTGGTTTGGACCCCCCCCAAAAAAGAAGCAATTAATCTCTCCTTGCACAAACTGGCTCTACAGAGGCAAGATGTCCACCTCATCATCACCCTCCGATATATCACCGTGTACATCCCCCTCCTCACAGATTATCAATTCGTCCCCACTGGAATCCACCATCTCAGCTCCCTGTGTACTTTGTGGAGGCAATTGCTGCTGGTCAATGTCTCCGCGGAGGAATTGATTATAATTCATTTTAATGAACATCATCTTCTCCACATTTTCTGGATGTAACCTCGTACGCCGATTGCTGACAAGGTGAGCGGCGGCACTAAACACTCTTTCGGAGTACACACTTGTGGGAGGGCAACTTAGGTAGAATAAAGCCAGTTTGTGCAAGGGCCTCCAAATTGCCTCTTTTTCCTGCCAGTATAAGTACGGACTGTGTGACGTGCCTACTTGGATGCGGTCACTCATATAATCCTCCACCATTCTATCAATGTTGAGAGAATCATATGCAGTGACAGTAGACGACATGTCCGTAATCGTTGTCAGGTCCTTCAGTCCGGACCAGATGTCAGCATCAGCAGTCGCTCCAGACTGCCCTGCATCACCGCCAGCGGGTGGGCTCGGAATTCTGAGCCTTTTCCTCGCACCCCCAGTTGCGGGAGAATGTGAAGGAGGAGATGTTGACAGGTCGCGTTCCGCTTGACTTGACAATTTTCTCACCAGCAGGTCTTTCAACCCCAGCAGACTTGTGTCTGCCGGAAAGAGAGATCCAAGGTAGGCTTTAAATCTAGGATCGAGCACGGTGGCCAAAATGTAGTGCTCTGATTTCAACAGATTGACCACCCGTGAATCCTTGTTAAGCGCATTAAGGGCTCCATCCACAAGTCCCACATGCCTAGCGGAATCGCTCCGTGTTAGCTCCTCCTTCAATGTCTCCAGCTTCTTCTGCAAAAGCCTGATGAGGGGAATGACCTGACTCAGGCTGGCAGTGTCTGAACTGACTTCACGTGTGGCAAGTTCAAAGGGCATCAGAACCTTGCACAACGTTGAAATCATTCTCCACTGCGCTTGAGACAGGTGCATTCCACCTACTATATCGTGCTCAATTGTATAGGCTTGAATGGCCTTTTGCTGCTCCTCCAACCTCTGAAGCATATAGAGGGTTGAATTCCACCTCGTTACCACTTCTTGCTTCAGATGATGGCAGGGCAGGTTCAGTAGTTTTTGGTGGTGCTCCAGTCTTCTGTACGTGGTGCCTGTACGCCGAAAGTGTCCCGCAATTCTTCTGGCCACCGACAGCATCTCTTGCACGCCCCTGTCGTTTTTTAAAAAATTCTGCACCACCAAATTCAAGGTATGTGCAAAACATGGGACGTGCTGGAATTTGCCCATATTTAATGCACACACAATATTGCTGGCGTTGTCCGATGCCACAAATCCACAGGAGAGTCCAATTGGGGTAAGCCATTCCGCGATGATCTTCCTCAGTTGCCGTAAGAGGTTTTCAGCTGTGTGCGTATTCTGGAAAGCGGTGATACAAAGCGTAGCCTGCCTAGGAAAGAGTTGGCGTTTGCGAGATGCTGCTACTGGTGCCGCCGCTGCTGTTCTTGCGGCGGGAGTCCATACATCTACCCAGTGGGCTGTCACAGTCATATAGTCCTGACCCTGCCCTGCTCCACTTGTCCACATGTCCGTGGTTAAGTGGACATTGGGTACAACTGCATTTTTTAGGACACTGGTGAGTCTTTTTCTGACGTCCGTGTACATTCTCGGTATCGCCTGCCTAGAGAAGTGGAACCTAGATGGTATTTGGTAACGGGGGCACACTGCCTCAATAAATTGTCTAGTTCCCTGTGAACTAACGGCGGATACCGGACGCACGTCTAACACCAACATAGTTGTCAAGGCCTCAGTTATCCGCTTTGCAGCAGGATGACTGCTGTGATATTTCATCTTCCTCGCAAAGGACTGTTGGACAGTCAATTGCTTACTGGAAGTAGTACAAGTGGGCTTACGACTTCCCCTCTGGGATGACCATCGACTCCCAGCAGCAACAACAGCAGCGCCAGCAGCAGTAGGCGTTACACGCAAGGATGCATCGGAGGAATCCCAGGCAGGAGAGGACTCGTCAGAATTGCCAGTGACATGGCCTGCAGGACTATTGGCATTCCTGGGGAAGGAGGAAATTGACACTGAGGGAGTTGGTGGGGTGGTTTGCGTGAGCTTGGTTACAAGAGGAAGGGATTTACTGGTCAGTGGACTGCTTCCGCTGTCGCCCAAAGTTTTTGAACTTGTCACTGACTTATTATGAATGCGCTGCAGGTGACGTATAAGGGAGGATGTTCCGAGGTGGTTAACGTCCTTACCCCTACTTATTACAGCTTGACAAAGGCAACACACGGCTTGACACCTGTTGTCCGCTTTTCTGTTGAAATACCTCCACACTGAAGAGCTGATTTTTTTGGTATTTTCACCAGGCATGTCAACGGCCATATTCCTCCCACGGACAACAGGTGTCTCCCCGGGTGCCTGACTTAAACAAACCACCTCACCATCAGAATCCTCCTGGTCAATTTCCTCCCCAGCGCCAGCAACACCCATATCCTCCTCATCCTGGTGTACTTCAACATCTTCATCTTCAATCTGACTATCAGGAACTGGACTGCGGGTGCTCCTTCCAGCACTTGCAGGGGGCGTGCAAATGGTGGAAGGCGCATGCTCTTCACGTCCAGTGTTGGGAAGGTCAGGCATCGCAACCGACACAATTGGACTCTCCTTGTGGATTTGGGATTTCGAAGAACGCACAGTTCTTTGCGGTGCTTTTGCCAGCTTGAGTCTTTTCAGTTTTCTAGCGAGAGGCTGAGTGCTTCCATCCTCATGTGAAGCTGAACCACTAGCCATGAACATAGGCCAGGGCCTCAGCCGTTCCTTGCCACTCCGTGTGGTAAATGGCATATTGGCAAGTTTACGCTTCTCCTCCGACAATTTTATTTTAGGTTTTGGAGTCCTTTTTTTACTGATATTTGGTGTTTTGGATTTGATATGCTCTGTACTATGACATTGGGCATCGGCCTTGGCAGACGACGTTGCTGGCATTTCATCGTCTCGGCCATGACTAGTGGCAGCAGCTTCAGCACGAGGTGGAAGTGGATCTTGATCTTTCCCTAATTTTGGAACCTCAACATTTTTGTTCTCCATATTTTAATAGGCACAACTAAAAGGCACCTCAGGTAAACAATGGAGATGGATACTAGTATACAATTATGGACTGCCTGCCGAGTGCAGACACAGAGGTAGCCACAGCCGTGAACTACCGTACTGTACTGTGTCTGCTGCTAATATAGACTGGTTGATAAAGAGATGTCTATGTAACTATGTATGTATAAAGAAGAAAGAAAAAAAAACCACGGTTAGGTGGTATACAATTATGGACGGACTGCCTGCCGAGTGCAGACACAGAGGTAGCCACAGCCGTGAACTACCGTACTGTACTGTGTCTGCTGCTAATATAGACTGGTTGATAAAGAGATGTCTATGTAACTATGTATGTATAAAGAAGAAAGAAAAAAAAACCACGGTTAGGTGGTATACAATTATGGACGGACTGCCTGCCGAGTGCAGACACAGAGGTAGCCACAGCCGTGAACTACCGTACTGTACTGTGTCTGCTGCTAATATAGACTGGTTGATAAAGAGATGTCTATGTAACTATGTATGTATAAAGAAGAAAGAAAAAAAAAACCACGGTTAGGTGGTATACAATTATGGACGGACTGCCTGCCGAGTGCAGACACAGAGGTAGCCACAGCCGTGAACTACCGTACTGTACTGTGTCTGCTGCTAATATAGACTGGTTGATAAAGAGATGTCTATGTAACTATGTATGTATAAAGAAGAAAGAAAAAAAAACCACGGTTAGGTGGTATACAATTATGGACGGACTGCCTGCCGAGTGCAGACACAGAGGTAGCCACAGCCGTGAACTACCGTACTGTACTGTGTCTGCTGCTAATATAGACTGGTTGATAAAGAGATGTCTATGTAACTATGTATGTATAAAGAAGAAAGAAAAAAAAACCACGGTTAGGTGGTATACAATTATGGACGGACTGCCTGCCGAGTGCAGACACAGAGGTAGCCACAGCCGTGAACTACCGTACTGTACTGTGTCTGCTGCTAATATAGACTGGTTGATAAAGAGATGTCGTAGTAGTATGTATGTATAAAGAAGAAGAAAAAACCACGGTTAGGTGGTATACAATTATGGACGGACTGCCTGCCGAGTGCAGACACAGAGGTAGCCACAGCCGTGAACTACCGTACTGTGTCTGCTGCGACTGGATGATAAATGATATAAAAAATATATATATATCACTACTGCAGCCGGACAGGTATATATTATATATTATATAATGACGGACCTGCTGGACACTGTCTGTCAGCAGAATGAGTTTTATTTTTATAGAATAAAAAAAACAACAACACACAAGTGAAGTCACACGACGAGTGTTTAACTTTTTCAGGCAATCACAATATAAGTATACTACTAACTATACTGGTGGTCAGTGTGGTCAGGTCACTGGTCAGTCACACTGGCAGTGGCACTCCTGCAGCAAAAGTGTGCACTGTTTAATTTTAATATAATATTATGTACTCCTGGCTCCTGCTATAACCTATAACTGGCACTGCAGTGCTCCCCAGTCTCCCCCACAATTATAAGCTGTGTGAGCTGAGCAGTCAGACAGATATATAATATATATAGATGATGCAGCACACTGGGCTGAGCCTGAGCAGTGCACACAGATATGGTATGTGACTGAGTCACTGTGTGTATCGCTTTTTTCAGGCAGAGAACGGATATATTAAATAAACTGCACTGTCTGGTGGTCACTCACTATATAATATTATGTACTCCTGGCTCCTGCTATAACCTATAACTGGCACTGCAGTGCTCCCCAGTCTCCCCCACAATTATAAGCTGTGTGAGCTGAGCAGTCAGACAGATATATAATATATATAGTAGAGATGAGCGGGTTCGGTTTCTCTGAATCCGAACCCGCACGAACTTCATGTTTTTTTCACGGGTCCGAGCAGACTCGGATCCTCCCGCCTTGCTCGGTTAACCCGAGCGCGCCCGAACGTCATCATGACGCTGTCGGATTCTCGCGAGACTCGGATTCTATATAAGGAGCCGCGCGTCGCCGC
Source organism: Pseudophryne corroboree (assembly GCF_028390025.1). Lineage (NCBI taxonomy): Eukaryota > Metazoa > Chordata > Amphibia > Anura > Myobatrachidae > Pseudophryne > Pseudophryne corroboree. The sequence goes on along the minus strand of NC_086447.1, from coordinate 551,126,006 downwards.
CATTTTCACACGTGCATTGAGATTGATAGGGAGAGGACGTGGCTGGCGTCCTCTCCATTTAGATTAGGGTTGAGAGAGAGAGAGAGAGATTGACCTGAGGCTGTGATACTGTAGAAGAGAGTGCAGAGTTTAGTGACTGACGACCACAGTGACCACCAGACAGTGCAGTTGTTTGTTTTATTTAATATATCCGTTCTCTGCCTGAAAAAAACGATACACACAGTGACTCAGTCACATACCATATCTGTGTGCACTGCTCAGCCCAGTGTGCTGCATCAATGTATATATATATCTGACTGTGCTCAGCTCACACAGCTTATAATTGTGGGGGAGACTGGGGAGCACTGCAGTGCCAGTTATAGGTTATAGCAGGAGCCAGGAGTACATAATATTATATTAAAATTAAACAGTGCACACTTTTGCTGCAGGAGTGCCACTGCCAGTGTGACTAGTGACCAGTGACCTGACCACCAGTATATATAATATTAGTAGTATACTATCTCTTTATCAACCAGTCTATATTAGCAGCAGACACAGTACAGTGCGGTAGTTCACGGCTGTGGCTACCTCTGTGTCGGCACTCGGCAGCCCGTCCATAATTGTATATACCACCTAACCGTGTTTTTTTTTTCTTTCTTTATAGTCATACTAGTTACGAGTATACTATCTCTTTATCAACCAGTCTATATTAGCAGCAGACACAGTACAGTGCGGTAGTTCACGGCTGTGGCTACCTCTGTGTCGGCACTCGGCAGCCCGTCCATAATTGTATATACCACCTAACCGTGTTTTTTTTTTCTTTCTTTATACATACATACTAGTTACGAGTATACTATCTCTTTATCAACCAGTCTATATTAGCAGCAGACACAGTACAGTGCGGTAGTTCACGGCTGTGGCTACCTCTGTGTCGGCACTCGGCAGCCCGTCCATAATTGTATATACCACCTAACCGTGGTTTTTTTTTCTTTCTTTATACATACATACTAGTTACGAGTATACTATCTCTTTATCAACCAGTCTATATATTAGCAGCAGACACAGTACAGTGCGGTAGTTCACGGCTGTGGCTACCTCTGTGTCGGCACTCGGCAGCCCGTCCATAATTGTATATACCACCTAACCGTGTTTTTTTTTTCTTTCTTTATACATACATACTAGTTACGAGTATACTATCTCTTTATCAACCAGTCTATATATTAGCAGCAGACACAGTACAGTGCGGTAGTTCACGGCTGTGGCTACCTCTGTGTCGGCACTCGGCAGCCCGTCCATAATTGTATATACCACCTAACCGTGGTTTTTTTTCTTTCTTTATACATACATACTAGTTACGAGTATACTATCTCTTTATCAACCAGTCTATATATTAGCAGCAGACACAGTACAGTGCGGTAGTTCACGGCTGTGGCTACCTCTGTGTCGGCACTCGGCAGCCCGTCCATAATTGTATATACCACCTAACCGTGTTTTTTTTTTCTTTCTTTATACATACATACTAGTTACGAGTATACTATCTCTTTATCAACCAGTCTATATATTAGCAGCAGACACAGTACAGTGCGGTAGTTCACGGCTGTGGCTACCTCTGTGTCGGCACTCGGCAGCCCGTCCATAATTGTATACTAGTATCCAATCCATCCATCTCCATTGTTTACCTGAGGTGCCTTTTAGTTGTGCCTATTAAAATATGGAGAACAAAAATGTTGAGGTTCCAAAATTAGGGAAAGATCAAGATCCACTTCCACCTCGTGCTGAAGCTGCTGCCACTAGTCATGGCCGAGACGATGAAATGCCAGCAACGTCGTCTGCCAAGGCCGATGCCCAATGTCATAGTACAGAGCATGTCAAATCCAAAACACCAAATATCAGTAAAAAAAGGACTCCAAAACCTAAAATAAAATTGTCGGAGGAGAAGCGTAAACTTGCCAATATGCCATTTACCACACGGAGTGGCAAGGAACGGCTGAGGCCCTGGCCTATGTTCATGGCTAGTGGTTCAGCTTCACATGAGGATGGAAGCACTCAGCCTCTCGCTAGAAAAATGAAAAGACTAAAGCTGGCAAAAGCAGTAGCACCGCAAAGAACTGTGCGTTCTTCGAAATCCCAAATCCACAAGGAGAGTCCGACTCCAATTGTGTCGGTTGCGATGCCTGACCTTCCCAACACTGGACGTGAAGAGCATGCGCCTTCCACCATTTGCACGCCCCCTGCAAGTGCTGGAAGGAGCACCCGCAGTCCAGTTCCTGATAGTCAGATTGAAGATGTCAGTGTTGAAGTACACCAGGATGAGGAGGATATGGGTGTTGCTGGCGCTGGGGAGGAAATTGACCAGGAGGATTCTGATGGTGAGGTGGTTTGTTTAAGTCAGGCACCCGGGGAGACACCTGTTGTCCGTGGTAGGAATATGGCCGTTGACATGCCTGGTGAAAATACCAAAAAAATCAGCTCTTCGGTGTGGAAGTATTTCACCAGAAATGCGGACAACAGGTGTCAAGCCGTGTGTTCCCTTTGTCAAGCTGTAATAAGTAGGGGTAAGGACGTTAACCACCTCGGAACATCCTCCCTTATACGTCACCTGCAGCGCATTCATAATAAGTCAGTGACAAGTTCAAAAACTTTGGGTGACAGCGGAAGCAGTCCACTGACCAGTAAATCCCTTCCTCTTGTAACCAAGCTCACGCAAACCACCCCACCAACTCCCTCAGTGTCAATTTCCTCCTTCCCCAGGAATGCCAATAGTCCTGCAGGCAATGTCACTGGCAATTCTGACGAGTCCTCTCCTGCCTGGGATTCCTCCGATGCATCCTTGCGTGTAACGCCTACTGCTGCTGGCGCTGCTGTTGTTGCTGCTGGGAGTCGATGGTCATCCCAGAGGGGAAGTCGTAAGCCCACTTGTACTACTTCCAGTAAGCAATTGACTGTTCAACAGTCCTTTGCGAGGAAGATGAAATATCACAGCAGTCATCCTGCTGCAAAGCGGATAACTGAGGCCTTGACAACTATGTTGGTGTTAGACGTGCGTCCGGTATCCGCCGTTAGTTCACAGGGAACTAGACAATTTATTGAGGCAGTGTGCCCCCGTTACCAAATACCATCTAGGTTCCACTTCTCTAGGCAGGCGATACCGAGAATGTACACGGACGTCAGAAAAAGACTCACCAGTGTCCTAAAAAATGCAGTTGTACCCAATGTCCACTTAACCACGGACATGTGGACAAGTGGAGCAGGGCAGGGTCAGGACTATATGACTGTGACAGCCCACTGGGTAGATGTATGGACTCCCGCCGCAAGAACAGCAGCGGCGGCACCAGTAGCAGCATCTCGCAAACGCCAACTCTTTCCTAGGCAGGCTACGCTTTGTATCACCGCTTTCCAGAATACGCACACAGCTGAAAACCTCTTACGGCAACTGAGGAAGATCATCGCGGAATGGCTTACCCCAATTGGACTCTCCTGTGGATTTGTGGCATCGGACAACGCCAGCAATATTGTGTGTGCATTAAATATGGGCAAATTCCAGCACGTCCCATGTTTTGCACATACCTTGAATTTGGTGGTGCAGAATTTTTTAAAAAACGACAGGGGCGTGCAAGAGATGCTGTCGGTGGCCAGAAGAATTGCGGGACACTTTCGGCGTACAGGCACCACGTACAGAAGACTGGAGCACCACCAAAAACTACTGAACCTGCCCTGCCATCATCTGAAGCAAGAAGTGGTAACGAGGTGGAATTCAACCCTCTATATGCTTCAGAGGTTGGAGGAGCAGCAAAAGGCCATTCAAGCCTATACAATTGAGCACGATATAGTAGGTGGAATGCACCTGTCTCAAGCGCAGTGGAGAATGATTTCAACGTTGTGCAAGGTTCTGATGCCCTTTGAACTTGCCACACGTGAAGTCAGTTCAGACACTGCCAGCCTGAGTCAGGTCATTCCCCTCATCAGGCTTTTGCAGAAGAAGCTGGAGACATTGAAGGAGGAGCTAACACGGAGCGATTCCGCTAGGCATGTGGGACTTGTGGATGGAGCCCTTAATTCGCTTAACAAGGATTCACGGGTGGTCAATCTGTTGAAATCAGAGCACTACATTTTGGCCACCGTGCTCGATCCTAGATTTAAAGCCTACCTTGGATCTCTCTTTCCGGCAGACACAAGTCTGCTGGGGTTGAAAGACCTGCTGGTGAGAAAATTGTCAAGTCAAGCGGAACGCGACCTGTCAACATCTCCTCCTTCACATTCTCCCGCAACTGGGGGTGCGAGGAAAAGGCTCAGAATTCCGAGCCCACCCGCTGGCGGTGATGCAGGGCAGTCTGGAGCGACTGCTGATGCTGACATCTGGTCCGGACTGAAGGACCTGACAACGATTACGGACATGTCGTCTACTGTCACTGCATATGATTCTCTCAACATTGATAGAATGGTGGAGGATTATATGAGTGACCGCATCCAAGTAGGCACGTCACACAGTCCGTACTTATACTGGCAGGAAAAAGAGGCAATTTGGAGGCCCTTGCACAAACTGGCTTTATTCTACCTAAGTTGCCCTCCCACAAGTGTGTACTCCGAAAGAGTGTTTAGTGCCGCCGCTCACCTTGTCAGCAATCGGCGTACGAGGTTACATCCAGAAAATGTGGAGAAGATGATGTTCATTAAAATGAATTATAATCAATTCCTCCGGGGAGACATTGACCAGCAGCAATTGCCTCCACAAAGTACACAGGGAGCTGAGATGGTGGATTCCAGTGGGGACGAATTGATAATCTGTGAGGAGGGGGATGTACACGGTGATATATCGGAGGGTGATGATGAGGTGGACATCTTGCCTCTGTAGAGCCAGTTTGTGCAAGGAGAGATTAATTGCTTCTTTTTTGGGGGGGGTCCAAACCAACCCGTCATATCAGTCACAGTCGTGTGGCAGACCCTGTCACTGAAATGATGGGTTGGTCAAAGTGTGCATGTCCTGTTTTGTTTATACAACATAAGGGTGGGTGGGAGGGCCCAAGGACAATTCCATCTTGCACCTCTTTTTTCTTTTCTTTTTCTTTGCGTCATGTGCTGTTTGGGGAGGGTTTTTTGGAAGGGACATCCTGCGTGACACTGCAGTGCCACTCCTAGATGGGCCCGGTGTTTGTGTCGGCCACTAGGGTCGCTTATCTTACTCACACAGCTACCTCATTGCGCCTCTTTTTTTCTTTGCGTCATGTGCTGTTTGGGGAGGGTTTTTTGGAAGGGACATCCTGCGTGACACTGCAGTGACACTCCTAGATGGGCCCGGTGTTTGTGTCGGCCACTAGGGTCGCTTATCTTACTCACACAGCTACCTCATTGCGCCTCTTTTTTTCTTTGCGTCATGTGCTGTTTGGGGAGGGTTTTTTGGAAGGGACATCCTGCGTGACACTGCAGTGCCACTCCTAGATGGGCCCGGTGTTTGTGTCGGCCACTAGGGTCGCTAATCTTACTCACACAGCTACCTCATTGCGCCTCTTTTTTTCTTTGCGTCATGTGCTGTTTGGGGAGGGTTTTTTGGAAGGGCCATCCTGCGTGACACTGCAGTGCCACTCCTAGATGGGCCCGGTGTTTGTGTCGGCCACTAGGGTCGCTTATCTTACTCACACAGCGACCTCGGTGCAAATTTTAGGACTAAAAATAATATTGTGAGGTGTGAGGTATTCAGAATAGACTGAAAATGAGTGGAAATTATGGTTTTTGAGGTTAATAATACTTTGGGATCAAAATGACCGCCAAATTCTATGATTTAAGCTGTTTTTTAGGTTTTTTGGAAAAAAACACCCGAATCCAAAACACACCCGAATCCGACAAAAAAAATTCGGTGAGGTTTTGCCAAAACGCGGTCGAACCCAAAACACGGCCGCGGAACCGAACCCAAAACCAAAACACAAAACCCGAAAAATTTCCGGCGCTCATCTCTAATATATAGATGATGCAGCACACTGGGCTGAGCCTGAGCAGTGCACACAGATATGGTATGTGACTGAGTCACTGTGTGTATCGCTTTTTTCAGGCAGAGAACGGATATATTAAATAAACTGCACTGTCTGGTGGTCACTCACTAGTAAACTCTCTGCACTCTCTACACTTCTACAGTACTCCTCCTAGTCCTAAGCTCCAGTAAATCTCTCTCTCTTATAATCTAAATGGAGAGGACGCCAGCCACGTCCTCTCCCTATAAATCTCAATGCACGTGTGAAAATGGCGGCGACGCGCGGCTCCTTATATAGAATCCGAGTCTCGCGATAGAATCCGAGCCTCGCGAGAATCCGACAGCGTCATGATGACGTTCGGGCGCGCTCGGGTTAACCGAGCAAGGCGGGAAGATCCGAGTCGCTCGGACCCGTGAAAAAAAACATGAAGTTCGGGCGGGTTCGGATTCAGAGAAACCGAACCCGCTCATCTCTACTATATAATACTGCTGGTCCCCAGTCCCCACAATAAAGCAGTGTGAGCACAGATATATGCAGCACACTGAGTACAGATATGGAGCGTTTTTCAGGCAGAGAACGTATAATACTGGTGGTCACTGGTCAGCAAAACTCGGCACTGTACTCCTCCTATATAATACTGCTGGTCCCCAGTCCCCACAATAAAGCAGTGTGAGCACAGATATATGCAGCACACTGAGCACAGATATGGAGCGTTTTTCAGGCATAGAACGTATAATACTGGTGGTCACTGGTCAGCAAAACTCTGCACTGTACTCCTCCTATATAATACTGCTGGTCCCCAGTCCCCACAATAAAGCAGTGTGAGCACAGATATATGCAGCACACTGAGCACAGATATGGAGCGTTTTTCAGGCAGACAACGTATACTGGTGGTCACTGGTCAGCAAAACTCTGCACTGTACTCCTCCTATATAATACTGCTGGTCCCCAGTCCCCACAATAAAGCAGTGTGAGCACAGATATATGCAGCACACTCTGCACAGATATGGAGCGTTTTTCAGGCAGACAACGTATACTGGTGGTCACTGGTCAGCAAAACTCTGCACTGTACTCCTCCTATATAATACTGCTGGTCCCCAGTCCCCACAATAAAGCAGTGTGAGCACAGATATATGCAGCACACTGAGCACAGATATGGAGCGTTTTTCAGGCAGACAACGTATACTGGTGGTCACTGGTCAGCAAAACTCTGCACTGTACTCCTCCTATATAATACTGCTGGTCCCCAGTCCCCACAATAAAGCAGTGTGAGCACAGATATATGCAGCACACTGAGCACAGATATGGAGCGTTTTTCAGGCAGACAACGTATAATACTGGTGGTCACTGGTCAGCAAAACTCTGCACTGTACTCCTCCTATAATACTGCTGGTCCCCAGAATAAAGATATTTGCACTGCAGCCCCCTGAAACAAAGTGAGAGGACGCCAGCCACGTCCTCTCACTATCATTTCCAATGCACGAGTGAAAAATGTCGGCGACGCGCGGCTCCTTATATAGAATCCGAATCTCGCGAGAATCCGACAGCAGGATGATGAAGTTCGGGCGCGCTCGGGTTAACCGAGGAAGGCGGGAGGATCCGAGTCTGCCTTGGACCCGTGTAAAAAGGGTGAAGTTCGTGGGGGGTTCGGATTCCGAGGAACCGAACCCGCTCATCACTACATTAAACCTCATACTCCATTTTGTTGCCCAAACTTCCAGTTTAAATAAATTGCTCTAAAGTGATTCTACATCCACATCTAACTTGATTACCCTACATATTTTAGTATCATCTGCAAAAATCAACACTGTGCTTTCTAGTCCTTCTCCTAGATCATTTATAAATATGTTAAACAATAGTGGCCCCAGCACAGAACCCTGCGGTATTCCACTAATTTCTTTAGCCCAGGTGGAATACATCCCATTAACAACCACTCTCTGCTCCCTGTTGTCAAGCCAATAACTCACCCATGTACAAATAGTGTTTCCTATACCAAGCTCTTTAAATTTGAAAATCAGCATCCTGTGAGGCACTGTGTCGAAAGCTTTTGCAAAATCCAGATAGACGACATCTACTGCATTACCCTAGTCAAGATTATTGCTTACTTTCTCATAGAAGCTAATCAAATTAGTTTGACATGACCTATTTCTCACAAAACCATGCTGGTTCTTATTAATAGCATGGGAGTTCTCCAAGTACTCCTGTATGCTATCCCTTAGTATACTTTCCAAAAGTTTCCCCACTATTGATGTCACACTAACCAGTCTATAGTTACAAGGATGAAGGTTAATGCCCTTTTTAAATATTGGGACCAGGGGCGGATTGGGAACAAAAAGTGGCCCTGGAAAAATTTGTAATAGTGGCCCCACATGGGCAGCACCAGAGGTGTAAGGTCTAGCCATGGGCCATGGCAGCAGCACCCTCCCCCCAAGACTTTCCAGATAGTGGGCATGTCCAGCATCAAGGGGGAAAATTACATATTATGAGCACATTATATGATACACCTTCAGAATTTAGGAAACTATATAATTCTTTAGAAAGACATATTTTCTTGCTTATTACATCAACCGCGTATCCCAATCACTATTCACTCAATCTTATATGTCAGCCAAGCAGGCAGACAGAGCATACACTAGATCATCTGCAATCACAGGCTAAGTGGCAAAGTAATTTTCATATATGCAAATTATTTTACATCTTATTCATTATGTCTGTAAAAAGGACCACATGTCCTCAAACTAAACAGGCCCCACGGGTGCGTCGGCCCACCCGGGATCTTCCCTGTAAACCCTATGGCCAATCCGCCTCTGATTGGGACTAACTCTGCTATACGCCAGTCCTTTGGTACCATGCCTGATGTAAGTGAATCAGTGAAAATCAGATACAGTGGCCTAGTTATTTCAGCATTTAGCTCCATCAGTACCCTAGGATGAAGTCCATCTGGACCAGGAGATTTATTAGTCTTCATTTTTTTTTACTCGCTCACGGACTACTTTCTCAGACAGATAAGTATTAAGCAATGGGCCTTTAACACTACTATTATTATTGTTAGATAAAACACAGATGAGTGCGCTTTCAATAGCAGCTGGTATGGGGATTGATTAACTCCCCTATTAGTATAGATACAAAAAATAATATTATATACCAGCGCTGGCTGTTTAAAATCAATCACATTAAAATAGTAGAAAACTGTTCACAAGATGGTAGGTATTAAAATATGAATAATAAATTTAATATACACAACAAGTAAAACAATTAAATATTGTCACAGTGCTAATTAGCATATGCTCGCGAGGAAGCTGGTTTGTTTGAACCAGCAAAATGCGTTGAGCCTGGACGACACAGACATTACAATTTGGACTCTCATCACCCTTCTACCCCTGGCATCTATTGAACTGCTTTATTCTTTGGACTAATTAACCATTCCAGAGGAACCGACTCCTAAACCAAGCTACTGCACATTGCTGGATAAAATTGGGGACTTCATCTGGTTCCGATTGGTTACCTATCAGTACCGTTGATAACTTCATGTGGATAGGACTCCAGAGAATGCCCTAGCCAGGGTATGATATTGCCCTAAAAAGAGTCAAATGAATGTGTCATCCTTCAATATGCTAATTAGTACTGTTACAATTTTTAATTGTTTTACTTGTGTATATTAAATTTATTATTTATATTTTAATACCTACCGTCTTGTGAACAGTTTTCTACTATCTTAATGTGATTGATTCTAAACAGCCAGCACTGGTATATAATATTATTTTTTGTATCTATTATTATTGTAACTCACTAATCCCACCATCTGGTCCTCTCTAGTAAACACTGATGAAAAAATGTGTTCAATATTTCAGCTTTTTCTTTGTCATCATTAATCAAGAATCCCAGTTTGCTTTTTAATGGTCCTATATTCTCTTTTTTTAGCTTCTTACTACAGTCTTCCAACCTGCAGGAGAGTCGACTCTTTGGGATTCAGGATTGGATCCTCCTCATGATGGATGCGAGTCTTAGAGGATAGGGAGCTGTCACCCCCCCTGGTCTGCCCAAGAGGCCCTCCTTCCGATCAACATCCTGGAACTTCGGGCCTTCTACAATGCTCTGATTCAGGCCTCCCCTCTACTCCAGTATCGGGCGATCCAGGTTCAGTCGGACAACGCCACGGCTGTGGCGTACATCAATCAAAAAGGAGGGACAAAGAGCAGAGCCTGCATGCGAGAAGTGTCAAGAATACTCTTCTGGGCAGAAAGAAATGCAAGAGCACTGTCCGCAATCTTCATTCTGGGGGTGGACAACTGGGAAGCAGACTTCCTCAGTCGCCATGATCTCCACCCAGGGGAGTGGGGACTACACCCTCAGGTGTTTCAACAGATCGACAGGTGGGGCTGCCCACAGATCGACATGACGGCCTCTTGCCTCAATAAGAAGCTTGTTTGCTATTGCTCGCGAACCAGAGACCCTCAGGCGAGCGCTGTGGATGTACTGACAATGCCTTGGCCTTACCAGCTGGTCTATCTATTTCCTCCAATTCCGTTGATCCCCAGGGTACTCAAGAGGATCAGGCATCAAGGAGAACAGGCAATCTTAATTGCCCCGGATTGGCACCGAAGAGTGTGGTACGCTGTTCTTCTGGACATGTCCGGAGAGGACCCTTGGCCTCTGCCGCTAAGAAGAGATATTCTTCAGCAAGGACCGGACTTACAGCTGCTTCGTTTGAAGGCATGGAAGTTGAGTGGAACATCCTAGCTCACAAAGGGCTTTCCAAAAAGGTAATTGCCACTATGGTGCAAGCTAGAAAACCTGTGACGTCAAAACACTATCATCATATCTGGCGGAGATATGTCTCTTGGTGCGAGGAACTCACATATCCATCTGCGGAATTCCACTTGGGGAGATTCCTTAGTTTCCTGCAGACTGGAGTGGATAAAGGTTTACATCTTGGATCCATGAAGGTCCAGATTTCAGCTCTTTCTGTCTTCTTCAAGAAGAAGTTGGCTCTCCTGCCAGAAGTTCAGACCTTCTTGCAAGGGGTGCTTCACATACAACCTCCGTTTGTGCCGCCTACGACACCTTGGGATTTGGATGTGGTGTTACGCTTTCTACAGTCCTCCTGGTTTGAACCTCTGATGGCGGAAGAAGACAAGTACCTCACATGGAATACAGTGATGTTACTGGCCCTGGCTTCTGCTAGACATGTCTCAGAATTAGGGGCCTTATCATGTAAAAGTCCCTACTTGGTCTTTTACGAGAACAGAGCGGAGCTCAGGACTAGACAGCAGTTCCTTCCGAAGATGGTCTCCACGTTTCACTTGACTAAAACTATTGTGATTCCATCCAGTTCTGGCACTTCTGCCCCTCCGGAGGCATTGGATGCAGTGTGAGCCTTGAAAATCTATGTCGAGAGGATGGCTCGGATCAGAAAGATTGATTCCTTGTTCATGCTGTACGATGCGCAGAAAAAGGGTTGCCCTGCTTCAAAGCAGTCTATTGCTCGTTGGATTTGGTTTACTATCCAACAGGCCTATGTGTCGGCAGCCTTACTTGCTCCACAGTCCCTGAAGGCCCACTCTATGAGATTGGTGGGGTCTTCCTGGGCGGCTGCCCGTCGAGTCTCGGCCCTGTAACTGTGCCGAGCTGCTACCTGATCGGGGAAGAGCACTTTTGTGAAGTTCTACAAATTTGATACCCTTGCCAAAGAGGATACCCAGTTTGGGCAGGCAGTGCTGCAGATGTCTCCACACGTTCTCTCCCGTTCTGGAAGCATTGGGATAACCCAATCGTACTAATCTGTCCCCAATATCCCTTATGGATGCTAGAGAAAATAGGATTTTAAATACCTACCGGTAAATCCTGTTCTCGTAGTCCGTAAGTGATATTGGGCGGGCCGCCTCTGTGCGGTGACTTTCTGCAGGTTCTCTGTTAGGTGTTACCTGTTCAGCTGTTGATGTTGATGTTGCCAGCCGTTGCTGGTCTGGTTCTGTTTTGGTGTGCTGGTGTGTATATCTCACCATACTTATTGTTGTTATGTTCCTTCTCTCAAGTTTGTCATTCTCCTTTGGGCACTGTTTTACCTATAACTGACCTGTGGGAGGAGCCATAGTGGGGAGGAGCCAGCAGACCCAGTTGAATAAATTTAAAGTGCACTGGTTCCTTTGGACCTGTCTATACCCCATCGTACTAATCTGTCCCCAATATCCCTTATGGACTACGAGAAAAGGATTTACCGGTAGGTATTTAAAATCCTATTTTTTGCTGCCCATGGGGATACACTTATGGGTATATTTGTCTAGCACTGATTTAAAAACATCCCACTTATCTGCAGTGTTCTTTCCCTGTGTGAGTATTGTGTATGTGTGAGACCTCTGTGACCCCCTGGGTGTGTGTGACTCCGGTGTGTGTGCGTGACAGGGAGCCATGGAGACCACTGGTGCGAACGGAACACACAAGTAAGCTCCCATGTTTTTTTCCCACCAAGCATCATTTTGCCCACAAAATGATACCACGGGTATCGGGAGTGCTCATACCCGTGGTAATCCAAAATTGGGAGCGAGATCAAAAAAGTTATTTTTTTACAGGCAAAACCTTGCACCTAATTGGATATGCCCCTTTGAGTTCAAATGACATACACAATAAGAAATATGTGGCAATTCACACTTGTGAGTTGTAAGGATGAAAATGTTTCAGTTGATTTTTTTTCAACCTTATTTAAATATAAAATTACATGGGTGTATCCAAACTAGTGATATGTTCATGTCACATAATAGCAAGCTGGGTGGATGGTGCAAGGGATGCAATTGCTATAAGGCCCAGTGGCTTAGGGGGCCCCATAGCATACTTTTTTTTATTATTGTCACCTCCATTAAAAGTCTGTGGGCGGGCGGAGAGCAGACAGTGGCCAGTAGGAGTAGGGGGTGGGGACTGGTTGTTTTGATTAGGGTAGGAGGGGGGGAACAGGACTCACTGTGTGGGTCATTCACTGTACTCCTGATCTCTGAGCTGCGACTGGTTTCGTGAGATGTCTCATCACAAGGCTCTGGGTGAAAGGTGGAGACAGAGCCGGCCCTAACCAATATGATGCCCTAGGCAAGATTTTGGCTGGTGCCCCCTAGCACCAGCGCTGGTTCCGCCACTGAGCTTGCACCTCTTTCCCAGCACCACCACCCCTCACCCATAGCAGTCCTTATTGTGGTGTTTGTAGCCCCCTATATTTTAAATAAGAACAGTTCGCACATTTGGCACACAGCCCCAAAAAAGGGTGTGTTTTTGCTGGCAAGGGGCATGGCCACACAATAGTAACCCCAATTACGCCACACAGTACTGCAACTTTATTCACATTTGATCATGCGATAGTGTCCATAATTCATATTACATCCCACAGTAGTATCACTTTACCTTAGAAACGTTACTCCTCACAATAGAGCCTCTTATTCACATTACATCACACTTAATTGCTCCTTATTCACATTACACCACACCCTATTGCTCTTTATTCACATTAGACAACACAGTAGTGCCCTTTCTATTTGCAACGCCACATAGTAGAGCACCTTATACACATAATGCCACACAGTAATGCCCCTTACACATGAGACACATTATTAATGGCCTTATAAACATAATGCACCTTACACATTATGACAACCTTTATTAATGCCCTTTTACACATAATGTCCCTTACACATATGCCGCACATTATTAATGCCCTTATACACATAATGACACACATAGTGCCCCTTGCACATTATTAATGCATTTTTACATGACAAACATAAAGCTCCTTACACATATTCTGAACACTACTACACAACCAACCCACTCACATGCACACAGCACTCCCACTGCCATTAACACTGTGACCTCTGCTTGGCTACAGATATGTCCTCATAAATCTTGCCTCAATGCTAACATCTGGCACCTTTTTTTATGAAAATGCATCTTTTTTGTATTGCTATGTGGCTAGAATGCACAAGCAGCTTCTGCTAATTAAAATGATATGCAGCATGCCTATATACTGTGTGAGACTGTGGCTGTATCTGCATATGAAATGCTACACACAGAATATAGGCATGCCGCATATCATTTTAATCAGCAGAAGCTGCTGATGCCCCTAAGCATATCAAATGCCCTAGGCAATTGCCTAGTTTGCCTATGCCTATGGCCGGCTCTGGGTGGAGACTGGGAGCACTGTCCCTAACAGTGGTTGAACAATTTCAGAGCACTAGAAGGGGTGGGAATAGATTTCGGCAATTGTGTATTGGGGAGTCTTCATGGATTTTTAAACTAGACACTCTGAGCCCTAGGGGATTAAATGAGGCTCTAGATTATACTTGTCTAGATTAATTGTTGCATTCTTGTATATGTAGCTTTTGTAAATTATTATGGCACTCAATGGGTTATTAATTATATTAGTAATTCTGGTTTATTAGTGCTATTGTACCTTAAGATATGTTGGTTATAAAATACTCAGCATCATGGAGAAACTTGCTTCAAATTGTATGTGTTCTTTTATACTTTGTATTATGTATTTAATCAGACTAACATTCTGTGTGCTCATATAGACACATTGAGATTGACTATACAGGTGTCCGCAATAACAATTAAATGCGGTCCCTGTAGGGGTTTAAAAAGGGCTAAGATCCACTAGCCCAGCAGTCTTGAGAAAGTCACAATTTTGGGGGTCATGCCGAGTTGATTGCACGCTGCTGAATTTTGCAGCGCAGCGATCAGGTTACTAATGCGCATGTGTATGCACCGCAATGCGCACGTGCATCGTACGGGTACAAACAGCATCATTGCTGGGCAATGCTTCTAGCGATGTATCCATTCGCACGGGTGATCGCAAGGAGATTGACAGAAAGAGGGCATTTATGGGTGTCAACTGACCGTTTTTTGGGAGTGGTAGGGAAAACGCAGGCGTGTCTATGCGTTTGCAGGGCGGGCATCTGACGTCAATTCCGGGACCGGACAGGCTGAAGTGATCACAAGGGCTGAGTAAGTTCAGACCTACTCTGAAATTGCAAAAAAACTTTTTTGTCCTGCTTTTCGACCGAACACTTGCAAAGCGAAAATACACCCCCCCCCCCCCCCCCCCCCCCCCCCACACACACACATGGGCGGCGACTATGCATTTGCACGGCTGCAAAAAGTAGCTGGCGAGCGATCAACTCGGAATGAGGGCCTTTGTACGGGACAAAACGCATTGACGTCACTCCCTCCCTGGTCTGTACACTGACAGACTTCAGCATAGATGGATCCGAGCACTGACGCTTTGATGTGAACACCATCTGCGGTTGTACTTTACCCAGTAATAGGAGTGCTTCTCTCACCGCCTGCTAGGACAGAACTCTGCATCACTCTAGTGCCGGTGGCTGTAATGGGCTCCACGCTTATGCTGAGCATTAATGTGAAAGACATGTACTCCAGCTTGCCTGCTTTGTTACCATTGGATATTCCCGCTGGATCGGGTAATTATATTACAAAGCCTATTCCTTGCACTGGGACACCAGTGACACGTGGATCGGCGGAACACCGTATTATATTATGGGGATACACTGCAGTATTAATTATTTGAACAGCTCCTGTTTAACACCTGGAAACAGAGTTATGTTGCTATCATTGGCCCTCATTCCGAGTTGTTCGCTTGCTAGCTGCTTTTAGCAGCATTGCACACGCTAGGCCGCCACCCTCTGGGAGTGTATTTTAGCTTAGCAGAATTGCGAACGAAAGATTAGCAGAATTGCGATTAGAAATTTCTTAGCAGTTTCTGAGTAGCTCCAGACTTACTCCTACATTGCGATCAGTTCAGTCAGTTTCGTTCCTGGTTTGACGTCACAAACACACCCAGCGTTCGCCCAGACACTCCCCCGTTTCTTCAGACACTCCCGCGTTTTTCCCAGAAACGCCAGCGTTTTTTCGCACACTCCCAGAAAACGGCCAGTTTCCGCCCAGAAACACCCACTTCCTGTCAATCACATTACGATCACCAGAACGAAGAAAAAACCGTGAGTAAAATTCCTAACTGCATAGCAAATTTACTTGACGCAGTCGCAGTGCGGACATTGCGCATGCGCACTAAGCGGAAAATCGCTGCAATGTGAAGAAATTTACAGAGCGAACAACTCGGAATGACCCCCTTTGTCATGCCGTGAGTAAAATACCTAACTTTTGTGTAAAATAACTAAGCGCATGCGCTCTGCGAACCTTGCGCATGCGCAGTAAGCGACTAATCGCAGTATAGCGAAAATCGGCAACGAGCGAACAACTCGGAATGACCACCATTGTCTATATCAGGTGGAATTGGTATGTTCGATACATAAAAACACATTGTCACTTTTATCAAAACTGTGTGAGGAAGCTACAGTGCTCAGGATTTGGCTGCGGTCCCACAGCTTAATATTCAATTAGGATATTGCTATTCTTTAGTGTTGTATGTGTCAATTTGTATTCAGTGTAAAATCACTGGTTTTAAGTGCTTTTTAACTGGAAAACAGTAAAAATGTATTATTATTTTTTTGAAGCAAGTTTCAGGTGTGTTTATTCAGTGAAATCAAACGCAAACACAAATTTTATGTATTAATATCAGTACATCAAGTGCTTTAATCATTTGTTTCTGTTGGTATTTTGGGGGCTCTGCTAAGCCCAACTTAGATGCAGCTGATGTTTATTTGATTACTTGGAATATATTGTTTTATTTGCGTTTTCCACCTTAACAAAGACAGACATGCAGGCTGGATGAGATGCATTGGTAAATGTTGGTAAGCAGGGCTGCTTCTAGACAATTTGGCTCCCAGTGCAAGCAGTAAAAAAATAAATAAACACCCCCCCCCCCCTTCCCCATGACATAAAAATAATATTTTGCACATGCGCTTCCAATGAGGGGGCGTAGCCTTGCTAAGATGGGCATGGCCTCACGGGAAAAGACTACCTTACACTCCAGTTTTTGCACCAACAGACCTCAACCAACACAGGAAAAAAAAACATTCCACCATATTAAGCCCCACACAGTAATGCCCCTTGCACCATATTATGCCCCCTGCACCATATTATGCCACACATTGCAATGCCTGTGATACAATATGCCCTGCAGCAGAGCTTCTAATTACTTTTAAATTACCTGCTTGATGCCAGGGGTTTCATGCGCTGGGTGTCATGCTCATTATCAGGAGGTTCATGCGCTGGGTGTCATGTTCATTATCAGGAGGTTCATGCGCTGGCTGTCATGCTCATTGCCAGGGGTTTCATGTGCTGCGCATCATGCTTGTTGCCAGGGGTTTCATGCTCTTGGTGTCATGCTCATTGCCAGGGGTGTGTAATGCTCATTGCCAGGGGTTTCATGCTCTGGCTCTGTGTGTCATGCTCCTTTACAGGGGTGGGCAATGCTCATTGCCAAGGGTATTGCTCATTGCCAGCCCACCAGCACTGCTATCATGCTCCCCCTCCTCCTGCCCATAGTACTCTGCTTGGGGGGGCGGAGTTTCACAAAATGGCGTGGTTGTGTTGTGACATCACGAAGCAACCATGACATTTCATGAAACTCCACCCCCTGAGTGGAGTACTATGGGAGGGAAGAGGAGGAGCAGGATATGAGCCAGAAAGTGATGCGGTGGGCATCCCGTGCCATCACACAACTCGCCCGCCACTAGAAACAGCACTGTTGGTAAGCCTCCCTATGAAACTTCATGTCTAATGGAAACCTGCATAAGTATTAAGTTGAACAAATATGTAATTACCAAGGCCCTCATTCCGAGTTGATCGGTCGCAAGGCGAATTTAGCAGAGTTACACACGCTAAGCCACCGCCTACTGGGAGTGTATCTTAGCTTCTTAAAATTGCGACCGATGTATTCGCAATATTGCGATCACAAACTACTTAGCAGTTTTAGAGTAGCTCCAGACTTACTCTGCCTGTGCGATCAGTTCAGTGCTTGTCGTTCCTGGTTTGACGTCACAAACACACCCAGCGTTCGCCCAACCACTCCCCCGTTTCTCCGGCCACTCCTGCGTTTTTTCCGGAAACGGTAGCGTTTTCAGCCACACGCCCATAAAACGGGCTGTTTCCGCCCAGTAACACCCATTTCCTGTCAATCACATTACGATCGCCGGAGCGATGAAAAAGCCGTGAGTAAAAATACTATCTTCATAGCAAAGATACTTGGCGCAGTCGCAGTGCGAATATTGCGCATGCGCACTAAGCGGAATTTCACTGCGATGCGATGAAAAATACCGAGCGAACGACTCGGAATGAGGGCCCAAGTACATTAACCCTGTAGCAGCGGACTCAGTATAGGATCCCAAGGTCATAATACCAACGCCGGAATCCTGACGATGGGCACAGTGTGTCCCCTCACATCTCGCTACACTTGCCACCCTTCAGGCACCCTTTGCCACCCTTTGGACCCCCCCGAGTGTAGAATCGGGGCCCTGGTCGGGATTTCGACCGCCGGGATTCCCATGGATGTCAGGATTCCGGATTCTTGCGTCAGTATTATGACTGCCGGGATCCCGACCATCGGGAAACTAACTGCTCCCTGTAGCAGCAGCCCTGATATAGAAAATGCTCTGTTCTGGATATATATATGTGTATGTATGTATATATATATATATATATATATATATATATAAAATGACGGGTGCAATAAATGGCACTCAAGGAATCAATCTTTTAAATAGAAATGCGGTCTATGTTTCAGAGACCTTTAATCTCCATTGTCAGGACATAAAAGATAGACAATAAACATTACATACCTTAAATAGAAACACCCATGTGCTCAAACTGCATCCGATCCTGCCTCGCGGCTCAATCCCGCTGACATCACCGGAAGTGACCTCACAACGGCATCATCAGCCGGCCGGCCTGGGAAGGAGAGGGCGTATCCTCAGTGCACGTCCCATCACCATAGTAACAGTTTCAAAACAATACAAAGACTGTACATTAAATGGATGAGTAGTAAACGTATACAGATGTAAATACTGTGACAGCGTTATCCTATCAATTCCTGCCTATTAGTGTATACATGTCACGATACAGGTAATTCCTTATCAGTATTTACCTTCCAAATGCTTCCTGAGACTGTCCCAGTGTTCCAAGCCTGGATTCCATCTGCACTGTCTGCATGCAGCACGCTGCATCTCATTGTCTCAAAACTCTTCACTGTGATTCTGGCAGCTTCATGGTTAAGTTTCACATGCAAGTTACAAACAATCTTTCCCTCCAAAAGCTAACATGGGCGCAGCCATGTTTTCCTAATCACATGTTACCTTTCAGCCTATCAGCTGCACTCTGGTTTCTACCTAATTACCCAGCAGCTGCACTCTAGACTCTGCTTAATCAGCCAGCCAATCCCTGTTTCCCAGCTGGTATAAATATCTTGTTCCTGGGGTGGAAAGAGGTCAGTGCTTCAATTGTCTTCAGTGATTCCAGTGTGCAGTCCTTCCATGGACTTTCTCTGCAGTACAGCCTTACTCTGCAGTGTCTCATCATTGCATCCTGTGACTGGTAGTTACAGACACCAGCTTCCAGCAGTGCTCTGCCCTGCCAGTAACCATCGGTGTTCCACCATCGATCTCCAGTCACCATCGATGTTCCGCCATCGATCCCCAGTCTCCATTGGTGTTCCGCCATCGATCCCAAGTCTCCATCGGTGTTCCGCCATCGATCCCAAAGTAACCATCGGTGTTCCGCCATCGATCCCAAAGTAACCATCGGTGTTCCGCCATCGATCCCAAAGTCACCATCGGTGTTCCGTCATCGATCCCAAGTATTTCTCTGAACTGTGTTTCCTATTACCGGTACCAAGTCATCAGTATTCCTCTGAACTGTGTTTAATAAAACCTTTGAACTTTCCTTCGTTGTCTTGGTCACGCCTTCGGGCATTTGTTCTAAAGGTACCCTGTATGTCCAAGAACCCTGTACTGCCTCCCAGGTACACATATACCTCAGCCCCTACAACTGAGGCTTCCCCCTGGTCAGCACCAGCCCTCGGTTGTGACAATACATTATTACTGTAATGGATAGCAGGTAAATGAATTAATTAATAAGCCATAAATAGGAGCTAGTCGCATTGTAACATAGGACCCAGGCTAACACTTAAACTGAACAAATGCAAATAGAATAGATTATTAGTTGCCAAGAAAGCTACTATAAGATAGTTGCTCATTAAGACCAAACGGTTGTAGCGTTTGTAGCGTATAGATCCACTTACTTTCGTGCTGTAAGAGAATATTATCTCTAATGCCACCTTTTTTACATGGGGGTATCCAGTCTATCATTTTGTACCGTAGAGTGGCAAGGTTATGATGAAACTCTCGAAAGTGTCTTGCTACAGGTAGATCATTAATTTTGGCCTTGGCACTACTGCTCATCTCCGAATTATGAAGCGCCATCCTGATGATGGACCTGTGGGCTGTCATCCTTTCTTTAAAGCTACGGACAGTCTTGCCCACATACATCAAGCCACAAGGGCATCTAATGTAATACACAGCATGTGTGCTTAAAGGATATTTAATTTTGAACCTTTTACCAGAACGGGGATGGGCAAAAGTTGCTCCTGTTTCCAAATATTGGCAGGTAGTACAATTAATGCATTTGAAGTTGCCTGGTTTTCTTGTTAAAAAATGGGTGATAAATTTTTCAATAAATCCAGTGGTATCGTTATGCACCCCTGAATCCTTTATATTGCGTCCTCTACGAAAGCCTGGCATCAATGATTTATTCAAAAGACCTGATAAGGATGGATCTGAATTGATTATGGGCCAATATTTCTTAGCTGCCACCACTAGTTGATCAGAATTCACAGTATATTGTTGCGGCCAAATCAATTTGGTCTGAGCTGAAGAATCACGTTTAGATTGGAGGACCTTATCTCTGGACAAGGCTAATGCTTTATCTTTGGCATCTCTAAGTGCTTTGGGGGCATAACCACTTACCAAAAATTTATTGAGCATTAGATTAATTTGATGTACTGCATCCTGGTGATTGGAACAAATATGAACTATGCGCAAAAATTGTGAATAAGGTAATCCCCATTTTAATGAAGGGGGATGATGACTATCTGCATGTAAGTAAGTGTTCCTATCCACAGGTTTATGATAAACAGCAGAATGTAATATTTTGTGCTATCTCTGGTTTGGAAAAAAATAAGTCATTTTCCACAGTAAACATAAAGATGTTTGCAAAGCTTGGGGCTACACAAGAACCCATTGCACACCCAAGTAACTGGATGTACAATGAGCCATCAAACATAAAATAATTGCGTTCAAGAGTTAATTCCATCAGTGTCAAAAAAAGGTCCAAATCAGGACCCTTGTAATTTACATTATTGGTCAAAAAACGCCTGAGAGCCTGTAGACCCCTCTGATGGGGTATGTTGGTATATAGGCTCACTACGTCACTGAAGATGATGATCTAGAAATTGAGATACAGCATAGAACAAAGAGTCTCTTGTCGCAATGATGGGCCTTCCAGGTGGCTTTTGTGGGTCCTTATGCAATTTAGGGATCAAATAAAAGACTGGTATCTTGGGCCAGTCGTGCCTTAAGGAGTCCCTGTTTTTTTATATCAATGAGACCTTGTTCTAATGCTGTATTCAAAACTGTATGTAATTCCTGTTGGAACAATACCATCTGATCACTTTCAAGTCGCTTATGTACCGTAGTAGCTGTCTCATTGCTCAGCCCTGTAGTCACTAAGATTCTGGACTACCAGCCCACCCCCTTTATCTGCTGTTCTTATGACAATATCCTGATAGGAGCAGAGTGCAGATAATGCTTCGCGTTCAGGTTTGGTGAGGTTATGATGTTTCACCTCCATATTGCTACAATTAATTACTTCTCTTTCCATACGCTCTGAAAACAGCTTTATGGCCATATTGGAAGAGTGAGGATCAAAACTGGATTTTTTTTTAAAAGTTGGTGGTTTAACTAATTGATTACTTGAATTACCAAAGTAATCCCTAAGTCTTAACTGGCGCCCAAATTTATACAGATCCACACTACTTCTTAACGCATCTGGGCTATTGGTGGGGACGAAAGACCCTTATTGAGTACTGTCCTCTCATGTACAGTCAAGACTCGATAGATTGAAGACTAAGTCTTCTTTTGGTATTTTCTTTTTCCTTTCGCGGGCCCACTGGCATCCCCGCTGTGTTGTGCTCCTTTTGGCTTGTCTGCTTTTGCCCGTATGGTAACCCCTAAAGGGGGCTTATGAGAAGAGGATGATCCACTTTGTCCAGCACATTTTAGGTCACTGTTAGCAGAAATACCACCGCTTGATGAGTCGGAATCTCTAAACGGCCGTCTCTGAAATCTGCCCGTCTGGAATTTTCTACACCTGGAGTTCTCTGATTGACCCAGCTATACACCTTTTGTTCAGAATAGTCCTTTTGTACTGTCAATAATTTATTTTTCTTGAACTTAATCAATTCGGTACGGTATATATCAATTAGTTCATTCAGCTTTTGCAGCCAAGGGGTCGTAATGTCAGATTGTAATTTGTCCAGATGTAGTGACTCAACTTCACTATTTTGGGACTTGGTTTTAGCAAGTTCTTTTGCAGCTTCATCAATAACCAAAAGGATTAGGTCGAATGAACATTTGTTTAAAATTGCTGCCCACTTACGGCAGAATTCGGGGTTATAACGTCCAATAGTTGGGATGCTTTTCACTCTGAAGTCCCTAGGAATTAATCGATCTCCATTACAGTAATAATGTATACACCAATAGGCAGGAATTGATAGGCTAACGCTGTCACTTATTTACATCTGTATAAGTTTATTACTCATCCATATGTACAGTCTTTTTATTGTTTTGCAGTTGTTACCATGGTGATGGGACGTGCACTAAGGATACGCCCCCTCCTTCTCAGGACGGCCGGCTGATGATGCTGTTGTGAAGTCACTTCCGGTGACGTCAGCGGGATTGAGCCGCGAGGTGGGAGCAGATGCAGTTTGAGCACCTGGGTGTTTCTATTTAAGGTATGTAATGTTTATTGTCTATCTTTTATGTCCTGACAATGAAGATTAAGGGGTATATTCAATTGGTGTCGAAAACTGCCATCTGTCGAAAAGACGGCAGTTTTCGACTTTTTAAGGTCGAAACGTGATTCGACCTATTCAATGCTATTCAACAAGTCGAGGAATACGACTTATCAAAAAGCACATGGATCGGCGGAATGATGGTTTTGGCCCCCTTTTCGACCATCTCAGTCCGACATAAAAAAATGTCAGACTAAGATGTGGGATCCGAGAGGAGGAGGAGGGGGGTGGAGCCGCAGGGAGACAGCCACGGGCATACAGGGGAGATTAGCGCTACAGTAGCGCTGCAGCAGGATGTCACACAGCTGCGCCGCTCATGGCAGCTTCCACCCGGCTCCAGCAAGTGAGGTCACGCTTGCTGGAGCCGGGTGGACACTGCCGTGAGGTCGGGCAGCTGTGTGACATCCTCCCGCAGCGCTACTGTAGCACTGATCTCCGGCGGCTGTCCCCACTGGTCTCCCCGCGGTTCTCATCTCAATTCGACTTGAAAAAGTCGAATTGAGATGAGATTTGAATAGGGGTTGTCGTATCCATTCCGACAAATGCATGTCGGAATGGATCCAACTTTAATTGAATATACCCCTAAAGGTCTCCGAAACATAGACCGCATTTCTATTTAAAAGATTGATTCCTTGAGTGCCATTTATTTCACCCATCATTATACAATTCTCTCACTCGGGCACCGGAACCAGATGTGTAGCTGACAGAGTGCCGGACATCCAATATATATATATAATAAATTAACACATTCGGCACTCCGTAATATTGCAGCATATGCCCGCTGCCTTCTCTTGCGGAGACAAAACGCTGATAAATAGCAATATCACTGGGCGGTACTCACAGGACTTCACCTAGAAGTAATGGGTCCTCACCCCATAAGTAGCAACATTTCTGTATTTTATTTCAACCGTCGTCAGGCCTGATGACGGTCGAAATAAAATACCGAAACGTTGCTTCATATTGGGTGAGGATCCATTACTTCTAAGTGAAGTCCTGTAAGTGCCGCTCAGTGATATTGCTATATATATATATATATATATATATATATATATATATATATATAGTAAAAGCTATGTGTGGCACTCAGGTATAAAGAATCTTACGTGACCATAACAATATAGCCTTCAACATTTCAATTTTACTTGAAAATTCTTATCAGGAAGTACAAAACAAGTGCAGAAATCTTACCTTATATCCCCCACCATTGTGATGTGTGCAGCACCCGCCCGGCGGGTCCCGTCTGCCGGCTGTGGCACTAGTTGATGACATCATTGTGTATTGCACGTCATTAGTGATCCATCACCATGGCCACCCAGTGCACAACTCCTATTACAAAGTGTAATACAGCATAAGTGATGTATAGCACAAAATCCACATGGAAGGTAAACAACTGAAATGAAAATGAAAAACACATGTATACAGAGGCCAGCAGCAATAATGAACCAATGCTAGTTGGAGACTAGAATCTCCTGGTCACTAGGCAAGATATGTGTCAGTAATTACTATTTTATAGCCAGAGTACAGAACCAGGAATGTGCCATGGGATCGGCAGTAGCACCGACCTACGCAAACATTTACCTATACGAACATGACATCTTTTTTGATAAGTCTATCTCATCTAATATAATTCTATATAAAGGATTTATCGATGACCTGTTAATTTTTTGGAAGGGCCCTCAAAATGACCTGAAGGAAGTTTTGGAGACCCGTAATGCATCTTCCAGCCCTGTCAAATTCACATATAAAATGGATCAACATAATATTGACTTTTTAGATGTCAAGATCTCCATCAACAATTCCCGAATCATCTCTACTGTCTTTTCAAAACCGACAGACAGGAATACGTTCCTCCATAATACCAACTGCCCCCAATCAGATCACTAATGACGCACCGCGCAATACACGATGACATCATCAACTAGCACCACAGCCGCCGGATGGGACCCACCGGGCGGGCGCCGCACACATCACAATGGTGGGGGATATAAGCTTAGATTTTTGCATTTGTTTTGTACTTCCTGATGACAAGTTTTGAGTAAAATTGAAACGTTGAAGGCTATATTGTTATGGTTATGTAAGATTCTTGATACCTGAGTGCCGCACACAGCTTTTACTATTTATACCCGACGGATAGTGAGGGCACCAGGGACAGTATCCTGCTAGTACATTGGAGTGCCGGACCCCTTGCACACGATATATATATATATTTATATATCTCTATCTATCTATCTATCTATCTATCTATCTATCTATCTATCTATCTATATACGTACATACAGTTATATATATCTCAAACCCACACAGGTTAGGCTTCTGGATAGGGGGAGTGGGGGGTTGTGCATGTTTTGTACTGGACCTTTGGGAAGTGATGCTAATTTTGATAGTCTGGGAGCCTACTGATGTGAATTGTCTAGTATTGACCCTATCTGCTCCAGGAGAGGATATTTATAAAGTTGGTAAGTATGGAACTACCTAAAAGTCCCCCCAAGGCTTATTACAGTTATGTAAGGAGGCACACAGACCCCTCCAGCTTCGAGCCAGTACACTGCACACCACTGTAGAAAGCCATGGAAAGAGAAGAGGGCACTAAAATTGCCATGACTCTCCAATCTGGGCACCTAGAGACTTAAGAACACCCTAATTTGAAGAGGGAAACCCCTCATACAAACCATATACCCCCTTACTAGTTGTTATATGGGGATCAGGGTGATTACCAGACAAAAATCCCTACACTAAAGAAATCATTTTAAAGTGTAGGGGTGGAGGATGATCTTGCCCATTCTAGCTTCAATAATCTCAATCGAAACCTAAAAAGAAAGAGGAGAATCCAGTCTTTTAAATTATATGGCCCCTTAGTTATTATTGTCAACCAGACAATACCACACCGCTATGCAGAAATACTAGAAGAGCTATGGTATGTGTTAGGGTACTTAGGGGTCTATTTATTAAGCCTTGGATGGAGATAATGTGGATGCCAATCAGCTCCTAACTGCCATGCTACAGACTGTGTTTGATAAATGACAGTTAGTAGCTGATTGGCTGGTACTTTATCTCCACCAAGGCTTAGTAACTAGACCTCCTCGGGCCCGGCAGCTACACACTCCAGGGCAACATCATTTCAAACATTTAGGGGTATATTTTTCTAAAGTGCGAGTTTATAAATGTGGAGATGTTGGCCATAGCAACCAGTCAGAGTCTACTTATTTATCTAGCACCTTCTAAAAAAATAATAGCTATAATCTGATTGGTTGCTATGGGCAACATCTCCACTGTTGTAAACCCACACTTTTAGTAAATATTCCTCTTAGTCTCAACTTTCAAATGATGTTCTGCCTTAGTATTATTTGCTGAACTTTTCACAAAAACTATTTGTACTACAACAAGCATTACGAAGTCTAGAGATTGGTGGTTCTAATACTCAAGTTTTCCCCATTCTGCTTTCAGTAAACTCATTGATGTTCTTAATTAAAGGCAATAGTTTGTCTAGTTTTCAAAATGGTATGCTTTGTTGGAATACTATATTATCTCTACACATTTTACTAAAACTTGAAGAAAAAAAATGTGTTTACAATTTCGCTTTTTGCTGTTTTGCTAAAGTGGATTATTAAGGAAGAATCGCCCAAAAAACATGGTATCATTTCTGTATATACTGCATAAAAAAGCAACCAAAATTGATGCTGGAATGTGGGCAGCTAGAAAAGTACAATAGTCCCAGCAAAGGGGCCTAAGGGGTTAAAAGTAAAATGAATTTATATACTGTTGACATAATCCCATCTTTGTGATGCAGCCTAAAATGTTCTTCATAGGCACATGCCTAATAATTACTAAACAACTTTTAATATCAAAACAATGCAGAGAATGTTTGAAGGGGCAGAGAACTGTAATCGGCTTTAAAGGCTAAAATATTCCTAGAACACAAAAACACTGTTAATTTCCCCACACTAATAGTTTAACAGTCATCAAGTTAAAACCACACAGACCAAGATTTAGACATAATACATTAGAATAACTGTAAAGGCATTGGAGAGAACATTTTTAGAGGTCTGGGATGCTCACGTATCCCTCCCATATGGTTAAAAATGGCATGCATAGACCTGGACAGTGGCAGCTGCTGTATTAGAGCCAGGAATACCACAAATATATATGTTTACCTGGTGACTTACCTGGCCTCGACAGGAAAACACACACATACACACACACACACACACACACACACACATACACACACACACACACACACACACACACACACACACACACACACACTGATCCCCATAGGGTGAAAAAATGCACACAGCCTGGCCACGGCCACTACAGTACATGCAGTATAAATGTTGGAATGGAGCTGCTGCACATAACCAGTTGCAGCAGATTTTCCTACCAAGTCTGCTCTCAGTGTGTATTTCTGTGGATCTAAGTGCTCGATCATCTCACCAGAGAGAGAGAATGAATCTGGTAAGTTGCTTACTGAGACCCCTGAGCCTGCATATGTAAAATCTGAGACGCACTAGGGACAGATGAATGGGTAGTGCCTGTAAACATACACAGTAATAAGGGGAGAGAAGGTGGAAGAAAGGAGGAAGTAAAGAAGAGAGGAAAAAGACAGGGAGGAGGAGGATGAGAAGAGAGTTTGAGAAGAAGAGAGAGAGAAGGAGGAGGAGAAGAAGAAGAAGAAGAAGAAGAAGAAGAAGAAGAAGAAGAAGAAGAGAGAGCAGGGAGGATGGGGAGAAAATAGAGAGAAAGAAAGAGGGAGAAAGGGAGGAGAAGAATAGAGAGAGAAAAGAGAGGAGGAGAACAGAGAGAGACAGGGAGGAGAAGAAGAAGAAGAAAGAGCAGGGAAGAGGGGGAGAAGAGAAAGAGAAAGAAAGAAAGAAAGAAAGAAAGAAAGAAAGAAAGAAAGAAAGAAAGAAAGAAAGAAAGAAAGAAAGAAAGAAAGAAAGAAAGAAAGAGGGAGGAGAAGAAGAGAGAGAGAGATAAGAGAAGAAGGGAGGGAGGGAGGAGAAGAAGAATAGAAGGAGAGAGGAGAAGAGAGTGGGGGACCAGGAGAAGAGAGAGCAGGGAGAGGGGGGCGGAGAAGAGAGAGGGAGTGAGGAGGAGGAGGAGGAGGAGGAGAAGAAGAGAGAGATAAGAGAAAGAGGGAGGAGGAGAAGAATAGAAGGAGAGAGAAGGAGGGAATTGGAGAAGAGAGAGGGGTGGACCAGGAGAAGAGAGAGAGGGAGGGAGTGAGTGAGAGAGAGAGAGAAAGAGGAGAGAAAGAGGAGAAACAGAGAGAGGGGGAGGAGAAGAAGAAGAGAGAGCCTGGGCTTTGTGGGCATCAGGGGCCTGGGCTTTGTGGGCATCAGGGTGGGGGCTATACTTCGAATCCCGGCACCTTGCAAAAATGAGAAAAAAATATTCGTTTATGCTATTCGACATCGGCCACAAACCGATTTGCAATGGTGGTCAGTGACAATCCCTAAGTCTCAGTATGTTAACAGAGAACAGAGGAGGACAGTGTGGGGAATTAGAGGCAGCAGGAGGAAGGGACAGTGCCTGTGTATTGATACAAGAAAACAATAAGTAGAGACAGAGGAGAGAAATGGATTACATTGGCACAAGGCCATTGGGCAGCGCTGCCTGGGAGAAGCAGGAGAAGGGCTGCAGAGGGGGAGACAGAAGATGGACTGTGAAGGGGAGACTGGGGGGAAGGCAGGAGAAGTGCTGCAAAGGGGAAGACTGTGAGGCAGGGGAAGGGCTGCGAAGGGGGAGACCAGGAAAGGCAGGAGAAGGGCTGTGGAGAGGGAGACCGGGGGAGGCAGGAGAAGGGCTGCGGAGGGGGAAGGTCAAGGAAAGTAAAGTAAAACGGCAGGGAGAAAAGGTGGCTGTGATCTGCGATGAGGGTCCTGTCCACTTCCGGTGTCCCAGCTCAGGTTTCCAGGAGCAGCACAACATAAACTGGAGTCTAGGACTGGTGATTGAGTCATTGGCCCTGATAGTACTACTGATAAATGTTGCCAGCGGCATCCCCCTCTCTGGGCCTGTCACCCCACCCTTATTACGCCTCTGTTTGTATTGCATAAACTGTATATTGTTTGTGCAGACTATAACTTGTTAAGGGGGGTACACACGGAGAGATCCCTGCTTAAAATCTAAGCAATCTGACTAGATTGCTTAGATTTTAAGAAGGTATCTCTCATGTGTATGACCCCCCAGCGATAGCGATGCGCAGTCACGCCCATCACTATCGCTGGTGCTAGATTGAGCCTGCATGCAATCGCTCACTTCGCGCTGAGTTGTGAGGGGGATGAGGGGGAGGGATGTGTGCTGATCTGTCTGTGATAGATCACGCAGCACACATCTCTCTAGTGGGTACCCCCCTGCTACCCCCATGCTACTTATGCATCCTTCATGGGCTGGTGATAATCGCTCTAAAATCAAACATTTGGAAACCCCCTCCACAAATCCTGGATAACTGGTTAAGTTATCTTTTATTTATTTTTTATTGTACACCTATATACAAATCTACCCAATTCTAACTCTCTCTGCACGCTACATCTGCCCCACCTGCAGTCCAGCATGGTTATGTCTATTAGTGTGCTTTTTTGGGTTTGCTAACAAACCTGAATAAGGCCCTTAAACCACAAGTAATCTCCTTCTTCTTCCTTCCTAGATAATAAATCCTTCCACGGGTCCATTGCTTGCATGGGTGGCACCAGTGCTTAAAGTGGTCCTAGAGAGGTGATGGATCTCCCCCCCCCCCCCCCCCAAACACTTGTGTAATAAAAGGAATTGTGCCAGCCGCAAAAATGGGCGTGGTCTCAAAAAGGAGGCATGTTCACCCAATAGTATCCCCAACTCAAATTATGCCGCATTGTAGCACAATCTTATTCACATTACACCACATAGTAGTTTCCCTTTTTCATGGTATGACACAGATTAGTGCCCCTTATACAGAATGCCCACAGTAGTAGCACCCCAAATAGACAATGCCCCCAGCAGTACTGCCCCTTATACAATGCCCTCAGTAGTAGTGCAACTTATGTAGAGCCCATAGCATTGGTGCCCCTTATACAGTGCCCCCAGTAGTAGTGCCCCTTATGTCCCCAGGAGTGATGCTCCTTATCAAGTGCCCTGCATGCAATGTCCCGTGTAGCATTGCCCCCATAGTTGTGCCCCCAGACATTTTATCCCCAGTAGATATGCCCCCTGTACTTCTGACCCCAGTAGATATGCCCCTAGTTATTCTGCGCCCTGTAGTTTTGCCCCCAGTGGATATACCCCCAGAAGTTATGCCCCCTGTAGTTATGCCCCCAGTAGATATGCTCCCAGTAGATATGCCCACTGTAGTTATGCCCCCAGTAGATATACCCCCTATAGTTATGCCCCCAGTTGATATGTCCCCAGTAGACATGCCCCCAGTTGGTTTGCCCCTAGTAGATATGCCCCCAGTTGGTTTACTCCCAGTAGATATGCCCCCAGTAGAGATATGCCCTAGTGGAGTTATGCCTCCCAGTAGATATGCCCTCTGTAGTTATGCCCCCAGTAGATATGCCCACTGTAGTTATACCCCCAGTTGGTTTGTCCCCAGTAGATATGCTCCCAGTTAGTATGCCCCCAGTTGGTTTGTACCTAGTAGATATGCCCCCAGTTGGTTTGTCCCCAGTAGATATGCACCCAGTTGGTTTGCCCCTAGTAGATATGCCCCCAGTTGGTTTGCTCCCAGTAGATATGCCCCCAGTAGAGATATGCCCTAGTGGAGTTATGCCCCCAGTAGATATGCCCTCTGTAGTTATGCCCCCAGTAGATATGGACACTGTAGTTATACCCCCTATAGTTAGGCCCCCAGTTGGTTTGTCCCCAGTAGATGTGCTCCCAGTTGGTATGCCCCCAGTTGGTTTGTCCCCAGTAGATATGCACCCAGTTGGTTTGCCCCAGTAGATATGCCCCCAGTTGGTTTGCCCCCAGTTGGATTGCCCCCAGTAGATATGCACCCAGTTGGTTTCCCCCCTCTAGTAGTGCCACTTACACACAAAAAAACAACAACCCACAATACTCCCCAGCCCCACTGTGTTCCAGACCTCTGCCCTATGTCTGGCCGCCTGCTCCTTGGAACTTTGGGAGAGACATCATGACGTCTCTCCCATAGTGCACCCTGCGGGACTCGGGAGCCGGAGCTCAGCAGTGATCGCCTGAGCTGGGTGCCCACTGGTAACACAATCTCAGTGGGCGCCCGGCTTCTCCCTGTCCCGCTAAGTTCATTGACATTAATTCACATGTGTAAAATAATCATGTTTTCATACACTCATGGGATTTATTCATCCATAGCCTTAATCATACCTCCCAACATGACCCTCTCCAGGAGGGACAGAATGCTCTTAATTTATGATTGCCCTCACCTGTGCTGAAATACCTTTCTTATCCATTAACCTATTCAATACAGGTGCTGCCAATCACAAATTAAGAGAGAAGTCCAGTAGCAGAGCATTGTGTCCCTCCTGGAGAGGGTCATGTTGGGAGGTATGCCTTAATTGTTTTCCAGAGCAATATTTACTATAACTTGTTGAATGTTAGGTGATCACAGCAAATTTATATTTACAGATTATTCAGTCTCTCCATACACATGAGCAACTCTTATATAGTAATTTCATTATGTCTATAGCACCTGTGTTTTCATATATTGCTTATTGTATTATTACTCCAGCAGTAGCTTCATTTATTGCAGGTGGATACAAATGTAACTTTCAGCAAATAGCTATAAGACTTGCAAACGAATACAATGTAGCTGTTGAATGGAATCACTGAGTGTGTCCCCTGTGACTAGATTAATATATAATCATTAGACTGCTTATATATTATTTTAATTGCTGGCAGCTATGTGAAGTAAGAACATGTGATTAAGTATAAGGTAAAAGGTAGCTCTCTTGCTAGTTTATAGACGCTGCAGCTGTTAAGTGTCCCCACTGAATTCGTTTACATATAACAAATTAATCATGTTCTCATACATTTAGATGGAACTGCTAGTATAATCTGAGCATATTCATTTCCCATTTAGTGGCACTAATAAACACCAAACGGAGTAATATTGGGTAAAACGATCTTATTTACCTCTAAGGTCCAGTATAATGCAGCTAATTTAATTTATTATAGGGAGCAAGGAATCTATATGTGATTATTACATTAAGGGTATACAGCATTAGAGCACTATTTGTCAACATACTATGTTTATTAGAGGCGATAGCTGATTGGCCGATAAGTATCACGTGATGGCCCAGTTATACTGAATACAGCGATAACACCAATATACTAATAGATTATACTCAAGACGAATCAAGTCACAGGAGACATATTCAGTGATATTATTTAATAGCCATATCTTATTTGTCTACAATTAATGTAGCTCCTACTGAACGTTACATTTGTATTCACTTAAAGGTACCACTGAAGGATTGCTATAATAAGCAACATATAAAGGCACAAGTGCTATAGATATCATGACATCGTTGAATAAAAGCTGCTTATGTGTATGGAGGATCTGAATAATCTGTGAATATTATTTTGCTGTGACTATTTAATACTCAGTAAGTTATTGAAGAGTTCGCCCTAAAACAATTAAGGTTATGGGAATAAATTATACCTATAAATAGTTCAGTATATACACTCTAATTTAATTGCAGTAATATGTTGGTGACCAGTGGCGGAAGTTCGTCCCAGTTGCCCGGAGGCAAGATAAATATTGGTGCCCCCCCTATTTCCTATATTAAGATAAATAAATGTATGTATGTGTGTGTGTGCGTGCGTGCGTGCGTGCGTGCGTGTGTGTGTGTATGTGGAGTGTTCTGAAAAAAATGTATATACTGTATTTATACATTTATTTATCTTTTATTTTAAATCACACAATTCTTAGCAGTCATTCCCAGGATTAGAACCCATGACCTGTTACACTGACAGCAGACACTTTACTGATGGAGCTATTTGCTCCTGTACAGGAAGCATGAGAATTCTAACTATATGAAGTTACGTGTAATTGTCAGAGAAGTATCTACATATAGTTAAAATTCTCATATTTCCTACACAGGAGCAAATAGCTCCACTAGTAAGGTGTCTGCTTCCAGTGTAATAGGTCGTGGTTTCTAATCTTGGGTGTGACCCTTGTAAAATGTGTACCTACAGTATAATGAAAAGGGTGTGATTTGTAAGGTACAGGGACCAGTGAAGAAGTTGGCCACTGAAAAGACAGTGACAGATATCAATTAACTTAATTCAATGGTGTCACAGAATGGGAGGAGAGGTGCCCCCTTCAGAGCAGGAGCCCGGCGGCAGATGACTCCGTTGCCTCCCAGAGTTCTGCCTCTGTTGGTGACCCTGTTTAGCAATAGCAATCGTGTCTATTTGCAACAAATGTAGCTACTGATGAAAGGATGATACACTGAGTAAATAATAACTCTTAGCTGCTTTAAAGCAGGTGATCTATCAAGGAGTATACATAGACTCGATTATCATAGACAGTATAATAATGGTCTTCATTTAGGGGCCATTTAAACTTATTTCCATATGTGATTTGTTTCTAATATAATACTGTATGGAAGTAAATTAACGATATACTCCTAATAGATATCACACAGCATTTAGCACTGTAACATCAGAACAAATCTCTGGGAACCAACAAGAGAACTGTCTAGATACTGAATCTATTAGATTGATCATAGTCTCCACTGGTATATTGTATGTAGACCATTGAACAATTACCCTTGAGTATATTTTCAATTTGCAGTAAGATATATTTAAATTGAATCAATAAAAGATACAACACAGGTAGCGAACCTTGGTTTTAAATTCACTTTATTAAGTATTTCATTCACTGTGTGTAGTTAGTGTATTATTTGGTGTACTGTATTGTCTTATTTCGTGTTTGGACAACAATCTTAATGGATCTATTAAAAGTAAATTTTTAATTATCTCATGTGCGCCAACTAAGAGACATTCTTTTTCTTCTTCTTTCTGTACAATACAGTTTGTCACTGGCAGCACCCCCGAACATCCAGTAACAAGTGGATGATTAATTTATTAGTCGGGGTTTCCCTTTCAAGTTAATATTACTAATTATTTAGCTCGTGCAGAGCACATCCCATTCCCCCATTCCCTTTATGCTCATCTCTCCTCTCTCCACATGTATATCCATCTTACATATCTGATGTTTCATTTCTGCCTGGTTGCCCTTTTGAAAGTTTGACTGCAAATGTGCACATCCTCTCTGTTAATTAACTAATTGGATAGCTTGAACATACACTCGTATCAATGGACTCAGGGGGAATGTAATAGAGTGTGAGAACCAGGAAGTGCGGGACTTCGCCCAAGTCTTCACATATTTTTAAAGTGGCAATCAGTTACACAATAAAACCAACCTTGTATTGCTGTGTAATTGATTGGCACTTTAAAAATACGTGAGAACTAGAATTAATGTAGTCAAAATGAATGCCTTACCTAGGATATTGTTTTTTCTTCAAACCCTCCCCATTCACATCCCTCCTCAATGGTTTCAAGATATTCAGAATCCTATCCGAGCATTTGTCTGGGGCAGCAACACACCTAGATTTAAACATGACATACTATTCCGGAGAAAACACCAGGGAGGATAGCAGCTGCCACACATCCCCAGCTATTACCATGCTGTACATTTAAATAGAATTCTAGAATGGACACGAGCAAAGGACTGTAAACAATGGGTACTTCTGGAAGAGGGATGCCTGCCACACTATATAGAAATCACGCCGTGGCTTCTTAACCTCCCGAAGGTTTCCCACCCCACAGTCTCCCCCACGCTTAAATTATGGAACACGATTAGGCTGAGGGGCCACATATCCTCCAAATGGTCACCCTTAACTTACTTTCTTTCTAATTCTGAATTTATTCCAGGTCTTCATGGAACGGCCTTCACCTTATGGGCAGGGGTTGGGCTTTTCAGAGTCGGTCAGCTGGGGAGTTCGGGCAGGGTGCGTTCATTTTCAGATATTCAATCT
Organism: Pseudophryne corroboree; assembly: GCF_028390025.1. Lineage (NCBI taxonomy): Eukaryota > Metazoa > Chordata > Amphibia > Anura > Myobatrachidae > Pseudophryne > Pseudophryne corroboree. The sequence continues at coordinate 551,091,045 of NC_086447.1, read as the reverse complement.
CTTTGGAATATACCAAATCCCGATTTTTTGAATTTTCTTCAGGTTCATCATTTCTTGACATCTTCCAAGAATCTCTCTGACATAACTAGAAATCTAACTGCTTTTGAAAAACTGTGCGTTTCCCCTCGACCTCCGACACACACCATATCCCAAATCTATGTGCTTATCATGGAAGACCTCTTCCCACAACCCCCTACTTTCATGAGTTCTTGGGAGAAGGAAATGCTGAAGTTGGCGATACAATCTAATTGGGAATCTATATTCTGTAATACCCAGGCAAGCTCTTTATGTTTATCTATGATGGAAACTCTTTATAAACTCATCTATAGATGGTACAGGACCCCTCTGGTGCTTAACAAGATGTTTCCTACTCTCTCAAACTTTTACTGGCGATGTAGGGGAGCCCCGGAGAGCTTTTTGCATATATGGTGGGAATGCCCTCTCATAGTGTTAGGCGCCGGGGTCCGCTCGTCGGTGCGGCCCGGCGCCTAGCAACCAGGGACGCCATGCGCGTACAGCCGCCGGCTCCCTGGCAACGCTAGACGCCGGGCGCACGGAGCCGCACGGACCCTAGCAACGGGGACGCCACTGGCGGACCGCGTTCCCCGTTGCTGGGTCCATTTAAATCAATAAGGGCACCTGTTTCCTGGCCGTGCAGCAAGGCAGCTGCACGGCATTTAGTCCAATCAGCCTCTAAACAGCTGATTGGAGGACTCCCTGTTAAGTACACTCCCAGGGCTTCTCACAGACGCCGGTAATAGCTTCCTGCATGCTGTATCTGTTTGCTGAGAGTGTTTCCAGTCCTGCTGTACCCGGTCGTTCCTGTCCTCAGTTGTCCTGTACTCGGAAGTTGTCATCTGTTCCTGGAGTCCTGACTGAGCACCTTTAAACATCCAGTGGTGTTCGTGAGTCACGGCGTAGCCGTGTGTTGCGGCTTGGCCGCTTTATTACTTATTATTTATTATTTGTGTTTCGGAGCTTTTGCGGAGGATTCCGCTCCCACAGATCCACTCTGGTATCCAGCGGTGCTGGGTAGGAGTAACGGACTAGTGGATTTTGGTTGTCCTTTTATCTGGCGGTTTTTCCGCGCATACTTCTGGTTTGGTTAGTTAGCTTGTTGCCCCTGGCCTGTTGTCAGTCAGAGGTCCTCTTGTCATCATCCTGCCTCGGATTTCCCTTTGTCTCTCACTAAGACCGGGGGGCACCGGAGTTGGGCAGACATAATCCGCCTTTCAAACGTGGCTGCCAGGGGCTCAAGAAACCATAGTCTCGCAAGGGATTTCCGATAGCACGGGTGAGACAATAGAGTTAGGGCGCCAGGGGCAACTAGTCTTTCCAGCTCCCGTAACCAGCATTCCCTTCCAGTACTCTGGCCATTGCCATGAGATCTCCTCCGGTCAGGAGTACTGGAATCATAACATTATTACCGGCCAAACCAAAACTTAAAATTAAACAGGGTTTAATTTTTTACTTATTCAGTTTTGTAAGAGTTATCGGCCTCATGAATCCCACAGGTTTAGGGCCAAATCCTGGTCAGCTCCAAGTTAGCCAGATTCAAGAACTTACTCAGATGGTTCAGGATCTTTCCCTTCGGGTGAAGTCGCAGGAAGATCTTTTACGAACTTCCCCGAGGGTAGTCCCTGAACCAAAAATGCACTTGCCTGACCGTTTTTCTGGTGATAGGAAGGAGTTTTTTAATTTTAAAGAATCCTGTAAACTTTATTTTCGTTTAAGACCGATCTCCTCAGGTACTGAATCTCAGCGGGTCCGAATTATTATTTCTTTGCTCCAGCGGGATCCTCAGACCTGGGCATTCGGTTTAAAAGCAGAGGATCCGGCGTTGTTGTCAGTAGACGCCTTTTTTGGGTCTTAAGGGCTTTTGTATGATGACCCTGATAGAGAGGCATCCGCTGAGAGTCAGTTACGCGCTCTCAGACAGGGTAGAAATCCTGCAGAGGTTTTTTGTACAGAGTTTCGCCGTTGGTCGAACGACTGTGGCTGGAATGACCCAGCCCTGCGCAGTCAGTTTCGCCTCGGCTTATCAGAGTCTATAAAAGACAGTCTCCTTCAGTATCCCGCTCCTGAGACTCTCGATAAACTCATGGAGCTTTCTATTAAGATTGATCGTCGTCTCAGAGAGCGGAGGGCTGAAAAAGGAGCACCTGTCAGGTCTACTCCATGTGTATTTTCCATTCCTGAGGACGTAGAGGAGCCCATGCAGATGGGTCTCTCCCGGCTGTCTCCAGAAGAAAGAGCCAGAAGGCAAAACTCTGGTCTTTGTTTGTACTGTGGGGGTAAGGGACATTTTGCCCGTAATTGTCCGAACAAGTCGGGAAAACGCCTCGACCAAGTGAATTGTGAGGGGGTTCACTTTGGTCTGCAGCTTATCTCCTCGAATAACTCCCTTTTAGTCCCAGCTAAAGTTTCCTTTGGCAGCCTCAGTTCTTCGGTGTCGGCTTTTGTTGACAGTGGAGCTGCAGGGAACTTTATGGACTTAACGTGGGCCAAGGCCTTAGGTATTCCTCAGTTAGCCTTGGGTAGGTGTATCACCATGCATGGTTTAGATGGGAGTCCCTTGTCCAATGGGGTTATTTCCCTCTGTACACCCCCTGTACTACTTACGGTAGGAGCTCTTCATTCCGAAAAGATCGAGTTTTTCCTTACCCATTGCCCAGCAGTTCCAGTGGTTCTGGGTCACCCTTGGCTGGCCTTTCATAATCCCATAATTGATTGGCAGTCGGGGGAGATTTCACAATGGGGTACCATCTGTAATAAGGAATGTATTACGTTTCCCGTCAGAATAGCTGCTGCCATTCCCGAACTCATTCCCGTGGAATACCAGGACTTTGTTGATGTGTTTTCCAAGGGCAATGCGGACATTCTGCCTCCCCATCGGCCTTATGATTGTGCTATTGAGCTAATTCCTGGTTTCACATTGCCAAACGGAAGGTTATATGCATTATCCGGGCCAGAAACTGCGGCCATGAATGAGTATGTTAAGGAGAGCATAGGGAAAGGATTTATCAGGCCATCTAAATCCCCTTTAAGTGCAGGCTTCTTCTTTGTGGAGAAAAAAGATGGATCACTCAGACCTTGCATTGACTTTAGAGCCCTGAATAAGATCTCAGTTAAAAATACTTACCCTCTGCCGCTGATTTCTGTCCTCTTTGATCAGCTGCGTTCGGCTGTGATTTTTTCTAAAATTGACCTGAGGGGAGCGTATAACCTCATTCAAATCAAGTCGGGAGATGAGTGGAAGACGGCTTTCAGTACTCAGTCGGGTCACTACGAGTATCTGGTGATGCCGTTCGGCTTGTCTAACGCTCCGGCAGTTTTCCAGGATCTCATTAACGATGTGCTCCGTGATTTTCTAGGAAGATTCGTGGTCGTTTACTTAGACGACATCCTGATCTATTCTGATTCAATTGAACAACATGTTACCCAGGTGCGTCAGGTTCTTCAAAAATTACGTGAAAATCATCTATATGCCAAGCTGGAGAAGTGTGAGTTTCATGTCACGGAGGTATCCTTTTTAGGGTACATTATTTCCCCTCGGGGATTCTGTATGGAACCTAAGAAGCTCCAAGCCATCCTTAGTTGGGCGCAACCCACCAACTTAAAAGCAATTCAGCGCTTTTTAGGGTTTGCGAATTATTATAGAAGATTTATTCATTCTTTTTCCGACCTGGTTGCTCCCATTGTGGCACTGACTAAGAAGGGAGCGGATCCTACCAACTGGTCACGTGAAGCTGAGTTATCCTTTCAGGCCTTGAAACAAGCTTTTGTCTCAGCTCCAGTCCTCAGACATCCCAACCCAGAATTGCCCTTCATTGTTGAGGTTGATGCCTCGGAGGTTGGAGTGGGGGCTATCCTATCTCAGAAGGATCCGGACTCTCTGGAACTACATCCTTGTGCCTTTATGTCCAGGAAATTCTCATCCGCTGAATCCAACTACGATGTTGGTAACCGGGAGTTACTGGCTATTAAATGGGCTTTCGAGGAGTGGAGGCATTGGCTTGAGGGAGCAACACATACCATTTCAGTATTGACTGACCACAAAAATCTTCAGTACATCGAATCAGCTAAGCGGCTGAATGCCCGGCAGGCTCGTTGGGCTTTATTTTTTACTCGTTTCAAGTTTATTATCACTTTTAGGCCAGGTTCCAAGAATACCAAGGCGGATGCCCTGTCACGCAGTTTTCTTCCAGTTCATAATAACAGTCCTGTTACTCCCATACTTCTGTCTTCAGTCATTTGGGCAGGCCTCACACAAGATTTATTTACCCAGTTAAAGCAGCTTCAACATCAAGCTCCTGGAAATACTCCTGCTGGTCGTCTTTACGTCCCTGAGTTTTTGAGAGCTACTGTTTTGACTGAGTTTCATGATAGCAAAGTTGCCGGGCATCCGGGGATCTCTAAGACTTTGGAATTAGTCTCCCGCTCAGTATGGTGGCCTGGTCTTTCTAAAGACATTAAGGAGTTTGTTTTTTCTTGTCAGGTCTGTGCACAGCATAAGGTTCCCCGTTCCTTGCCTATCGGGCAACTTAAGCCCTTAAATGTTCCTCTCAGGCCATGGTCTCATATTTCCATGGATTTTGTGGTAGACCTCCCTCTGTCAGCCGGATTCCGAGTCATATGGGTGGTAGTGGACCGTTTTAGCAAGATGGCCCATTTCATTGCTCTTCCCCGACTGCCATCTGCCCAGGGATTGGTTGTTTTGTTTCTCCGCCATGTTTTCAGACTTCATGGGTTGCCCACTGATATTGTTTCTGATCGGGGTCCACAATTCATTGCACAATTCTGGAAGTCTTTTTGTGCCTCATTAAAGATGAAATTGTCTTTAACATCCGGCTACCATCCCCAATCCAACGGGCAGACCGAGCGAGTTAATCAATCATTAAAACAGTATTTGCGTTTGTACTCAGCCAAACTCCAGAATGATTGGTCCGAGTTTCTTCCTTTGGCGGAGTTTGCTTACAACAATTCTTGTCATTCCTCCACTAATGTGTCTCCATTCTTTTCAGTTTTTGGTTTTCACCCCAGAGCTAATTCTTTTTTCCAACATTCTTCTGTTTCCTCGCTAACCTTAACCTCTCATCTCAGAGTCATTTGGAAAAAAGTGCACCTTGCTCTCAGAAGAGCGGCATTTCGAGAGAAAAAAATTTCTGACAGGCTCCGGCGTCCTTGCACTTTTAAGGTGGGAGACAGGGTATGGTTGTCGACTCGTAACATTAGACTTCGACAAACCTCAGCTAGATTGGGCCCCAAATTTATTGGACCATTTCATATTATTAAAAAAATCAATCCAGTTGCTTTCCGGTTACGTTTACCAAGAGCTCTCCGGATCGGAAATACGTTCCATTGCTCCCTGTTGAAACCATACGTTTCTTCCAGTAGATTTCCTCGGAAGATCTCTCAGGGGAAATCACCAGTAGATGTACAGGGACATCAGGAGTTCTTGGTGGAGAAGGTTCTCGATTCCAAATTGTCCCGGGGTCGGCTTTATTTTCTGGTGCACTGGAAAGGCTATGGTCCAGAGGAAAGGTCTTGGGTCCTGGATAAGGATCTCCATGCCCCGAGGCTCAAGAGGGCATTTTTTCGGGAATTTCCTCGGAAACCTGGCTTTAGGGGTTCCTTGACCCCTCCTCAAGGGGGGGGTACTGTTAGGCGTCGGGGTCCGCTCGTCGGTGCGGCCCGGCGCCTAGCAACCAGGGACGCCATGCGCGTACAGCCGCCGGCTCCCTGGCAACGCTAGACGCCGGGCGCACGGAGCCGCACGGACCCTAGCAACGGGGACGCCACTGGCGGACCGCGTTCCCCGTTGCTGGGTCCATTTAAATCAATAAGGGCACCTGTTTCCTGGCCGTGCAGCAAGGCAGCTGCACGGCATTTAGTCCAATCAGCCTCTAAACAGCTGATTGGAGGACTCCCTGTTAAGTACACTCCCAGGGCTTCTCACAGACGCCGGTAATAGCTTCCTGCATGTGTATCTGTTTGCTGAGAGTGTTTCCAGTCCTGCTGTACCCGGTCGTTCCTGTCCTCAGTTGTCCTGTACTCGGAAGTTGTCATCTGTTCCTGGAGTCCTGACTGAGCACCTTTAAACATCCAGTGGTGTTCGTGAGTCACGGCGTAGCCGTGTGTTGCGGCTTGGCCGCTTTATTACTTATTATTTATTATTTGTGTTTCGGAGCTTTTGCGGAGGATTCCGCTCCCACAGATCCACTCTGGTATCCAGCGGTGCTGGGTAGGAGTAACGGACTAGTGGATTTTGGTTGTCCTTTTATCTGGCGGTTTTTCCGCGCATACTTCTGGTTTGGTTAGTTAGCTTGTTGCCCCTGGCCTGTTGTCAGTCAGAGGTCCTCTTGTCATCATCCTGCCTCGGATTTCCCTTTGTCTCTCACTAAGACCGGGGGGCACCGGAGTTGGGCAGACATAATCCGCCTTTCAAACGTGGCTGCCAGGGGCTCAAGAAACCATAGTCTCGCAAGGGATTTCCGATAGCACGGGTGAGACAATAGAGTTAGGGCGCCAGGGGCAACTAGTCTTTCCAGCTCCCGTAACCAGCATTCCCTTCCAGTACTCTGGCCATTGCCATGAGATCTCCTCCGGTCAGGAGTACTGGAATCATAACACATAGTTTCCTTTTGGATGGAAGTTTTTAAATGTTCAGAATTGATAATGGGAGATGTAGTTCCTAAAGACCCAGAGTTTTGGCTCCTCAACCTCACTTCGGTAGGTGCCCACACCTACAAGAGCTCACTACTGAGACATCTTAGCAATGCGGCTAAGGCCGTTATACCGACTCTTTGGAGGTCAACCTCACCTCCTTCGATCAAACAATGGTTTAACAGGATTGATTACTTTTTAGATATGGAGGACCTTATCTCCTTCTCATTGGGAAGATCCATTAATTTTACAGCCACTTGGTTTCCCTGGTATGACTTCAAGGGGTCACCTGTATATCAGACTTACATGTTTATTTAGACTTTTTCCCACTAATAATCCTGATATTTCCCAGCATAATCCCAGCACATTTCAGACCACCTACCGGTTTTACCATTCCTCTAATTTACTGGGAGGCCCATTCGCTCATCTCTCCCCCCTCTATTCTTTCCTTTCCTTTTTCTTCCTTCTCTTTTTTCTTAGTCTTTCTTTTTCCACTGTCTTATCATAATGTTATCTCTATATATTTGCTTAAGATTGAAAATAGACGACGCTTTTCTATATTTCAGGAGACTAAGTTATGATTTATTGCTATATTTGACCTGCAATGATTTTGTCTCCTATTGTAAGATATTTGTTGTTCAACATGTTTGTCTATTGTCGCAATAAAAACAGTTTACGTAAAAAAAAAAACACACATGAGAACTTGTATCCGCACTTCCTGGTTCTCACACTCTATTACATTCCGCCATTATCTCCTACTTAAGTGCATAATTTTCAAGATCTACATTCCATTTTTAAGCCTGCATCTGAATCATGTTAGCTAAAGCATATGGAGTTATGATGGTTTGAAAAGGTATTCTGTAGCTTCCGTATTACATGTTATCAAACATAGCCTATTCCCCAGTGTTTGTAGTGTGCCTTAGATGGCTACCTGATCTGGTACCTTTGTAGGGGTATGGGTCGTTGGATAGACACAACTTAGGTTGACAGTCATTAGGTCGACCATGGAAGGTTGACATGCATTAGGTTGACAGGGACAATATGTCGACATGGTCATTAGGTTGACATGTACTAGGTCGACAGGTCAAAAGGTCAACATTTTTTTTGACTGTTTTTGGCGTAGTTTTCTTCGTAAAGTGACGGGGAACCCAAATTAGTGCACTGTGTCCCCTCGCACTTCGGGCAAGTTTACCATTCCAATCGTAGTCCACGTGGATCGTTAAGTATGGAAAAAAAATATTTAAAAAAAAACGCATGTCGACCTTTTGACCTGTCGACCTAGTACATGTCGACCTAATGACCATGTCCACCTATTGACCATGTCGACCTAATGCATGTCAACCTTCAGTGGTCGACCTAATGACTGTGACTTAAGCTGTGTCGACCTAATGACCGTATCCCCTTTGTAGGTAGGATGAATAATTATTGCAATATATGCAAATAAATGGTTGCTCCTGCACCAATGCCGTAACTAGGTGTGTGCAGAAGGGGCGTTGCCCACAGCGCACACCTAGTTAGAGCGCATATCCCCCCTGCGCTCCTACTGCCCGCATACCCGTTCAAGGGGCACAAAGTGTGCAGCATTGTAATGAGTCAGACTGACTCATTACAAGCCGCCTGTGCCCTGTGATGTGCGCGGTCACCAGAGCGAGGGGAGGAGGAGAAGGGAGGGAGACTTTGAAGCCTGCAGAGTCCAGACCCCGAGAAAGCAAGGCGGAGACCCCGCCCAGCAATACTTGTTGGTCACGCCCCCACGCCGGCTCAGCTTGAGAGGGGCAGGTGAACTGATGTGCTGCTGGCCTTGCCTGCATTCCCAGATCTCCTGCTCTCCCGGCCAGGTCAGCAGCTGGAGGTGCGTGCTCTATGGTTCGGGGATTTTTTAAAGGGGGCGTGGCCACGGGGGTCCGCGATTAGGCCACGCCCCCGACTTGGCCTTGGCAAATTGTGTGCAGCCCTACCTGCTCAGTGCTCTCTCAGCTTCTGACTAATTACTCCTGCAGTCATTCACCCTGGAGGTAAATTGTGTATGGTGCCTACAGGGGACAGAGTGTGTGCATGTGTATCAGGGGCGTTTTAAGAGAGAAGGAGGCCCAGGTGCAGCCTCCTCCGTTCGGGCCCCCTCCTCTCTGCCGGCAGCGGGAAGAGTCTGAGCACTAGAGCGCTCAGACTCTACTGAGCATGTGCAGATCCCCGGGAAAATGGCGCGGCGGCTATTTTCCCTGAGATTTCTCTACTGCGCATGCGCAGAACTCCGTGAAAATGGCCGCTGGGCCATTTTCATGGAGTTTTAACACCGCCGTGGACGTCACCGCGGGACTACGGAGGGGTGAGTATTCCGAAAATGGGTGTAGCGTGTGCGGTGGGGGCCCCCTCTGGACTTAGGGGCCCGTGTGCACCGCACACACTGCACCCATTATAGAGACGCCAGTGGTGTGTATAGGGACTGGGGGGATGACAGACGCTGTCTGCCGTAATGTGTAAAAAGGGGACGATGTCTGCCATAATGTGTAAAAAGGGACGCTGTCTGCCGTAATGTGTAAAAAGGGGGCTCTGTCTGCCGTAATGTGTAAAAAGGGGACGCTGTCTGCCTTAATGTGTAAAAAGGGGACGATGTATGCTGTAATGTGTAAAAAGGGCGACGTTGTCTGCCTTAATGTGTAAAAAGGGGACGATGTCTGCTGTAATGTGTAAAAAGGGGACGCAGTCTGCTGTAATGTGTAAAAAAGAGGGACGTTGTCTGCCTTAATGTGTAAAAAGGGGACGCTGTCTGCCTTAATGTGTAAAAAGGGGGACGCTGTCTGCCGTAATGTGTAAAAAGGGGAATCTGTCTGCCGTAATGTGTAAGAGGGGCTGTACCTGGTGTAGTGGCGCTACTGTGCGGCGTAATTTGAATAATGGAGACTACTATAATATGTAATGTGAATTGGTATTATTTTGTTGTCACACCCCTTCCCCATGAAGCCACGCCCCTATATTTTTTACGCTCGCCTACGGCGCACACTGCCCCTTTTTTTACATAGAGGGGGGGCGCCGATGCCCTATCTTGCACACAGCGCTAAAATGTCTAGTTACGGCACTGTCCTGCACTATACTATGTTCACATGTATCTGCAAATCTAATCCTCTCTTTTAATGTCATGCTTTCTGTAAAGTGCTTAGAGTTATTTTATAATTGTTATTATTTTATGCCACTCTCACCCCGCTTGCCAAAACAACTGAGCCTGCAGAGAAACAAAGGTGAGAATGTAGTGCAGAAGCACATGATCCTCCTCCTCCCCCAGCTGGTTGTGCTGTGTGCAGAGGAAGTCATGTGATACAGGTTCTAGCCACCTGTTCTCCCCCATTGCTGAAGCATAAATTATACTGATAAAATAATCAAGTGTGGTAGACCGCTTACCTAATTATGTGGAAGCAGTCACAGGTTTGATGCATTGGTACTTGGTTCCCTCCTCTTCTATCTTTTCTCACAGTTTCTTCTCTGGCCAGAGACAGTTCCCCTTCACCATCTCTATACTGGAAAGGTCATACAGGTGTGTGCTTTTCTCTTAAGTTAACCCTGTTATCTGAAATTATGTCCCTGATTCTCAATTTAGTAAACCCACTATGTGCCTACTACTATGTTTTAGGAGTACTTCCCACACTGAAAATGATACTCTTTGTACAGTTCAGCCTTCTCACGTCATACACAAAATGTAAGTAAAGTTTATTTTTTATTTTTCAAGAACACTTCAATAAAGAACGTCCAGGAAAGGATATCTCCTCCAACTCTCTCCAAAAGTAGAACAAGTAACTTCAACCAATTTCAATAAAATACTCCATTTGAATAAACTGCCTTGAACAACTGTAGATTCAGTTCTAGAATAAATTCCTGAAGAAATCTATATTGCAATATATAATTTATTACGTTAAACTCTAGCAGGTAATATAAAGAATTAACAACACAACATATAAAAATAATGTTACTATCTATACTTCACACTGAAGTATAAAGCCCAATCACACTTAAATGTCTTTAAAGCTTGTTACAACCTGGGCAATATATTATCTGTTTGTGTATAACCGATATGTCTGTGAACAACGTAATTCATAGACATATCGTGTCAGCCCTGCAGCACAGCTGATGACTGCAGAAATATATGTTCATGTGGCTGTATGGGCAGACCGCCAACAGCTCATACGCTGGCTGCAGGGACTGATGTCAAATCTGGGCGGACAAATTCAAATTACTGACTCTTTTCTGTCTCCTAGTCAGTTAATATATTTAACTAGAGGGAGTATTATTTACAGCAAAAGATTAGGTGCTACTTCGTAGTAGTACAAACTAGCAGCAAACTGATCTGTTAAGAAGTTCTTGCAAAACTTTAATATAGAGGCACTGAAGATTATTCCATGGAGGTGAGATATCTCAATTAAATGGAGGGGAGATGTCTCAATCACAACTGTTGCAAAGTCTTGCTGTTGAAACCTCTTTACTAAGTAGATATGCAGTTGCAGAATCTGGCCACTGAGTCGGGGGTGGTGTGTCTAGGTGTCCCCTGGTGCCCCCCTCCATATTGTAAATAGGGACAGAACATGCTGACAATGGAGTGTAGTCTTGTGGGGAAGCGACGTGGCCACACAATAGTGCATCTTACTCACATTACACCGTATAGTAGTGTACCTTATTCATATTACACCACACAGTAGTGTCTTTTCATATTACAGTACACATTAGTCCCCCTTATTCACATTAGGGCACAGAGCAGGGACATGCGGTGATGTAAATTGCTCACGAGGCACTGCCTAGTACCAGAGCCAGATTTACAAACAATATATGAGCCAAAGGGTTCATGTGAGCAGTATACAAAGAAGCAGCAGGTTTTTTAATAAGAGATGTGTGGAAAAAATATGCACCTGCATAGACTTTTTACTCCAGAGTTTTGACTATAAAAATGATTAGAATAATACAAAGAAGATATTTCTAATATATTGTTTGCATTTTTCATATACCTTATATAGTGAAAACTGGTTTATATGTTAGTATGACAGAAAAGGCTCTGCCTCACTTGCTTCACCTCACTGCACATCAATGCCACACAGCAGTACCCCTTATACACATTATGCCACACAGTAGTAACCCTTATACACATTATGCCACACAGTAGTAACCCTTATACACAGTATTCCACACAGTAGAACTCCTTATACACATTATGCCACACAGTAGTACCTCTTTACACAGCATGTAACACACAGAGAGGAATAAAGCCTACAAGGAGGGAGCAGCAGTCAGTAAGGAGGAGCAGTATAATACATATATGGGTAGGAATAAAGCCGCCATGAGGAAGCAGCAGTCATTGAGGTGGGGGGTATAGTACATAAATGGGGAGGAATAAAGCTGCCAGGAGTAAACGGCAGTCAATGAAGAGGGGGGTGGGAGGCATAGTACATACATGGGAAGAAATAAAGCCCCACCAGGAAGGAGCAGCAGTCACTGATGGAGGGAGGGATGGAGGGGGGGGGGGGGGTATAGTACATACATGGGGAAGAATAAATCCCCTGGAGGGAGCAGCAGTCAGTGAGGAGAAGGGGAGGTTAGGGGGTATAATACATACATAGGGAGCAATACAGCCCCACAACGAGATAGCCGCAGTCACCAACCACCCAATCACATTAATTCCTGTTATCCTGTCACATCATGCCCCAGGGTTGGTATCTGGAAGCCGCCTTTGTTCCCTTTCTTCTCAGTGGCCCCAGAGATGTCCTCCTCCTACAACAGCCTCCAGTCTCCCCTGTATGATTAACACTTCTACTGGACCGTTATGGTCTGGGTTAATGCGGTTTGTTATTTTTAATCTCTGTGGATGCCTACACGGACAGAAGAAGACCGATCTACGCCGCATTAGGTGAGTCAAAATTTATTTTTTTATGAGTACACTGTGGATTCTGCTAGACAAGGGGACTGAGGGGCTATGTGGGACAGTAGGTTATTATATCTAAGTGTTTGTATGTGTGAGTAAGCATGAATGTTTTATTAAAGTTGTACTATCACGGTGTCCGTATCCTGTTTTATTGTAATATTTCTTTAGCTGTGAAACTACAGGTACCAGCAGGACCTTTAATGCCCCGCATGCTGGTACTTGTGGTTCTCCAAGTACCAGCGTGTGGGGGAGGCTTGCTGGGTCCTATAGTTCCACATCAAAAGACAATATTTACTCTTAACTTTATACTTAATGGCTCTCACCCACAACCACCACCCATAGGTGCTGGAGACAGGGCTTCAGCCATGGCACTTGGGTGTCTTGTGGGGGGGACCCCTTTATCCCTTTATTTGGGGGTCCCTACTCCTCCAGTGAACCCCAGCCAGGGTTGACTAGTTGGGGGGGGGGGGGGGGGGATTATGCCACAACCGCAGGAACCTTTATAAATGCGACCCCAGGCTGTGGCATTACCTTCTTGACTAGTGGATCCCAGTGCTTGTTTTAAAAATACGGGGGACCACTACATCCTTTTCCCCATCCTTTTAGAACCAGTACTGGTCAAAGAGACTTGTGATGGTTTTTAAAATACTGGGAACCCCTATGCATTCCCCCCCCCAGTATTTTAACAACCAGGGCTGGCTCAAGAGCCCGGGGCTGGTTATGTTCAGGATGGGGATCCCACGCAATTTGTTTTTTAAATTGTAACTATTTAACACATTTTTACACAAAGAAGCATGACTAACTGATCCTTGCATTATTTTCTAAACACACCAGCCAAAAGCAGTTGTATTTGAAAGTTTTATTTGTATAGGAATCATATCCTTTTTGCGGCAGTGTTTGGCTATTGTCGGCAGAGATTGAAGAATATGAATTCTTGGTAAATTCCCGTGTTGTATGAGGTGCTTGTGAAAATCCAGCCGTTTTTGAATGATGGTCTATTGATTTGTATTTGTGTTGTCGGTTGTGAAAGTGAATAAGAATTGGTTAAACTCTGCTATGACTGCTGTTTAGTAAATTGCAGAGTTCCATTTTCGGATCAAAATGCAAAACGGAATAAACTTGGGAGCTTAGTAAATTTCCACCAATGAATTTGTAAGATAAACTAAAAAAATATATATTTTTTTATTGTCTAATCATTGAAACCCAGTGCGGTTAACTGTGAGGTACCTTACTTTTCTCTTTTTTGTCTAATGACTGACCTCTATGGCTGCACCCCTTATAACAAAGAATGTAAAACTATAGCAATATAGTAAGAATATGGCAACCCAATCAGTTTCCGAAATTTATAAGGAGCGACTTTATTTAGACTGGACAGAGTGACCCAGATCTACGACCAAAATACTAGTGACTCTAAGTATTATACATGATGTGCATCTTCCCAGCTGCATATAATAATAATAATAATAATAATAACAATAATAATAATTAAGACACAGTAGACAGGGTTGACAAAAATGTTATGGAATTACGCATATTAATATTTTGGGTTTTCCTTGTTGTAACATTATACAGGTTGAGTATCCCATATCCAAATATTCCAAAATACGGAATATTCCGAAATACGGACTTTTTTGAATGAGAGTGAGATAGTGAAACCTTTGTTTTTTGATGACTCAATGTACACAAACTTTGTTTAATACACAAAGTTATTAAAAAATATTGTATTAAATGACCTTCAGGCTGTGTGTATAAGGTGTATATGAAACATAAATGAATTGTGTGAATGTAGACACACTTTGTTTAATGCACAAAGTTATAAAAAAATATTGGCTAAAATGACCTTCAGGCTGTGTGTATAAGGTGTATATGTAACGTAAATGCATTCTGTGCTTAGATTTAGGCCCCATCACCATGTTATCTTATTATGGTATGCAATTATTCCAAAATACGGAAAAATCTGATATCCAAAATACACCTGGTCCCAAGCATTTTGGATAAGGGATACTCAACCTGTAGTTGTTTGTGGTATAATTCTTGCTGAATGTAACCAACAAGCTGAACATAACCAACATTTGTTTATTACACACCTACTGAATGACATCACAATATTGTTTCTTATCCGGTAAACCAAGCAAAAATCCTTTAACCCTTTATACTTAAAAAATAAATTTAAGTGCTTCACAGTTTTAGTCTCTCTTATTCCTACTCATTCCACAAACAACATCAGTCACACATTATAAGTGTAACAGCCAAATATCAAGGCTTGGTTTTAGATAAGCTTTAAATCATATAATGGAGATTTTGTCAGCTCACATTGTTAAATTAATCACAAAAAGAATGCAACTGAAGTCAACATAAATGCTCCATGCAGAGGCTGTTTGTGTATCAGGCAAAGCACAATGTGAGCCGGACTAGGTCCCTCCTTCTGGCCTGGCTGTGATAGGTTGCTAAGAATAGTTGCAGTGTGTGTCACTGAAGGGCAAAGTATTTTGAAATAGAGACAAAGTTGTTCGCACCAGCACTTTAAAAACCCTCACAGCCCCTATGAAACCATGCTGTGCAAGGTAACCCCACTCTCAGCTGCTGACAAGGGAAGAGCATCTTTCCCATAGAGATAACGTGAGTCCTGGAATAAAAAACAAGTTACCCATACAAGAAGAATGCTTCCAGAGAGCACCACAGAGGACCTCATACAGCAGCAACAGAGTGCCGGAGCTGGCAGCCACCTTCCAATCCCTAAACAAACAGGTAACAACATCCTGAGTGACAAAGAAAACACAGATTGTTCTCATGTTGTTTGTTCTACTAGTTGTGTCTGGAAAAGTGTGAGTAGGTAAACACTAAACATTAGAAATATGTTATGTGGCAAGCACAGGCTTTTTGGAGGAACAATTCAAAAGATGAATTTCACTAGAATATTTATATGTGTACTCCAAACTATATAAATGTTGTATATGTAGCTCTATTTTTATATAGTGTTTATCTCTGTTCTGAAACTAATACCCCTTTTCCACTAGCTCAAAAAACATGGGTAAATGCATGGGGGCGCACATTTACCCGTGTTTTTTGCAAGTGGAAAAGGCTCCCCCCGCAAAAACCCGGATCAAGTGACCCGTGAATCCTACCTGTATAAATACCTGGGTAGGACACAGGAATGATGCGGGTAGGGTTGTAGTGTAAACGGAAGCGACACGGCTCCTGTCTACACTGTATGGAAGGACTGAGCTGGGAGATCATGTGATCTCCCAGCGCCGCCCCAGCCGCGTCACCAGCAACGTCACCAACCCGGCAATATGCTGGGTTGGTGAGCGCAGTGGAAAAGGGGGCTAAGCACGGGCCGCAGCCGGGTAGCTCCCGTGTCAGGCTCCCGGCTGCGACCCGTGCTTGTAGGTGGAAAAGGGGTATAAGGGATAGAGCAAGTGCTTGTACAGTGCTAGAAGTGGTAGATCACCAATTTTTCAGCATATTTTAATCAGTACATGTGGTCTAGAGAGGGGATTTCGTGCACCTGTGATCCCCGTCTGCACTCACTATATGTCCTGCACACCTCGCACTTACTGATTTGCAGGAATGAAAATAAAGGGATGCTGACAATGTACACAATGCATGTAAAACAATAATTGTGGAAACAAAATTTTCTATTCACATGTGAGATTTTTGGCAGAATTCAGACAATTTTTTTGGAGTCTTACAATTTTCAATGCTCTGCTTAGGAAAGTAACTAGACTTTGGTGGGCACCATACCAAGGTGAAAGGGCCCATATGAATCACACAATCAGCAACGTTAACAGCGCCCTGTGTCACCCCAGCACCACCCCTAACCGTAAGACATTATAATGTCACACAAAGGGGGCAGGGGCTCCAGCACCAGGAAGACCAGCTTTGCCTGGAGTGTCCTGAGGATTCTCCGAGTGATTGCAGGGTACCTGCACGGAGCATCCAAAAGACATTCTGGACAGCACTGCAGCAGTGATACTGCTGTGGCAGCACTGGCATATTTATAATGGGGGCAGTGCACACTGCACACCTTGCACCCATTTTTTCCAATACTTACCCTCCAGAGTCCCATGTCGGCAGAAGCAGCTCTGCAGAAATCATCAGGAAAATTTTGTGAAGGCGTTTCGTGCATGCGCACTATGTAAATCACTGGAAAAATGGCAGCTGTGCCATTTTTACGGAGATCTGCGCATGCGCACAACACTCTGGGACAGCGCTAGGAACCCAGATGGAGTATGCACACAGGCCTCCTCCCCTCTAGATACACATGGGACCAAGAAATAGCTGCAGTCTTTGAGGTCTATTTATCACCATCCGCATCTGATGATGCGGATGACAGGTGATAAACTTGACCAGACTTGCAGTGTGATAATTGAGTACATCGCATAGATGTATCAATTATTGCATGCAGGGTGTCCGTGCGATGCCTTTCCGCAGCATCATGTGCCTAAAACCCCTTTCCCCCCAGATTTTATTCTTACCAGTCCAGGAGCCGGTGTCCGCTGCTCCAGGAGGCTGGCGGGCGCTGTATCCTTCTTTTGTGCTGTGACCCACGGTGCTGTAAAGTGAGCTGCCGCTTTGCAATGTCACTTTACTGCACTGGGGTCACAGCGCAGCATATGGGGGACCCGGCGACCGGTAGCATAACACCTCTTTTACATCAACACTAAAAAGGAGGGCTATAGCCATGATAACCCAGGAGTGGCTCAGTGTAAAAGGGTCCAATTACCAGGGAATCCAACCCGGCTAGCTTGCAGGGTTGTTTTCCGGGAAGGACCCGGGTCATGGTGCAATGTAAACAGGTTTCCGAGTTGATGCGACCTGAGAACCGTTCATTGCATAGAGAAGAGACGGCACTTGGAGATCATTTCATATCCAAGCGCCGACTCCATACATGCCAGGTCGGACCATTGTCTGAAAGCGGTCTCTTGGTGGGTCACATCTGGGAAGCACCCGAGTACGGCTCCCGGGTGTGACCCGTCATTTTAGTATAAAAGCGGTATAAGTGTACTTGCAAAAATCGAGTGGAATGATGAATCCAAAACTTAATTTGCAGACTTCCCAGTGTGCAAAATGGTATAGAGTGAAAGTAATTATTAGCCAACAGTGAGGAATCCAAGCAGCTTCTGCTGATTAAAATGATATGGGGCATGCCTATATACTGTGTGTGACTGCGACTGTATCTGCATCCGAATGCTACATTACAGTGTATTCCTGGAAATCACTGTAACGCAGCATTTCTTATGCAGATACAGTCACAGTCACACACAGAATATAGGCATGTCGTATATCATTTTAATCAGCTGAAGCTGCTTGTGCACCCTAACCATATAGCAATGCAAATAAAATGCATTTTCATCAAAAAAGGCACCTGACTTTTTGGCAATAAAGGCATCTCCGGCTGCATGGCATATTGAGACACCCATAGAGTGGGAATAGAACCTGTGGCGAGCACAGCGAGCCACTGAGCATGCCAGCCTGCCAGGAGACTCATTGTGCTCGCCCTGCTGCTGGCATACTGGCGGCAGGGATGCCACTGTCAGTATATTGATGGCCGACATCCCGGTCGCCGGTAAATCATGCTGAATCCCTTTTAAATGCTTCTAATTCTAACACTACCTTTGTTGGATATCTTGCCTGGTGAAAGGAAATGCTGTAAAATTGTCACAGATTATCTCCCTCTGCTTAAGGTGAGGAGGACAGATGATGTCCAGACAATGTGTGCCCAACAGGACTGCCAGAGGCTATTTTTAATATTTGTGAATGTCTACCTGGAGAGGTTGAAGATGACCCCAAGCAAGGTTTGAATTGCCAATTAAGAAGAGCTCTTGATGGCTATCTCTTTGAGTATCTTGGAAGGGTTCTTCTCCCAGCTGGTAGAAGTCAGAGCAGGGCCATCAGTATGGTAAAAAAAAAATAAAAAAAAATCAGTTTTCAAAAAGAAGTGCAGATATCTCATGTCACATTGCCCCCCTACAGCATGGTGATAGGACATAAATTTTCCTGATGTAGTTAGTACATATGCGATCAGCATCGTGGCGCAGGGCGGCGATGTACATTAGTACATCCCGCCCATTAGTATAAAATGTTACCGGTATATAAAATAATTGGTGCAGCCACAGCCAGAGAATAGTACCACTGAAAGCCAGTTACAACCTTCCTGTAGATAACCTGTCCTGGGCTGACCCCTATGCAGTATAGCTGCCTGCAGGGCAGTATCTAAGGTTCTGATACAATCAAATAAATGGCACCCCTAGGTATTTTAATAGCAATGAATACCTTATATCATAGTTGTTGTCTTTTTCATACTCCACTCTGGGTGAAGCAGCTTGGCACATCGGGGGAAGGGGGTGTGGGGGTGGTGAGCTATTACATCCTTAGGCCCTTAAGTCCTAAAACTATTGCTATTCGCTGCATTTTAGCCTCGTCCCCTTCTTACGGCGTGCAATATTCAGTATTATCTCCCGTTTTACTTAGAAGCGGACGGGATGCAGGAGGGTACCCACTCTTCCGGGAATTCTGGGAGAGTGGGTAAACCATTGTATTATAACATAACAACAAACCATGTTAGTCTCAGTTCCTATTGCAAAGAAGTAATGATAATGACATGTACTGGCGACTCAGCCTTAATGACACTACCCATAACTAGAGATGTGTCTGGAACCTGTGTTTTGGTTTGGGTCCGGACTTTGGTTTGGTTTAAAATCTATAAGAAAAATGATAATCATTGATAAAAATCGATAAAAACAGCGAAAATCATGTAATTTTTGTAATCCAAAATTCAAATTGAAAATCTGAATTCCAAACCACGGGAAGACTCGATCTGGGACTCAGTTCGGATCAGATCTTCTCGTGGTATCCATACCGGGTTTTGGTATGGATCCACAAAATTTAGTTGAATTTGGATTTCTGCAGAACCGAATCGTGCTTCTCTGCAGATAACTTATTAGAACTTCATTTTTAAGCTATAAAGTTAATAAAATCTATGAAATGTATAACAATTAAAGTCAAACTAAAGCAACAACAGTACCGAAACCGTGCTGCCAAACACCTTCCTTAACATCCATTCTCATTAGATACACTCACAGAATGAAAGATAAATCTGGGGATGATGAAACCTTGCTGACGGGAAGTTCCTACAGTAAACATTGTTTGCTCCTTGGATCAGTGAATTATTTATGAAAAATGTTTATATGTCTAAAATAATAAATCAGCCACAGATTTGTGTAAAAGTGGACAGTGTATTAAAACTGATACAGGGGAAGCTGAGAACTAAAATAATTCAAATAGTACATGCTTGGGTTACAGCCAACAGACCTGTTTGTGATAACAAGACAGACATTTAGTAACATGTTTGCTGTACATGTATATCCTAAGTGTAAAATGGTAATTAGGAAATATATTAGTCTTTGCTGCTGTCAACATTTCATGTTTCTATGTACAACGGCACGGCTCAAGTTATTTAATTTGGGATTGAGTTCTGGAACTGGTAGAAGGATATACTATGGTATCTAGGTGTAAGCATTCAAAACAAATGTGTTGTGTTGCAACAAGTAAACTAGATAAATAAACATATGAAGAATTTATTCTGATCAGTCGGGGGGCATCAGGAGCGGGAGGTACATGGCCATCCCAGGGTAGTAAGCAATCCAGTTATGTGACTCGCACAATTTAGATATGTGATTCTCACATTCAGTCTTGGAACAACCTATCTGGCCAGATGCTAGGTACTGATGTTCAGTCCCCATATGAAGATTAATGTTGGGAAGGAGCACAGGACTCACATTTGCATTTTCTTCTTTAAATTGCCCCCACAGCGAACCTCATTTCGAAAGTGTGGTGGAAGCTCCGTTGTGCTTAGATGTTCCTCCCAGTGCATGTTAAAGTACTTGTCTACTCCATTCTCCAGAGAGGCCTCTATTGTGAATAGAGAAAGATATCTGAAAAACCTCATTTTAGCCTCACTTATGGTTTTATTAAATTTATAATGTGATACTGATTTTACTGCATGGGGCACTTTTGTATGTTCTAAGCTGTTCTTTTTATATTAGTAAAGAAGTTAAGCTGTAAGAGGTACAAACTGTTTCCCATTAAAAGTACAAGACTATTCCATTTCTGAGCTGGCACTAGGGATGGCCATCGGTGTGTTTCCCATCAATGGTTGCCATTGATGGGAAACATAGGAAGAACCATCAATGGTATGAAACCATGCAATGTCATGCTATCCATTGTTGTTTTGCACATACGCTCTGTAGGCCCCCGAATCTCATGCATTTCTCTGCTGGGAGATGGAGACCACTTCAGGTCATTAGTAGCTGCCTTGCCCTCCTATGAATGAGAGTGGGCAGGGCTGCAGTGCTGATTAACAGCTATTTAAGCTGTCAGTCAGCACTGCAGTTCCGCACACTCTCATATTCATAGGCAGCTCTCAAGTCAGCACACATAGCAAGAAAAGAGATGTGTCGGACTAGTAGTTCTACATTGATGGTCGATGGCCATGCCAAGCTGGCACATAATTAAAGTCCTTGTGTATGGAGAAAATGGTTGTGTATTGTAAACCGCTCTGCACAACAAGAACATCACCAAAAGTTTTGTCACCTCTACCACATTATATTATTAGAAAAAATTCTCTCCTCAAAAATCTAATGTTTTCACTTTTCCATAAAATAAGGGGCACTGATGGGCCTACTTTATACTGTACTTGTAAACTTCTGACCCTCCACAATCACTGATGTTTTCCTCCATTCACACATTTGGACAAAGCCTGGGCTCAGCTGCACAAATTGACATGCACTTCTCAAACATAGAGGAAGTACTGAGCATTGCCCACTCAGCCGCTGGTTACTTCTTCCTATAATGCAGCCATCATTTGTAAATTAAAGGCAGGGTAGTGCAGAGATGTAGTGTTGGGTATGGAGCGGTCAGAGAAGTCATGTAGATAGGCAGTGGAGGGGTGGGGATAAAACAGACAGGTAGTGATCAGTATGGAGGTGTCAGGATGGGTAGTGCAGAGAGTAGCGTGAGAATGGAGGGGTTAAGGGGGCAGAGCAGAGAGGTAGTGGTATGGAGTGGTCAGGGAGGTAGAATAGAGCAGTAGTGGTGAGTATGAATGAGTCAGAGGTGTATTGCTGAGTGGTAATGGTGAATAAGGAGAATAAGGAGGGGTCATGGGAGAAGTGTAGAGAGGTAGTGGTGAATGATGAATGTAGGGGTCTGCATACAGATTTGGGGGCAGGACGTGAGCTTCTGATCTTTTAGCTGCACGTACATAACATGTATGACATCTCAGCCAGACTGACACTACACTGATCACAGCAAATCAGTGACAGGGTGCAGCTCTTCACCATGATGTCATGCAGCTAGCTGGGGTGGAGTCAGAATGAGAATTTTGAAGACAATTGTATAATAATGAGACAGACTTCTGTAAGCAGAAGGCTGTGGGTACCTGCAATGCTGTGCATGTGGTTGTGATAGACTGTAGGGACAAAAGGGTGCATTGTGTGTGTGGCTGAGGCTTCCTGGATCCACCGCCTTGTTGTTTTCCTTACCTCCTCATGACAAGCCTGTCTAGTCCATGGTGTCTCAGTTTGCACTGTGTGCCTGCAGCAGCATGGGCTCCAGCCTTCTCCCACTGACAGCAAATTACGTCACGGCATTGCTCATTCGGAGTATGGAATCAGTGGTGCAGTTGGAGCCCACTGCTTGCAGCCATTGCCTGAGGGTAGCGTCTAGTTTCTCTCTGTGCAGAGGACCTTTCCCATAAGCCCCTGGATCCATGTCACAAACTATTTGGAAGAGTAACCTGTGGCGAGCGAAAGCGAGACACAGAGCCCAAAGCGTGGCAAGCGAAGCGAGCCCGCGAGGGTCCAATGGTGCATAGGAAAAACAATCTAACCTCAAACGAACGGAGAATGGATAAAATGTTTAGGTGCTGTAAGGGCAGAAGTTATCTACTGCCCTCTCGTTATGTCACTTCCAGGTCCTGATCATGAAGAGAAAATATACACAACCATTGCATTATAGTCAGCAGATGCTGAATACTACCCGGCAAGCAGCTGCACTGAAAATAGCCACCAATGGCATGAGCTAGGCCGTGCCCTCCTGCAATAGCTGTGAACCAGCTGGGCCCACCAGGGATCTTCCCAATTCCCAGGTGGCCCAGTCCAAGCCTGTGTGCAGTGGACTTTGCCTTCCAGCACCTTTTCCCTTCAAAATACATAACAATAAAATGTGTGTGTATGTGTATATATATATATATATATATATATATATATATAGTGATAGCAATAGGAAAATTGCGGTGGTCCTTGCTTCTAACTGTCGCTAGAGATAGCTACACGAATGATTTAATAAGTGATAACAGGCAGCACTGAAGTGGTGTTTTACTGCTTCCACCAGGGGCATTTTCATACTGACCTGCAATCCCACCAGAGTATACGTACAGGATATTGTACAGGGGTTGATCCCAAAAACAAAAATTTTATTGACATTTACGATTGACTAAATTAGTTAGTATATTCTAAATTAGCTAATTGCCATTGTCTAAAAAATTAGCTTCTTCTTTTTTTACCATTTTAACAAAGAATTTTGATTGTAAATTTAGAATCAGTTAAAGAGACAGTATTTGATTTTTTAAAGTCAACACTACATTGGAGGTCATTCCGGCCTTTTCGCATGCTGCCGTTTTTCGCAGTGCAGCGATCAGGTCACTACTGCGCATGCGCATGCACCGCAATGCGCAGGAGTGTCGTACGGGTACAAAGCGGATCGTTGCTGAGCGATGGATTTAACAAAGAATCCATTCGCACCGCCGATCGCAAGAAGATTGACAAAAAGAGGGCGTTTATGGGTGACAACTGACCGTTTTCTGGCAGTGTTTGGAAAAACGCAGGTGTGTCCAAGCGTTTGCAGGGCGGGTGTCTGACGTCAATTCCGGGACCAGACAGGCTGAAGCAATCGCAAGGGCTGAGTAAGTTCAGACCTACTCAGAAACTGCACAGAATGTTTTTGCACAGCTCGGCTGCACAGGCGTTCGCACACTTGCAAAGCGAAAATACACTCCCCTATAGGCGGCGACTATCTGATTGCAGAGCTGCAAAAAGTAGCTAACGAGTGATTAACTCAGAATGACCCCCATTGTCTCCATTTGAGCAAAGGGTGAGAACAGCTACAATCAGCTGTCACCTTAGGTAGTGAAATGATTAGGCACACCCTCTAAAAAGGTGATGTAGAGCAGATTCAGGCGCTATTATTTCTTGTTAGACATATTTACAAAATTAGGCTTACCATACTGGGGGTAATTCCAAGTTGATCGCAGCAGGATGTTTGTTAGCAATTGGGCAAAACCATGTGCACTGCAGGGGAGGCAGATATAACATGTGCAGAGAGAGTTAGATTTGGGTGGGGTGTGTTCAATCTGCAATCTAATTTGCAGTGTAAAAATAAAGCAGCCAGTATTTACCCTGCACAGAAACAAAATAACCCACCCAAATCTAACTCTGTCACAACTGAGGGCCTGAGCTGACGGGAGGCAGCCTCAGTTGTAGGGGCTGAGATGTAACGGAACCTGGGAGGTTGTATCAGACCCCTAGACATGTAAGTAACATGTAGAATAACTGCCCGAAGGCGTGACCACGACAACCAGGATAAAAGTCAATGATGTTTATTATGACAAACTCCGTAACACAGCAGCAGTAAAAGGAAACATAAAAGTCAACAGAGGATAAATACAATTCCTGGGTACTACAGGGTGGCAAGGGCCACAGGCACTGGTAGTGTGAGACAGTTCTTATAATCTTCTAGTTGGAAAGTCCTTACCAGGCTGTAGCAATGGAGAGAACCCAGGATCGTACCAGCTGATGTTCCAGGAAAAGCTGGGCTGCTGAAGGTAAAACGGCTGCTGTGGATACTGGCTGGAACCAGACTGTTGTTGGTACGGAGTGGATACTGGCTGGAACCAGTTAAATAATAAACGAACTTGAGAGCGATGAAATAATAATGAAGTTTGGAGTTTGAGAGCGGTGAAATAATAATACCGGTGGAGAGTGGTAAACTGCAGAAAAGGACACCGGCCTTTAAGAGAAGCTATACACTGCTGGAAGCTGGGCTGGAAGCAGGTGATTGTTGTAGCTGGAAACAGGTGAGTCCAGAATGGATCGGAGAGTCAGGCTACACCGCAGATGGAATGCTGGTGCGGGTCTCTATAGCAGAAGTCTGGAGACAGGAGCTGGAACCTGGAAGACAACCACAGGAGAGAGAGACAAACTGGAACTAGGTTAGACAACCAAAGCACTGACGCCTTCCTTGCTCAGGCACAGCTTACTTATACCTGCAGCAAGGAAGGGGTTGGCTAGGCAATTATGCAAATCAACAATACAGACAGCAGATTGGTGGAAATGATCAGATGACAAAATCCAAGATGGCTGCGCCCATGCAGACACTTGGAGGGAAGTTTGGTTTGTAATCCATGTGAGAATTGAAGCAGCAATGGCGGCGCCGGCCACAGGAGACAGGAGACGCCAGACTGATGAATGCACATCCAAACCACGCGGGCACAGCGGAGGCCGCGGCTGACGTAATCGCCACTCTGACACTTTGCATGCAGAAACTCAGGGACGGCGGCGGAGGCCGCGGGAGACGCCATGCCAGATGTAATATGGCGTTTACTGTGACCGCGTCTCAGAGAGACAGGAGAGGATGCAGGAATGTAAACATCAGGATAACAGATGGGATCCGGTCCTGGAGCGCTAAGCCAGCCTTAGGAGGCATCTGAAGGGTAAGTAATGGCGTCCAGATACCCAGATCGTGACAGCACCCCCCCCTTTAGGAGTGGCCCCAGGACACTTCTTAGGCTTTAAAGGAAACTTTGCGTGGAAATTTCGGACCAAGGCAG
Source organism: Pseudophryne corroboree (assembly GCF_028390025.1). NCBI lineage: Eukaryota > Metazoa > Chordata > Amphibia > Anura > Myobatrachidae > Pseudophryne > Pseudophryne corroboree. Next base: position 551,065,591 of record NC_086447.1, on the reverse strand, counting down.
GAGCATGGACGTCTGAGGCATTGGTCCAAGAGCGTTCTTCAGGACTATAGCCCTTCCAGTCAATGAGGTATTGTAACTGACCGTAACGGAAACGTGAGTCCAAAATCTTGGCCACCTCGTACTCGACTCCCCGTTGAGTCTGAACCTTGGGAGCTGGAGGAAGTGCGGAATGAAACCGATTCAGGATCAGCGGTTTCAACAAAGAAACATGAAATGTCCTGGGTATTTTCAAGAAGGATGGTAACTGTAACCTGTAGGCAACAGGATTGATGACTTGTTCAATCTTGAAGGGTCCGATATAGCGAGGTGCAAATTTCATGCTGGGAACTCTCAACCTCAAATTCTTCGTGGACAGCCACACACGATCACCCACCTTGAGAGCAGGAACCGCTCTACGCTTCCTATCGGCAAACTTCTTATACCTGAATGAGGCGTTAAGCAGGGCTGTGCGGACGTTCCTCCAGTTATTTGAAAACTGACGCAAGGTGACATCCACTGCTGGAACAGAAGTTGCGGGAAGCGGTTGAAATTCTGGGACTTTAGGGTGGAATCCATAATTAATGAAGAATGGTGTAGAAGAAGATGAGGAATGGTATTGATTGTTGTGGCTGAACTCGGCCCAAGGAAGGAGTTGAACCCAGTCATCTTGAGAGGAAGACACATATATCGGAGGAAGGCCTCCAAGTCCTGATTCACCCTCTCGGTTTGACCATTGGTCTGAGGATGGTAAGCCGTGGAAAACTTTAACTTGACTTGGAGGGCTTGACACAAACTTCGCCAAAATTTGGCTACAAATTGTACTCCACGATCCGAGATGATCTCTTCAGGAAGACCGTGAAGTCGGAAGATCTCTTGTATAAACACTTGAGCCAACTTGGAAGCTGACGGAAGACCGGTGAGAGGGATGAAATGTGCCATCTTGGTGAACCGGTCAACTACCACCCAGATGGTATTAAACTTGTTGCAGATAGGTAGATCGGAAACAAAGTCCATCGACAAATGGGTCCAAGGTCGGCGGGGAACAGATAATGGAACCAGTTGCCCCGCAGGCGACTGGCGGGAGACTTTGTGTTGGGCACACTTTGGGCAGGAGGCAATAAATTCCATAACGTCCTTCTTCAGAGTTGGCCACCAGTAGGACCTAGAAATAAATTCAAGGGTTTTCTGAATGCCTGTATGTCCAGCAAAACGGGAAGCATGGGCCCAATGCATGAGCTTCTTCCTTAGAACTGGCTTAACAAAACTTTTCCCTGGTGGAGGCGTAGAGTCCATCCCTACCGTGGAGAATGCCAACGGATTAATAATAGGATGCTTGTCTGCAGACTCGGACTCATTTTCTTGCTCCCATGAGCGGGAAAGGGCATCGGCCTTACGATTCTGAGAACCCGGACAGAACTGGAGTTTAAAGTCAAACCTAGAGAAGAAAAGTGCCCATCTGGCCTGACGAGGATTCAGACATTGTGCGCCTTTGAGATATAAAAGATTTTTGTGGTCGGTAAGTATGGTGATTGAGTGGGAAGCTCCCTCCAACAGGTATCTCCACTCCTCCAGAGCGAGCTTGATGGCTAGCAACTCCTGATCGCCAATGGCATAGTTGCGCTCAGCTGGGGAGAACTTCCGGGAGAAGAAACTGCAAGGATGTAGATGTCCATCTTTGGCCCTCTGGGATAACACTGCTCCTACTCCAACGGAGGAGGCATCTACCTCTAAGATAAAAGGAGAGTCGGTGTCGGGCTGTTTCAGAACTGGTGCAGAGATGAACCGTTGCTTCAGAAGGTGAAAGGCCTGTGTAGCTTCCTCGGACCACTTGGACGGATTAGCACCTTTCTTGGTTAATGCAGTGATAGGCGCCACAATGGTGGAAAAGTCTCGTATAAATTTTCTATAATAATTGGCGAACCCTAAGAACCTCTGGACCCCTTTGAGGCTTAAGGGTATAGGCCAATTCTGGATTGCTTGGAGTTTCTCAGGATCCATCTCTAGTCCGGAACCGGACACAATGTAACCTAGAAACGGAATGGTTTTAACTTCAAACACACACTTCTCCAATTTACAATAGAGGTGATTGACACGGAGACGGGAAAGAACCTCTTTTACCCAGAAACGATGATCTTCGAGATTATTAGCAAAGATGAGGATGTCGTCTAGATAAACCACGACATGGCGGTACAAGATGTCCCTGAAAATCTCATTCATGAAGTGCTGGAGCATTGCTCAATCCGAAGGGCATGACGAGGTACTCATAATGTCCGTCACGGGTGTTAAAGGCGGTCTTCCACTCGTCACCCTCACGGATTCGGATGAGATTGTAGGCACCCCTCAAGTCCAGCTTTGTGAAAATAGTTGCACCACTAACTCTATCAAAGAGCTCGGTAATCAGGGGTAAAGGGTATCGGTTCTTGACGGTAATATCGTTCAGACCTCTGTAGTCGATGCACGGACGCAGACCACCGTCTTTCTTCTTAACGAAGAAGAAGCCTGCGCCGGCTGGAGAAGAAGATGGTCGGATGAAACCCTTCGCCAGGTTCTCTTTGATGTACTCTTCCATGGAGTGTGTCTCAGGCAGAGACAATGGATAAGTTCGGCCTCGCGGTGGAACCTTCCCTGGAATGAGGTCGATTGGGCAGTCCCATTCTCTATGAGGAGGAAGGATATCAGCAGAGGCTTTACTGAACACGTCCGTGAAGTCTTGATATGGAGGAGGCGGAACATCAGATGACCTGGGGAAGGAAGAACAAACAGGAAGAACTTTGGCTAAACAAGTCTCAGCACAGGAGGGACCCCATGCCAGTATTTGCGTAGTCGTCCAGTCAATTGATGGGTTGTGGAGACGGAGCCATGGAAGGCCTAAAACCACTGGATGTGTGGCTCTTGGAATCACTAAAAAAGAAATATACTCAGAATGAAGAACTCCCACTCTCAGACGAACTGGAAGAGTCCTTAAGGAAATGACTGCGTCAAAAATCTTGCTGCCATCCACGGCAGTCAAAGAGATGGACGAGGACAGTCTCTCGGTGGGTAGGGACCACCGTTTAACATAAGCTTCGGTTATGAAATTCCCAGCTGCTCCGGAATCAAGGAGGGCAATGACGTTCCTGTAACGTTGAGCAATTTGGAGCGACACTGGGAGGTTACAGTCATGAGGAGATGGAGAGGAGATCATTACTCCTAGCCGGCCCTCTCCTTGGCGAGCTAGGATCTGGAGTTTCCCGGACGTTTGGGACAGGCATTGATAGTGTGCGACGGAGCTGCACAGTAGAGACAGAGAGACTCAGAGAGACGTCTTCGGCGCTCAGCGGGAGATAGACGGGAACGACTAATTTGCATAGGCTCATCCTTGGATGGAGATGGTTGACGAGGAGGAGGAGCAGAAGATTTAGGAGTAGATGATCTTCCTCGCTCAGTTGCTCTCTCTCTGAAACGTAGATCAACCTTCGTGCAAAGAGAAATTAGCTCATCCAACTTAGAGGGCAAGTCTCTGGTAGCTAACTCATCCTTGATGCGTTCTGATAAGCCATGCCAGAATGCAGCATACAGGGCCTCGTCGTTCCATGCCAGTTCGGATGCCAGGATTTTAAACTGTATAAGATACTGTCCCACAGTACGTGTTCCCTGGCGTAAACGGAGAATCTCAGATGAAGCAGATGTTATCCGGCCTGGCTCGTCGAAGATGCGCCTGAATGTAGCTACAAAGTCAGTATAGGAGGATAGCAGGGGATCAGACTTCTCCCATAAAGGTGATGCCCAGTCAAGGGCTGAGCCACTGAAAAGGGAGATGATATAGGCAATTTTGGTACGGTCACTGAAGAAATTGCCAGGTAGAAGCTCAAAGTGGATTTCACATTGAGTGAGAAATCCCCTGCAGAACCTTGGAGATCCATCAAATTTTGCTGGCGTTGGAAGATGAAGATGTGGACTGGAAATGGGTAAGGTGGGTGGGGTTACAGCTGGTGTCACTGTAGTGGACGCACCGGACGTGCCAGGTCCACGGAGGGTCGTTTGAATCCCATCCAGCCGTGTAGAGAGATCCTGGAGACAGCGGATGATGTGGCCCTGTGCAGCCTCCTGATGTTCAAGTCGGGCTGCCAGTTCTTGCATCGGCCTGGCCGCTTGATCCTGGTCTCCGGCTGGATTCATTAGGTCAGTGCTTACTGTCACAACTGAGGGCCTGAGCTGACGGGAGGCAGCCTCAGTTGTAGGGGCTGAGATGTAACGGAACCTGGGAGGTTGTATCAGACCCCTAGACATGTAAGTAACATGTAGAATAACTGCCCGAAGGCGTGACCACGACAACCAGGATAAAAGTCAATGATGTTTATTATGACAAACTCCGTAACACAGCAGCAGTAAAAGGAAACATAAAAGTCAACAGAGGATAAATACAATTCCTGGGTACTACAGGGTGGCAAGGGCCACAGGCACTGGTAGTGTGAGACAGTTCTTATAATCTTCTAGTTGGAAAGTCCTTACCAGGCTGTAGCAATGGAGAGAACCCAGGATCGTACCAGCTGATGTTCCAGGAAAGGCTGGGCTGCTGAAGGTAAAACGGCTGCTGTGGATACTGGCTGGAACCAGACTGTTGTTGGTACGGAGTGGATACTGGCTGGAACCAGTTAAATAATAAACGAACTTGAGAGCGATGAAATAATAATGAAGTTTGGAGTTTGAGAGCGGTGAAATAATAATACCGGTGGAGAGTGGTAAACTGCAGAAAAGGACACCGGCCTTTAAGAGAAGCTATACACTGCTGGAAGCTGGGCTGGAAGCAGGTGATTGTTGTAGCTGGAAACAGGTGAGTCCAGAATGGATCGGAGAGTCAGGCTACACCGCAGATGGAATGCTGGTGCGGGTCTCTATAGCAGAAGTCTGGAGACAGGAGCTGGAACCTGGAAGACAACCACAGGAGAGAGACAAACTGGAACTAGGTTAGACAACCAAAGCACTGACGCCTTCCTTGCTCAGGCACAGCTTACTTATACCTGCAGCAAGGAAGGGGTTGGCTAGGCAATTATGCAAATCAACAATACAGACAGCAGATTGGTGGAAATGATCAGATGACAAAATCCAAGATGGCTGCGCCCATGCAGACACTTGGAGGGAAGTTTGGTTTGTAATCCATGTGAGAATTGAAGCAGCAATGGCGGCGCCGGCCACAGGAGACAGGAGACGCCAGACTGATGAATGCACATCCAAACCACGCGGGCACAGCGGAGGCCGCGGCTGACGTAATCGCCACTCTGACACTTTGCATGCAGAAACTCAGGGACGGCGGCGGAGGCCGCGGGAGACGCCATGCCAGATGTAATATGGCGTTTACTGTGACCGCGTCTCAGAGAGACAGGAGAGGATGCAGGAATGTAAACATCAGGATAACAGATGGGATCCGGTCCTGGAGCGCTGAGCCAGCCTTAGGAGGCATCTGAAGGGTAAGTAATGGCGTCCAGATACCCAGATCGTGACAGCACCCCCCCCTTTAGGAGTGGCCCCAGGACACTTCTTAGGCTTTAAAGGAAACTTTGCGTGGAAATTTCGGACCAAGGCAGGAGCATGGACGTCTGAGGCATTGGTCCAAGAGCGTTCTTCAGGACTATAGCCCTTCCAGTCAATGAGGTATTGTAACTGACCGTAACGGAAACGTGAGTCCAAAATCTTGGCCACCTCGTACTCGACTCCCCGTTGAGTCTGAACCTTGGGAGCTGGAGGAAGTGCGGAATGAAACCGATTCAGGATCAGCGGTTTCAACAAAGAAACATGAAATGTCCTGGGTATTTTCAAGAAGGATGGTAACTGTAACCTGTAGGCAACAGGATTGATGACTTGTTCAATCTTGAAGGGTCCGATATAGCGAGGTGCAAATTTCATGCTGGGAACTCTCAACCTCAAATTCTTCGTGGACAGCCACACACGATCACCCACCTTGAGAGCAGGAACCGCTCTACGCTTCCTATCGGCAAACTTCTTATACCTGAATGAGGCTTTAAGCAGGGCTGTGCGGACGTTCCTCCAGTTATTTGAAAACTGACGCAAGGTGACATCCACTGCTGGAACAGAAGTTGCGGGAAGCGGTTGAAATTCTGGGACTTTAGGGTGGAATCCATAATTAATGAAGAATGGTGTAGAAGAAGATGAGGAATGGTATTGATTGTTGTGGCTGAACTCGGCCCAAGGAAGGAGTTGAACCCAGTCATCTTGAGAGGAAGACACATATATCGGAGGAAGGCCTCCAAGTCCTGATTCACCCTCTCGGTTTGACCATTGGTCTGAGGATGGTAAGCCGTGGAAAACTTTAACTTGACTTGGAGGGCTTGACACAAACTTCGCCAAAATTTGGCTACAAATTGTACTCCACGATCCGAGATGATCTCTTCAGGAAGACCGTGAAGTCGGAAGATCTCTTGTATAAACACTTGAGCCAACTTGGAAGCTGACGGAAGACCGGTGAGAGGGATGAAATGTGCCATCTTGGTGAACCGGTCAACTACCACCCAGATGGTATTAAACTTGTTGCAGATAGGTAGATCGGAAACAAAGTCCATCGACAAATGGGTCCAAGGTCGGCGGGGAACAGATAATGGAACCAGTTGCCCCGCAGGCGACTGGCGGGAGACTTTGTGTTGGGCACACTTTGGGCAGGAGGCAATAAATTCCATAACGTCCTTCTTCAGAGTTGGCCACCAGTAGGACCTAGAAATAAATTCAAGGGTTTTCTGAATGCCTGTATGTCCAGCAAAACGGGAAGCATGGGCCCAATGCATGAGCTTCTTCCTTAGAACTGGCTTAACAAAACTTTTCCCTGGTGGAGGCGTAGAGTCCATCCCTACCGTGGAGAATGCCAACGGATTAATAATAGGATGCTTGTCTGCAGACTCGGACTCATTTTCTTGCTCCCATGAGCGGGAAAGGGCATCGGCCTTACGATTCTGAGAACCCGGACAGAACTGGAGTTTAAAGTCAAACCTAGAGAAGAAAAGTGCCCATCTGGCCTGACGAGGATTCAGACATTGTGCGCCTTTGAGATATAAAAGATTTTTGTGGTCGGTAAGTATGGTGATTGAGTGGGAAGCTCCCTCCAACAGGTATCTCCACTCCTCCAGAGCGAGCTTGATGGCTAGCAACTCCTGATCGCCAATGGCATAGTTGCGCTCAGCTGGGGAGAACTTCCGGGAGAAGAAACTGCAAGGATGTAGATGTCCATCTTTGGCCCTCTGGGATAACACTGCTCCTACTCCAACGGAGGAGGCATCTACCTCTAAGATAAAAGGAGAGTCGGTGTCGGGCTGTTTCAGAACTGGTGCAGAGATGAACCGTTGCTTCAGAAGGTGAAAGGCCTGTGTAGCTTCCTCGGACCACTTGGACGGATTAGCACCTTTCTTGGTTAATGCAGTGATAGGCGCCACAATGGTGGAAAAGTCTCGTATAAATTTTCTATAATAATTGGCGAACCCTAAGAACCTCTGGACCCCTTTGAGGCTTAAGGGTATAGGCCAATTCTGGATTGCTTGGAGTTTCTCAGGATCCATCTCTAGTCCGGAACCGGACACAATGTAACCTAGAAACGGAATGGTTTTAACTTCAAACACACACTTCTCCAATTTACAATAGAGGTGATTGACACGGAGACGGGAAAGAACCTCTTTTACCCAGAAACGATGATCTTCGAGATTATTAGCAAAGATGAGGATGTCGTCTAGATAAACCACGACATGGCGGTACAAGATGTCCCTGAAAATCTCATTCATGAAGTGCTGGAGCATTGCTCAATCCGAAGGGCATGACGAGGTACTCATAATGTCCGTCACGGGTGTTAAAGGCGGTCTTCCACTCGTCACCCTCACGGATTCGGATGAGATTGTAGGCACCCCTCAAGTCCAGCTTTGTGAAAATAGTTGCACCACTAACTCTATCAAAGAGCTCGGTAATCAGGGGTAAAGGGTATCGGTTCTTGACGGTAATATCGTTCAGACCTCTGTAGTCGATGCACGGACGCAGACCACCGTCTTTCTTCTTAACGAAGAAGAAGCCTGCGCCGGCTGGAGAAGAAGATGGTCGGATGAAACCCTTCGCCAGGTTCTCTTTGATGTACTCTTCCATGGAGTGTGTCTCAGGCAGAGACAATGGAAAAGTTCGGCCTCGCGGTGGAACCTTCCCTGGAATGAGGTCGATTGGGCAGTCCCATTCTCTATGAGGAGGAAGGATATCAGCAGAGGCTTTACTGAACACGTCCGTGAAGTCTTGATATGGAGGAGGCGGAACATCAGATGACCTGGGGAAGGAAGAACAAACAGGAAGAACTTTGGCTAAACAAGTCTCAGCACAGGAGGGACCCCATGCCAGTATTTGCGTAGTCGTCCAGTCAATTGATGGGTTGTGGAGACGGAGCCATGGAAGGCCTAAAACCACTGGATGTGTGGCTCTTGGAATCACTAAAAAAGAAATATACTCAGAATGAAGAACTCCCACTCTCAGACGAACTGGAAGAGTCCTTAAGGAAATGACTGCGTCAAAAATCTTGCTGCCATCCACGGCAGTCAAAGAGATGGACGAGGACAGTCTCTCGGTGGGTAGGGACCACCGTTTAACATAAGCTTCGGTTATGAAATTCCCAGCTGCTCCGGAATCAAGGAGGGCAATGACGTTCCTGTAACGTTGAGCAATTTGGAGCGACACTGGGAGGTTACAGTCATGAGGAGATGGAGAGGAGATCATTACTCCTAGCCGGCCCTCTCCTTGGCGAGCTAGGATCTGGAGTTTCCCGGACGTTTGGGACAGGCATTGATAGTGTGCGACGGAGCTGCACAGTAGAGACAGAGAGACTCAGAGAGACGTCTTCGGCGCTCAGCGGGAGATAGACGGGAACGACTAATTTGCATAGGCTCATCCTTGGATGGAGATGGTTGACGAGGAGGAGGAGCAGAAGATTTAGGAGTAGATGATCTTCCTCGCTCAGTTGCTCTCTCTCTGAAACGTAGATCAACCTTCGTGCAAAGAGAAATTAGCTCATCCAACTTAGAGGGCAAGTCTCTGGTAGCTAACTCATCCTTGATGCGTTCTGATAAGCCATGCCAGAATGCAGCATACAGGGCCTCGTCGTTCCATGCCAGTTCGGATGCCAGGATTTTAAACTGTATAAGATACTGTCCCACAGTACGTGTTCCCTGGCGTAAACGGAGAATCTCAGATGAAGCAGATGTTATCCGGCCTGGCTCGTCGAAGATGCGCCTGAATGTAGCTACAAAGTCAGTATAGGAGGATAGCAGGGGATCAGACTTCTCCCATAAAGGTGATGCCCAGTCAAGGGCTGAGCCACTGAAAAGGGAGATGATATAGGCAATTTTGGTACGGTCACTGAAGAAATTGCCAGGTAGAAGCTCAAAGTGGATTTCACATTGAGTGAGAAATCCCCTGCAGAACCTTGGAGATCCATCAAATTTTGCTGGCGTTGGAAGATGAAGATGTGGACTGGAAATGGGTAAGGTGGGTGGGGTTACAGCTGGTGTCACTGTAGTGGACGCACCGGACGTGCCAGGTCCACGGAGGGTCGTTTGAATCCCATCCAGCCGTGTAGAGAGATCCTGGAGACAGCGGATGATGTGGCCCTGTGCAGCCTCCTGATGTTCAAGTCGGGCTGCCAGTTCTTGCATCGGCCTGGCCGCTTGATCCTGGTCTCCGGCTGGATTCATTAGGTCAGTGCTTACTGTCACAACTGAGGGCCTGAGCTGACGGGAGGCAGCCTCAGTTGTAGGGGCTGAGATGTAACGGAACCTGGGAGGTTGTATCAGACCCCTAGACATGTAAGTAACATGTAGAATAACTGCCCGAAGGCGTGACCACGACAACCAGGATAAAAGTCAATGATGTTTATTATGACAAACTCCGTAACACAGCAGCAGTAAAAGGAAACATAAAAGTCAACAGAGGATAAATACAATTCCTGGGTACTACAGGGTGGCAAGGGCCACAGGCACTGGTAGTGTGAGACAGTTCTTATAATCTTCTAGTTGGAAAGTCCTTACCAGGCTGTAGCAATGGAGAGAACCCAGGATCGTACCAGCTGATGTTCCAGGAAAGGCTGGGCTGCTGAAGGTAAAACGGCTGCTGTGGATACTGGCTGGAACCAGACTGTTGTTGGTACGGAGTGGATACTGGCTGGAACCAGTTAAATAATAAACGAACTTGAGAGCGATGAAATAATAATGAAGTTTGGAGTTTGAGAGCGGTGAAATAATAATACCGGTGGAGAGTGGTAAACTGCAGAAAAGGACACCGGCCTTTAAGAGAAGCTATACACTGCTGGAAGCTGGGCTGGAAGCAGGTGATTGTTGTAGCTGGAAACAGGTGAGTCCAGAATGGATCGGAGAGTCAGGCTACACCGCAGATGGAATGCTGGTGCGGGTCTCTATAGCAGAAGTCTGGAGACAGGAGCTGGAACCTGGAAGACAACCACAGGAGAGAGACAAACTGGAACTAGGTTAGACAACCAAAGCACTGACGCCTTCCTTGCTCAGGCACAGCTTACTTATACCTGCAGCAAGGAAGGGGTTGGCTAGGCAATTATGCAAATCAACAATACAGACAGCAGATTGGTGGAAATGATCAGATGACAAAATCCAAGATGGCTGCGCCCATGCAGACACTTGGAGGGAAGTTTGGTTTGTAATCCATGTGAGAATTGAAGCAGCAATGGCGGCGCCGGCCACAGGAGACAGGAGACGCCAGACTGATGAATGCACATCCAAACCACGCGGGCACAGCGGAGGCCGCGGCTGACGTAATCGCCACTCTGACACTTTGCATGCAGAAACTCAGGGACGGCGGCGGAGGCCGCGGGAGACGCCATGCCAGATGTAATATGGCATTTACTGTGACCGCGTCTCAGAGAGACAGGAGAGGATGCAGGAATGTAAACATCAGGATAACAGATGGGATCCGGTCCTGGAGCGCTGAGCCAGCCTTAGGAGGCATCTGAAGGGTAAGTAATGGCGTCCAGATACCCAGATCGTGACAAACTCTTTCTGCACATGTTATATCTGCCTCCCCTGCAGTGCACATGGTTTTGCCCAGTTGCTAAAAAAAATCCTGCTGCGATCAACTTGGAATTACCCCCATTATCCCTTTAAACCGGAACACTTGTAAATTACACAGGTTCTGTGGCTGGTTCAATTCAAGCCTGCATTTCCCCTGGTTTTACTCAACCACAGAACCTGTGTAATACATGTGTCTTAGTTTAAAGTGAGAGTAACCCTATGCATAATGCTAGTACTTAGTAGAAAAACAGTATTTATTTGTGAAAACAGAGAAAATCTAAAAATTATAGAAAATAAGTTGCAAACGAAAACTGAAAACATAAAGACAGTTATAAATATCATAAAATATAAATCATTTGTGAAAATGCACTGAATAAGTTTCTACCTCTAAGTTCTAGGGTAGGTAAGCAAAGAAGATGCAGAAACAACTGAATTATACTTATATTATGCAGAAAAGGCCGGATTCAGGTTTGTAAGTAAAGCAAAAAAGCACACAACTGGGCAAAACCATGCTGCACTGCAGGTGGGGCAGATGTAATGTGCAGAGAGATTTAGATTTGGGTGGTTTATATTGCTTCTATGCAGGATGAATACTGGCTGCTTTTTTATGTAGCCCACAAATATAAGACGTCTTTATTTTTACACTGCATTCAGATTTCAGATTGAACATGCCCCACCCAAATCTAACGCTCTCTGTATGTTACATCTGCCCCATCTGCAGTGCAACATGGTTTTGCAAAGTTGCTTGCTTTTTTGCTTTGCTTACATACCTGAATCAGGCCCAAAATGCATAAATTGTTACAACTAATACCATAATAATATTAACAACATCAATAAGCTATGAAACATACAAAAGAAATAACATCTAAAAAGAAATGCATACTATAGTAATAAAAATTAATCTTCAATACACAAAATAATAACAGAAACACAAAAAAATAATTCAAAGATAATCACAATATCAGACCTAATATCGACAATACCAGAGAATTATGAGATCAAGCAATAATAACAAACTCCAATATAATTACCAAGTCCTGCAGATCTATTTATATATATATATATATATATATATACAAGTTAACAGCCCATCAAAATGACAGAACAGCATAACAGAAATGTCAGCACTGTACAGGGGCGGATTGGGATCAAAAACCAGCCCGGGAAATTTATGGAAGCAGCCCTAATATGGGGTGGGGGTCTGTTGAGGGGGTGGAGTCTGTCAAGTGGTCAGGGTTACTGCTCAGAAGGTCTGACTACATGGAAGAACAGGAAGTGCGCGCCGCAGGCGCGCAATTTTTTAAGGGCGTGGATTCATGGGGAAGGGGCGTGGCCACATAACAGTGCCAATTCAAACTACACCACACAGTAGTGCCGCTTATACACATTGCACCAGGTAGAACCTCCTATACACACTGCGCCAGGTAGAGTATATTGTACATATTGCGCCAGATAAAACACTTTGTACACTTTGCACCAGGTAGCGCACGGTATACACTTTGCGCCAGGCAGAGTACATTATACACCTTGCACCAGGCAAAGCACATTATACACTTTGCGCCAGGTAGAGCACATTATACACATTGCACCAGGTAAAGCACATTTTACACATTGCACCCGGCAAAGCACGTTATACACATTGCACCAGGCAGAGCACGTTATACACACTGCACCAGGTAAAGCACATTATACACATTGCACCAGGCAGAGCACATTATACACCAGGTAGAGCATGTTATACTAATATATAAAATATATATGATGCAGCAGGCAGGCACACTATAATTATTAAATGTAGTAGAGTAGACAGTACTTACTGACTGTCACACAATTGGTGTGTGACGCAGTCAGAATTAGCTGGTTGCCGCGTCCAAGTTTTATCAGCAGCCGCTCCTTTGAACAGTGTGACGGAGGGGCTGAAAGGGAGGCGGAACACGTGATGCCGCTGGTGGGAGGCGGAGCTGTCAGTAATGTTGCCCCTCATTAGCTGGCCGTCACTCTGCAGCAAACATAGCTTTATAGTTAATCCTAAATCATATATGAAATACGGGTGGTCTTCAGTTTGCCAACTGTCGGGATCCCGGCGCACAGTATACCGGCGCCGGCATACCGATAGCCGGCATACCAACACTTTTTCTCCCTCTTGGGGGTCCACGACCCCCCTGGAGGGAGAATAATAAGAATTTACTCACCGGTAATTCTATTTCTCGTAGTCCGTAGTGGATGCTGGGAACTCCGTAAGGACCATGGGGAATAGACGGGCTCCGCAGGAGACTGGGTACTCTAAAAGAAAGATTAGGTACTATCTGGTGTGCACTGGCTCCTCCCTCTATGCCCCTCCTCCAGACCTCAGTTAAGGAAACTGTGCCCGGAAGAGCTGACACAACAAGGAAAGGATTTGGAATCCAGGGTAAGACTCATACCAGCCACACCAATCACACTGTACAACTTGTGATAACCATACCCAGTTAACAGTATGAACAACAACTGAGCCTCAGTAACAGATGGCTCATAACAATAACCCTTTAGTTAAGCAATAACTATATACATGTATTGCAGAGAGTCCGCATTTGGGACGGGCGCCCAGCATCCACTACGGACTACGAGAAATAGAATTACCGGTGAGTAAATTCTTATTTTCTCTGACGTCCTAGTGGATGCTGGGAACTCCGTAAGGACCATGGGGATTATACCAAAGCTCCCAAACGGGCGGGAGAGTGCGGATGACTCTGCAGCACCGAATGAGCAAAGGCAAGGTCCTCCTCAGCCAGGGTATCAAACTTGTAGAACTTAGCAAATGTGTTTGAACCCGACCAAGTAGCAGCTCGGCAAAGCTGTAAAGCCGAGACCCCTCGGGCAGCCGCCCAAGAAGTGCCCACCTTCCTTGTGGAATGGGCTTTTACCGAGTTAGGATGCGGTAACCCTGCCGCAGAATGAGCTTGCTGAATCGTGTTACAGATCCAGCGCGCAATAGTTTCCTTTGAAGCCGGAGCACCCAGTTTGTTGGATGCATGCAGGATAAACAGCAAGTCAGTTTTCCTGACTCCAGCCGTCCTGGCTACATAGATTTTCAAAGCCCTCCAAGTCCCGAGTAGCCGCAGGCACCACAATAGGTTGGTTCAAATGAAACGCTGATACCACCTTTGGGAGAAATTGGGGACGAGTCCTCAATTCTGCCTTGTCCATATGGAAGATCAGATACAGGCTTTTACATGACAAAGCCGCCAATTCTGACACACGCCTAGCTGAAGCCAAGGCCAACAGCATGACCACCTTCCACGTGAGATACTTTAGCCCCACGGTCTTCAGTGGCTCAAACCAGTGTGATTTCAGGAAATCCAACACAACGTTAAGATCCCAAGGTGCCACTGGAGGCACAAAAGGGGGTTGAATATGCAGCACTCCCTTAACAAACGTCTGAACTTCAGGCAGTGAAGCCAGTTCTTTTTGAAAGAAAATAGATAGGGCCGAAATCTGGACCTTTATGGATCCTAATTTTAGGCCCATAGTCACTCCTGACTGTAGGAAGTGCAGGAATCGACCCAGCTGGAATTCCTCTGTAGGGGCCTTCCTGGCCTCACACCAAGCAACATATTTTCGCCATATACGGTGATAATGTTTTGCTGTCACGTCTTTCCTAGCCTTTATCAGCGTAGGAATAACTTCATTCGGAATGCCCTTTTCCGCTAGGATCCGGCGTTCAACCGCCATGCCGTCAAACGCAGCTGCGGTAAGTCTTGGAACAGACAGGGCCCCTGCTGTAACAGGTCCTGTCTGAGAGGCAGAGTCCATGGGTCCTCTGAGGTCATTTCTTGTAGTTCTGGGTACCAAGTTCTTCTTGGCCAATCCGGAACGATGAGTATAGTTCTTACTCCACTCTTTCTTACTATTCTCAGTACCTTCGGTATGAGAGGAAGAGGAGGGAACACATAAACCGACTGGTACACCCACGGTGTCACTAGTGCGTCCACAGCTATCGCCTGAGGGTCCCGTGACCTGGCGCAATATTTTTTTTTTTTTTTTTTGAGGCGGGACGCCATCATGTCCACCTGTGGCAGTTCCCAACGGTTTACAATCTGTGTGAAGACTTCTTGATGAAGTCCCCACTCTCCCGGGTGGAGGTCGTGCCTGCTGAGGAAGTCTGCTTCCCAGTTGTCCACTCCCGGAATGAACACTGCTGACAGTGCTAGCACGTGATTCTCCGCCCATCGAAGAATCCTTGTGGCTTCTGCCATTGCCATCCTGCTTCTTGTGCCGCCCTGGCGGTTTACATGGGCGACCGCCGTGATGTTGTCTGACTGAATCAGTACAGATTGGTTTTGAAGCAGGGGCTCTGCTTGACTCAGGGCGTTGTAGATGGCCCTTAGTTCCAATATATTTATGTGTAGAGAAGTCTCCAGACTTGACCACTGTCCTTGGAAGTTTCTTCATTGAGTGACTGCCCCCCATCCTCGGAGGCTTGCATCCGTGGTCACCAGGATCCAGTCCTGTATGCCGAACCTGTGTCCCTCGAGAAGATGAGCACTCTGCAGCCACCACAGCAGAGACACCCTGGCCCTTGGGGACAGGGTGATCAACCGATGCATCTGAAGATGCGATCCGGACCATTTGTCCAACAGATCCCACTGAAAGATCCTTGCATGGAACCTGCCGAAGGGAATTGCTTCGCAAGAAGCCACCATCTTTCCCAGGACTCGCGTGCAGTGATGCACCGACACCTGTTTTGGTTTCAGGAGGTCCCTGACCAGAGATGACAATTCCTGGGCCTTCTCCTCTGGGAGAAACACCTTCTTCTGTTCTGTGTCCAGAATCATTCCCAGGAAAAGCAGACGCGTCGTAGGGATCAGTTGCGACTTTGGGATATTCAGAATCCAGCCGTGCTGTTGCAACACTTCCTGAGAGAGTGCTACGCTGACCAACAACTGCTCTTTGGACCTCGCCTTTATGAGGAGATCGTCCAAGTACGGGATAATTATAACTCCCTTTCTTCGAAGGAGTATCATCATTTCGGCCATTACCTTGGTAAATATTCTCGGAGTCGTGGAGAGACCAAACGGCAACGTCTGGAATTGGTAATGACAGTTCTGTACCACAAACCTGAGGTACTCCTGGTGAGGTGGGAAAATGGGGACATGCAAGTAAGTATCCTTGATGTCCAGCGACACCATAAAATCCCCTTCTTCCAGGCTTGCAATAACCGCCCTGATCGATTCCATTTTGAACTTGAACTTCTTTATATAAGTGTTCAAGGATTTTAAATTCAGGATGGGTCTCACCAAACCGTCCGGTTTCGGTACCACAAACATTGTGGAATAGTAACCCCTGCCCTGTTGAAGGAGGGGAACCTTGATTATCACCTGCTGGAGGTACAGCTTGTGAATTGCTGCCAGTACTACCTCCCTTTCCCTGGGAGCAGCTGGCAAGGCTGATTTGAGGTAACGGCGAGGGGGAGTCGCCTCGAACTCCAGCTTGTATCCCTGAGACACAATTTGTACAGCCCATAGATCCACTTGTGAGCGAACCCACTGGTTGCTGAAGTTTCGGAGACGCGCCCCCACCGCACCTGGCTCCGCCTGTGGAGCCCCAACGTCATGCGGTGGACTTAGTGGAAGCAGGGGAGGATTTTTGTTCCTGGGAACTGGCTGCCTGGTGCAGCTTCTTTCCTCTACCCTTGCCTCTGGCCAGAAAGGATGCTCCTCTGACCCGCTTGCCTTTCTGAGGCCGAAAGGACTGCATTTGATAATACGGTGCTTTCTTAGGCTGTGAGGGAACCTGAGGCAAAAAAGTCGACTTCCCAGCAGTTGCTGTGGATACGAGGTCCGAGAGACCGTCCCCAAATAGTTCCTCACCCTTATAAGGCAAAACCTCCATGTGTTTTTTAGAATCAGCATCACCTGTCCACTGCCGAGTCCATAATACTCTCCTGGCAGAAATGGACATTGCATTAATTCTAGATGCCAGCAGGCAAATGTCCCTCTGTGCATCCCGCATATATAAGACGACGTCTTTTATATGTTCTATGGTTAGCAAAATAGTATCCCTGTCGAGGGAATCAATGTTGTCTGACAGGGTATCAGTCCATGCTGCTGCAGCACTACACATCCAGGCTGAAGCAATAGCAGGTCTCAGTAGAGTACCAGAGTGTGTATACACAGACTTCAGGATAGCTTCCTGCTTTCTATCCGCAGGATCCTTTAGGGCGGCCGTATCCTGAGACGGCAGTGCCACCCTTTTAGATAAGCGTGTTAGCGCCTTGTCCACCCTAGGGGATGTTTCCCAACGTAACCTATCCGTTGGCGGGAAAGGGTACGCCATCAGTAACCTCTTAGAAATCACTAGTTTCTTATCAGGGGAACTCCACGCTTCTTCACACAAATCATTTAATTCATCAGATGGGGGAAAAGTCACAGGCTGCTTTTTCTCCCCAAACATAATACCCCTTTTGGTGGTAACCGGGTTAATATCAGAAATGTGCAATACATCTTTCATTGCAGTAATCATGCATCGGATGGCTTTTGTAGACTGTACATTTGTCTCATCCTCATCTACACTGGAGTCAGACTCCGTGTCGACATCTGTGTCTACCATCAGAGCTAGCGGGCGTTTATGAGCCCCTGACGGCTTCTGAGTCGCCTGGGCAGGCGCGGGCTGAGACCCCGGCTGTCCCAAGGCTGCTGCGTCATCAAACCTTTTATGTAAGGAGTTGACATTGTCGGTTAAGACCTTCCACATATCCATCCAATCAGGTGTCGGCCCCGTCGGGGGCGACACCACATGTATCTGCCCCTGCTCCGCCTCCACGTAACCCTCCTCATCAAACATGTTGACACAGCCGTACCGACACATCGCACACACACAGGGAATGCTCAGACTGAGGACAGGACCCCACAAAGTCCTTTGGGGAGACAGAGAGAGAGTATGCCAGCACACACCACAGCGCTATATAACACAGGGATTTACACTGCTAATAAGTGATTTTCCCAATAGCTGCTTGTTTGTATCGATTTGCGCCTAAATTTATGTGCCCCCCTCTCTTTTTAACCCGTCTTGTACCTGGATACTGCAGGGGAGAGCCTGGGGAGCGTGCTTCCAGCGGAGCTGTGAAGGAAAATGGCGCTGGTGTGCTGAGGAAGAAGGCCCCGCCCCCTCAGCGGCGGGCTTCTGTCCCGCGTTTTGTGTGACTTAATGGCGGGGGTTTGCACACATATACAGTGCTAGACTGTATTATGTGTGTAATTTGTGCCAAAAGGTATTATGAGTGTGTGGTGTGCTGTCGGAGCAATGGCGCACAGCTGCAGTGCTGTGCGCTACCTTAATGAAGACAGGAGTCTTCTGCCGCCGATTTCAACTGTTCTTCTGTCTTCTGGCTCTGCAAGGGGGACGGCGGCGCGGCTCCGGGAACGGACGATCGAGGTCAGGCCCTGTGTTCGAACCCTCTGGAGCTAATGGTGTCCAGTAGCCTAAGAAGCACAAGCTAGCTGCAAGCAGGTAGGTTTGCTTCTCTCCCCTCAGTCCCACGTAGCAGTGAGTCTGTTGCCAGCAGATCTCACTGAAAATAAAAAACCT
Source organism: Pseudophryne corroboree (assembly GCF_028390025.1). Classification (NCBI taxonomy): domain Eukaryota; kingdom Metazoa; phylum Chordata; class Amphibia; order Anura; family Myobatrachidae; genus Pseudophryne; species Pseudophryne corroboree. Next base: position 551,047,001 of record NC_086447.1, on the reverse strand, counting down.
AACAAATACTTTCTTTCTAGCAAGCTCAGGAGAGCCCACTAGGAGCACCCAGCTCTGGCCGGGCACAGATTCTAACTGAGGTCTGGAGGAGGGGCATAGAGGGAGGAGCCAGTGCACACCAGATAGTACCTAATCTTTCTTTTAGAGTGCCCAGTCTCCTGCGGAGCCCGTCTATTCCCCATGGTCCTTACGGAGTTCCCAGCATCCACTAGGACGTCAGAGAAAAATAGCTTGGCGCGCGTGGCGCGCCACCTTGCCCGCAAGGGGCTTATTTGCGCTCGCCACGCTGTCGGTATGCCGGCGGTCTGTATCCCGGCGCCGGTATGCTGGTCGCCGGGAGCCCGGCCGCCGGCATACCATACTACACCCATAAAGTACAGCCCTCATTGGCTGGCCTTCAACCCCTATGCAGGCCACCGCCAGCCGCCAACCACCAGCTGCAGCCGCTATCATCACCCCCTAAGCAGGCCGCCGCTATCATCACCCCCTAAGCAGACCATCAGCTGCGATCACGGCAGCCGGGCAGCGTTTAGTGAAGCTTCTGCGCATGCGCACAAGCTCTGTGAAGCATTTAAAAAATGTCCGCCGTCAGAGCAGCTGCGCATGCGCAGAAGCGCAGACGGTGGCCATTTTTTAAATGCTTCACTGTGCAGAAGCTTCACTTAACGCTGCCCGGCTGCCGTGATCGCGGCTGCGGCTGGCGGCAGCGGCCTGTATAGGGGGTGCGGGCAGCCAATGAGGGGACGCCGGACCGGCCAAACGGAATCTCGTCCAGCGTCCCGGCACACCAATCCGCCCCTGACGCTGTGTGTGCCCGAATGAAGCAACAATTGAATTGCTCCATCTGGCACCCTCTAGTGGCCACTGGCGCGCAAAACACTTGAATTCCCCCATAGAGGTGAGGATCAGCATTAGCCTTTTATTATATAGGAGATATATATACAGAGATATCAAAATCAGCTATTGACACAATTTACTAAGAAAAGTGATACTCAGCTCAATACTGGCTGACAACTTAATTTGGGTAACCCAGCTTTGTCAGTCCACGCACAGTGGACCCGAAGTCTGAACTTTGGTTTCCTTTCCAGTTCAACTTTTGACAAAAATAATAATACAACAAATGACAAAAAAAAAAAAAAAAATGCACAATCTGTACTTGTTTTAAGAAAAACATATTTTATTTTAATATGCTGTCCAGGCTGTCACCATTCTGAGATGATGATGATTTGTCCTCTTGTTTCTATTCCATACTGTACTCCATTGCCAGATTTTATACAATGTCTACTCTTTGGGGACATCTGTTACTTGGTGATCGAATGTTTGATTTGGCAAGGACATTCCATTATCTATTCTTGTTACCGCTATGTTGCACATTATGTGAAATTTACTACCGTAAATAATTTACTTTATTACTGCATCTAGTTCTTCTTCTAACCCCCTTGGCACTTTCTTTATGACATCCTTGTCGTTACTGTTTATATTAAACAAGTGTGCTGGTGAGAATTCCAATCCATCTGGTTATTTGCTTGTATTTATTGTGAGTTTGTGACAGTATTTTATGGACCATTATAACATCTCCTGGGATTCCTGTATATTTAAAATAAGTGATATTTGTATAACGTTTTATTATAAACAAAATGAACTTGCATAAGGATAACCTGACAAGAGTACGTGGAGGAAACCCACGCAAACAGCGGGAGAACATACAAGCTCCACTCAGATAGGGCCTTGGTAGGAATCAATATATTTATCGCTACAAAATCTTACTGATCCCCACATAAAGGGCAAACAAATTATGAGGAAGACCTCTCTATTATATTTACTGATAGATATTTGATAAATGTATTTTATGAAACTTAAGGGCCCGTCCGGGCAAAGAGTAAACAATAAAGGGGATGTACCCAGGATCCCAGCAGTCGGGATCCTAGCGTTCAGAATACCGACGCCGGGATCCCAACCGCCAAAATACTAGCAGCGCCGTCACAGCTATGCCCACTCCTGGGTGTCCACGACACCCATGAAGTGGTAATAGATCCTGTGGCGAGCGCAGCGAGCCACCGAGCCTGCAAGGGGCTTCGTTGCGCTCGCCCCACTGCCGGCATTCTGGCGGTTGGGATCCTGGCGTAAGAATTCAGACCACCAGGATCACGACCGACGGGATCCCGTACTCAACCCCAATAAAGTGATAGCTTACACTATGAATTTAGTGCTGGGATCCCATTTGGTTTTCTAATACACATGTACAGGTATGGCCACCGGGTCATGCATGTAGAAATAAAGGCTAGTGTAGAGGGGTCTATAGACTTCAATGGCTAACACCAAATAAAGATGGCATTAGCTTTCAGTACCATGCAACGAAAAGCTAAAAGGCTTGGTAGCTTGGGTCAAAATAAAGTAGGCATCTTTATTCAACAGCTAGGGGAGCTAGTCAAATTGGAGGCATATCTTGCTATGTGGCCTATTCTAAATACTCGTATTTACGGGTCCACAAGCCTCCAGAAGAGTTGGCAGCCCTCCCCATTGACATTTCTATTATTGGTGCACTGTGTTCGGTGCACACTGGGTTCAGGAGGAGCCACACCGCACACACTGCACCCATGTTGTTTTAATACTTACCTTTCAGCAGTCCCATGCTGCAGCCGCTGCAAAAATCACTCCCAAAATGGCCGCAGCGCATGTGCAGTAGGTGTCTCCGGACTGTGGCGGGCAACATGTTTCCAGAGACCTGCACATGTGCAATAGACTCCGGCACAATACCAGAGCCTACGGCGCCGTGGAGAGGAGAGGGATCACCCGGAGTCTGCACACGCCATCTCCTCTTTTAAAACACACCTGGCCCTCCTGCGTCCTGACTACTTCCTAGTGGGAAAGACAAGGGACATAATGCAGGGAATTGAGGGTTCATAGGGAGGAGGTGGGTCCTGTGTGATGCAATTCTATTGAATCTCACCATTTTGGCCCCATCCCCAGTTCATAGACCCATGATTCGAGGCATTATGGACCTTATGACAGGGCCTAATGACACATAGCAATCAGCTCTTCACTGTCATTTTACAAACACCGCCTGTAACATGACAAATAGGAGCTGATTGGTTGGTACTTTATCACTGTGCAATTTATCACTCTCCAAGGCTTGATAAATGTAGGCCTTTGTTCCACCCCCATCATCAGTCAGCTGTATCTAACCTCTGGGCTTCATTCGGAGTGTTGACATTTTAAAGTAGGTAAGCACAGTATGTGCTAAATAGGATGGATCTCCAGGTATTGTGCCACATTTACGTCTGCATGTACTTATTTTAAATAAATTGCACCTGAATTCCCTTGATTCATTTCTAGGTGTAGGGCGCCAAATGTGCTTCTTATAATTTACTGAAAGTTTCACATTGTTTCATTGTGCATGCCCAGTAAAACAGAGAATTTGTTTGCTCCTGAAATTTGGATTGCTTTTGTGAAGGGGATTACCACTTTCCCCTCCACGGAGCGACGGGCGGCAGAGCGGCGGGCGGCGGAGCGGCGGGCGGTTTCCAGTCTGGAGGGGCTTGCATCCGAAAGGATTCAAGCCCCTCCAATCCCAGCGGCGTATTTCAAACGGCGCGCCAAGCGCGAGCCAATCAGGGCTCGCGCCTCGGCCGCCAATCAGAGCTCGCCGCGGCGAGCCAATCGGGGCTCGCCGCGTCATAGCTCCGCCCGCTCCCGGCGCCATATAAGAGGCGCTGCGGAGCGGGACCAGTCGGTCGGACGGCGGACGAGGACAGAAGAGGAAGAAGAGCTCCTGCGGAAGAAGACGTCGGCGGAGAAGAAGACATCGGCGGTGCGGAAGAAGACGTCGGCGGTGCGGAGGAAGACGTCGGCGGAGGCACCCAGGAAGACGGAAGACGGCGACCAGCGGCGGATGTCCGGCGGAGAGTGCTGCAGCGTGTGGAGAGCAAAAGAGCTAACGAAGCTCCCCGCTGCAGCCTCTCCCTCCGCGACAGGTAGGCGGCCCTGGGCCACCTCTACCTATATATAATCCTCCCTAAAGCACCAGGGACAGGCACTAGGCCTGCGGGCAGAGTCAGGCCCTGTCGGCCTGTGTGCACGTTAGGCAGGCCTCCGGCCTGTGCCCACTCCAGGCCCCAGGCCTGTGCCCTCCCTCCAGGCCTCAAGCCTGTGCCCTCTCTCCAGGCTCCGGCCTGTGCTCTCTCCAGGCCCCAGGCCTGTGCCCTCACTCCAGGCCCCAGGCCTGTGCCCTCACTCCAGGCCCCAGGCCTGTACCCTCACCCCAGGCCTGTGCCCTCACTCCAGGCCTCAAGCCTGTGCCCTCACTCCAGGCCTCAAGCCTGTGCCCTCACTCCAGGCCCCAGGCCTGTGCCCTCACTCCAGGCCCCAGGCCTGTGCCCTCATTCCAGGCCCCAGGCCTGTGCCCTCACTCCAGGCCCCAGGCCTGTGCCCCTCCTTCAGGCTCCTGCCTGCGCCCTTCCGGCTGGAAGTGGGCTGTGCAGCAGCTCTCGAGGGGTCAGAGGTTGCTGTTTGAAGCCGACCGGCCCCACGCGGTGTATGACCCAGGGGATTGGAAGTGTGGAGTAACGTTCCCGTCCCACACGTCGCCATCCCCCGGTCATCGGAAGTGGGCCAGTCTGTTCCAGACCCCCGCCCTCCCTTGTGAACCGAAGGCACCGGCTGGTGTCCAACATCCGGAAGGTAGGACTAGTAAATCGGGGTATACTGTTAGGCCGGGGAAGTGTTCCACTGACTTGCCGGGTAGTGCACGTGTTAATTAGTACAGTCTCCGTTGATTGGGGCAGAACCAGTAGCCTCCAGTTGTTTGAGTTAGTTTGTTAGGCAGGCGTAGTTGGCTGTATCGTTGTTAGCCGTAGAGTAGCCTGCAGGTAGGGAGGTTGTTCTTCTTGTCCCAACAGGAGTGGAGAGGTGCGACAATCAAGGTGACCCGCAAGTTGGAAGTGAGTATCACCCTGTGTCTGTCTGTCGGTCATCCCCCCTGTATACCGGTCCGGAGGGTTTGCTCGCGGACGCGAGGACCCCCCTCTCACCACACAACGTGCGAGAGTGCGAGTGTGTGAGAATTGGGTAGCTGAGGCCTATTGGCCAGTGATGACCTTCCGCCCAGCCGGTTAAGGTCGCGGCTACCCCTGACGTGTCCCGTACTCCAGGCGGAGGTCGGGCGTACGTCTCAACCGACATATTCCTCTCTTTCCAGACCCCTGTCGTCCGCGGTGAGGTGGTGTCCGCCCTGAGGAGTGGTCTCGAGAGTGAAGTCTCTGGCGTGCCTGGAAATCGTCTGCGGCGGCGTTGCACAGGTGGGTGGAGTGACGACACCTGCACAGCAGCAGGCGGTACATCCTTGTTAGCCGCTCACACTTGGCGTAGTCGGCAGGATGGACGAAGATCGGTCACTACCCACGGCCGAGAAGCCGTGGACAGATGCGCCGAAACCACGCACTCGGAGAGGCTCGACTGCCAGCTCCACTGATGTGGTGGCGAGGGGAACGGACGACGAGCGACGGAGGTCATCGCGTCGACTCAACGTCGGACCAGCTCTCGCCCACCTACCCCGTTACGACGGTCGCAATATGACCTTAGAGGACTGGAAGGCCCGACTAGAGGCGACATTCCTCATCTATCGGGTGCCCGACGACCTGCAGGTGCCCCTCGCCCTGAATTCTCTGGAAGGCGAGGCTCGTCGGACGATTCTCTTGCGGCCCGACGATGAACGCGAGGAGCTGGAGGAGATCTATAATATCCTGGGGGATATTTATGGCGACACCTCCTCGGCGGGGACCCTCCGGCAGCGTCTGTTTGGCCGGTTCCAGAGGGAGGATGAGTCCATCCCCCAGTATGCAAACGCGCTCCAAGAGATGATGGGAGAAGTGCGTCGGAAAGACCCCGATGGGTTTGGGGCGCTCACCAACACCAGCCAAATATTGCGGGACCAGTTCGCCATGGGACTCCGGAACGTGCCCCTGAGGCAGGTGATGCTGGATAAGATATCCCAGGATGACACCCTGACCTTCCATCAGGTGGAGATCGACGCCGTAGCCAGGGACCGCAATGCCAATTACGGGCCACACGCCGTTTTTCCCCAGTGGGTACAGCCGATCTCCGCGCCCGTGGCTAGCCGGGAGACCAATCCCTTAGAGACCTGCGTGCAAGACCTGAAAGAGGCCTTCCTTCGGGTGACTAAAGAAATGAGGGAAGAGGTCTCCCAGCTGAGGGAGGAAGTGTACCGGCGTGACCAGCGGGGCACGGAGTCCCGTGAGCGGGACACCAGGCGGCCCCGTGGGCGAGGCGCGGAACCGGACGGCCGTCCGGGAGAGGGCCGGGGCCCTCGTTGTTACCGATGCCATCGGTATGGGCATATTGCGCGGACCTGTACCGAAGCAATCCCGGAGGCACAGTTAAACTGACCTCCCTCGCGGTAACGGGACCACCCGTGGGGGGGAGCGATGGGGAGAGATCAGCCATTAACGAACAGGCTGAATTGGTAGGAGAGTGTCCCGTGGTAGTCAGCCGCCTCGGCGGGAAAGATCAGTCCTGCTTGTTGGATACCGGCTCTCAGGTATCCACCATTTCTGAGGCCTGTTTTCTTGAACATTACGCCCATCTTAAAAGTGAGGTGTCCGAGAGCTTCATTACCCTCACGGCGGCTAATAACCTACCCATTCCCGTGGTGGGGGTGGTGTGGATGGAGATGGTAGTTTGTGGCCGAGAGCTGGGTAGGAAGGGGCTGCTGGTAGTCAGCAGCCCGGGACTGAGCCATGGCCCAGTGATCCTCGGGATGAATGTACTCCGACATCTCGACCAGCTCTTGTTCCAGGAAAATGGGCCACAATATTGGAGGAACCTGGGAGTCCAGCGCCCCGTCCAGCAGGCACTCCAACAAGTGGGACGACGGGGAACCAGGGCCCTAGGGACAATCGAAGAGCACCTGGGCCTTTTGAAGGTCGGTCACCACCAGCGCCTGGAGTTGCCACCTCGCCAGGAAGTCCTGATCCCTCTGGAAGTGCGGACCCATCAGCGCCTAAATGGCATGGAGGTGATGGTCGAGCCCACTGATGTGCTGAGGGTAGGGTCTGGAGTGATGGTGGCACGGACCGTGTCGGTGGTGACCGGTGGAAAGGTCTCCGTCCGCTTTTGCAATCTTACCGACCAGCTTTGCCGAGTCCCGGCTGGGACAGTTATCGCTCAGGTGGTGGCGATTCACGAGAATAGCGTTCAGGGTATGCGTAAACTGTCCCTACGGCCAGAGGCTTCCGAGGCATAGGCGTTATCCGTTCAAGTGGAGGAGCAGGAGGGGCCCTGCCCCGAGTGGAACGGTACCATGATCCGTACACAGATGGACGTGTCGCTGGAAGAGTGCGCGGCCGGGGACGTAGCCAAGCTGGACCAGATGCTCTGGAACCGTCAGAAGGTGTTCTCCCGGCATGAGGAAGATTTTGGGTATACGGAGGACCTGCAGCATGAGATCCGCACCGGAGACGCCCCCCCGGTTCGGGAGCGGTATCGGCCGATACCGCCCCGGTTGTACCAGGAAGTAAAGAGCATGTTGCGTCAGATGCTGGACAACCACGTGATCCAGGAGAGCAAAAGTCCCTGGGCTGCACCCATAGTCTTAGTCCGGAAGAAGGACGGGACTATCCGGTTCTGTGTGGACTACCGGAAGCTGAACAGTTGCACCGTCCGGGACGCTTACCCTCTCCCTAGGATCGAGGAGTCCCTAGCTGCACTGGGCAATGCGAAGTTTTTTTCGACCCTGGACCTGGCCAGTGGATACTGGCAAGTGCCGGTGGCCCCCCAGGATCGGGAGAAGACCGCATTCGTCACTCCCATGGGGTTGTTCGAATTCTGACGCATGCCGTTTGGGTTAAACAATGCACCCGCCACATTCCAGCGGATGATGGAACGGTGCTTGGGAGACTTGAACTTTGAAGCCTTGCTGATTTACTTGGACGACATCATTGTGTTCGCCCCGACCTTGGAGGAACACTTTGCTCGACTCGACCTGGTTCTTCAGCGGTTGGAAGCATACGGCCTGAAGCTCAAGCCCCGGAAGTGCCACCTGTTGAAATCCAGCTTGGAGTACCTCGGGCATGTAGTGTCACGTGATGGGGTGTACCCAACCCCCAGCAAAGTGGCGGCCGTCCAGGAATGGAAGGTGCCCACCACCGTCACGGAATTGCGGCCATTTCTGGGCTTGGTGGGGTACTACCGGCGCTTCATCAAGGATTTCGCCCGGATCGCGGAACCCCTACATGCCTTGCTTAGGGGGATTGCGACCACTAAGAAAGCTGCCCTGGAGACTTGGGGAGAAGCGCAGAACCTGGCCTTTGACCAACTGAAAGGAAGTCTCACGGAAGCTCCAGTGTTGGGGTACGCAGACTTCGAGAAGCCCTTCGTCCTATACACGGATGGGAGTCTACAGGGGTTGGGCGCGGTCTTGGCTCAGGTCCAGGATGGGCAGGAGCGGGTGATTGCTTACGGCAGTCGTAGCCTGCGAGAGACCGAAAGGAACCCAGACAACTACAGTTCCTTCAAGTTGGAGCTACTGGCAGTGGTGTGGGCCGTGACCGAGAAGTTTGCGGAGTACTTGACCGCCACCCACGTGGATATTTTCACGGATAACAACCCCTTGGCGTACCTGGAGACCGCCAAGTTGGGTGCCTTGGAGCAACGATGGGTGGCCAGGTTGGCCAAGTTCTCCTACAAAATCCGCTATCGACCGGGGAAGAGTAATGCCAACGCAGATGCCCTGTCTCGTTTTCCGGTGGAAACCCCCGAACCTGGTGGGGAAGAAGAGGACTGCGGCGAAGAAATGCCGGATCTCACTCGTGTGCGGCAGGCCACGGCCGGAGAGTTGTACCGACAAAACGCCCAGACTGCCTTGCTTAGGTACACGGAGATGGACTGGGCACAGGAACAGCAGGCTGATGAGGATTTGGACCTCGTTCGACAGTGGGTACAGAGGGGTCATGTGCCATCCCGCCAAGAGCAGGATGGACTGACCGGGTTCTGTAGGAAGGTGGTACGTCGTTGGGACCATTTGCGGGTCTGCGCTGGTACCTTGCGGAGACGCTGCTACTTGGAACAGGAAATGCGTACTGTGGAGCAGATGGTCGTGCCAGAAGCCCGGGTGCGGTCGCTGGTGGAAGAGGCGCACGAGCAAGGGGCCCATTTGGGACCCTATAAGACATACCATTGGTTGAGACGCCAATATTTCGCCCCCCGGCTGCAAGCGGTCGTGGACCAGGTGTGTCGTGAGTGCAGGCGGTGTGCGGTAGTTAAACCACCGGAACAACACGTGCCCATCCAGACGATCCGGACCAGTCGGCCACTGGAGATGCTGATGATCGACTACGTGTTGGTCGGGGAATCTGTAAGTGGGCACCAGTATGCCTTGGTAATGACTGACCACTTCACTAAATTCACGGTAGTGGTTCCCACCCGAAACCAGACCGCAGAGTCGGCAACACGAGCGATCGTCGAACATTTCATTCGGCAGTACGGTTGTCCTGAGCGGATCCATTCGGACCAGGGTGCCTGTTTCCAGGGGCAGCTGATGGAGCGCCTCTGCCAGCTTTATGGCGTTCAAAAGTCCCGCACGACACCTTACCATCCGCAGGGGAATGGCGCCTGCGAGAGATTCAACCGGACTCTGCTGCAGATGCTCCGCGTGTTGGAGCGTGCCGAGAAGCAGCGATGGCCCGAACGTGTTCAGGAGCTGGTCTGGACTTACAACAACAGAGTTCACCACACCACGGGATTTTCACCTTTTTTCTTGTTGTTCGGCCGACCCGGACGGGAGGCACACGACTTACAACTGTCCGGGACTGAGGAGGTAACGCCCCTCGCCCCTGCCGAATGGGTCGAGGACCATCGCCTACGTCTGAAGGCGGCGCACGAGTTGGCTGGGAGGCTGATCGCCGACCACCAGCATCCACCTGTGAGGTCCCACGAGCCTGGATCGTTGGCCGTGGGCCAGCGAGTGTTGGTGCGAAAGGTTCGCCCAGGGGGGAAATTGTCCGAACGGTGGGAAGTAACCCCATACCTTGTTCGCCGTCGCTTGGACCCGGGGGGACCAGTGTATCAAGTGGAGTCTACCGATGGGACGAGACGCCTGCGCACGTTACATCGTAGTAAACTGCGACCTTGTCCGTTCCCGGATCCGGCGAGCGGGGCTGAGTCCCCGGCAGCGGAGGACGGGTTAGGGGCCCCTATCGAGGACGCTCTGACCCCTCTGTCAGACGAGGAATGGTGGTTGCCGGTGGAGGAGAATCATCCGGAGGAGGCATCGGAACCTCAACCCCCAGCCGAAGTAGTGGCCTCTCCCCTGCCAAGGCGCTCTCTGCGCTCAAATAGGGGCGTTCCGGGCCCTCGCTACGCGGATCCGAACTTTGTGTGGTCGGATTCTTGCTTTGTGGAGACCACAAAGGACAAAGGGGGGGGAAATGTGAAGGGGATTACCACTTTCCCCTCCACGGAGCGACGGGCGGCAGAGCGGCGGGCGGCGGAGCGGCGGGCGGTTTCCAGTCTGGAGGGGCTTGCATCCGAAAGGATTCAAGCCCCTCCAATCCCAGCGGCGTATTTCAAACGGCGCGCCAAGCGCGAGCCAATCAGGGCTCGCGCCTCGGCCGCCAATCAGAGCTCGCCGCGGCGAGCCAATCGGGGCTCGCCGCGTCATAGCTCCGCCCGCTCCCGGCGCCATATAAGAGGCGCTGCGGAGCGGGACCAGTCGGTCGGACGGCGGACGAGGACAGAAGAGGAAGAAGAGCTCCTGCGGAAGAAGACGTCGGCGGAGAAGAAGACATCGGCGGTGCGGAAGAAGACGTCGGCGGTGCAGAGGAAGACGTCGGCGGAGGCACCCAGGAAGACGGAAGACGGCGACCAGCGGCGGATGTCCGGCGGAGAGTGCTGCAGCGTGTGGAGAGCAAAAGAGCTAACGAAGCTCCCCGCTGCAGCCTCTCCCTCCGCGACAGGTAGGCGGCCCTGGGCCACCTCTACCTATATATAATCCTCCCTAAAGCACCAGGGACAGGCACTAGGCCTGCGGGCAGAGTCAGGCCCTGTCGGCCTGTGTGCACGTTAGGCAGGCCTCCGGCCTGTGCCCACTCCAGGCCCCAGGCCTGTGCCCTCCCTCCAGGCCTCAAGCCTGTGCCCTCTCTCCAGGCTCCGGCCTGTGCTCTCTCCAGGCCCCAGGCCTGTGCCCTCACTCCAGGCCCCAGGCCTGTGCCCTTACTCCAGGCCCCAGGCCTGTACCCTCACCCCAGGCCTGTGCCCTCACTCCAGGCCTCAAGCCTGTGCCCTCACTCCAGGCCTCAAGCCTGTGCCCTCACTCCAGGCCCCAGGCCTGTGCCCTCACTCCAGGCCCCAGGCCTGTGCCCTCATTCCAGGCCCCAGGCCTGTGCCCTCACTCCAGGCCCCAGGCCTGTGCCCCTCCTTCAGGCTCCTGCCTGCGCCCTTCCGGCTGGAAGTGGGCTGTGCAGCAGCTCTCGAGGGGTCAGAGGTTGCTGTTTGAAGCCGACCGGCCCCACGCGGTGTATGACCCAGGGGATTGGAAGTGTGGAGTAACGTTCCCGTCCCACACGTCGCCATCCCCCGGTCATCGGAAGTGGGCCAGTCTGTTCCAGACCCCCGCCCTCCCTTGTGAACCGAAGGCACCGGCTGGTGTCCAACATCCGGAAGGTAGGACTAGTAAATCGGGGTATACTGTTAGGCCGGGGAAGTGTTCCACTGACTTGCCGGGTAGTGCACGTGTTAATTAGTACAGTCTCCGTTGATTGGGGCAGAACCAGTAGCCTCCAGTTGTTTGAGTTAGTTTGTTAGGCAGGCGTAGTTGGCTGTATCGTTGTTAGCCGTAGAGTAGCCTGCAGGTAGGGAGGTTGTTCTTCTTGTCCCAACAGGAGTGGAGAGGTGCGACAATCAAGGTGACCCGCAAGTTGGAAGTGAGTATCACCCTGTGTCTGTCTGTCGGTCATCCCCCCTGTATACCGGTCCGGAGGGTTTGCTCGCGGACGCGAGGACCCCCCTCTCACCACACAACGTGCGAGAGTGCGAGTGTGTGAGAATTGGGTAGCTGAGGCCTATTGGCCAGTGATGACCTTCCGCCCAGCCGGTTAAGGTCGCGGCTACCCCTGACGTGTCCCGTACTCCAGGCGGAGGTCGGGCGTACGTCTCAACCGACATATTCCTCTCTTTCCAGACCCCTGTCGTCCGCGGTGAGGTGGTGTCCGCCCTGAGGAGTGGTCTCGAGAGTGAAGTCTCTGGCGTGCCTGGAAATCGTCTGCGGCGGCGTTGCACAGGTGGGTGGAGTGACGACACCTGCACAGCAGCAGGCGGTACATCCTTGTTAGCCGCTCACACTTTGAACTATAAACTAGGCCCAATGATCCCACCTAGTACAATAATCTGAACAAGGGTCAGTATTTAAAATGTAATTTAAATACTGTGGGCCAGATGCATCATCACTTGGAAAGTGATAAAAATAAGTTTTTACTCACCGGTAAATCTATTTCTCGTAGTCCGTAGTGGATGCTGGGAACTCCGAAAGGACCATGGGGAATAGCGGCTCCGCAGGAGACTGGGCACAACTAAAGAAAGCTTTTAGGTCACCTGGTGTGCACTGGCTCCTCCCACTATGACCCTCCTCCAAGCCTCAGTTAGGACACTGTGCCCGGACGAGCTGACATAATAAGGAAGGATTTTGAATCCCGGGTAAGACTCTTACCAGCCACACCAATCACACCGTATAACTCGTGATACCATACCCAGTTTAACAGTATGAAAACAACTGAGCCTCTCAACAGATGGCTCAACAATAACCCTTTAGTTAACAGTAACTATGTACAAGTATTGCAGACAATCCGCACTTGGGACGGGCGCCCAGCATCCACTACGGACTACGAGAAATAGATTTACCGGTGAGTAAAATCTTATTTTCTCTGACGTCCTAGTGGATGCTGGGAACTCCGAAAGGACCATGGGGATTATACCAAAGCTCCCAAACGGGCGGGAGAGTGCGGATGACTCTGCAGCACCGAATGAGAGAACTCAAGGTCCTCCTCAGCCAGGGTATCAAATTTGTAGAATTTTGCAAACGTGTTTGCCCCTGACCAAGTAGCAGCTCGGCAAAGTTGTAAAGCCGAGACCCCTCGGGCAGCCGCCCAAGATGAGCCCACCTTCCTTGTGGAATGGGCTTTTACTGATTTAGGATGCGGCAGTCCAGCCGCAGAATGCGCCAGCTGAATTGTGCTACAAATCCAGCGAGCAATAGTCTGCTTAGAAGCAGGAGCACCCAGCTTGTTGGGTGCATACAGGATAAATAGCGAGTCAGTTTTCCTGACTCTAGCCGTCCTGGAAACATACATTTTCAAGGCCCTGACTACGTCCAGCAACTTGGAATCCTCCAAGTCCCTAGTAGCCGCAGGCACCACAATAGGTTGGTTCAAGTGAAAAGCTGATACCACCTTAGGGAGAAACTGGGGACGAGTCCTCAATTCCGCTCTATCCATATGGAAAATCAGATAAGGGCTTTTACATGACAAAGCCGCCAATTCTGACACACGCCTGGCTGAAGCCAAGGCCAATAACATGACCACTTTCCACGTGAGATATTTTAGATCCACGGTTTTAATTGGCTCAAACCAATGTGATTTTAAGAAAATCAACACCACGTTGAGATCCCAAGGTGCCACTGGAGGCACAAACGGGGGCTGAATATGCAGCACTCCTTTCACAAACGTCTGAACTTCAGGTAGTGAAGCTAGTTCTTTCTGGAAGAAAATCGACAGAGCCGAGATCTGTACCTTAATGGAGCCTAATTTCAGGCCCATAGTCACTCCTGCTTGTAGGAAATGCAGAAATCGACCCAGTTGAAATTCCTCTGTTGGGGCCTTTTTGGCCTCACACCAAGCAACATATTTCCGCCATATGCGGTGATAATGCTTTACAGTTACATCTTTCCTGGCTTTAATCAGCGTAGGAATGACTTCCTCCGGAATGCCCTTTTCCTTCAGGATCCGGCGTTCAACCGCCATGCCGTCAAACGCAGCCGCGGTAAGTCTTGGAACAGACAGGGCCCCTGCTGCAGCAGGTCCTGTGCCATTGCCATCCTGCTTCTTGTGCCGCCCTGTCGATTTACATGGGCGACTGCCGTGATGTTGTCTGACTGGATCAGTACCGGCTGGTGTAGAAGCAGGGATTTTGCCTGACTTAGGGCATTGTAAATGGCCCTTAGTTCCAGAATATTTATGTGTAGGGAAGTTTCCTGACTCGACCATAGTCCTTGGAAGTTTCTTCCCTGTGTGACTGCCCCCCAGCCTCGAAGGCTGGCGTCCGTGGTCACCAGGACCCAGTCCTGTATGCCGAATCTGCGGCCCTCTAGAAGATGAGCACTCTGCAGCCACCACAGCAGAGACACCCTGGTTCTTGGAGACAGGGTTATTAGGCGATGCATCTGAAGATGCGATCCGGACCATTGGTCCAACAGGTCCCACTGAAAGATTCTGGCATGGAACCTGCCGAAAGGAATTGCTTCGTAAGAAGCCACCATCTTTCCCAGGACCCGCGTGCAGTGATGCACCGATACCTGTTTCGGTTTCAGGAGGTCTCTGACTAGAGATGACAGCTCCTTGGCTTTCTCCTCCGGGAGAAACACTTTTTTCTGGACTGTATCCAGAATCATACCCAGGAACAGTAGACGTGTCGTCGGAACCAGCTGTGATTTTGGAATATTCAGAATCCAACCGTGCTGGTGTAGCACCTCCTGAGATAGTGCTACTCCCACCAACAACTGCTCCTTGGACCTCGCCTTTATTAGGAGATCGTCCAAGTACGGGATAATTAAAACTCCCTTTCTTCGAAGGAGTATCATCATTTCCGCCATTACCTTGGTAAACACCCTCGGTGCCGTGGAGAGTCCAAACGGCAGCGTCTAGAATTGGTAATGGCAATCCTGTACCACAAATCTGAGGTACTCCTGGTGAGGATAGTAAATGGGGACATGCAGGTAAGCATCCTTGATGTCCAGGGATACCATGTAATCCCCCTCGTCCAGGCTTGCAATAACAGCCCTGAGCGATTCCATCTTGAACTTGAATTTTTTTATGTATGTGTTCAAGGATTTCAAATTTAAAATGGGTCTCACCGAACCGTCCGGTTTCGGTACCACAAACAGTGTGGAATAGTAACCCCGTCCTTGTTGAAGTAGGGGCACCTTGACTATCACCTGCTGGGAATACAGCTTGTGAATTGCCTCTAGCACAGCCTCCCTGCCTGAGGGAGTTGTCGGCAAGGCAGATTTTAGGAACCGGTGGGGTGGAGACGCCTCGAATTCCAGTTTGTACCCTTGAGATACTATTTGCAGGATCCAGGGCAGAGCCGGCCATAGGTATAGGCAAACTAGGCAATTGCCTAGGGCATTTGATATGCCTAGGGGCATCAGCAGCTTCTGCTGATTAAAATGATATGCGGCATGCCTATATTCTGTGTGTAGCATTTCATATGCAGATACAGCCACAGTCTCACACAGTATATAGGCATGCTGCATATCATTTTAATCAGCAGAAGCTGCTTGTGCATCCTAGCCACATAGCAATGCAAATAAGTTTCATTTTAATAGAAAAAAGGTGCCCAACGTTAGCATTGAGGCAAGATTTATGAGGACACATCTGTATCCAAGCAGAGACAGAGGTCACAGTGTTAGTGGCATGACTGTGTGCATGTGAGTGGGTTGGTTGTGCAGTAGTGTTCGGAATATGTGTAAGGAGCATTATGTGTGTCATGTAAAAATGCATTAATAATGTGCAACATATGTGTGTCATTATGTATATAAGGGCATTAATAATGTGCGGCATATGTGTAACGGTACTACTGTATGTGTGTCATGTGTATAGGGGCACTAATAATGTGCAGCAAATGTGTAGGGGGCACTATGTGTGTCATTATGTGTATAAGGGTATTAATAATGTGCGGCATATGTGTAAGGGACATTATGTGTAAAAGGGCATTAATAAAGGCTGTCATAATGTGTAAGGTGCATTATGTTTATAAGGACATTAATAATGTGTCTCATATGTATAAGGGGCATTACTGTGTGGAATTATGTGTATAAATGCATTACTAATGTGTGGCATTATATGTATAAGGTGCTCTACTATGTGGCCTTGCGTATAGAAATCTGAATAAAGAGCAATAGGGTGTGGTGTAATGTGAATAAGGAGCAATTCAGTGTGATGTAATGTGAATAAGGGGCTCTACTGTGAGGAGTAACGTTTATAAGGTAAAGTGATACTACTGTGGGATGTAATATGAATTATGGACACTATCACATGATCAAATGTGAATATAGTTGCAGTACTGTGTGGCGTAATTGGAATTGGGGATACTATTGTGTGGCAATGCCCCTTGTAAGCAATAAACACACCCCTTTTTGGGCTGTGTGCCAAATGTGCGAGGGGTGATGGTCCTGGGAAAGAGGTGCAAGGTCAGAGGCGGAACCAGCGGTGGTGCTAGGGGGCACCAGCCAAAATCTTGCCTAGGGCATCATATTGGTTAGGGCCGGCTCTGATCCAGGGATCCGCCTGTGAGTGAGCCCACTGATCGCTGAAATTTTTGAGGCGGCCCCCCACCGTACCTGGCTCCGCCTGTGGAGCCCCACCGTCATGCGGCGGACTTGGAAGAAGCGGGGGAGGACTTTTGCTCCTGGGAACCTGCTGTTTGTTGCAGCCTTTTTCCCCTACCTCTGCCTCTGGACAGAAAGGACCCGCCTTTTCCACGCCTGTTTTTCTGAGTCCGAAAGGACTGTACCTGATAAAATGGCGCCTTTTTAGGCTGTGAGGGAACATGGGGTAAAAATGCTGACTTCCCAGCAGTTGCTGTGGAAACTAGGTCCGAGAGACCATCCCCGAATAACTCCTCACCCTAATAAGGCAAATTTTGAATCTGCATCCCCTGTCCACTGGCGAGTCCATAAGCCTCTCCTAGCAGAAATGGACAATGCACTTATTTTAGATGCCAGCCGGCAGATCTCCCTCTGTGCATCTCTCATGTATAAGACTGAGTCTTTTATATGCTCTATGGTTAGCAGAATAGTGTCCCTGTCTAGGGTGTCAATATTTTCTGACAGGGAATCTGACCACGCAGCGGCAGCACTGCACATCCATGCTGACGCAATAGCTGGTCTAAGTATAATGCCTGAGTGTGTATATACAGACTTCAGGATCGCCTCCTGCTTTCTATCAGCAGGTTCCTTGAGGGCGGCCGTATCCGGAGACGGTAGTGCCACCTTTTTAGACAAACGTGTGAGCGCTTTATCCACCCTAGGGGGTGTCTCCCAACGTGTCCTATCCTCTGGCGGGAAAGGGAACGCCATTAGTAACTTCTTAGAGATTACCAATCTTTTATCAGGGAAAGCCCACGCTTCTTCACACACTTCATTTAATTCTTCTGATGGGGGAAAAACTACGGGTAGTTTTTTCTCCCCAAACATAATACCCTTTTTAGTGGTACCTGGGTTTATATCAGAAATTTGTAACACCTCTTTCATTGCTTCAATCATGCAACGAATGGCCTTAGTGGACATTAGACTAGACTCATCGTCGTCGACACAGGTGTCAGTATCCGTGTCGACATCTGCGTCTGCCATCTGAGGTAGCGGGCGTTTTAGAGCCCCCGATGGTCTTTGAGACGCCTGGACAGGCACGAGCTGAGAAGCCGGCTGTCCCGCATTTGGCATGTCGTCAAATTTTTTGTGTAAGGAGTCGACACGTGCACGCAATTCCTTCCATAAGTCCATCCACTCAGGTGTCTGCCCCGCAGGAGGTGACATCCCTTCTATAGGCATCTGCTCCGCCTCCACATCATTATCCTCATCAAACATGTCGACACAGCCGTACCGACACACCGCACACACACAGGGAATGCTCTAACAGAGGACAGGACCCACCAAAGCCCTTTGGGGAGACAGAGTGAGAGTATGCCAGCACACACCAGAGCGCTATATAATGCAGGGACTAACTGAATTATGTCCCCTATAGCTGCTGTTATATATACTGCGCCTAAATTTAGTGCCCCCCCTCTCTTTTTTACCCTTTTCGGTAGTGTAGACTGCAGGGGAGAGCCAGGGAGCTTCCTTCCAGCGGAGCTGTGAGGGAGAAATGGCGCCAGTGTGCTGAAGGAGATAGCTCCGCCCCTTTTTCGCGGACTATTCTCCCGCTTTTTTATGGATTCTGGCAGGGGTAATTATCACATATATAGCCTCTAGGGCTATATATTGTGGTATTTTTGCCAGCCAAGGTGGTTTTATTGCTGCTCAGGGCGCCCCCCCCCCCCCCCCTAGCGCCCTGCACCCTCAGTGACCGGAGTGTGAAGTGTGTATGAGGAGCAATGGCGCACAGCTGCAGTGCTGTGCGCTACCTTGGTGAAGACTGATGTCTTCTGCCGCCGATTTTCCGGACCTCTTCTTGCTTCTGGCTCTGTAAGGGGGACGGCGGCGCGGCTCTGGGACCGAACACCAAGGCCAGTTCCATGCGGTCGATCACTCTGGAGCTAATGGTGTCCAGTAGCCTAAGAAGCCCAAGCTAGCTGCAAGCAGGTAGGTTCGCTTCTTCTCCCCTTAGTCCCTCGCTGCAGTGAGCCTGTTGCCAGCAGGTCTCACTGTAAAATAAAAAAACGAATTATATACTTTCTTTCTAGAAGCTCAGGAGAGCCCCTAGTGTGCATCCAACCTCGGCCGGGCACAAAATCTAACTGAGGCTTGGAGGAGGGTCATAGTGGGAGGAGCCAGTGCACACCAGGTGACCTAAAAGCTTTCTTTAGTTGTGCCCAGTCTCCTGCGGAGCCGCTATTCCCCATGGTCCTTTCGGAGTTCCCAGCATCCACTAGGACGTCAGAGAAATGGAGAGTGAAAAAGAACCAGCCAATCAGCTCCTAACTGCCATTTTTCAAACACAGCCTGTGACATTGTAGTTAGGACCTGATTGGCTGGTACATTTTCTCTCTCCATTTTATCACTTTCAAGCGATGAGGCATTTAGCCCTGTGTGTTTTTATATAAATGGGTGAATTTAATAAAAGGCAGTTGTGGCATTGTGTGGGATTGTGTGGGAACCATACTTGCCTTCTCTCCTGGAATGGCCGGGAGGATCCCGAAAATCGGGTGGCCCTCCCGAACCCCCTGGAACAATAAACAAGTCTCTCGATTCTGACAGACATTTGATCAATCACAGGGTTGCACAGAAGTTCAATGGCGTCTCATTAGACAGCCCATTGGCTTCAGTATTAACCGGCTGCGACAAAAGTTGCAGCTGCTATTGCTTTGTGTCCAACTCTGAATCACCACCTATGTTAGAGTAGGGATGGGTAACATTTCCTTCTGAAGAAACTGCTAACTGAAGACAGCAGAGAAACATGTTAAGGACATCCAGCAGATGCATTCACTCTAATAACTGGCTGCCTACTATCTAAACCGGATTTAGACGGATTACATATGTTATCCCAGCGGACGAGATGCCGGCTGTCAATATCCTGAAAACGGCATCCCGCCCACTAGAATTCTGGCAGCGGGGTGAGCGTTAAGCATCCCCTTGCGGGCTCACGGCACTCACCACAGGATCTATTCCCACTCTATGGGTGTCATGGACACCCACGAGTGGGAATAGCCCTAGTGCGCCGGTATTCCGGCTGGCGGCATTGTCTATTTTCAACTGTCGAGATTTCGGCATCGGTATCCTGAATGCCGGAATCCCGACAGGCGGTATTTTAACTGCATCCCATTTAGACACTAAGCTGTTTGCTGCGTTCTCCCTCTCTTCCCAGCTTACATTAGTGAATGCAGAGCAAGCCCTGGCTCCCGGCTGGGACTGAGACTGTTTCCGGTGGCACATATACCTGGTAAGTGCCTGGAGCGACTATTACACAAGACTATGACTGGAACAAAGTACATCAATGGTACATTTTTATCAGGTCAAACAATCGAAACAAACAAAACAATGATGACTTTTTCGTTCCATCACAAGTGGTAGTAAATATGGTACTTCTCTCTTGTCTGATTTGATTTGAATTCCGTCTTCAGCAATATCCGATCACAGCCAGAGGCACCCACAATCTTTCAGCGGTGGGGTTGGAATGCCATGGGTAGGGTAAGACAGGGACAGCTTATATTGGACTGTGGGGGTAATTCAGACCTGATCGCTAGCAAGCGATTTTTGCATTGCTGCGATCAGATTGTCACCACCTACAGTGGGAGGGTATTTTAGCTGTGCAAGTGTGCGACCGCATGTGTAGCAGAGCTGTACAAACAGATTTTGTGCAGTATCTGGGCAGCCCAGGACTTACTAAGCTGCTGCGATCACATCAACCTGTCCGGAACCGGAATTAACATCAGGAACCCTCCCTGCAAATGCATGGACATGCCTGCATTTTTCCAGACACTCCCTGAAAACGGTCAGTTGACACCCACAAACGCCTTCTTCCTGTCAATGGCCCTCATTCCGAGTTGTTCGCTCGCTAGCTGCTTTTAGCAGCATTGCACACGCTAAGCCGCCGCCCTCTGGGAGTGTATCTTAGCTTAGCAGAATTGCGAACGAAAGATTCGCAGAATTGCGAATAGAAAATTCTTAGCAGTTTCTGGAGTAGCTCCAGACTTACTCAGCCATTGCGATCAGTTCAGTCAGTTTCGTTCCTGGTTTGACGTCACAAACACACCCAGCATTCGCCCAGACACTCCCACGTTTCTTCAGACACTCCCGCATTTTTCCCATAAACGCCAGCGTTTTTTCAAACACGCCCAGAAAACGGCCAGTTTCCGCCCAGAAACACCCACTTCCTGTCAATCACACTACGATCACCAGAACGATGAAAAATCCTCGTTATGCCGTGAGTAAAATACCTAACTTTTGTGTAAAATAACTAACCGCATGCGCTCTGCGAACCTTGCGCATGCGCAGTAAGCGACTAATTGCAATATAGCGAAAATCGACAACGAGCGTACAACTCGGAATGACCACTCATGTCCTTACGATTCCCCGTGCGAATGGATCCATCGCACAAACCCATCACTGAGCGATGATCCGCTTTGTTCCCATGTGACGCGCCTGCGTCCATACTTATGCACAGTTTGGACCTGATCGCCTGCTGCGCGAAAAAGCACAGCAGCGATCAGGTCTGAATTACCCCCATTGACAAGATGTATGAACATCTTGTCTCTCTCCCCTCTGGCGATGCCCCTCTGAGTTCACAGCGCATCAGCTCAGAGCTGACACGCTGCGTCTTCTTCCCGGCCGGCTCCCTTTGCACATGTGTGGAATCTTGCTACTCCCGCTAGATCCCCAGCGCTGTCAGGAGCCGGCACCCGCCACAGGCAGAGACAGCTCTGTCCCTGCTGTGGTCTATGGGCATCGCCACCTGCAGCTGTCGAAATTGACAGCTGCAGGTGTCGGACTGATCAGCGATGCTGACTGTTCATACATTGGCCGCGCATATTGGCCTGCTATCTTTTAGATAGCAGCTCCGATATGGACAGGGTCACGTAAAACTGTGCCCTCACCGCAGCCTTCATACATGGGGGAGAAGCAGTATAGCACACATAAAGTGCTCTAATACCCAGGCCCGGCCCAAGCCTAATTTATTTGGTAAGCGAATATTTATTTTGGCGCCCCTCTGTGGAATATATGGGGCGTGGTTTCATGGGGAAGGGGCGTGGCCACAGAATAGTACCAATTCACATTACACCACACAGTAGTGTCTGTTAGTCAAATTACACAGCACAGTAGATCCCTGGGTATAGTATGTTATGCCAGCTGTCGGGATCCCGGCGGCCAGCATACCAGTGCCGGGATCCCGACCGCCGGGGCAGCAGGGCAAGCGCAAAAGAGCCCCTTGTGGGCTCGCTGCATTTGCCACACTGCGGGCATGGTGGCGCGCGTTATTTATTCTCCCTCCAGGGGGGGTAGTGCAGCCTGCAAGAGGGAAAATAATTGTCGGTATGCCGGCTATCAGGATTCCGGCACCGGTATACTGAGCACCGGGATCTCAACAGCCGGCATATCAAATGCCACCCTAGAGCCCCTTATACACGTTACACCACAGTGGTACCCCTTATACAGGTTACGCTACAGTATAGCCCCTTTTACACATTATGCCATGGTAGAGACCCTTATACACATTACATGTTGCCCACCCCTAGAAGCGCCACTGACAGGAATGCAATAAGAATGCTTAACAGCTAATTACATATTATTCAGACTGAGCTCTATATAAACTAGACTAATTTATAAATGGCATACAGTAACTATTGACAATTACACTGACACACATACAGGGGCGAATTCAGAAGAAAATGACGGGGACACCATGAAAGAGGAAAGGGTTTAGTAGCAGTGAGAGGTACATTTGTGCGTGCCTGATGCACGTGCTCCCAGGAAGGGGGCGTGGTCCCACTACAAGGAACATGGACTCACAGGATGTGCGATGTGTGGGCCATAAATGCAAGTTGCACACAATTTTCATAGTGGACAGTGGGTGATTGGGAGAGAGAGGGTGACAGGGAGAGAGAGAGTGGGTGACAAGCAGGGGGTGATGGAGAAACAGTGGATGATGGAGAGGGTAACAGGGAAAGTCTGGCAGGGAGAGGCAGAGGCTGACAGGGAGAGAGAGAGGGGGAAGTTTGGTAAGGGAAAGGGGAGGAGAAAGAGAGAGAGGGTGGGATGAAGAGAGGGAAGGGTGGAGGGAAGGGGGGAGAGAGGGAGAGGAAGAAAGAGAGGAGGAAGGGTGCAGAGTGAAAGGGGGGAGAGAGGGAGGAGGAAGAGGACATCTGACTGAGACCTATATTTGATAAACTGTGTATTTTTAGAGTTACAATGAAAACTAGGATGTACTCACCCTGGGAGGGCACTGGCAGAGGAATAGGGAGGAAGTCCAATGGGACGATCCACAGCTGCATATTGTACAGTGACTGCTGGTCTCGGGGGAGAAGTCAGCCAGCCACCAGGCAGTAAGATCTGGGTCATTGATGCTCAGAAAAGTCCCCTGGCCGGCCCCCAACACAGACACAGAATCTGTGTGACAGAAGCTGCTGATGGGGTCCGGTCCAAAGGGATGTGCCCTGATTTACCAGTGGCCCAATGTGCCCCTATCACCACAGCTCTGCTGCAGGCCCCCAGAGACCTGACAGGCACTTTGGTTGTGTAATGCCGATAGTGCCTGTAGGGGCTGATAATGACCCGCCCCCTACAGCACTGCCTGCATAGTACTTCCCTACCGCGGTGCGGCTTAGTCGCTCCCCTGCCTCCCGTCACATCTGTTATGATTAATGTGACCGAGGCAGAGACTGCAGGTGCTGGCATCATATAGTGGGGTAATCAGAACTGTGCGCCTTCATCTCTGGATGAAAGAAGATAAGAGAGCATCATTTCTTTCATCCAGCAGCAGGGGTAAGGTATTCAGATCTGCTACGGAGGCACACAGTTGTGATTATCCCACTGCGATGCCGGCACCTGCAGTCCCTGCCTTGGTCCCATTTCAATGTCCGTGCTCACATCAAGCCATGCCTCCGACAGCTGTTCAATGTGCTGACAGTCTGCCACAGTCCAGGCCGGAGGCAGTGGCACCAGCTCACTAAATTACCCTACATTAAATTGCCCTGTAACGAGGCTCCCAGCACTATGAGAGATCAGCCTGTGTCATGAGGACGGGCTGCCATAGTGGGTAGAGAGTGAGTGACTTCACATAGTTTCTGAGCAACACCCTCCTGAGTCTGGGGCTCTACGCAGTCGAGTGCTGCGCGTATGCGTCGGGCCGGCCCTGCTAATACTGCTTTTCCCCCACCACACCCCATCATACATTTTCCTCATAGTGCCTTATAACCAATGCAGGGAAATGGCACCAATGAGACCATTTGAATGTATATATCTCTGATTTCTCGCCCCCCCCTAAGAATGTAACAGCTGCATAATGGAGATAAGTAGTAATCAGGGAGATTGGTGGTCTATTCAGGGAGTCAGGGAGATTGCTAATATTTCAGGGAGTCTCCTGCAGAATGAGGGAGGGTAGGCAACTATGCTTACAGGTTATTTAGACATTTTTTCTGTGTGGCCTTTACACTTACTGGCTTTACTAACAGCAGAAGCATTATGTAAGTTTATTAAAAGGGTTACACTGTAAACAAAGTCAAATCGACAAGGACTCATTATGTGTTACTTCCTGATAAGATAGTGCTGCAGAGTTATCTCACTTGTGGTTATATATATGCTGTTTACAGTGGCAGTACTGGCAGCGGGCAAGCAGGGCTAATGCCTGCAGCCCCAGTCACCCCGCCAGCGCATGTCCACTCTCGCTTGCCACCACCGCTATATTTACAAACTGTGCTGTTCCCAGACATCACACCGCATGACATTGTTGCACATGGCATTCTGGGAGCAGCCGCTGTGAGGAGAGGACAGACTCGGAGGGGGTGCCAAAGGAAACTTTTGCCCTGTGCTTCAAAAAGTCTGTAATCCTCTAACATCTTGCCCTTGACCTCCTTTCTTTTCAATCCTGAGTTTTCTCCGGGTCTTCAGAATGTCTCTTTTAAGTTTTGGGCAGAGGCTGGGATTTTTAGGATGGGTCAGCTAGTGTGTCCAGATGGGGTGCGCCCATTTTCTGATATTTTCATGCATTATGAAAACTTCCAAACTCGGAATTCTGGAAGTAGCTACAAGTACGTCATTTCATCTCAATTCGCAAGACCACCGAATTAACTAGGAGTCTTACACTCTTTAAGCGATTTGTTGATCCTCAATCCCACTCACATACTATCTCCCAACTTTATGCATTATTAATTGAAAATCTCTTCTCTGGTCCACCCACATTTGTGATAGCCTGGCAAAAAGAATTACAGAGACTGGTTCCAGACTTGGACTGGGAAGTGGTTTTCAGTAACACTCAGGCGAATGCTTTATGTTTAGCAACGCTTGAAAACCTTTATAAGATCATTTACCGCTGGTATGGAATCCCCATAATTTTGCACAATATGTATCCCAAATTGTCAATAAATGCTGGAGCTGTAAGTCAGCCATAAGAAGCTTCCTACACATATGGTGGGAATGCCTGGCTCTTTCAACCTTTTGGGCTGATCTTTTTAAATGTGCTGAAGTGATATTGAAAGATTGAAAGGTGGCATGACAAGAGATCCAGGCTTTTGGTTACTAAACATCACCACTGCACTGCGAGTACTAAAACCTACAAGAGGCACCTTAACAATAGTGCAAAAGCTGTAATACCTGTTTTATGGAGATTGCCAAAGGCTCCTTCAGTTAAAGACTGGTTCAAGAAAATTGATTACTTCATGGAGATGAAAGATCTTATTTCGTTCTCAACGGCCAATATTCCAAATTCTATGGCAATATGGCTACTATAGTTAGAAATCAAAGAAACGTCATTATATCAATCCTATTTAAGGTAACACTTTTTCCTTCCGCTATGCTGAGCAAACGACTTTGAAGCCAATAACTGATTTTAATATCTACCCTCAACTGCTGACGACTTCACCCTCTTGTCCCTGATTTTAGCATCGCTGGCTCTCCGGTTTTCTTCCCCTTCCTTTTTCCCACACTCTCCTGATGTCACCGTCAGTCTTCACCCCCCCCCCCTTTCCTTAGTCATCTTTCTCCTTTCTTTCTTTTTCTCATTCTCGTCACATCTTTAGTGTTGATTTAAACCTTTCAAAAATGACACG